>NW_022987662.1:4456814-5073450 GCF_902827165.1 Trematomus bernacchii | reverse complement strand
AAAAAATAAGAGACTATATACACAAGTTACCCGTTAACGATGAGGTCCCATCGAGGGAGGGACTCTTGTCCTCCTCCGGCGTCGCCCAGCAGTACGCCAGCTCAAGAGATACTTTAGGTGTTTGTAAGATCCCATCAGTTTCCACCTCGAAATACAGCGGCTGTGTTGGTACTTGTGATGGATCGTCCTCAACGTGCTGAAACACACTGTAGGAGTCGTCTGAAGTGAAGCAGAACATGTTGACCCAAATTATTAAGGATTCAGACAGGAAAGAAACGGCCTGTACACAGAACATTAAGGTGGCATAATGCAGAAGAGTTTAACTTGGATTTACATAGTCAACATCCCAGGTGCCAACTCAGTTCATTGTTTTAAAGATTAACTTTATGAAAAAAAACATTCCAATTACTTCAAGCAACTAGATTCATATGAACTGTCCAAGTTACCCAAAATTCCTGTCTCTTTGCATTAAGCTTTTTCAACGTGTTGACATGATAGAACTCTTATTTCCCCCAGTTTCTAGCTTTGGGAGAGTTTCCAAATACACAAAAAAAGAATCTAATCTTAGCAAGCATGCAAGACAAAAACAAACCACACAAGGCATGAAGAACTTCTTTACCCAAAGCAACTCTCATTTCAACCTGCATCTCTCCTCTTGCATCGTCAGCGTACGGTTCACTCCTGCGATGTCGGGTGTTGAAGCCCATAGCCTGGTTTGTGTTGATGTCATATAACAGAACACCTTAAGCCTGAAAGAAGAAAACTCTTACGTTGGGAACACTTAGAACTGTTCAATTGTTACCCATTGGCACCGTTAACATCTGGGATTGCACCATAGAAGGATTTATGGTGTACCAGTTGACTTCTGATAAGGAAAATACCATTTAAGTCTTTAAAGTTCTAACTTTGTCACATGGTTAGCCTACAAAGTCTCTGTATTTGTTTTTAAATTTGGCGTCAGACTGTCAGTTTACATAATGGTGAACATGAATGTTTACGGCTGCAAAACCCAGATTTTTTTTAATAATGTCCAAGCTGAGAATGTCTCTTTTCTGACCAAAAGTCTAAAACCCATGACCTGAAGTTTATCATGTTAAGACAAACAGAAAGCATTAAAAAGCTGACATTTAGAAAACCAGAAGCACTTTTTGTTAATTAATCTTCCAAGAAACAGCTTTGATAATAAATTAATCATCCAACCTTCAGCTTGGTGATTCCAAGTCTCGAGATACTCACTCAAACTCCGGCTCCTTCGACAGCTTTCTCAATTCAAGTTCATCTGTGATGGAGATTTCATTCTCATACAGCATCATATTGGGCAAGAACTAAGAAAAGACAAATGGAAAGTCATTTCTCAGTTTTAAACCTACCGCAATCAGCAAGCTGTTCAGCAGCATGCTTTACCTTTCTGGTCGTCCCACAGGAGTTTGCAGTGAAGACAAAATAAGCGTACTTGTCGTTGCTGTATGTGGGGCCACAGGCGGGGTTATTGAGGGTGAGCCGTCGGGGGTTCAGACTGGGAACAGACTCCAGGGTTATAGCCAGAGCCGTGATGGTCCCATTAGGGAAACACTCTGAAAAAGACGATCAGACATTTGTATGCATTGGAGATTCAAGCCTACATAAGAAAACATATTCTCTTTAACAAACCAATCATCTTTGTGACGAAGTTGCAAGCCAAGGAGAAGTCTTGGATATTTTTGTTGGTCTTCGGATGTCTCAGAGTCACATCCAGTCTGCTCTTGATGGATGATGACGACAGAACAGCCTGAGAAGTTTTTAGAAACAATACATTATGATTTAAAGAGGACAATAATCTTGACAAATGTTGATAAATCCCTGCACATTTAAAACTTTGGTTAAGAGTCATACCTCGACCGTAGCATCAGCTGCAGAAGATGGTACAATCAAACTAAAATGTTTGTCGTTGCCCATGAAGCCGTACTGCTTAGCCAGGCACGCGGTCAGCATTCGTTTTCCCATTATGGTCTCAAAGTTCAATCCTTTGGTCCCGTATTCCACGAGGACATGGAAATTCTTATCATCACAGCTACCTGAGACAGAGGGAAGAGCTGCAGAGGGAGAAGCTGCAGAGGGAGGAGCTGCAGAGGGAGGAGCTGCAGAGGGAGGAGCTGCAGAGGGAGGAGCTGCAGAGGGAAGAGCTGCAGAGGGAAGAGCTGCAGAGGGACGAGCTGCAGAGGGACGAGCTGAAAAGGGAGGAAAATACTTTGAAACAACTGTGCTCGTTTTGTTATGAATTCCTCTTATCCATGGGTACAGACCTACGTCTTCCAGTTTAGCTCCCAGATAAGCAGTGGCAGTAAATGGAGCATGCTTTGGCAGGACCAGGAAGCCAAAGGTCAGATGAAGAGTGTACATTGTAACCCCCATTTCTTTCTGTTGGGAGAAACAGATAGTTATTAGCTGACAAAAAAATAATAAAAAATGCATTTCATTTCCCACTTGAGTGTAAGGCTCACCCTTTGTCCTACGACACGGTCCGTGAAGGGCACTTCAACAGTATAGACCTTGAGCAGCCATTAGGGGACATTTGGTCAAAGACTTTAAAGCCTCTGGCAATGCAGTCGGCCAAGGAACCTCAGAGGGGGAGATGATGTTCTTTAGCGTTACATCAAAGCCCACCGGCCCAATCAGCGCCTTAAACATCATCTCCTTGGGAACAGTGGCTGTAGGTCAAAAATGAAGAAATTAAGGCAGGTTGCAATTTATGTAAAAAAGTAACATGAGTACCAAGATAATATGACTCACCGTCAATGACTTGTGGAGGTTGAAGCTGCAGGGGGGTCTCGACGGGGAGGAAGACTTTGTATCTCGTGTCCTCATTAGTGTCGTCTTCAGTCCAGAGCAACTCGAGCATCAGCTCAATCATATAAGAAGTGAAGTACTGACCATCCTGGGCATGACTCTGCATAAACAAACATCCTGAGTAGGCCTTTCCTGAATAACATTATCATCTACAGATTTAAAAGAAAAAGGGAAATTTGTTCTGGCAATGAAGCACTAGATGTTGCAAACAGTCAAACATACTCACGCGATCTGTTTACATTTGTTTTGTACATACCAACAGGATTTCAGTAGTGTTATTTTCCATGAAACAACAAAGTGTGATTGCTTGTTAAACTGTGTCTCTAAAGTCTAAAATGACTTGAATGTGCCATTTAACTACGCCGATTTCTCCACTGTTGTGAGAAATTCTTTAGATCCAAGAAATATAAACATCTACATTTAGCCCTTTTGTAGCATTTAGATTGTTTTTTTTGCATAGCTGCATACATGACTAAAACGACCTCGTCAATGTATGGACTCAATTGTTTTATCTAACCTTGATCTGGCAACCAGCAGCCCCAATAGGGATTTCAACAATGACGTAAAGGTCATCGAGAGTCAGGGAATAGTTTCTGGCCGACATCTCTGTAGCTTCGGGCTTCCTCCCATCGACGCCCATGTTCACCTCCAACAGTCTGAAGTGATTCGGGCAAGTCAGAGGGTCAATGCGCCTCGGCAGTAACCAGCGGATTGAGGTTTCAGTAAAGGAAACCCCACCTGTACACCAAAAAAAAGCAAATAAATACAGCACTTAAAGAAAGGTCTAACATTGAAAGATTTAAGGAAAAGGGCTAACGTTTCGGAAATAGTGAAATCCTCAAAACATTTTGACTGAACAAATGGTTAATCATTCGTATTTTATTCAACCATCTGAAAAAGGAGAATTCAAATTATGAATGTAGCAGTTTTTACAGCCACATACAGTAACACATCCTTAAAGTGTCATTAAAAAAAATAAAGCACTTCTTCCTAGATAGAATTCTGGTGGGGAAGATATTTCTGGCTCCATTTTTAGAAAAGTTTTGATATTTAAAAAAATGCTAGAATCAGAAATTATACTCGCAGATGTGTTTTTTTTAAATTCCTGACAGTAAAAAGTGCCCCAAATTCACAGTGAAAAACACTAGAAGACATGACATCAGTGAGTCTTTACATTACCCTGAGCTTGAGGACAAGCGGCTCGTGCATAAAGTGGAGTAGTCAGCTTCGTCTTCTCAAATATAATCGAGGTGCTGAGCACAGTCATCGGCACACCTGCTACCTGCGGGGGGGAGATTACACAACATGTGGATGTAAATGCATACTGTGGTAACATAATAATTTCCCTCGTAAAAATATGGGGGGTTATAAATAAGAACTCACTGATTTAAGAGTGCCAACTGGATTCCAGACAAAGTAATCCATTTGAAAGGCAGTCTGATTACATTATTTGATCTACGGCTGTAAGTGTAAGCAAGTACCTACAGTAATTGGCTGCAAGTTATTTAACAAATTCTGCCTGAGGGGAAAGATATCAAGTGAGAGTTGTTTGAATCTCAGTGAACCTGCAGTCCACTTACATCCTTGGTGTATGTTTCACGTGAAGGATTTGGGCTTCGCAGCAACAGCCTGGTAGGAGTGCTTGAGATCCCATAAACCATTTCTCCGGGCTTCGTCCACCTGCATGACCCTCTCCTCAGGAGTGAAGAACACCACTGTGTTGATTCTGAAGCTTGCGTCCATGGGTTGCTGTGAGGCAAATATCAAGAACATTACATAAAAGATGTTTCTAGAATAAAAAAAATTAAAAAAAAGGCCAAATTAGCCAATCTTACCTCAGCAGCTTTTCGGGGGATCCGAGTCGGAGTATGCAGGCAGGCTGTATTCATTTGGAGCTGCTATTTTCACAAGACACCTAGAAATGAGGCCACTCCATAAGTGATAATCAATCTCTGCAGTGACATGCAATGTACCGGCCTTGACACTCATACGAGGCATCAAGCCACTAATCATATAGACGGGAACATGCCCTGCTGCGTTCACTTGCCTCCATGTAGTTGGGTGTACAGATAATTTCCCGGGAGGCCGAGGGAGAGTAGTAGCAAGTTTCTTCCACCAGGTGAAACTCATCTTCAACCACATTGTCAGATTGTAGCCGCAGACCTAGTTTTGTTGTGAATGCTTTATCATCCTAAAAACACATGGAAACAAGTCTCAAAATGAATTGCCACGTCAAAAGAAACATTTGGTGCTGAGTCACAAATTAGCATTCAGTCGTTTTTACCACAGTTTGAGCAAAACAGTTTTGGATGGAGGCATAAATCACAGCATTTCCCCTGTGGTATTTCTTGATGGTGAAGCCACACTTAGAAGATAGACTTGGCGTGAGGATGTTTGGAGAGTTATCTGAGGAAACGAACAAGAAAAATTCGAATTAAAAGTGAGATTAAGTTAAGAAAAAGCAACACATTTGAAATGTCAGCCTTACTTATGACAGCGGACACTTCAAGAAAACTTCCTCCAAGTCCACTGACATCCACACGCAGCAAGTTTCCAAGGCATTTAGAGTTGATTTCTGGGATTAAAGATTTATATTAGATAGCAGCACACAAGTGTGTGAAAAATATCACAAAATGACAAAAACGTACTTATTGGGGTCTTATTTTGTGGCTTCAATGTTAACAACTGCTACAAGGAGAATGAACCCACCTGAAAAATATTAAATAAGTTTTAAAATGTATAAAGAAAAATAAACCTTAATTTAAAAATTATACATAAAATCAAAAACTACAAACCCCAATCCAGCTGAACAACCCATGGCAAGAGTTGGGAGACTGGTGAAGGTCCCTGGTTTTTTGCACTTTTTAAATGAAGTTGTTGAGGATGAGGGAGGGTCCTGCTCACAGGTGGAGCCCATTACTGCCTGATGAGGTGATTGAGCAGGCCTGTGTGTGTAATCCAGTCTGAAGGGAATCCCAACATTTAAAGGCATTGAGAGGAGCAGAATGGCTAACTGGATGATGGGGCTATTTGGATGAGGGGAAGAAATGCCCCATACGTAATGGAGAATATAGAGCGATTAAAAAAGGGGAGAGGTGGTCATAAAACTGGGGATTCAAAATGTCAGAAAGCAAGTCATGCTACATGATATTTACAAATAAACGCAAGATTGATGGCCAACAGTTAACACTATATGATCGTCCAATGACAAAGGTGAATGAGTTCAAATACCTACTGTGGTTTGATAGCAAATATACATGGTAAATGCATTTTAAACAAGTGGAAACAAAATGCAAAAAAGTATTAAATCTATTACGAGCTGTAGCTGGATGCAACTGGGGCGCAGATAAACAAGCATTAATAGACATTTACAGATCAATTATGAGGTCCACAATAGACTATGGTTGTATAGTGTATGGAGCAGCAGCAAAAACATCACTATTCAAAATGGATAGACTACAATATAAAGCATTGCGGCTGTTTATTGGAGCGATAAAGTCATCCCCTATTAATGCAGGTCTGATAGAAGCAGGAGAGACACCTCTGGAAATCAGAAGAGAGAAACTTGCTCTGTCATACTGGGTCAGGCTACAAGGAAGTGGAGAGGAAATATCACAAACAGAATATACAGGATTGCTGGGAATATACAAAGTTCCAGGGGCGTGGGTTTGGCTGGACAAGTAAGGAGAGAACGAGGGCATATGGAGTGGAGACCATAACGTTTACCAAAGCAAGTCCATTTAGCAGTGTTCCCCCATGGCTTTTCCCAGAAGCTAATATAGATGTGAGTATCATAGAAAGGAAAAAAGAGTGGCAAATAAATGAAGTGGGAATTAAAATGAGTATGTACCTGAACGAAAAGTATTACAATTACCTCAACATTTACACACATGGATCTAAGAAGCAAGAATGCGTGGGGATAGGCGTGTATATCCCAGAATTCAAAATATCAATCTCAAAACGAGTGTCAAATAACTTATCAGTTTATACAGCAGAAATACTTGCAGCAATGATTGGGCTACAATGGGTTGAAGAGGTTCAGACCTGATAGGTTGGTGATATGCACAGACTCACTATCTGCTCTGGAAAGCATACAGTTGACAATAACTGTTAAGAGAAGATTTAATCATTGAACTTAACCACTGCTTACTGAGACTTCAGAGGAGGGGAATAGATGTGCAGTTATGCTGGGTGCCTGCACATGAGGGGGGTTAAAGGGAATGAGCATGCTGATAAATTAGCAAAAGATGCGTTCCAGAAGGAAATAGCAATACCAGTTTCACTTGGAAAAGGAGAAGGAAAAGCAATAATTAAGAAGAAGGGTATGGAAATATGGCAGACAAGGTGGGAGGAAGATCAGAAAGGGAGGAGATACCACAAGTTACAGAAATCAATCATAACAAAGATCTGTACAGAAAGGAACAGACGGGAGGAGATCATCATCACTAGACTCAGATTGGATCATACAGGATTAAACGGCACGATGTTTATAGTGGGAAAAAGTGAAGTTGAAGAATGCAGGGGGTGTGGAGTGAAAGAAAATGTGGAACACATCATTTTACACTGCAACATGTACAAAATAGAGAGGGAAAAACTAAGAGACAGGGTCAGAGAGGCAGGAAGGGAGTGGAGCCTGATGGGCATACTGGGAACAGAAGGTGAGGGGGTAAGAGCTACCAGGAAAGCCATTCTTAAGTATTTGAGTGAAACAGGATTGATTGGAAGAATTTAAAACAATGTAAACACAGTGGTATAATTCCACAGGTGGTGATAGGATGATATGGTGATACACACTATTGTACAGTAGGTGGCAGTATGCACCTTAAAGTTGTTTGCAATCCGCCAAAAACCGAAAGAAGAAGAAAAAGAAGAATGGCTGACTGAGCAGGGAGAAGTATAGAAATATCTTTCATTAAAAAAGAAGCTGAAGCAATAATACTGAAGCATGGCCAAAGCAGTTGGATGAAGTTAAAAATGACTGAGAACAGCTAAGTCTGTTAATCAGCTACCCAGTTTAGAGATTAGTAAGTATTTGGCATGAACATTAAGTTAATTTACTTATTTGTTTGAACAATTTTATATATTTGGTATGTTTCAGGATAGTGGTGGTCTAATGCAGTGGTTCCCAAACGGTGTGCCGCGGCACACTGGTGTGCCGTGAGGCAAGTCCGGGTGTGCCGTGGGATTTTGTGACAACCATATATTATTATTGCAATATACAACTACACAAAAAATAATTATTTTTTAATTTACTATATCAGTACTTTGTATGCACTCATTTCATAATACAGAGGCAAACTCTATACCTAAAAACAATTCTTTAAAAAAAAATCCTCACAGAACCCCATATTTCACTGTTAACGCAGTTGCAGGTGGGAATTATAAGACCGTGACACATCGAAGGCTGAAGGACAACATTAAAACAGAAACACGCAAGAGGGAAAATGGAGCGCTTTCTTGTGCGGAGCAAACCACCAACCACCAGTGCAGAGACTGCCGACAACCCACCACCGAAAGAAAAGAGGAAAAAAACTGTCAGCAGACAGTATCATGAAAGTTACCTGTCTTATGGCTTCAGTTGGACCGGGGATGTCAACAATCCTCAGCCCGAGTGCGTCGGCGAGCGGCAGATTTTCCCTACAAATAGACGAATCTACTGACATAAGTGGGGCTGCCCAACTTCTGGCAAACGTCAGATATGTTGATGCTGACTCTATCAAAGAGACGTTTTTCTTTTGCAAAGAAATGGAAAGCCATACTACGGGAGAAGAAATATTCAGGGTAACTAATAACTATTTAAAAGAGAACAGTCTGACCTGGAATATGTCCGTCAGTCTTTGCACAGATGGTGCGGCAAGCATGACGGGGAGAGTGAAAGGATTTATTGCTAAGGTGAGAGCACAAAACCCACACATCGTGACAAACCACTGCATTTTGCATAGAGAGGCATTAGTTGCCAAAACCATGCCCCCGGAGTTGACTGAGGTGCTGAATCAGGCTGTGCAGATGGTGAATTACATCAAATCAAGGCCCCTGAAATCTCGCCTCTTCTCCCAGCTGTGCGTCGAGATGGGAGCCGACCACCAAAGCCTGATCCTCCACAATTTTTAATTTTGTGACCTGTCTGGTTTAAATGAGTGTGTTGCTGCTTTGATGAAGCCTAATTTGATAAAGTTTCAAATTAATTTCTGAAATATTTCGTTAATAAATATTTCATGAGTAATATAGTTGTCTTTGTCACATTTTATTTGGCATTAGTAAATAATTATGCACATTTACAGATATTTTACATGATATGAGTGATAACACGTGTTATAAGGGCTATTTTTGCACAATAGGTGTGCCTTGAGATTTGTACTTGTCCTTTGGTGTGCCTTGGGCACAAGCAGTTTGGGAACCACTGGTCTAATGGATAGTGAGGTGGGCTGTAGATCGGAAGGTTGTGAGTTCAAATCCCACCAGGAACACCACCACTAGTGTGCCCTTGAGTAAGGCACTTAGCCCTTAGTTACTCCAGGGAGAATGTCCCTGTAATTGGTAATTGTAAGTCGCTTTGGATAAAAGCGTCAGCTAAATTAAATGTAATGTTTCTTTTTTTCTTTGCATCTACTTTTACCTTTAAATAATATACATTTTGCTGATATACTCACTTATGTTTACTTAAGTAACGTTTCTAATGCAGGACATTTACTTGTATCAGAGAGAGTATTTTTACTGTTGTTTTGAACCATGCAAACTGAAGCTCATCGCTAACTTTTATACGTTCTGCCTTGGCTCCAAAAACCATTACCTCAGTTTTATCTTTGTTTAATTGGAGAAAGTTCTGACACATCCAGTTATTGATTTGTTCAATGCAGTTACTCAGTGTTTGAATTGGAGAATAGTCTCCTGGTGAAATGGTTACGTAAATGTGTGTGTCATCCGCATAGCTATGGTAACTTATTTTGTTGTTTTTCATTATCTGAGCCAGTGGTAGCATGTAGATGTTAAAGAGAAGAGGCCCCAAGATGGAGCCTTGAGGTACCCCACATGTCATAGTTGTCAACTCAGATGTGTAACTATTTACCTATAGAAACAACGTTGTTTCTGTCCTTTAACCCTCAGATGCATAAGTGGGTCTTTTTTGACCCGGTGAGGTGGTTTTCTTGAAGTATCTTTGTAATTAAAAAATTGTATCATTTCATATTCCAGCTATTCCTCAAAAAACATGTTTTGAATATCATGCCATTCAAATTTTACATTTACATTTAAGAAATTGTAGTTTTCGTATTACTACCCCCAAGCTTCCATAAGTGGGTCTTTTTTGACCCGCATGCATTTTCTATGGAATTTCGTTTTTTTGTTCAAAATGTTAAAAAAATGTCTAAAATTATAAATAGTGAAAATTAAATATAAAATATTTCTAGTGTGAACCAAAATATAATACTAGATATTATACAAGTGATTTTTCTTAACCAAAATGACAAAAATGGCATAAAAAACATATTATTCTAATACGGGTCCTTTTTGACCCACTTATGGAAGAGTGTAGGGTCCAGTCACTCGTGCATCTAAGGGTTAAGTAGGATTCAAACCAATTTAGAACTGTTGCCGAAAGTCCCACCCAGTTTTCTAGTCGGTCTAGTAATATGTTGTGGTCAACAGTGTCAAACGCAGCACTGAGATCTAATAATACTAACACTAAAGTTCTGCCACTGTCTGTGTTTAAGTGGATGTCATTGAAGACCTTTACAAGAGCAGTCTCAGTGCTGTGGTTTGGTCGAAAGCCTGATTGGAACACATCGAAACAGTTATTTAAATGCAAGTAATTACTCAACTGTTGAAAAACAACTTTTTCAATGATTTTACCTATGGGAGGTTTGATATTGGCCTGTAATTGTTCATTACTGAAGCATCTAGATTATTCTTTTTTAAGAGCGGTTTAATGACTGCAGTTTTCACGGCCTGTGGAAAAACAGTAAAGAGACTCGTTTACTATGTGAAGTAGATCTGAGGCCATGCAATGAAAAACATCTTTGAAAAATCCTGTTGGAATAATATCAAGGCAGCAGGAGGAGGATTTCAGAAGTTGAATAATGTCCTCTAGGTTTTTATCATTAATTTGATGGAATTGTGTCATGGTGTTTGGATTGATATTAGGTGGACACAGGGACAACACATTTGCTGTACCTGATGCAGAGGCACTGACTGCTTGTCTGATTTTCTGAATTTTGTCAGTGAAGAAGGAGGCAAATTCATTGCAAGCCCTGGTGGATAGAAATTCAGAGGCTACTGACACTGGGGGGTTTGTTAGTCTGTCGACGGTAGCAACAAGGCACGTGCGTTGTTTTTGGTAATGATGTCAGAGAAGAAAGACTGTCGTGCATTTTTCAATTCCAAATTATAAAAGCCAAGTCTCTCTTTATAGATTTCAAAATGAACCTGGAGATTTGTTTTTCGCCACCTACGTTCAGCTTTTTCGACACTCTCTATTTTCTGTCTTCACGGTCATGGCCTTTCTCCATGGAGATATTTTTTTGCCAGTCACTTCCTTTACCTTAGTTGGAGCAATGGCATCTATAACATTTTTTTATTAAAATGATCTACTAGCTCATTTATTGAGATGTTAGTGGGGGCAAGTGTGGAAGAAAAATTCGGAGTAAACATTTCCCTAGTATTTTCAGTTAAATATCGCTTTGTGGTTACCTCTTTTTGAACATTTTTGTGAAAGCTCTCAAAGAAAACACAGGAATGATCAGAGAGTGCAAGATCAGTCACCTCAACCTCAGAGATATTCAGACCCTTTGAGATAATTAAGTCCAGAGTGTGCCCCTTATTGTGCGTGGGCTCCGTCACATGCTGAGTCAGTCCATAGTTATCAAGAACACAAAACAGTTCTTTAGCCCCTCTGTCCTGGGGGTTGTCAACATGGATATTAAAATCACCAACAATGACTAGCCGGTCAAAGTCAATACACACTATAGACAGCAGTTCAGTAAAGTCATCAAAAAAGCTTGCACAGTATTTGGGTGGTCTATAGATATTTAGGAACAGAGCTCGAGAGGAGCATTTCAGCTGAAGGGCCACATATTCAAAAGAAGCAAAGTTCCCATAAGATGTCTTCCTGCATTGAAGGGAATCATTGAACAAAATAGCAACTCCACCCCCTTTCTTATGCATTCTTTCCTGACTCATAAAACTAAAGTTGGGAGGGGTTGATTCGATAAGAACAGCTGCACTGTTATTTTGTTCAATCCAAGTTTCCGTTAAAAACATAAAATCGAGATTGTGCTCAGTGATAAAATCATTGATTAAAAATGTTTTTCCTGCCAAAGACCTGACATTTAATAAAGCTAGTTTAAGTTTGTTAAATACATTATCAGTAAGATTTGTTGTGACAAGCTGTGGCTGACATGGAATCACTGCTAAATTTGATAAACTCACACAAACGTGTGAGCACTTCCTCTTTCTAAGCTGATTCACCGCTCTTAATCTATTACCTATCAACACAGATATCGACAAAGCTACTGGCAGGCAGGGCCCCGGCATGTCCTGGAAAGAGTTGAGAGTGCCATACGCCCTTGAGCCTGGACCCAGCACATATCAGTTAGAGTTTGCTGCGTTTTGTACACACATCCTTATCAGGCTTTGGAGACCGCAGATGCTTTCTTGAAGGGGGGAAGGTGGTTGACGTAGGCACGGTGATGAAGACGGGGGAGATGGTGCGTGTCTCTGCTTCGGTGATTTTGATGGGCGTCGTTGAGGGGCGGGGGTAAAGGACATGCTGCCAACCCTGCGTATCGCCTTAATTTGGTCATTGAACTCCAGGAAGGAATTGGTGCCAACCCTCTGTATCTCCTTCATGTGTTCAGCGATCTCCAGGAGGGTGGGCGAGGGTGAAAGGGTGCACGGAGAGTAGAGAGTAGAGAGAGCTGTGGGGTGAAGGAAGAGTATCCTCAAAGGTGATAGGGGGGGTGAAGGGCGGTGATGACTCCTCCATTTGTCTCCCATAATCAAGACATTCCTCAGGCGGGTGCAGTGATACATTTTCAAGGTTTTCTGAGTGATGTGTTGTGTCTTTCTCTTGTTTTGATTCCTCTTGTTGCTTGTCCTTGGCAGAGGGAACAGATTGATGATGCAGGCAGTTGAATATGTTAGAGATAAACAATTTCACTCCTGACCTGTTCAGGCAAATTCCATTTGCCTTAAAAAGATGTCTGCGGTCCCAGAAAAAGTTAAAGTTCTCAATAAAATTGACAGAATGGTCAGTACAGGCAGTTAAAAGCCATGTGTTCAGTGCAAACAATCTGCTGAATCTCTCCACTCCTCTTCTGACTGGCGGTAGAGGGCCACTGATGAACACCTCTGCATTTAGAGAGCTGACAGTTTCCAACAAACATTTAAAGTCTTCTTTCAGCACTTCTGACTGTTGTTTCACAACATCATTTGTTCCAATATGCAGTACCACATTTTTCACAGTCGGATGTTTAGCCCCAATATGCAGGATCTTCTCAGCCAAGTCAGAGACCATATCCTTGGGAAAACAGAGTACTTTGGTGTTGTTCTTACTACACAGACTTTTTACATCTCTTACAGCAGAGTCACCCACAATCAGAGTTTCAGGCCCAGTCGTTAGCTTTCCCTCTAGCCTTTTACTTTTGGAGTAGCTATTGGTCCTTACCCTGCTGTGTGAAGAGGACAGGTTATCCAGGTCATCAGAAAGACATCTCCGGTTCTGGGTCAGTGGATCGCATCTGTTCTGGATTGGCACACTCTGTGGTTTAGGAGGATTGTTTGTAGTTCTCCCTTTAGCAGCTTTCCACGGCTGTTTCCTAGTATGAATAGGGGTTGAAGAGGCGCTCTTCCTGGGTGATAACAATGCAGGCCAGTCGGTCGCATCACAGATTTCAGAGTGCTGGGCTCTGCCTGTTGTTCGTCCTCCCAAATCCCATGGAAATGATTTACTCTTAGACCTTGCACCCAGACATTTCCAGGGAGGACTACCACTTGTAGATTTATTACCCAGTACACAGCCCTCCTGTTCCTTGGAATCCTTGTAGCTGCTAACTAGCTTTGAGTTAGCATCCAACCGTTGCATTTTCATTTCCAACACGGCCATCTTCTGTAGAAGTTTGTGGAAGTCATCTGTATAGAACGGAGGCATTGTGCTGCTAACTAGCTTAAGCTAAATAGCATGCAGTACCAGGCTATAGCTGTTGCTAGGCCACGCTACTGTAAGACTGAGGTCGTCGTAAAAATATTGAAATATGGCTGAAATCCTCAATCTATTTACGAAGAATAACTGTCCCAATGATAAGTTAATGTCCAGGAGCCGCTGCTTGAACTTTTCAGAAAAGAAAAATAGGAAAATCAGCATAAAAAAGTAAGCAGAGGCAAGAGCAAGCAGAAAAGCGTCTGCACTGTAAGAAGGCTAGTATAAGAACTTTTACTTTCGTAAAATATCTGAATACTTCTCTTACCACAGCAAAGTCCCCAGCTAAACCCTAATAAGGGCCGTTGTAGTTCATGGTCATTAAAAACATCACTCCTTTAGGCCATGACTTTTAATTTAGCGGGATGTTCAGGGTTTTGTATCATATGTGTATATCCTACATCATTCATTAAAGAAGGTAAAGTAAAAAGGAGGCGTAAAACCAAAACATCTAACAGAAAATGATTTTACTTCTTTGAGTCAGAGCAGAAATGTAACATGACTGGATTTATTGGATGCTAAACGTGCTGCTTTTGTTGTTACCATCACATAGAGAACATCACAAATGTATTGCAACTGTCAAGCTGGACAGAGATGTTAAAATAAGTTGCTGACTCATTTTATATTCCTCATCTATATTGCATCCGCTCTGAAAATGTTGTGTCTACTGTGTCACTGCACAACAGCCTCTCACCGTACCCGTGTGGGAAGGATGTTTAAAACACTACATTAACTTTAGGAGGAGAACAGTGAAAGTCTAACACCCTGCAAGGGTTTGGTGTTCTTGGAGTTTTATGCTTTGAGCAGCACATCTGGGAGATACTGATAATGTGTTTTATGGAGGTAATAAAATGATGGATAGAAACCCCCTCAGCTATGACACAGATGGGGGGAAAAACTTGGCACATTATTTCATACATTAAAAATTGTCTTGTGAGTTCAATGACAACTGGCAGCAGCTTATTCCTTTATGTATATGTTTACATCAGCTGCCACTATAAAGGTATGTTGTATTTCCAATTTGCTGCCATATACAGTGTTACTGCCTGCTTTGGCAGATATCCCGCCAGCAGGGCTTTCTCACAGAGGATTGAAATGTCAGAGTGTGATTCTACTTCCTTTACTCCCTCCAGCTGCAGCCCAGCTTTGGTCAGCTGCAGTAGTTTAACACAAATAAAATCGTTTTTTTTTAACACATTAAACATATAATGATAAACAATAAAATGCTTCAGGTGCATTCAAAACAAAAAATTAATTCATATGATCTTTTAATACACGTCAAAGATGAAATGATCATAACAACAATACAGCTTCCTTTAGTATCAGAAACAGAAACAGGTACATTGCCAATTAGGTTTACACATAGGCATTTTTATAACATTAAAGGTGGGGTAGGTAATTTTGGAGAAACCAGCTCGAGTGCACTAGAATTTGAAAATACACAACCGGAAAAAATCTGCCACTTCCTTACAGAGCCCCTCCTCCAACACACACGAACGCGCACATGACCAATGAGGGCACGAGATAAGTTTGTGCACAGATGGAAGGCTGACAGGCAGGTAGGCCATCCAGTTATTTTAGCCGGGCCGGCTCAGATGATTGGTCGTGCTTTTTACAGTATTACGGCTTCCACAGATGAAATGTTTTTATGGATTTTTTGTCAAAGCACTTAAGATATTCATTGCTATCGGGATGTTAAGAGCATTCCATGGAATATAACAAAAAGTGTATCTCGAGCTGGTTTCTCAAACTTACCTACCCCACCTTTAAGATATAGAAAATAATTTACATGAATAGATATACGAAAAAAACTATGTACAGTATACTATGACAACAATTATCAGAATAACAACATAAAATATGAGCAGTATTGTTATGAAAAGTGGAAAGCTGTGCAGATGTTAAGAAGCTTTTGTACGAATGTGCAAAATATTATAAAATTCAATAAATATCCTTCATTATTAATATGTTTTAATTCACTGTTTTGCGTTTCTTTATTATTTACTCACATTGCGCAGGGGGCCTCGGCTTATGAGCTCAGCGCAGTTCTCCGTGCACCCCCCCCCCCCCATTTTTTCCCCTTTTATTAATTTTTATGTCAATTTGCACATTTCATGGTGATGCTCAGCCTCTCCCCTTAACTCCTAACAGTCATCATCATGTCGACCACAACACAGAGAAATACTGATAGAAATGTGTGTGTCGTTGTTGATACATTGCTGACAGAGGGAACTTTGAATACAGCTTTAAGAAATATCAGTTTTTGAGCATGTAATAAGCATGTTTTGTCTTGACTATATTACAACTATATTATAATAAAATAATATAGTATTTATATTATTGAATTGATTATGATTATGATTATTATTATTAGTAGAAGTAGTTTATTTGCATTCATTATATTTTAATCTTTTTGAGGCTAGTATTTGGCAGGAAATGCAGACGTATTCACCTGTAAACGCATACTGAACGACATACATGCACATTTACCATTTACCTCACTGTATAAAAAAGTAACTGTGTTGATAATTATAATTTAAAAAATGTTCACTCCTCTCGGATGGGGGGGCCTCATCTCACAATGTCGCTTGGGGCCCCAAATTGGCCAGGGACGGCCCTGCTTCCAATTCATGTTCAATGTCTTACCTACATGCTGCTGTGACGAAAATCCCAAATTGGGATCAATATAGTATATCTTATCTTATCTTTATTTGAAATATAAACAACTGTTTGCATAGTGTGCATTCATGTAATGAGGGATATTACAAGCATACAGACACAGTGATAGAGTAGGGTTAATAAAAAGCCATAAAAAATCGAATACACAAGTATCTCGCAGGGTGTTCCTACATCTGTGCAGTGTCCCTCCCCTCTCCCCTCTCCCTCCTCCCCTCTCTCGCCCCTGCCTGCTCCCTGTAAAAGGGAACAAACCACCGGTGCTGCTGTCCCGCCTCCAGCTCTCTGCTCCGCGAGGCTGCAGCTCCACCGACCCGCAGCTCCACCACAATGTGAAAACTAAACCACCCGGATAAAAGTTGTTTTCATGGAAAGAAAGGCTGCAAGTAAAGGTACGTACCAGCTTCACGTTTTGCATTCAGTTTTTGTAGAAAACTAAAAAGTAATTGTTTATCTCTAAATAGGGTTTGGGTGAAAAAAATAGTCAAACCAGCTCGTTGCTCTGAATTTCTAGAAGGGTATTTACTGAACAATATAGAAAGCTACACATGCAGGAAAACAGTCCTAACTGCTTGTAATGATGTGTGGTTTCAGTTTCAACTTGTTGCTTGTCATTTCCTCTGATTAGTTTAGTCTGTAATTTGATTCTTCTGGTGATAGTCCTGTACTTGAGCACTGGAAGAAGTGACAGCACCTCACGCCTCTTCCCTCACTCTAGCTCAAACCATTTCCTGTGGATGTTGTATTGATTTTATTTTTCCTTCAGAGGACTAATGTGCTCTACAAACAGTGCAGTTAAATATGTCTTGATAGACAGCAGTCCACAATAATGTACCACTGTACAATCTTGACTGTAATGCTTTTGGGGCATATATAAAGCTATATAACTGACATACTTTGCTTCTAATCATAATTTATCTACATCATCAGGACCATGGGGTATGGGCAAATCCTCCACCGGCGGGGGAATGAGGAGGACCAGGTCCACCTCAACGTGGGGGGGTTTCTGCACCACGTCGATCCGGATATGCTGCTCCGCTTCCCTCACACACGGCTGGCCCGTCTGCTGTGCTGCCAAAGCGAGGCGGCCATCCTGGAGCTGTGTGACGACTACAGCCCGTCCGAGAAGGAGTACTACTTCGACAGGAATCCCCAGGTTTTCCTTGGTGTGCTCAACTTCTACCACACGGGACATATCCACATGATGGAGGAGGTGTGCGTCTTCTCCTTCAGCCAGGAGATTGAGTACTGGGGGATCCAGGAGCTCCACCTGAGCCCCTGCTGCAGCTACTGGTACCACGAGAGGAAGGAGTACATTGACGACGGAGACTGGGATGTGAGGAGTGACGACCAGCAGCAGCCCAGCCTGGACTCCTCCTTTGAGGAGCTCTCTGCGCTCGATCAAGACATGGCCAAGTTCAAAGGAGCCTGGTGTGCAGAGGTGAGGAGCTACGTGTGGCTGCGGCTGGAGGACCCCGGTCACTCAACAGGTTCAAAGATCATTGCCGTGGCCTCCCTCAGCTTGGTGTTGACCTCCATCGTTGCCATGTGTGTCCACAGCATGCCTGAGTATCAGAAGAAGGACGAAAACGATAAACTCATCGAGGATCCTGTCCTTGAGATCCTGGAGGAGGTCTGCATCGCCTGCTTTTCCGTTGAGTTCCTCCTCAGGCTGGTTGTTTCGCCCTCACGCAGCAAGTTCCTCGCAAACCCCTTAAACCTCATCGATGTTGCCTCCATTTTGCCATTTTACGCCACTTTAGCTCTGGAAACAGCTGATAAGGAAGCCGCAGAGGAGAACGAGGACTTACAAAATGTTGGGAAGGTGGTGCAGGTTCTCCGCCTCATGAGGGTTCTCCGGATCCTGAAGCTGGCTCGCCACTCCATCGGTCTGCGAGCGCTGGGCGCCACCGTCCGACACAGCTACCAAGAGGTGGGTCTGCTCCTTCTCTTCCTCTCGGTGGGGATCTCCATCTTTTCTGCCCTCATCTACTCGGCAGAGAGGGATGTGGAGAACACAGATCTGGGGACCATCCCTTCAGGCTGGTGGTGGGCAACCATCACCATGACCACAGTGGGTTACGGTGACACCTGCCCGGTAACGCTGGCGGGGAAGATAGTGGCGACCTTGTGTATCGTGTGTGGCCTGTTGGTGGTGGCTCTGCCCATCACCATCATCTTCAATAAGTTTTCAAAGTACTATCAAAGAAACAAAGCCATGGAGGGTATCACTAAGCCTGAAAGAAAAGATCCAGAGATTCCTTATTATAACATAAAAGACCTCTTCGCAGGAAGCGTGTATCCCTTTATCGGAAGTATCGCCTTCAGGAATAGTGTGAGCAGCGCAGGAGACGAGACGGACGCCTCCAGTCTCCAGGATATTGAGATGTATGACAACGAGACTTGTGAAAATGGGGCAGCGAAATGAGATTCAATGGAGTGTCACTCCCTTTATGACTGCAAGTCACTCCGGGCCTCTCAGGGCGCTCCATCACACCGCCTGACTCTCTGAACTGTCTTCCTCCTGCAATCTGACAGAGAAATATGGTGGCTGTCGATTGTTTTTTTCTTCTTCAAGGGCTTATGAAATATACACAGTGTCACTAAAACCCGGAAATCTTAAGGGAATTTGAGCCTTGCTCAGAGGTCTAAAAGCCCATTTTCTGCTTGAAAAAACAGCAATGATGCATGTCGGAGGCCATAATGTTAATGTTTTTTCAAAGTAATGCCCTGTATTGATTTGTCTGCCAGCTGAAAGTTCAGAGTGAGATTTCAGCTAAAGTCTATAACGACAACAATACTGTTTGCTGTTTCAAAATTGTATTATAGATCTCTAATTGACTGATGTTACACAGTCTGCATGAACAAAAATAAATGAATTTCTGAATAATGTGTAGAAATATGCAATAGTTTTGATGCTGACCAGGAAATGCCACACAGAAGCACTGATATACCAGGTTATTGGTGTTTAACTTTTCTTTTGGATAGTTGTTTCCGCATGCTGGGTGACTCCTAGGGGGATAACTCATGTGGACATGAAATAAAACTCAGTGAGTCAGAAGAAATATGCCTCTCGTTTGTGACATGGCATACAGTAAGGTGTACCGCCCACTCACTCAGACAAGCTTTGCAGCTCAGGTTCATTGCATTTATTCATCGCCATATGTTCTTCACTAAAATAACTCTAAAATCTAAACCAACCTGTCATCAGTGTCTTTTCTTTATTGGGGAAATGCACTTTAAACTGTTGACGAACTTTATGCACATCTTCTTCACTCTTCTGTTCCTGAAAGCATCGATTGGCTGTCCCTTTGTATAATCTCCGGTTGGATGAGCTGCTGTTACTAGAGCTCGAGATGTCAAATATCGTTCTCTACACGGGTCTCTAAGGTGCAGCTCTTCAGAAGCTTCTACACTTAAAGCTCAAATGTTGTTTTCCAATATAATGTTCAGATGGTTTCTTATGTATCAGCTAGATGTTAATGAATGAAACACATTAACAAAATAATGAATGGGTGTCACTGTGGAGTTGCAGAGGTTGGTTTAGGGACTAGCTGCAGTTTAACCAGGACAGATAATCTCATTTTGCTTTGATTGATGGTAAATTAGTTTTGATTGTTTTGGCTTCCTGTCTCAGGTGGGCAACATGGGATATTAGCATATTGCTCAATCCGCACTTTTTTTAATGACAGGGGTCTTGGTACAGATAAGCAATCGATTTTCAATTATTATTATTCACACAGATGCACGAATGGCTGAATAATATTGGATTTATTCGTCACACTTTATGTCCGATAATAAATCTGACAAATAGTGTTCTATCACTCAAAAACGATGCTTATTTGTTTTCTTGTTTCTGTGTTGTAGAAAACAATAATCAATATTTTTAACTCTTGTTGACCTTCTTACAATATCAAGTTATCTGAAAAGGTGAAATATTTTTCTTTCTTTTTTAAAATCTCATACCTCGTCGCAAAACCAAAAGCTGTTGAAGCTCTGCAATAAAAAGTAAATGGAGAAAATGAGGGATTACATTTGAGACAATGCTAGCTTCTTCACAGTAAAATGTAAACAAACTGTAAAAATGAAATATGGCTGCCATTAAGTGAGGATGGATGCTTTAATGATCATTACCGCAGCTGAATTCCCACTTTGATTCATGATGTAAGAAACATTATGAAACCAAACCTCTCTAAGAACTTTTTTAACAATGAACAAAAATGCTAACACAAGTTGCGTTGGCCTACAGTTTGTCAGGAAAATGTGTAAAATGCATCAATGGATTTCTCCTCAGCTTCCATTATAAAGGGTCTTCAGGCTAATCTGTAATTGTTATTGGATTTTTCAGATAGCAGTCTGTTTGTTAAAGAATCCATCGCAGGAAATGGCGATCAAGCACCGTCGGCAAACAATAGTGATGGTTTTGCGTTCCTCACCATTAATCCCACCCTCATGGCTTTGGACGTTCAGGGAAGTGGGTTTCAATATCTGTTCACTTGGCCATCAGCAAAAATGCATTCCCTTATTGAACTTATTTCAGGATGTGCATCTTATATTTCCCATTTCCCATCGCAGCTTGTGGTCCCCATCTGACTTCTGAAAGTTTAGTATTTTTGGAGGTAGTTGTTATTGTCAGTGGCGGAAAGTACATGTACCCCAGTAAAGTCACTTAAATACAATTTTGAGGTGCTTAACTTTCCATTTTATACTTTGACTCCAAGAGGCAACATGTTGAATTGTATTTTTGCTCCACTACATTTAACTGACACCTTTAGTTACTTGTAAAATCAAGAAAAAGGAAACCGGAGTTTGTTGCAATGAATAAAAATGGGACCGCTGTCTACAGATATTTAAGTCACTGTAAATGTAACAAACAAACTCAAAGAGGTGGATGTAGGGCTGAGTTTAAAGACAACAAGATATGCATCACACAGAGGGGGGAGGAACAGTGGAGTCAGGGTGTTGTTCATGTAAAGGGGAGAAAAAGCCAATTACCTGTAAATGTCACAGTGCGGGTGTCAGCACAAATGTCAATGTTGCAGCACTGACAAGGTGAATCGTGTTTCTAACTTACCCTTTAGGCTTTTTATTTTTTTATTAAAATGAAAAAAGCTTCATTACATTAAGGCTGTAGTAAAGTTGCTAACCATAATACTTCTGTCGGTCAAATTAAGTCTTAATCCTGATGATTGGATGCAGCAGAGAATTTAAACCACCAGGATAAAAGGTGTCACTGATCATCGAGTTCCTGTCAGAAAGACGGTGGTCATTTCCATGAGTGGGAAATAAAAACAGATCAATAACAATTATTTAAGCAGGTTTTTCTTCTCTTAAAGGGTTGTGTTTGTAATAGCCAGCAACTTTGATGCTGATTTGAAGAGAGTTGTCTGTGTGCAGAGAGTGACAGTGAAGTCTTGCAGTGCTGCAGAGGCTGCTGGATCGCAATGTTTAACAAAACTTGATACAGAGAAGAATGGAGAGAGACGATCAAAGTGAAGTTCAAGTTTTTTGAAGAGAGAACATTAATCTTTCGATGAAAATCTGACATCTGTTTTCAGGGTGGTATACACTATATATACTGTATATATTACATAAAGCCTTGGGCTCCGTGAAGGCATTTGTCCCTCTACCTCGCACAAGAGGAAAAGGTCACTGCAGTGATGAATTTGCAAAATGCAAACAGGAATTTTATGTAGTGTGAAATACTGCAGGAACCCAGTGCCCGAGCTCTAAGGTTGCTACTTTACCACCTTTATAAGTGTCAAGTCATTGAGTTTTAATAGATAAAAACGCAATTCAAAACTTGTAGAGAATTGGCCAAGAACCAAATGGGATTCTGCAAAGTTGGCTTAATGGATTATGGTTGTGATTGCTTAATTAATGTTAAATACAAATTCGGAAAACCTTGTATTACATATTGTTATGGCTTTGTTATGTTGGGCAGATTGACGTTTTTATGGGACACAAATGTTAATTTTGTCCATTTAATATTACATCAGATACAAAGTTTGCAAAAAGTTGAGGTGTCTGAATACTTTCTAAAGCCACTGTGATATAACAGCTAGTGCCTCATAAATAAGCACAATAATGACCCCATCCAAAAAGGAAACACTTGTTAAATTTTAATGAGCTGAAACGTGATTCTGTGACTCCTGTCTGGAGGGGAAAACAAGAGACTTGTAGCCGGTATTTCGTTTTTCCTGATAGAGGAGACTCTGCTAGGAGGAACTGTTTTAATATTTCCATTAGCTGAAGCTAATTTGTAATGTCTTGATCTGAGTCTTTGCGTGGTCTGCAGAGTACAGCCAGATCACTTTTACTCTCCCATTACCATCAGTGTGGTTTCAGCTCAGGGTCAGATATAACAAAGGAACCACTTTGTCTATATTGGGTTCCTGCTTTGTTCCCCCATGCAGGTTTGTTACAACGAGGCTTGATGGACAATTTGATTGTGCATTTCCATAATCATTTATTACTTTGATGGAAGCTGACTTTCTGACTGGGCGTCATATAAATCTGCTGTAGTTCAGCCAGGCATATAAGCCTTTTTACATCTATTAACTTTTATTGTGAACAAGCTATGCTTTCATTATTCATTCAGCATTCTTAAACCTGCCTACTCCTCTTCATTTTAGATTCAGAAATACTTTATTTTCCATCCCAAATCAATGGATATCTGTCTTGAAATGCCTCAGCCATGGCATAGGAACTCATGGAAATCAACATGTTAGTAGTTGTCATGATTTTATTCACAGCACTTTAAGGTATGTTGTCTTTAAAAGTTGTGTTTGAAAGCTAACAATAATTAGTAAGTGTACCTTGAATGGGATGAGATTTGGGATGAGATGTTCCTATCTGAAATGTGGATGTTTTTGAAAGATGCACAAGCACTTTACTGTGAAAAAATGGTGCTACTGTACAATCTATTGTTAGCATACAGTGGTTGTAATAATTAGTCTATGTGTACAAAATGCATAAATCTAAATTAGGATAGACATATTTTACTTTTTGAACCAGTTTTTTGCCTTTATTATTAAATGCAGGTCTTGTCAAATCAAACAGGGGATGTTGCAGTTACATATATGGGACTTCACTACATGTACATCATCAGGAAACCCCCTCCTGACGCCACTCTAAATCCTTCTCCATTAACCTTTATGTATTCAGCTTATTAGCTTCTGACGTGGGCTGCCCCTTAGATAAAAGGCTTATTGACCCGATTATCTTAATGTCAAGTGTTTTACACAGACAAAGATACATTATAAGCAAATTGGACTGGAAAAAAAAGAACAGCTGGGGCCAAACTCACCTTCACCTCACCTTGGACACTGCAGTGTGACTTATCCCATTAAGAACAAGAGAAGACTGAAGCATTTCAATTAGCCTCTTTGGCCACCATTGCAGTCGTGAGCTCAGTAATTATGACGGCAGAGATAAACAGATAATCCAGAGTCCCCTGCCTGGAATCCATCTCTGGGGGGGGGGGGTTTCAGGCCTGTGTCCCCTGCGCTCAGCGAGGCTCACTGCAGCGTCGGCTCCTCGGGGAACGAGCTGTTTGTCTTGCAGACGGATTCGATTCCAGTTTGTTTGGACAGGTTACGTGAGGTTACAGCCTAAACACTGCAAGGTTGTGGCTCAACTTAAAACCCCCGAGAATACAAGGAGTAAGGAGACACTGTTCTTTACATTTACATGTTACTTGTTAGATGCTTTTATCCAAAGCGACTTACATACTCAATACTGCGGACAATCCCCACAGGAGCAATTTGGGGTGAAGTGTCTTGCCCAGGGACACAACGACATGCTGACTGCAGTGGGGTTTGAACCTGTGTTCTGCTGCTCATCTAACATACATGTGCAATTTCATTTGTAGTTGAGATGTTTAAAAACTCCACTTAAAAATGTCCCATCCCCCCTCTATGTGGTTTAAAGGCAAGGCATGTTTTTTTATAAAGCACATTTGAACAACAACGCAATACACAGTGATTAACAAATAACATCAAATGTAATTAGACAAAGTGCAAAAGAAACACAAATTATTAAATGACATTAAATGACACTTAAAACAACAATTAAAGGCCAAGCTAAAGTATAATGAGACAGATAACAAATACTAGAATAACAGTTAAAGTGCTATTTAAGAAATTAATGGTTTAAGCTATTAAAATAATATTATTCCACAATGTCTGACAACATTCTACATATATTCTGCATTGACATTGACACTTTTGTTTATCATTTAAGACACTTTTTCCTAAATCCAGTCTGGCATGGATGGTTCTTTTTTTTAATTCTAGTTCTCTATCTGTGTTTTAATTGTTGTTTTACTTTTATGTACGACACCTAGTCAAATTCCTCGTAAGTGTAAACCTACCTGGTAATAAACCTGTTTCTGATTCTGATTCTCATTCTGATCATCATTAGAATTTAAAATAAAGTTTGAACAATGCTTAGCTGCGCAGTGTGAGCATAATGACCCACCAGCAGCATTTAACCTCTAAGTGTTCACTAGTCTCTCGCAGCAGTTTAAATGTACCAGGTAATAGTGGACGTAAAACTCTTTTCCGTCAATGTTTATGGGACAATTTATTAGCTTTATCCCGACTTCAGTATTTACTTACATAGAATTTATGAATAAATCTAGTTTATTTAATTTTCTTCACAGCCGATATAAAGGAAATATATTCTCAATATCAGAGTTTGGACATACTGTAGCTCTCTTACATGTAGTTTTAATCACAGGCTCATAAACATTATATGAATTGAATTTACATTTCATTAATGTGTTTCAGAGTGACAGAGTGCTGAGCTGGGCTGGGCCTAAGTGACGACAGAGTGGATAGGATGAAAAATGTAGAGAACACGGCTGCGGCTCTTTGCTGGGATGATGAACTGACTCACTCGCTATGGAGGGTTGCAATGGAGAGAGCAAGGATTTAATGGAGGCAGTAAAAGAGGGCAGGAGGACTCAGAGTCCTGCTAATGAATCAGAGGAAGGAAGAGAGGATGAGGAGAGCGAGAGGAAGACTGAACAGGGAGGGATGGGCCAGGGAAAGACACAAAAAGATATTCTGCAAACAGCACCCTGACATGGATACAATCAAATACTTTTCACCTTTATTTGCATGTAGCCACAGGAGTTAAACCCATTTACATTAAAGAAAGAACACAGCTGTTATCACAGGTAACAACTTCAATTCAACTAAATGAATGATCACAAATATGTGATTAAAGGGGCCCTGAGCTCATGCTTATGTTTTCATGCTTTAATGTTCAAAGAGCTCTTTGTTTTTCTCACACTGCCTCTTTTCACCCTCTGTCTGAAACCAGAGCCCAGTCTGCTCTGATGGGTTAGCTGGCCGGCTCTGTTGTGATTGGTCAACCGCTAAGAGATGTCCCGCCCCTTAGCTTATATGTACAATGTTTCGGAGCGCTAGCCAATAGAAGCGCAAGTGTTACATGGTGATGTCACTATGTTACAGAAGTAAACAAAGGAGTCCAATGGAGGTGTTTCAGGCGGGGAGGAGAGAAACTCCCTCTAAAGGGAAGTTGGGATTTTAGCCTATGCAGACCATTTACATGCACACAAACCTATATAACACACTAAAGGGAACAATTCAAAAATAATAATAATAGGGCCGCTTTAAGACAGAATATTCTAATTTCTGAAACAAGAAATACAGAGACTCAACAAGGGCACAAATGGACGAGGAACAAATCACATTTTTTGTCAGTTTGGGTTCTTAGTTATCAATACATACTTTGTATTTGTAATTTTATTTATATCAAAAACTTTTAACATTAAACCTGAAAACCTTCATTAGCCGCTGTACTTATTTCATGCATGTTAAAGTATGTCCAAACCCTGTATGTGCTCAGGACACTCTGGCCACAGATGAATAGTTATTACTTTATTACTTTTAGCCTATGATGATAAAATGTATTCATGCATCCATAAATCCCATCAGGGCAGAGCCTGGAAACTTACTGCAGCATGTTTTTTTTTTAAACCTCGGCTGCGGATTTTTACAGTCACTGATGTGAGCTGCTTGTGCCAAGCTATGCATATGCTGCGTAATTGTGTCCACTCAGTCTTTCACAGCATCAATAAATGTCGGTAATTAAAAATCAATGATAATCTGCCCCTTTATTGAATTCTATCTCAGCAGTGATTTAGTTATTAAGTTATGTATCATGGTTTAATATCCCTCTAATCTGATTTATTGAGATATTGTGCATTTGTCCTTACAGCAGCTTCTGTAGATGTATGGCTGTGGAGCGTTTTTGGCAGGTACAACAGAAAGGGCTTTTGATTAAACAGATGGATGGTACCATCCATCTTGTAAAGTTAATATGAATGATGTTGACATTATGACCACTGCCCTCAATCCTTGCTAAGCGCTTTAAAAATGGAAGCTGGTGGAAGCTCTTGCAAAAGCAATACAACAGTGTTTAAATATCTTATTGGAAAGAAAAGTTGTGTATTTTAAATAGTACTCAATTAAAAGAAGAAAATGATACGCATCAAAATGTGCCTATTCGTATTTCAGAATTATATAATGGATATAATTGTTCTGATTTAAAATGATTGATGCATTCATGTGTTCATCAATGTTGCAGCTGGTAAAGAAGAGGTTTACTTTAACCAACTTACATATTTGTGGGTAGCTTAACCTATAATGGTGCATCATAAGTTATTGTTGCATCTACATTTGCAAAGACACTAGTAACAGAAGCTGTAATTGTATTGAGTAAATTCTGTGTAAAAGGCCACTGCTTCTGTCATTGAGGGACTAATGTGCCATAAAGAAAATCTACAACTCACACAATGTGACATTGAATGAACAATTACCTCACAAACTTTCTTTAAAAAGTTTGTCAAAGAGGGGGGCAGGCTCTATTTCTCTCTCAATAACTTGCTGTTATCTTCTTCTTTTTTCAAATCTTCTTCAAGTCTCTTCGCCCATATCAGTTTACATTGTCAGCTACAAGCAGCGTTTGCTTTGCATTGTCGATTTAACATTCAAATGAAAATGGACTCTGGCACCATAAAGCACTTAACAAAGCTCTGAGGGCGTTATTCAGTGAGTAATTGTCCTGTGCATCTCTGAGCGTTATTGTGCCCCTGTGATTGCTTTGATTAGCCCTCAATGACCTTGCTGATAATTGATTTGTATACTATATCTCTTCCAGGATGATTGACACCATTTAAGAACATCTACTTACTGTGTGCAATCTCCTTCTTCTACTTCTCCTCTTATGTGCATTCAAAAGATTTCCCTTCTTTCTTCTTTAAATATAAAATAACCGAGTACAGCAATGTCATTTAAAACTAAGCACACTCGTCCTGGACTGCTTCTGGTCTAATGATCCAGAAAATCATTTTTGGGGATCTAGGCAAAGTGATTAATCAGTTAATTTGGTGGATCCTGCTTAGAATAAAACCTGAATCGAAACAATCTTCTCCACTGTTGTCAGCACACTATTGATTTACATTTTCTTGATTTATTTAATTAGCACATCTTAGTCTCTTTTGTTAAAGCCTGTTAAACGAAACAGAGATGACCCTGTTTGCCTTATAATACTAACATTTGCTGTAGGAAAATCCTTTACATATTTATTGCATTGTTCAAATGCTTGTACCCACTGCTGCTTATTGTTTTTCACTGAACTGTGTAATGCATTTAATCAGTAAGTTAGCTCCGTTAGCGATGGTGTAGGGAGTGTGCGAAACACTTCATCCTCCTGACAGTAATAGTGTGTTACAAAACATGTTTCCAAAATCCATACAGCGTTACGAACACAAAGTCCTCATGGCTGTAAAGAATGAGCATGATTGTTTATGTTGGAGCGCAGATATGGACGTTATTGTAGTTGTCAGTTCAATTTAAATAAGAGCCCAGAGAGCTGAACAAGAGCCTCTCAGTGTAATGGACAGCGACAGCTTATTTATCTGAACGTGTAAACAGAGAAAGCACTCTTGGACGGAGCAATTGTCTTGTCTAATAACACACTGGGTGCAAAGTGTAGCCACTGAGCTCAGACTGAAATAACAGCTTTCTGTGCGGTCATTAAGAGACTAATAAGTCTGATTTAGATTGTTCCCAGGCACCAGAGAGAATGTTCCTATTGATCGAGCGCACAATAAAGTGTAACTTAAACAAGATTCATGTGGTGTCATCTTCATTTCTGCATACAAATGTGTCAAAACAAAGAAATTATCCAGCGCTATAGAGAATGCGGGTCCATCAGTAAATCACTGCTGTCAAATTACAGTCTGCTATTAAGGTCAGAAAAATGCAATTTATGATTGTGTATACGTTTTATGGATTTTAGTCCAAAAAACTGGGGTACAAAGACCAAAATATGTGCTTTAGATTGTTGTTGATGATATACTGAAGTGATGTGAGAAATGCTTTATGTTTTGGGTTTTGACATCCCTCCAGAAACAACAAAGTCTGAAACATGAATCCTTCAGAGAAACAGGAAGATTGTCTACTGTGAGAAAATGTAAACGGCCAGATTGAACATGACTTCAAGCTGCAGAGATTCAGGTATGAGCAACCTTTCTTTGAATAGGTTCAATAGTTTTTCAATAATGACCCAGTGACTCCCACTCAATGTGGAATTGTATTGCTACACTGGACTAAAAGGGCTTTTGGTGGGATTTTAGTCCAGTTTTGTATGAATATATAGCAGTTTATTTATTGAAAAGTCAAATGTATTTCTAATAGCATCCATGTCATGTGATACTGTGACTCCAAATCCAAAAAAAAGAGGTGTATCATACTTGTCCTATGTAGTATTACAATGCTGCATCGATCTGGAGTCATTGAGTCACATGACATGGAAGCTATTGAAAAGAAACAAGAATTGTCATTAAACTGCCTTCTTTTATTAACAATATAAAATAGCAAAAGGACTAAAAACCTATAAAAAGAGGTGTCCTTACTTGTCCAGTGCAGTAATACAATGTTGCATTGATCTGGAGTCACAAGGTCACATGACAGGGACGCTATTGAAATGAAGAGTTTTCAATAAAAAAAACTGCAGATTTTCTCACAGATTAAAAAAGGACCATATATAGGCTATAAATAATCTCGTTAATGAATGCATGATTTATGCTTCAATAAATGATGGGAAACTGAGGAAAGGCCCTCTGAGAATCTTCATCATGCTCTCATCAGCTCTCAGTCTAGCGTTTCCACTAATGCACTTCTGGCTGTGTGCCTGGATCAATCAAAACACCATATCGCTGAAGAATTCCTGATCTCAGTTAGTTAGGACTTATCCTCCGGTTTACGTCACACGGCTGTTGGCTGACACTTTATTACATCCTGACGCATGAGGGCCGTTTAATCACGCTGGTGAGGGGGGGGGGGGGGGGGGGGGGGGAGGTGCAGGTGAAACAGTGAAGATAAATCAGAGCATCATCCGGGCACTACATCACCTCTCCTCTGAGAGGAGAAGGCTGCACGTTGATGACTTTATGATGGATGGCTGATTCAGTATCCATCAGATTGGGTGATGGATCACAGCCGGGAGGAATATTGGCCGAGCTAAAAACTGTTGGCTCAGGGCTTTGAGGGGAACATCCTCATGCAGAAAGCAAACATGCTGATAGGGCTTATGTATCAACTATGCACTAAAAAACTGAAACGTTGACTTTCATAACCTAATACATTTATGGGAAATCTGTTGACATAATACAGTTAATTAAAGTCAACGTTTCAGTTTTTTCAGTGTGGGCTCAGTGGAGTGTTTAGTTTGTTTTTTAAAGATTTATCATATTACTACTCAACAAATATCTTTCATATGAGGTAAGTTTGATGGTTGATTTAACTAACATTAAAGTGGACCTATCATGCTATATTTGAATAATATAGTGTAGGACCATACCTATATAAGGCATATTTATACTTTTTTTTTTTCAAAATACCAAACAGATCATGCATTTTAGCCATGCCTCATTTCGCTCAATTTGAAAAATGTTAGCTCTGTTTTTGCAAGGGTTGATTATGTGAGCAACAGCACCACCTAGAGGCCTGGCATATGTACTACAGCGTCTCCAGCGCTTTCGAACGGCAATGCCGTGGTTGTCTCCTCCTGATTGGTGGAGTTGGCCCAATAGCCGTAGCGCCACTGTCCTGACGTCAGGACAGTGTTCAAATCTGGATCAGTTTTTATCAGATCCGTTGCAGCCCCTTTTTTTAGAGATTTGGGTATGGAGGAAAATAGAGAGGGTTGTGTTTTCTGACACTTGGTGAGTTCCCTGGAACACCGGGGACACATATTCATGTCTAAAAGACGTACAAAAGTGCATTTTGCATGATAGGTCCCCTTTAAGTCATAACACACATCGAGTGTAAATACTTGAGATTTACTTGTGGCAAAACAATGACTTGGTCCCACCTCAACTATCAAGATATTGTATACAGTTGATTGCTCAATGTTGATCCTCAAATAGAGAAAGAGCGTCAAACATTTATTAAAGCACATTTTGTAATCTACAGTATACTTCCCTTTCATAATGTGACATCTAAGGCGTCCTGATCTGGTCAACATTCAAAAATATCTTTAAACAAGTATCATGAGGTCACTACTGTGTTGTTCTTTTTCTCATTTCTATTGAAGCATGCCTGGTTTATTGCAGCACAAGCAGTTAATAATGTCCTTGTATGTTCATGTTGAAGCTCTGGCTCAGTGAGGATGGGCCAAAAGCTCTTGTTCTCTCATGGGAAGATTGGCAGGAGTCAGGAAATGAGGACTGAATTGAGAGCACTTACACAGAGTGAGTGCATTTGGCAGGGCTACAGCCACCACCTCTTTCACTCCCGGACATTTTCAAATTTCAGCAAGGTTGCCACCCAAGTTGCTTATTTTGCAGAGTCATAACAAAGGATCCTGTAATAAACCAAGAGTGACTTTACAAGGGGAGAAGCGGGTGAATGAGCACAGCTTCGCCTGATATTGTCTATGCGGTGATTTCAATCCTTCTGTTAAAATGTGTCTCATTTTCAAGCTAGATTAAGTTCTCATTCCCTCGTCCTCCACACCTGGTGGTTATATCATTGAAATGCCAAGTATCTCTCTCTTTCTCCTTGATGCAATATCAATATTTCCTATTTGCAATAATGTGAATTCAACCGTTCAGCCTGTATTTATATATTCTGCTTTTTACTGTTTACTTATTCACTATATGTTGCTTTATTTACAGCTGCCTCCTTTTAGTGTCCCCTTTGCGGCTGTATGTATTTTCTATGACTACACAGTGACAGATTTAAAGGTATAGTTCTACATTTTGGGAAACACGCTTCTCTTTCTTGCTGAGAGTTTGAATTGATGCTATAAATGTGAAGCTACAGTTAGATTATGGTTAGCTTAGCATTAAAGGGCCCATGTTATGGCCATTTCCACTGATCATAATTCCATTGTTGAGGTCTACTAGAATAGATTTATATTGTGCAATTTTCCAAACTCACATTGGTTTCTCATACAGCATCTCTGTAAACTACTTGTATTCACTGAATTTCACTCTCTGCCTTTAACGGCTCGTTGTAGCTCCAATAGCTCCAGCCCCCACCCTCCCTGTGAGCACAGTGTGCTCTGATTGGTCGGGACGTTGTGAATCGCGCTGAGCTCCGTGGAGGTGTTGTTTCCTTGTTAGCGATACACAGCCAAACACAGCCAAACTCATCTTGAGCACACACAAAGTCACAGCCGAAGTAAAAACAATAAGTGTGGCTTGATATTGAGTAAGAAAAAGGTTGATAAACGCTGTGAGAATGGGTCTGCAGAGAGAATTTCGCCGCGATCCCAACTGTCTGTTATCAGCCTGCAGCCAGGGAGGAGAAATCAGCTGAGCTGCCTGCCCCCTGCACAGATGTGTGTGTGAGGAAGTCCGTGGATTGGTCAATTTGGACCAATCAGCGGGGGCTTACCTGTTTAGCCCTGAGCCTGTTTTTCAGGTTTCAGGCTCGAAAATGACATGCCCAGAACAAATGACTATAACTTCACTTCTAAAAGGGTTAAATTAATAATCTTTTCTCTCAAAGCAAGGTTACATCTGTGAGGTGGATGTAGAAGTGTCAGAATCAATATAGATGTTTCTGTGTCAGAGTAAATTCAGATGGAACATTGTAAAAAAAGGTAAATTCTTACCTCCGCCTAAAAAAAAACCATTACTTATAGTGAAAACCACCCTTGAATGATGGGTTGGTAGACTAAAAGCTTTAGGAATCCAAACTACAACATATAATAAGTACCCTGTATCAAGATTGATGCAAAACAAGTGACATTTGACCTCTTTAGAGAGATTTATAAAAATAAAAATAATATGAAATTTCTAGTTTTTACATAAAAATGCAATGATGGATTATCAGTAATCCTTTCAAAGTGACACAGACACATTGAATTAACCTATGGATTAACCTTCAGCGGCGTTTTTATCGTTTTAATGCCATTGAACATGACTATTGATCAGAATAACAGCTAATTTGAGACGATTTCCCGTGAATGTTCCGTAATGCTACGTGTTGTGATGTCTGTGTTTGCTTCCCCTGTCACGAGTTCTGATCGGTCAGTGATGATACTTATACCTATAGAATCTGTGGAATCTCAGCTTTAATTTGATATCTTGTTTTTGCAGTTACGATAAGTAATAAGGGTATTTTTACCTTGAGTTCTGTGGTAAGTGTGTTAGCATTTTTTCGCTCAGGGCTCATTTAGACGCTTCTTGTGAGACTTGTGTTTTGTTTCGGTAAAAATGGTTCGTATTGTCAGTTAGCTGAGTTTCTTCCCGTTAAATGGGTATGACACATTAATAGGTTTTTAAATATTAAGAAGCCCTGAGACACAGTTTCGTGAAAAAACACCCCACTGCCCCCTGTACAGGGGGCTCTAGGGCTTAAAAGGTTAACGTAACGGCTCTGCGGACGTAACGTAACGGCTCCACGGATTGGTCCATTTCGTTCCGGGTACGGCATGACATCATGCCGTACCCGGAACAAAATGGAAGAATCAAATGGACAATGACTTATCTCCAACGAGGCGTTTTGGGGATGTATTTTCTGTGTTAGAGTTTTACTCGCTACAGGGTGTACTTTGAGGGTTTGTGACTCTGCACACCGTTTACATGCATAAAAACCTTCATAACACACAAGGGGACGGGTAATAACCGGAAAAGCATGACATGGGCCCTTTAAGACTGAAAACAAGGGGGAAAGAGACAGCTTCCCTTGTATAAAGCTAATACAAATCTGGCTCCTTTGAAGCTCTAATTAACACGCTGTATCTCGTCACATAGAAGTATGAGATTGGTATCGATTTTCTTATCTACTCGCAAGTAAGCTGAAAGGTGTAATTCTTTTCATTTCTACCTTCTTTTCTTTAAGCTGCTGTATCTCAATATGGTCCCTCAGGGAGGACTTCATAGATCTGGGACCCTGGACAAGGTGATAAATGCCTCTAACTGTATAGCTGGCAGCAGGATAAGAAACCTCCTCATTCAAAAGCAGAGGCAACACTTCAAGGTGCAGATTGAGGCCAAGATCCATATGTGTCATTTAAATGAGCGGTGATACAGATCTCACTAAACATGCCAGTGTCAGTCACCGGCAGCTCGTTTTTCCCCGGCATCACATCCTCTCTTCACTGGAGACGAATGGACCGCTGGTCGAGGGCAATTTGCATAAACGAGAGAATAATGCTGCTGACTCCAGCTCAAATACTGACAGATGGGTTTAATTCCATTACTTGGGCTACTGTGCCGGGATGGAGAAGCGGCCGACCAGGAGCAGAGCAGCGGGGCTCTTTTAAGGCCCCTACACACCAGGCCGATATCGGCCGTCTTGCGTTGTTTGGCGACAACGGGTTCCTTGTCGCCCAAAGTCAATTTGGTGTGTCCCGAACCCTCGGCCGTGACACGCCTTATTTGGCCTTTCACAGTCGACACCCGGCCGATTCAACATGTTGAATCGGCCGGGTGTCGGACACAAGCTATCGGGCCAAGAAACCACTCTGATCAGCTGTTCAGCTAGCAAATGAGAAGCGAAACGGAAGTGAGGGACGTAAACAAACGATTTAAGGCACAGGAAAGCAGCTAAACACCAGCAGGTGATACTTAAAGACATCAAACATAGCCCTTAAATGTCCTCTCTTACCTCCCACACATAGCAGGGACATCTCTGATATCGGCGGGAGCGTCCCCGGCTGTCCTCTGCTGAGAGCTCCGTGATTTGTTTGGTCAAGTCCGGTTTTTCATCTCATCGTAAATTTAGCAAGAAGTGGCCATTATTACATTGCTGACTCAATAAACTACACACCCGCCAGAACACTGCGATCATCAGATGCAGGTCTATTAACTGTGATTTTATAGTATGTCTGCACTTTATGTGCTCATTTCATCATTCATGTATTTTTATATTCTAAAACATGTTTTCGATGGACGAGAGTGAAAATGGAATGCACACGCTATTTGTTTGTTTATATCAGTCTGTTCTTCTTCTCTGTCTTCCGGTTGTTGCCTATTTTGAATGACGAATACACACTACCGCCGCCTGCTGGTAAGGAGAGTTATTGCCACTCACGCATGCGCAGTTCGTACGTGCTCGGCTGAAGTCTTTGCGGTGATTTCCAGTGCGACACACGGCCAAGACGCAGGAGAACTCGTCGATGGAACTGTCGGTGTTGGGTGTCGGCGAGTTCTCTGGTGACTGCCTGGTGTGTCAGGGCCTTTACGGTTACGGCTCTGAACCTGTGAAATGCTGGAGAGCTGTGGGTGAAGATGACAGACTGATAACCAATCGAGCGAGAGGTGTCACAGGTCGAGAGGTCAGCCTGGCAGATTGCATCCCTCAAGGCCGTTGACCACACCTTGGAAATGAGCTGAGTGGCTTGTCAGTTATATGGCGGCTGGTGTCATTACATGTGCGGTTTCGGTTTGGCGTCAAGGACAGTTGACTGTAAGCAATGCTGCAGAGATTATACCTGTTACATACAGCAGGAAGCCTTCACAGGAAGCAGCATCTCTTCGATCATGTGCTGAACAAGCTGAATCAAGTTTAATGCAGTAAATATAGCCTAATATTTACCGAAAACGCCAATAAAAGCCATGTAGGATCAATGCTATGTCTCTATTCCACAAAACGGCTGGCATTTTCGCAGACATTCACCATTTTGATAAATTGAATCCAGTCTGCTTTTACGTTAATTTTCCAGCATAATCTTTTGCAAATTAGTGGTAGGCTTATATAAGGCCTAATGTCATTTTTAGGAGGAAGATATATAATAATTAGTTGTAAGTGAAAACCCACGAATTAGACATCTTTCTAATCTTTTAACATTATTTTAGGATTATTTTCACAGGGTTTTAATGAACAAAAACCTGAAGTTAAACAACAATGGATCTACTTATTTTTAACCCCAGGAATGAAGAAATAGGCTAGATGGTGGATAGAGATGTGTTGTATGTATGAGCAGTCCCTTTATGAGCATGCTGTAAACTGTTTCCCGTGTTTCCTTCAGTTCACTTACCGTAAGTATGACATTGACCTGCAGCATTTGAGGTCACATCCAGAAAATGATCAAAGTTTTATTGCTAAGAGGCTGAACATAAATAATCTTAATGTACATTTCTGCTTTGCATCAGGTTTAACCTCGGCCCCGCCGGAGGAGAAACATTGATTCCATCGTTTGTCTTCCAGACATTTAGTGACATTGATCCAGAGTTTTGCCCTTGTCTCCATCTCCATCTGGTAATGTCTTCATGTTCTCCTCTATCCCTAACCTGTTTTACTGTATCCATGTAGCGTGGTTTCTAATGGGGCTGTATTAGCGTGTGCACTGGTCAGTGAAGATAATTGATCCTCACTGTAAACCTCTAATGCTTCATCACAAACCCTGAGAGAAAATGAATCCTTTGAAGATATTAAAACACCACAATGCCAGTAACACTTCCCTGCAAACATATATCATTTGGACAATAGATCAACACTGAGCAGCCTTATACATGGAGTTTGTGATTTGACTATTAAAAAAAGAAAAAGGGTTAATAAGCTCCAAGCAAGCTAACACTTATTCTTCCTTTATTCTACATCAGAACATAAAGAAGAAACACATTGCCACATAAAGTAGTTTATTTAAGTTAATTCATCTTACATTTGTTTCATTTTATTTTTTGATAGTGAAACCATTTTTTTCTAACCTTCCCACATCAATCATTTGTATACAGTCCCTAAATGTAACCATGATTTCAGCCAGAGTCATGTCCAAATCACACTCAGTGTGTGCATGTATATGCTCTGTGTGTGTAATGTGTGTAAACACAACAGAGTGGGGAAAGACATTTCCCTGTAAGGGATTAATAAAGTATGTCTTCTTCTAAATATATTACAATTGAACCCACGGTGACATCTCTGCCGACAGAATCATTAATAAATCAAGCAGCCACTTTGGTCAGGACTGAAATCTCTCACAAAACAAACTCCCTCTGGAGGGAACGTTGGGATATTAGGCTTTGTAGACCATTCACATGCACATAAACCTAAAGCACACTACAGGAAAGGGAAAACCACAAAAAGCATAATAGGGCCTCTTTAATATGGTAGCATACTTATTTTGGCATTAACTCAGAGCACTGCCTACAGAGGTTAAAGATGTAGAGAATGACTACATTTGCATTTGGTGACAAAGTGTTTCTGTATTGTTATTTCATTTAAAGAGCGTGCTCAGTAAAGGGAAGTGTCGCCCTCAGGAAATGAGATGTAAGGCATTTTGCTGTGAGACCATGAAAGACAAAATGCTCCTATTTCTGTCTCCAACTCAGCGCTGAGATATTGGACTTTGTCAGCTCTCTTTTATTTTACCTGCAGAAATTAGCTGGAGAAGCCAGTTTTCGTATATCACTACTTCTTGAGCCAAGAGCAAAACCCATTCTCTTTTCTGCATGTATCTGGTCCAACCTGTTAAGCCCCAAGCCTGTTTTCCAGGTCTCAGGCTCGAAAATGACATTCCCAGAACAAATGACCATAACTTCACTTCTAAAAGGGTTAAATTAATAATCTTTTTTCTCAAAGTAATGATAAACCTGTGAGTTGGATGTAGAAGAGTCAGAATCAATATAGATTTTTTTTTATTTTAAAGTAAATTCAGATTGAACATAGTAAAAAAATGTAAATTATAGTGTCCGTCCAAAAAAAAACATTACTTAGAGTGAAAACCATCCTTGAATGATGGGATAGTAGACTAAAAGCTTTAGGAATCCAAACTATAACATATAATAAGTACCCTGTATCAAGATTGATGCAAAACAAGTGACATTTGACCTTTTAAGAGAGATTTAGCAAAAGAAACCCACTTCTGGGGTCATTTGGGTGGATTTTCCATATCTCTGGCCCCCCTTGGTCGATTTTGATGATTGACATCTCTTTTTAACCGCTAGAGCCAATAGAATTGAGGGGAACTCCCACATACACACACACGTTACCAAATAAGGAGTGAGAGTGATGCGTAGCCAGAATAGAGAGGCGAAGTCCCTGCCCTTCCGGTGGGACTCATGGGACCTTATTTCGGAAAAAGTTTGTATTGAAGTCAATGGAGAGAGAAAGATTATCTTTCGATCCCGTTTGAATTGTGCCACGAATTACACATATGATGTTTGTCAATCTTAAATAATAATTGCCATGTCAAAAAAGTCACAGTTTGTCGTAAAACTGTTGAAATATAAGACTATGAAAAATACGCAACTAGAAAGACTACAAATCCCAGAATCCCGGTCCCGCAAGCTGGCTCTTACGGAACCGACTAACTCCCCTTTTGTGTATGTACAGCTCTCAACATGCCCAGACTTGGAGTGATTTTTCCGCCTCATTCTGAAAGAAAGAAGTGAAACGTGCCAACGTGACGGCCGTCTTGGTGTGTGGTGTGAGACGGGAGATGTAGGTCATTGAGCGGTTTCACACAAAAAAAGTGTTACTTCACAGTTTTACGAAAAAAAAAAAATGTTTTGACTTGTAAAATTATCTTTTGAATTGACAAACATCATATGTGTAATTCGTGGCACAATTCAAACGGGATCGAAAGATAATCTTTCTCTCTCCATTGACTTCAATACAAACTTTTTCCGAAATAAGGTCCCATGAGTCCCACCGGAAGGGGAGGGACTTCGCCTCTCTCTACCCAAAACAGGAAGCTGTCATACACTCTGGTAGCTATCATTAGCAGCTAATATGAAAACTCAGTTTTTGACATAAAAATTGAATTATGGATTATCAGTAATCTTTTCAATGTGACAGACACATTGGATTAACCTATGGATTAACCTTCAGCCGCGTTTTTCTCGTTTTAATGCCATTGAACACAACTTTTGATCAGAATAACAGCAAAAGATAATAATGTCTCCCGTGTTTGCTACCTAAAGCTCTGTGTTGTGATGTCTGTATTTGCTTCCCATGTCGCGAGTTCTGATCGCTCAGTGATGATACTTATATTTCTAGAATCTGTGGAATCTCAGTTTGCTAGCAAAGCTTGTTTGTGCAGATCCGATAAGTAATAAAGTATTTATACCTAGAGTTCTGTGCTAAGTGCGGTAGCATTTTTCCGCTCAGGGCTCATTTAAATGCTTCTTGTGAGACTTGTGACACATTCATAGTTTATTAAATGTTAAGAAGCCCTGAGACACAGTTTCGTGAGAAAAAAAGCCTGTATGGGGCTTGGGGCTTAACAGGTTAAATGGATGAGTTATGTCACCTCTGATCAATGACAGTGTTCACCACACTCCCCTTAAGTTGGAAATGATGGTGGAGCCGTATTAACATACTGAATAAGACCCATACATACAGTATTTGAAGTTTTATTTTTTATGGTGGTAAATCTTTTTTGTTAAGCAGATACAGATGTGGGTGTTATTTTAAAGGTCCCCTATTATACTGTTTTTTATCAATATATTATAGTTCTCAGATATATACAAAACATGTCTCTGAAGGGTTTGCCTCGAAATACCAAACAGATCATGCATTGCAGCATCCCATAATCCCCTCTGTTTCAGTCCTGTTTAAAAAGTGCTGATTCTGTGTCAGGTGATAAGGTGGCAGGTGTTACCTTGGTTGGTTATTGACTAATGGTGACACAAGCCAAAAAAACGTTATGACAAAGTGGCCAAAATCTGGTCAGCTCATTTTCAGACAGGTTTTTATATAAATGGATCAGGACAAAAAGAGTGAATCTTTTTTCCTGAAACGTTCAGAATCTCTTTACACAGAGGGGACACATGTTAATGTATAAAAGACATGAAAAAGTGGATTTTGCATAATAGCTGACCTTTAACCCTTGTGTTATGTTCACATTTCGCACCCTTTGGTAATGTTTGGGTCAAATTGACCCGGGACATGTTTCAGGGTTTAAAAAAAATACAGAACAAAATTCAACATGCACAATTCCTTATATATATTGTCTTTAACTCATTCCCCAACAATATAAATGAAATATATGATTCGTTTTTGAAAATACTCTTCGCTAGATCAAATTTAACAATGGAAGTGTCCATCGTTTTTTGTGATAAAAATGTAATTTATGTTAAAAAAAATATACACTGTAATAAAAACTAGGTTTACATTTTGCTCATGCTTTTCTAGGACAAATGTAAATGAAACATTTTTTCATTAATGTTTATTATTTTTAATCTGTCATATAATAATCAAAGCCCTGAAGGAAATAAAGCAATTTAACAGCAATTGAAACACAAGAACCACACATCTGAAAGTATTTGGCTGTGAAATATATAGAGATGATGAAACATCCATATAAATGACATACAGTAGAACAGATATAAACACAAAGCAAATAAAAAACAATTAACAGTCACTATTCATAAAATACAGTATATCCGAAAAATATATTGATGAAGTTCTTCTAATGCATTCCACTCACTCTCATCCATTATTAGCTCCAAGGCTCTCTGAGCAGAATATCTTTTGGCCATTTTGCTGGTAGATAATTGTAGTTCTGCACTATACACTGTAATGTGAGGTGATGGCTCTGTTTAGTCCCTCCTCCGGCGTGCAGGTGCGAGGGGGACAGTGCGAGAAAATGTAAAATGTTTATACATATCTGGAAGATCTAAAATGTTTATAATGTTCTAGGATAGTTTTGTGTACACTACAAAGGGTAAAGATCAAGGGAAAACAGGATCAAACAGCTTTTGTGTGTGTGTGTGTGTGTGTGTGTTTAGTTTGTGTATTTCTGTGTGTGTGTCTTTAGTTTGTGTATTTCTGTGTGTTTTTCTCTGTCTGTCTGTCTTGGTATTGTATCCGGGTCAGATTGACCCGAACCTCTTATGAAGGATATAAATGCGTGTGGGCATTTTTTCATAAGTGGAAAAAAATAAAAACAATTCCACATGTCCTTCAAAATAAATAAGCCCCGGCCATTGAGTTTCAGGTTGAACGAAAATATCCTTATATTTTTTTTTATTCATTGAAAGTGGAAATCGGGTCAATTTGACCCGAACACCACACAAGGGTTAAACAACATTTTTAAGATTTTGAGGACATATGATAAACAGTGATAAAATGGATCCACTAACAGGACAGTTTATCTTTATATACTGTATACAGACTATTCATTCACTATTTATCTACATCCATGTGTGTGAAGGAGATATCCAACATCACATGAAGCACTGCCTCCACCTGCTGGATCTTTAAAGTCTTACAATGACACACTGACCATTTCTGACAGAAAAAAAAAGACACACTTCAGAACAGTAGATATTTTAATAAACTTTTCAATTCACAAATCTTATTGCAGCTGACATGATTAGTTTTACATTACCAAAATCATTGCAAAAATGCAGTATCATAAATATATGGCCATCTCATATACTTTGTTTTTAATAATACATATTTATTTCAAAGGTCCCTTAGTTGTAAAAAAAATATGAGTGCAACCAACCTAAGAATCTGATGGAAATTTGCAATACTCAGCACAGTATTTTCCTAAGAGAAAGATAAATACTCTTACTCTATCTTAATTTAAAAGGGCTGCTACTGTAAAGTGAAAATTGCTTTGATCTTGATGTTTTATCGCTTAACAGGCATCCTGATTATCTTATGAAATATCATATAACCATTAAGTCCACACAATGAAAAAATGTATAATATTTTTTGACATATATTCAATTAAATAAAGGATATAAAAAAGGCAATATTGGCAAAAAGCAGAAGCATAGGGGATAAGTGCATTTACAAAAAATAAACTTCCTCTGAATATTTAAAAGATACAAAATGTGTAAGCTGTGGAGTGTGATGTGGGTGAGGGATAAGGAGTGTGGAGATTACCAGGAAGACTTGAAATCACTCCTCTTGTCTTTGTTGTGCTCTCATCTTTTTTCATCCCTTGTTTTACCCACAAATCCATCTTCTCATTGGTTTCTCTTTTATCCTGTTTTTTGTCTCTCAGCGCCAGTCTTCATCTTTGTCATCCTCTTTGTCATCCTCTTCCTCAGACGAGTCTTCCTGGCTGCTGACCTCCCCCGGCTCTGTCACTCCGTTTCCATTTCCTCCCTGATTTGCCGCCACCATCACCGCCGCTGCCGCCGCCGCTACGGCCGCCGCTGCCTTCCTCGCCCGGGCTTCAGCCGCCGCCTGCTCCTCTTCCTCTCTGTGACGTAGCGCTGCAGCCTTCTTCTCCTGCTCTGCGTGACTCTTCATGTGGGCACTTCGGCTCTTCACTTTATAAAACACCCTATGGTATGGAGAATAACAACGCAACATTACACGCACATAGAGGGATAGTGGTGGTCTAATGGATAGTGAGGTGGGCTGAAGATCGGAAGGTTGTGAGTTAAAATCCCGCCAGCAACACCACCACTAGTGTGCCCTTGAGTAAGGCACTTAGTCCTTAGTTACTCCAGGGAGAATGTCCCTGTAATTGGTCATTGTAAGTCGCTTTGGATAAAAGCGTCAACTAAATGTAATGTAATAGCAGCGGTTTTGAATGATGCAACACTAATATCTGATAAAAAGTGCACTTTTCAAAGTTACTTTTAAAATCCCACTTTAAAAAGATTGCATTAGTGAGATTTTTTGTTGTATTGTTTGTTTTTGTTTGCTCCACTCTGCTGGTTTTTAGTTAATTTAAATTACTGTTTGAAATGTGTTATGTATAAGGAAAGCACAGACACTCATATCCGAGGTCACAATATCAATCGATCCAGCAGAGCAATAGCCTATAGGCAAAACATAGAAGATCAACAAAAGATATGACATGAAATGAACTTACCAAAGCTGAAGTAGATGGTCAACTTCATTCATTTTCTTTCAGTTTTACTGATTTTAATCGCTATACGCTCCTCTCTCTCTCGTCTCCTCTTCACTACAGGGTGAAAACTACACTTTTCGCAGCACACGTACTTACAGCCAATCAGCTCTCTGAATTATGAGATGACGTTTGGTAGGTATGCCAGCACAGTGCCCCTATGGTGATTATTTTGTTGCCGCACACATTGAATAGAAAAATACTGAGCATGCGCAGTGTCGTTTTTACAGCACCCATTCACTTAGACAGTGAGAGAGAGGGGCTAGATCAGGGCTTGACCCACGTCGCTCAAAACGGCTCAATAGGCACACTGTAGACACTAATTAGAAGAACATAGACTAAAACAGCAATGTACAGACGAATCAGATGACAAATGATCTTAAAATATATTTTAAGATGTATTTTCTTTGCATTTCTTTGCATTTTTTGGGAATTCTTATTTGAATTACTTTCTGCTGACACTAGGTGGGGCTGTGCCCCTAATGACCAGTCACCACTGCCTATCATGCTATTTTTAGGCAATAGCATAGGTCTCAGATATATAAAAAAATATAAGAAACATGTCTGTGAAGTGTTTTGGTCAAAAAACCAAACAGATCACACATTCTAGCCATGCCTCATATCCCTCTATTTCTCTTCCTGTTACAAAAGTGCTGATTCTGGGTATAAACAGGTCTCAATGAGATTTTCACCTGTATAAATATAAGGCTAAATAAAAAAATAAAGCTCGTTTTTTAATTAAACTGAAAAAAATAGGGGCGGAGCTTATGCCGGCTCATGTGGGACCTGGCAGATACGGTCTAAAATGCTGCGGTGATGAAACAAAAGGATTATTAGATCAAGGATTATTTCTGAAACAGTATGGAGCTTAAAGGCTTTCTCTCTTGCCGGTTATACCACAAGGTGAGTTCCTTTTTATTTCCTGCTTCTTGACACACATGCTCTGTGAAGTACAGGTCAGCTCTGAGTGTTAGTGATCCTAATGTAAACACCGACCATATTACGTCCAAAACAGTCGGGCATTGTTTCTGGTAGCAACGTTTCTGATAGTGCTGTGGGTCCGCATTGCCGATATGACGTCATATCGGACGCAAATCTGTATCCGCTCGTTGAACCCCCGTTTTTAGAGATTTGGGTACGGAGGAAAAGAGAGAGGGTTTTATTTTCTGACGCTGCGTGAGTTCCCTGACACACCGGGGACACATCAAGAAGTGCATTTTGCATGATAGGTCCCCTTTAAATCAAAATCCAGACAACATATCACAGTCTAGATAGTCTATAAACAAGGACAAAGTGATTCCCTCTATTGATTCAGGCTTACCTTCCACATTTCTTGCATGGAAATGTTGCGTCAGGATCGACTGGAGGCTTCGGTGGCGCTCGGGGCTTCTTGGCGGCAGGTTCGGCTCTCGGCCTGTGAGGTGTGGCTGCATGCGGAGCCTCTTGTTTCACCGGGTGCGGCTCCTTGATCACTAGCACTGTCCCTGCCTGGAGCACCAGGAAGAAGAAGGTGTTAGTTTGACAGTTTTTACATCAATTAAAGAAAGGCCGTGTGCTATTAGTCAATGCAAATCCGAGAAGTTACTAGAATATGTAGTGACCTTACATAGTCATGAGTCTGTAGTGCCTGCTGGCTGCTCCCGTAGGAAACGTCCTTCTTGTCGTCTCCATCTGTCTCTCCTTGAGTTACATTTGACTGCTGTGAAGTCTGAATCGTGTCACACTACAAAAATATAAGATCGTTGCACAAATGAATAGAACAACCTTCAAAATACAAACTTAAAGTGCAAGCCCAGAATCAACAATATATACATTTCTCTCTTACTTATGGAGCTCTTTTTTCACACCAAAACAATCAAGATTTATAAAAAGGTATGAAGAGAAATGTGTATTTTAGATTTTGGGGTAAACAATCCCTTTTAACATCTCCAAGGCTTAAAAATGATGAAATCCACCAAATGATCTTGCTCTTTCCTTTACTCCGTTTATGAAAATACTAAACAAACACATTCTGTAGCATAAACTGATTTAAAGGTCCCATGTCATGCTTTTCCGGTTATTACCCGTCCCCTTGTGTGTTATGAAGGTTTTAATGCATGTAAACGGTCTGCAGAGTCAAAAACCCTCAAAGTACACCCTGTAGGGAGTAAAACTCTAACACAGAAAAGACCTCCCCAAAACGCCTCGTTGGAGATTTCTCATTTTCTTCCTGGGTACTCTGACGTGGGGATACCCAGAGGCCACACCCTCTGCCAGCCTTTCATGAAACAAAGCTTCCCAAACCTTTCAGCGATTCATGCCGGATATGTACAGCGTAGGGCACTGAAGAACGATGCTGTTCCTACTTTGTTTGGACCGGCGGGAGATTCGGGTACACAACCTGTAAGTATTCATTGTTGTTTGTGTATTTATGATGTTTAAAACAAACAAGGTATCTACCACGACTGTTTAAATGGGTAAACGTTTTTCGGGCTACTAAGTTGGGATCGCGGAGAACTGCTCTCCGCAGACCCATTCTCACAGCATTATAAACCTTTTTCTTACTCAATATCAAGCCACACTTATTGTTTTTACTTCGGCTGTGAGTGTTTGTGTGTGCTCAGGATGAGTTTCGCTTGTTCTCGCTGTATTGCCGAGAGGCTCGTTGCTGCGATCTACTGCGAGGAGCGGAGCAGATCGCAGCAACGAGCCTCTCAACGTCCCGACCAATCAGAGCACACTGGGCTCACAGGGAGGGGGGGGGTGCAGGAGCTCCAACAAGCCGTTTAGGACAGAGAGTGAATACCGGTGAATACACATACTTTACAGAGATGCTGTATGAGAAACCAATGTGAGTTTGGAAAATTGCACAGTATAAATCTATTCTAGTATACCTCAACAATGGAATTATGATCAGTAGAAATGGCCATGACATGGGACCTTTAAGGCTTTACCACACATCACTTAAGAAATAAACTTCTCCCCACCTTTACGTCCACCACAGCATCGGTGTGCTTCTCGTCCGGTGAATCCAGAGGGCCGAAGGTTAAAATCCCGTTGCGACCGATCTTCACCTGTTTCTTGTACGTGTAGTAAAACTCAACACACTGAGCCACCGTCTTGGACTGCACCTTTAAATTCAGACGCAAAAGAAATACACATGTATGATCTATGTAATCAATTAACCATCTTACAATTACATACAAAATCATCTGTGTACATATTGTAAAACAATATAAATACAAACAAGCTTAAGGGGAGTGGCAGTCTGTGAAATGAAAACCGCATTAACACATTTTTCTAATTAGTCTAATTTTGCATGTTTGGAAGTCATTACGTCTTACAACTGTTTGTGATAAACATTTTCCATTACATCATAATAACGCCTCTTTATGTAAAATGCAGACACAGAAAATCTGTATTTTGGTCCTTTTTGTTTAAAGCAGTTATACCAATGCCTCAAAACTTGCATATTGTGCTAATGATTTATTGGTGTTGAAACACAAACACATTTAAATGTACTTCATATTTATTGACATTGATTCATAATGGTTCATGCTGTAGGGTCAAATGAACGAGCGTACCAGTTTCTGCACCATAAAGAAGTCTTTCCTGTAGGCAGAGATCCCTTTATTGAAGTAGCGCTTCTCCTCTGCAGTCCAGCAGTCAGAGCCTGGGAGTGAATCAGACACAGACCAAATGAGGAAATATTCAAAGAGACGTTAGCCAATCAGAGACAGACGGAGTAAGATGAAGAAACCATGGGATTGTACTGCAATGATTAACATGATATAGCTTTTATTGGCCTGTAATGTCAAAGCTCACCTGAGTAGTGATAACCTGTCAGTAGATGATCTTTGGGGAACACTGGGTCCTGAAGCATCAAACGTTCCAGTGTTTCCTTGGAATAAACATTTTAAATCACAGTTAACAATCATTTCTTACAAGTCCAACCTTGCAAGTACGAAGTTGCAGTGAAAATATAAGTAAAGTAAAAATGCATTTTCGTAAAGAAGTTTTTAAGACTCTGCTGCCAAACTTCAGCGAGAGGATATGAGTCACTAAACTTACAATGAAATCCCCCCCGGATTCATGAAAACAGTGTAAAACCAGTTCCTGGTTGGTTCCTCCGCCCCTGAGCACACTGCAACATGCCATGTTCATAAAATCCTCCACTAGAACAAAACAGAAAAAATGACAAGAATTTAAAAGGACTAACAAGAATAAAATGGAAACGACAACTAGTGGCAGACTGATTGATGTGAGACACTGACTGCACTCTTGGTCACCGTGATTGAGTTTGGAGTCATCTATAGTGAGCCAGACCACGTCCGCCTTGTGCTGGTCAAACTGGGAGGAAGCTGGGTCACGTAAGTCAGGAATCTCTGCCTGGTACCGCTGCCCGATGTTTATCCGTCTGAAGAAGTAAAAAAGAAAGAAGGGTTCTGGTTAATTTTTGGGCCAGATATTTAAAACCTTGAGAGTCCGGTGTCTGTACTTACGGTTCAAGGCTAGCAGTTGTAGCATCCGTGATCAAGGAACAGGAAAGAACAGGAGGCGTGATATCTGAACTTGCTGCAAAAATACAAAAAAAGGAATCTCCTTTTTAAGCATTGTCAATGCCTCAAAACTGTCCAAACAACTATATTTTTCTATGGCATACTCATATTTATTTGTAGCATTTGAAAATGACAATAACAATCTATAATATATTCCTATTTACTCTGTATTGTGTCTGTAATATACTATCTTATTTATACCTGATCTATAGTGTATTTATTTTTATTTTCTACACTGCTGGTTGGTTGCAAACTTCATTTAGTTGACTTAATACTTATGTATACTCAGTGCAATGACAATAAAGTTGAATGAATTCTAATCTCATCTCATCAGTAGAATCTTTCACAGATCATCCTCAAATGTAAGACTTACTGGAGCGCAACAGACTGCGCGTCGCAGATTTGGGCGTATGTGGCGGCGGCGGCAGGATTTGGTTGCTGGCGATGTTGGTCAGGAAGGTGGAGAAGTAAAGTCCCGAGCCCCCGCGCACAGGAGACAGGATGGGGGGGGGGCGTGTAGGGCGGCATGGTGAGGGGGTTGTCCGGCATGCGGACCGGGGAGCGCAGGTTGCTCTGGTAAGAAGAGATGCTGGAGTAGAGGGAGGGTGGGATGAAAGTGGCTGGTTTGGGCGGAGGGATGATCAGAGGCTCGGGGCGAGGCCGGCGCTTTAATTTGGATTTTCCTTCCTCATCCGTCCCTGGATCGTTTTCCCCTTCCTAGACAGAATATTTAGGATTTAAGTTGTTTTCTTTGATATCAGTCGAATGAAAAGTAAAAAATGTTCTGCTACAACTGAGCATCAAGCACTTGTATGTGCTGTATGTAAAAGAAAATCTGCTATTTCTGACAGCAGATCAGTTTTAAGTACTGCACGGAGTAATAAAACACCTGGATACATTATTAATAATAATAATAATAATAATAATAATAATAATAATAATAATAATAATAATGGGTTCCATTTATAAAGCACTTCATATTTGATTTCAAATCCCGAAGTGCTACATTACGTTAGATAAAGGGCTGCAGGTTACAGTCTACAAGGTGTGGAAAACTACTTGCTTGGCAGTTGCAAAGATTACACTTTTTATACAAACAACTTGAGGTTGTTTGCGCTGTAATCTAATATCACCTGGTTTTTCATCTGCTGAATTTATGACAAAATAGCCGCTCAATATGTGTTTGCTTCTACCAAATCAACCAGGAATTTCAAAAGATAGAAGATTACATTTCACTCTTATTTTTACATGGACTCTTCCAACATTTGATTGGACCATTGAACTTATTTTCTTCGCAAAACATTGTCACATTCCTCCAACATTTATCTCCAAATTACTCACTTGATAACCGCCTAACCAGAAGTGTGAATATGTACCAATACTGGCACCTTAGAAGACTTATAAAGTAGTTACAAGTTGCTAACACTGACGGAAATCATAGCAAAAAAAGAAAGTGATGCCAATGTTGTTTCCTATCAATACTAACCTGACCAAAACTCTCGCTGATGGATTTCCTGAGTGATCTTCGACGAGCCACAATGACCGAGGGTTTGCTGAGGGTCTGTCCTGCCGGTCGCTCAGTCCCCCCGACACGTCCCTGATTTAAGGCACCCTGAGGATCTGTTGGACTCCTGTGCACTGGCACTGACACAGGCATGACCAGAGGCATCATGCTGGCCTGTCTGCCTGAAGAACCCTCTTCCTGCTGTGGCACCAACACAAAGAGACAGGAGGATAACAGGTAGAATGGGAGGAGAGCAGAGAAAATAGAATATGGATTGAGATGGTGTGAGAATCAAATGTTAAAATCAACTAAATCAGTAAGTCATTTTCATCCTGAATGAAAGTATCCATGTTGTTGTTTATAAGACTACAATTTCAGAATATTTTAATTATAGATTAATATTAGTAAACATTGTAATGAATTATTTTGTCTATCAAAAGGTAAAACTGAAGCATGAACAATTTAGACAATATTTTCTTTGAATAATATAACACTGAGAAAATCCTAACTTTAAGATCCAGCTGTTATATTACTTGATATTTCCTTGGTATTCAGAGCCTTGTAGACGCCTCCCTGGTATGTTTAGTCAAACTGATAAGACATATAAATCACTTTTATGATTTATACTGCATGCAAAGTTAAGTTAAGACATTTGAATATCATCTCCTCACCCTCAAAAGTGCTGTTAGCTAACCACATAACAGCAGTTCTGGGTTGTTCCTACAATATTAAACCTGTTTTGGGTGTGTTGTCAGGTAGAGGAGTGTAGCTGTGCAGGGTGACAGCGCAGCCCCTCCCTGGCTCTGCTGAATGACTGGGAAGGCGTCTGAGGAATGTGGAGGTGTGCAGACATGCAGCTGCTCCAACTGTAAATCCAGCATGCACACTTTGCACAAAAACCTACCTACGACAAGCCTGATAACCCCCGGGGGCAGGGTACTAAAAAAAATCCCTGAGCTAAGAAATCCCTCAAAACAGAGTTTATCTAGTTTTTGTGCTTAGTGCATTTCTAACAAAGCTGCTCTTGAGAAAATAAAGAAGCAGGTTTCAGGGTGTGCCACTCACAATGTCAACATTTTGGAGCCTGAATAGCAGCGTAAAGTAATTCGTCTTTCTTGCAGCGATAAAATCAGAGCAATCTTTGATAATGGCTGTTTTTCAGGTTGCACCATTATCTAGATGTCATGTTTAGTATGACTTTACACTTGTTCAACAGCCTGTTATAGCTGAGGCGCGACAGCTGTTCGAATCAACTTAACAGACTCTAGAAAATGATTTTCTAAACCATGGGGAAGTCCTGCATTGAAACGGGGTTCTTCCTCTTTGTGCAGCTGCTTGCTAACTTCGTCAGCTGAGAAAATGCACAAATAAGCTGCACATGTCTTTCTTCTTCAACTAAACTGAGCCTAAAACAAGTATTGAAATGGCTATTTTACTGTAGTACTGCCATAAATGGAAGTTAAACACAGCTGTAGTGTAATAAAAGACCTTTCTGGGAGGCATGGACTCCATTTCTGACGCCTTCTGGGCCAGAGTCTCCAAGTTGATCTCCTTAGACGCCCTCCTTCTCCTACGGATGACCCCTTCTGTTGTCGCTTCCCCTCCTTTCACCACCTGAGTGCCTGCTACCCCGTTGTGGGGTAGTGCAGGATCTTTGGATGCTTGAGACCAAATGTTTGTTGAGGGGGGTCCCAGTGGAGACTGTCCTTCTCTGGAAAGGCGACGGGAACGCCTAGGTGCCGCCAACTTTGTATCTGAAGGCTCAGCAGGATTTGTGGCGACCTTTTCAGGGAATGAATCAGATACGGGTGATGAGTCACAGGTCTGAGCTCCTGGTCCCAGTGACTGGACCTCTTTTTTAGGCTCGGTGTCTGGAGGACTGGGCTCAGGGGGCTGACACGGGACAACGTTTTGGGTTTGCTGCTGTTTTGGTTGCACCTGTGGTTGTGTTGTTTCTTTCTGCGTCACGTTTTGTTGTTGCTGTTGTTGCATTTGCTGAATTTGTTGCCGTCGCTCCTGAAGCTGTTGCTGGTGATATTGCTGCTGCATTTGCTGCAGTTGTTGCTGTTGAATTTGCTGCTGCTGGATTTGGTGCCGCTGTTGGTGCAAATGTTGCTGCTGTTGCAACTGAAGATGATGCTGCTGCTGCAACTGCTGCTGCTGCTGCTGCTGTTGTTGTTGGTGTTGGTGCTGGTGCTGGTGGCGTTGATGTTGGTGCATTTGTTGCTGCTGTTGCATCTGGTGTATCAGCTGCTGTTGTTGAGATTTAGGCTGCTCGGCGTACGCCAGGTTTGGTATTCCCTTGTTCCCTGGAAAAACAGAGTAATAACCTGATGAAAACTGTTGCTTGCTGGGCCTAAATGTTGTCTGGAAGGGCTGCAGCATGGGCCCCTGCAAAGTGTGAGGAGGAGGAGCGTGGGGCTGACCCTGGAGCTCCACGCCTTTGTGGGCATGTTGATAGACTTGCAGCTGAGCCTGGTGCATTGCAGCCGCTGTGTGCTGCTCCCACTCCAGCCCCCTACCCTGAGCTTGTGCCTGGGGGGCATCTCTGTAAACCTCAACAGGTCCTCCTGGCAGTTGACTTTCTCCCCCCATTGGCAGAGCTACACCCTCATGGACCCCCTTGTGGAATGCCATCTGCCCACTGGCATTCACTCCACCATAGGGGCCAAAGTTCTGCCCCCAGGCCGAAGCAGGGGCTTCCTGAGACCAGCCGGGGGCCTGCACGGACTCCTGGTGCATCCACTTTACTGGAGCAGCCTGTTGATAGTGCGGTAAACTTTGGGGGCCTTTCTCAGGGTTGTAAACAGCCGAGCTGCTAGCAGAGTCACTGTGGCTTGGCTCTAAAGCCGGAGGTCCCATCCCATAATAAACATCCCCTGAATGCTGCACAGGCTCTTTCATGGCTGCAGCCCGAAGCTTGCCGCTCTTGTCAGTATTAACTTGAGAGGGAAGACTCATAGTAATATTGTACGGTAATGTTGGAGTCAGAGCTCTCAAACTGGTACTGCCTCTGTAGTGTGCTTTGACTGCCTGAGGTCGAGGAACTCTTTGTTTAATTGTGTATACAGAGGTGATTGGGAGGAAATATAAATCCCAAAGGAAAGTGCAGGGTGGGGAGCATGCAACCCTCCTTCCAGAATCAAATCTGAGGTTTGTTGTTCTTTCTTCTCATCCTCTTTATGGTGCCGGACCTTGTGAGAGAAAGGAGGGGTTAGACACTTTATTTGTATCTGAAGACAAGCACACAAAGTTTTCAGTCGTTTCCACTGGTATGGAGCAAAAATGAAACTGGGGCCTACACGAGTGACTAGCCCAGCAGTGAGTAAAGTGAAACTCAGTCAGAGAGCATGTCTTGTGATCAAAACCTATGTAATCGATGTTTACGTACAGTGCGTGCAGACAGGACGCATAAACTGAAGAAGTTTTGAGACGACAGCAACAAGGAGGCGCTGACTATGCAGCTTCCATTTGGCATAACAAGAAATACAGGAAACGGAGGGGCTCATGCAATCACCCGAGCGATAGCCAGTGATGTTATGTAAAGAAGAAAAAACTGCAATAAGGAAGCGTCTTGAGAGCTATTAGGCAATACAACAGAATAGTGAGCATGAGTTAAAACTAGTGCATATACCTTTTTAATGGTGCACGGAGCTCTCTATGTCCAGCTCCATGGAGTCACTTTGGTTTCGATCAAAGTCGACTGCATACAGCTCCATGAAGGGATTGTGCGCAGCAAATGTCATAACTCTGACAACTTTCCCTCGAGTTTCACAGCGCACAATATGGCGAACAAGCGAGTTTACAATCCCAATAGCACATAATCCAAAATCCGGACCGGCTGGAGAGGCTCATTAACGCTGTAGTTACACAGTTGCACACTGGATCAGCGAAACCCTACACTCCAGGAAAAAAAATGTCCACAACTTTCTCCCCGCATAAACGAGTAGAGCACACATGAGACGGCGAGTGTGTGGAAACTGTGCCGTGCAGCGGCCTGCTCGGGTATTTCCGGAGATTTCAACACGTTGCACACGAGCCCCGCGGACTCAGATGTTGTGTTTAGGTTTATCCAGAGTATATGAAGCGCTGCGAAACTGCGCAAACACGCAGAAAGTTGTGCACCCCAGAACGCACCGCCTCACCCCAAAACAGCAAAACTCACATCCTGTTATCCAATCCGATCGTCTGGCCACTCCCATGCTGTATCCGTGTCCGTTTGTTTTACTGTCCCGGCTGCCCGGAAAGCGGAGTCTCATAACCATAGACTGAGAGCTCATAACACGGAAACAGTCTGTTTAAGTAATGCTACCCGAGAACTGTGGCGAGATATATTGAGAAATGCTATAACATTGAACTTCTATTGGATTTTTTTAAATGGTTGACCAAATATATGAAAATGTATGTTTTTATTAATGCTTTTTTTTTTTTTTCAAAGATCATTATCATATTTTCAAGAAAGAATTTGAGCTATATGGAATGAAAACAAAGTCAGTAATAAAACACTTAGGTTACTTCCTATTATGGAATGTTAATTGCTAATACCTTTGTACTTAAATACAATCTTCAATCAAAATGTGCTGTAACAGAGTATGGCTGAACTTCTTAATATATATGTAATTTATCTAAACAAGGACCTTGCATACAAATACATTAATCTTAGAAAAGAGAAGAGATGTTTAATGCCAGATTTTAGCTAATAGCAATTTCCATCTGCAGTCCTGAGGCAGGTACAGGATAATATACTATTCAGTGTTTCCAATACATTGATTTATTTGTGGCGGGCCCCCACGAATAGAATCAAATTATGTGGGAAACACTGCTATTACTTCAGTAAAACATTTGCCTACTTCGACCGACCACCCTGAAACAATCTGAAATACTTAGTATATCAGTATACAATTCCTTAACTCACATTGACCTTTTTTTCAACTAGTCTCCTACAACAGGTTCAAAGGTCCAAAGGGCTTTATGTCATATCATATGCACAGTCTACAGTCACAGGCTCCTCCAACAATGCAACACAAATATATATAATACATAAAACTAAATGAAAAAACAATCAAAATACAACAAGAAGAAACAGAGTAGAAATAAAACAGTCCAGGAGAATGGTGCAAGACTGACTATATCTATATGCCGCGTTAAGTAACATAGAATAAGCTAAACATAGAATATAAAATGATATGCTGTACAGTGAATTAAAAGACTGCTTATTGTAATAATAGATACATATGTGAGATGCAAATGGTATGGAGTTGTGAAGGCCAGAGCTCAGGGGTTTAGCAGTCTTATAGCCTGGGGGATACAACTATAATATATAATAAAGCAACATATAATTCCTAAAGCTCAGTCTCAGCTTTTGGTTTTGGTGTGCCACCCAAAGATTGTCAGTGGCCTCATCTGCCACTCTTAAATTCTGGGAGCGCCACTAAGAGGTGGTGGTGAGGAGTGGTGGGGTGAATGTTTATTAATATTTTATAAGGACTACCAGAATGTACTGCAACGCCCCTGCTACTCTAATGCTGTATGTTTCGACAACACACCACAAATAGTGGACCAACAATGCTTGCAATGCAGTGTTCATTCACATATGCATTGCTGTATTTGGACCACATGTAGTTTGTCTGTACAGTGTTGTAATGTGCAAAGTGTTGCAGAGTTTGCTCCTCAGAGGATGCAGCAGCAGGAGTTTGCGGCTCAATCAGGAGAGACTAGCGCTGTGACGTCAGAGCACTGTGAGGCAGAGCACGGGGCATCACTGCACATCCATTAGCAGGCTAGCTGGCTAACTGTGGCTAACGTCAGCTATGGTCCATCACTATTATTATCTAATTTCCAAAATAAACAACCGCTCGGAATGACATGGCTGACTAGCAACAGGCACGGGACATGGGGACTGTTTGGATTTTAACTGGGAATCCAATGGTGCAACGAAGCGAGGTAAGAAGGGGTCAGGAGAAGAGGGTATCTTTAGTAAACACGCTAAGCTAGTTAGCTTGTTTACTGGACTACCGGACGCGCCGCATTGAAAGCCTTCAGTTAGCTAGATTAGCTTCCTAACGACTAATCCTCTCAAACGACATGCTTTATGGCCATTTATGAGAGGAGATTGCTGCTGCTCTAGTCGTGGTTGTGTGTTTGGCACAGAGTCAAATTATCCCAGTTGCTATCTTTGTATGACAATTCAGCTTTGTTGAGCTTTTTCCTGAATGAGCCTTTGAGACGTGAGGTGTAACGTTAGCTAACCTTTGCAGCAGTTGAAATGGTATTGCCCCACATGTTTCTGTCGGCCACTCAAAAACATTTAACAAGTAATGCTTCCTCCTTAGATGTTTGCACGCACAGAGGCATTCAGAGTGCAGAGATTTTCGAAGATAAAATGGACATGCATTTTAAAATGTGTTTTCAGTGAGGGGCTTGCGTCACTGATGCCAGGTGCAGGCTGTAGCTGAGAGCTCTCAGGATGAGTGGGGCTGGAGAGCACACTGACATCCTGTCAGTGGCAGACGTGGTCAGAGACAGATGGAAAGTGGTAAGAGAAATCACAAAATCAGGTTGAAAAAAATACAGATGACACTGGGTTGACAATGAATATGATCTTCTTTGCAGACAAGGAAGATAGGTGGAGGCGGCTTTGGGGAGATCTACGAGGTTCTGGATCAGTTGAGCCAGGCCACTGTTGCCTTAAAGGTGGAGTCTGCTCAACAACCCAAACAGGTGCTGAAGATGGAGGTGGCTGTGCTGAAGAAACTTCAGGGTGAGTGATGCTGTCCATTTGTCAGTGATGGAGTGGTATCTCCCCACATGATCGTGCTTTTTGCCAATTTAATAAGTATACTATAAGGGCCTAGCAATAACCAAACTCACACATTGCATTTAGCTTGTATGACCTCTCTGCGTTTTCCATGAAGTTTAATGTTTTATTACCCTTGGCAAAGTTTTGATTCGGTCTGATTATTTGTCCGTCAGCAGGATAAGGGAAAAGCTACTAGCACTCTTTCATGAAACGTATTGGAAGGCTGTAGCATGAGCCAAGAATGATCCATTACATTTTGGAGTTCATCCGAAACACAGAGCGGATACACAAATTATATTTCACTTTCGTTGACATTGTGATACGGGGCACGGCCTTGGCAGAGGTCTGTGATCTCTAAGTGCCCCTTTAATAAATAATAAAACATTGATGATATAAGCAGTGGTGGTCTTTGTTTTTGTATCAACAAAACAAAGTAGCCCTGCTGTGTCAGAATCCAACTGAAGAACTTGTTTGAATTCAATGATTGAATAACTTACTCATTCTGACATTTATCAGCACTGATTTCACTGAATCAGGAAATCAACATTTGTATTTATACAGCATATATTTATTTGACAGGCAAAGACCACGTGTGCCGCTTTGTGGGCTGTGGCCGAAATGATCGGTTCAACTACGTGGTGATGGAACTCCAGGTAGGATTTTAACCAGTCATTGTTAGTCAAGTTTTTTTTGCTGACCATCACTCTGTGACTGAACACTGATTTATCTTCTTAAGGGGAGGAATCTTGCAGATTTGCGAAGAACCATGAGCCGCGGCACCTTTTCCGTCTCCACAACTTTGCGACTTGGCAAACAGATTTTAGAGGCCATTGAAAGCATCCACTCTGTAGGCTTCCTGCACCGAGACATCAAACCCGTAAGTTCACTGTACGGTTTGTACATTTAAATGACAGTCAGTTTATTGTTTAACTTGCTTGTTATTTTTTTGTGTTGTTAAAATTGTAGTCCAACTTTGCAATGGGAAGGCTAGCCAGTACCTGCAGATGCTGCTATATGCTTGATTTCGGCTTGGCCCGCCAATTTACCAACTCCAGCCAAGAAGTCCGTCCAGTAAGTATACTGCGTCAATTTCCTGCAATGTATTTTTTATTTTTTTATCAAAGATCCCACAAGTTATTTCATGTTGGAGAAGCTGTTTAAAGTGTAGTCCTATTGGTTTGGTGTAGCATGTTAACACAGAAAAGTGTTATTACAAGAAATGAAACTCTGATACGATATTATATTACTTTATTTACAGCATTAGAGAGACCTCAACACTTATTTAAAGGCACATAAATATACACATTTCACAACAAATTAGAATTCATTTCATGTAACGTCACATCAACTTCCACTGCTTCACCTTAATGACCCCATGTGACATCAGTGTGTGACCATCCCAAAAGGGTCTTGGATTGGCAATGTATTTCAGATTTAAACAATAAAGCCAGTTCCCTTTAACACATTTTTTATAAATACATCATAATGCTAACTAATCTATTCGACCATATCTTTATTAAATTATATCTTTATTCTCTCCTATAGCCCCGTCCGGTGGCAGGCTTCAGAGGAACTGTGCGATATGCTTCAATCAATGCTCATAAGAATAAGGTAAGCACAGACAAAAATGATATTCTACTATTCATATTTAGTTTTACCCTCGACCTTACTTACATTTGCGTATCGTAATTTGTAGGAAATGGGTCGACATGACGACCTGTGGTCCCTCTTCTACATGCTGGTTGAGTTCACTGTTGGTCAGCTTCCCTGGAGGAAAATCAAAGACAAAGTAGGCGCCTCAATGCATTTTTGTCTGTATGGTTTATTAATTATCAGCATGTGTTTTTAATTCATATTCTAATTACCGCCTCTCTGCTCTCAGGAACAAGTAGGAAACCTAAAAGATACGTATGACCACCGACTCATGCTGAAGCACCTTCCCTCAGAGTTTTGTGCTTTCCTGGATCACATCTTGACCTTGGACTACTTCACTAAGCCAGACTATCAGGTTGGCCATCTCTTGTTTGGCTTATTTTGCACACACTGTCTATTTCTCTACAGCTGTCAAATGCTGACGCCTGTGGTTTTCTCTGCGACAGCACCTGATGTCAGTGTTTGAGAACGCTATGAAGAGTCACAGTGTGCTGGAGAATGACCCTTATGACTGGGAGAAATGTGACTCGGAGGGTATGCTGACCATCACTGCCACAACAACCACGGCTCAGCAGCTCACTCGCCTCACACCGGCGTACTTGGGGTATTTACAGCCAAAGAAAGCTCTATTACTACTGACATAAATCCATTTACTTTCACTTATGTTATTCAAAATATCTCCCTTCTCTGTGGAAAATGTGTTCGAATATATAGCAGGGCTAGACATTATAAATGGCCCGCTGGCCCAGAAGCACTATTTAGACACCCCGGGCCAGCATAACGTACTTTCCACTTGCCCGATCGGGCCATTAAAAAAAAATGCTTTAAAAAAAAAAAAAAAAAAAGAAACGGTAAGACATCAAATCACATTGTCCTGTAGTATTGGTATTTTGACAAGCAATTTTGTTAAATTGTTTCGTTTATTAACACTACAACATAGCGTTTCGTGAGGCGGTTGTCGTTGTTGGATGAAAAGCAAACAGCTGTTTGCTGCGGAGCGCAGCGCGAGCAGGCTCCCGTGCGCGGTAGAGCGCGGTAGTGTGCGGTAGGGTGCGGTAGAGTGCGGTAGAGCGCGCTCCTTCACTACAGACTTTCGCGCCACCTAACCATTCGCCAAAATGTTTTTAATACCAGCGGTAACCGGCCAAGCGCTGGGCAAAAAACAATCTTCAAATAAAAGAAAGTCACCGGAAGAGTTAAAGGAGAGTGACAGGGAGTTTGAGAAGAAGATTGAGAGAAAGTTTCAGCCACACTGGCTTGATCGATGGAGCTGGCTTCAATATACCCTCCTTTTTTTCTTTAACAATGACCACAATATAATAATTTTAATAAACCAAATATGAACAATTGAGGAAAATTAGGAAGAACTGATGATTCAAATGTTGTAGTACAAGTAGTAATGTAGTTTGTGCATAAATTACTATTGCAACAAATGTGTTAATTTTCTTCATTATTAGAGTTGACGAATGCTCTTGGGCCAGTGGTTACAATGGTGGGGCCAGTGTTAATGAAAATCTACTGGTCCTTAATATCAAAGAACCAGATATTTAAGACTCCCTTAATGTCTACCCCTGTATAGCTGCAATTTCTTTTGGACTCAAATTCTGCACAGTCAGTGATCCCTGAGAAAATAGCTGCTCTGAATTGTGCTGTGAAAATGAGCTGCAGGGTGACCTTCCCTCTCCTCCACAGCATGGCCAACGCTTCCATGCTGCCAGCCGAGCTGCAGAGGGAGAACACTGAGGATGTCCTGCAAGGGGAGCGCCTCAGCGACGCAGACAACTGCCCCCCCATCCCCACACCCACCACCCCTGGTGCAGATGTATGGGAAGAGATGGACCGCAACCGCAACCTTAAACATGTCCAGCCGACCATCAGGAAGGTCAGGGCAATGTAGTTACTGTAATCGCTAAGCAGAATGTTCTTGTCTACTGAAATATGATTTTTATGTAACTGCTTTTTTTACACATGCATTTTAATGTGTAGTTTATCTGCACTGCAGTGGATGTCTGTTAGAAAAACAACCGCAAGACTACATTGACTTTGCCTAGAGAAATTATCATGGTTAACCTCTGTTACATCTACTGCAAACCCACTACTGACACCCTGCTTTCATATTTAAAATGGCAATGAAAACGTATTTCCTTCAGTTGATGAAGAATATAGCAATTACATAATAAATGTGCCTTTTAAATAATGACACCATTGGTTCCCTTTAAGCCTTTCTTTACAATGAAATTATATCTGCTGTGCCTTTACAGGAAGTAAAACAATAACGTGACGGATTCTAATGCAATAAATATTAACATTTTGAGCTGCCTTGTCGTTCACTCTGCTCAGGTGGTGAGTGAGGATGAACACAGTCAGAACCAGGGGAACCAAAGCCCCAACACCGGCTCCATGCAGAGTTCTCCTAGACGGGTGCGATCAGAGACCATGTTCATGGAGCGGGCTGCACCTCTTCTCCGGAGGATGAGACACAGTCAGAGCTTGGCGTTTGAAAAGAGGCTCGCACCCGAACCCAAGCCCACCATCGAACGCTTTCTTGAGGCCTAGTTAGTACACAATATAATCGAATGACAATATATACAGCTTTCAACATTTAATTTTTTGAGAAATGTACATAACATGCACAATATTTTGTTTCAGCCTGGGCAAACAACGCCCTGTCCTTTCTCAAGTCGGGAAGATGACCATTCCTGAGAGGGGGGAGGGGAAGCAGCCTTTCTGCCTCGAGGAGCACTCGGGCGCAGCCACCCCTGATCAAGAGGAAGGAGCAGCCAGCAGCGGATTTGTGGCCGTGAACCTCAGCCCCGTGCCCCAGGAGGGAGACTCTCAGGAGTGGGTGATGCTGGAGCTAGAGCAAGGCGGCGGTTCTGGAGCCACCAAGCTTCCTACAGGCGAGGCCAAGCGTGAGGACAAGCATGAGGACAAGCGTGAGGACAAGTGTGAGGACAAGCCTGGGACGGACGCGCCCGCTGAGGCTGAGAATCAGACCTCCGAGCCGCAGGAGGGTCAGTCAGCAGCAGCGGTGCCCAGCAGTCCTGTCCTGTCACAGATGTCCATGCCCGGCACGTGGTTACTGTGCCACAGGAGACTGCCGGGGATGCTGGGACAACTGCCCTCAGTCATGATGGGACGAACCCAGATGGAACAGGTAGGGGTGACCAATAGAGTAGCAACTAACCTTTTTTTTAATCAGCAATTAATCTGCCAAACGAATCTAATATGTGTATATGTAAGTTTCCTAGTTAAAGTCTTGTTTTGTCAGTCCAATACCCAAATATATTCAGTTACATTTTCATATTTTTCAATTGTTGATTAGGTGATACGCCAATTAAACGCTGCAGCTCTACTAACAAAGCATTTATTCATGAATGAACTCGACTAATGATTGCCATAGCACTATAGATATGTTCAAACTCCAAGCTTTATGATTATTAGCATGTCTAAGACTTGGATAAACCACAACTTATGAATGTTATTTGAACATTTAGACGTGCTCTTTAGATAAATAATAGGATGGTTTTCAATTTCATTGTGTTGCATATCAGAAAAAGGTCAAGCCCTCTAACGCTCATTAAACTCTTCTCAGTCTTCTAGCTGTGCACTCCCGTCCCCTGTGCATGAGAGGAGCGCTGCAATACCACTAGAGGCGCCATCTGAAAAATCTGAAATACTCCCAGAAGAAATCTTAAACGACGGAGAGAAGTTGGAGTTAGCTCCAGTGCCAAGCTCAGCCAAAGGTCACGCTGCTCATCTGACAAACGACAGAGACCCTGAGAGTGACTCTGGTCTGCCTGACCGCTCCTCGGAGCCCAATCAGCAGCCTCAAGCCGACACAGCAGGGGGCGCTATGGAGAGCACCGTCACCGTCTCCTCCTCTCCCCCCCCAGCCCTGCTCCGGATAAGAGACTGTCCCTCGTCCCCTAGATTAAGTCGTATCCCAGTTCCCAGCAACCCCCTGGACTCTCCGAGCAGGGACCTGAACATGGAGAGGCGTCACCGCTGGAGCAGCCCGGTCCCCGGCTCCCCCACCCACTCCCCCTCTCCGTCTCTGTCCTGTGACAACCTGCCGTGCGTTTTGCCGAGAGACCGGCTCTTCTCAGAGCGAGGATCCAGGTCTGACTGTGTCGGAGAAGACCCTCTTTCCCTGTCCTCCTCATCGGGGAGTAAGAGTAAGATCCCCCGACCTGTGAGCGCCACCTTCATACCGGAGCAACTCACTAGCAGGTTTCTGCCTCGACCACCGCCGGGGAAACCACCCATCCGCCTGGGCGTGGACAACAGGTATAACGCTGTCAAAATGATCCACATTATACACCATGTACTTGTATAGGTAATAGGTATCCAGCATTCCACACTCAACTTTTTAACTGCTCTAAGTGCACTGTAAGAAACACATAGTGCACTGCATTCTTCCATACTCCTCAGTTTTGCAAAAAAATCCAGGCATACAGAAATTGAGACACTGCTTTAAAGTGTATGAAAATGAGAAAAAGGAAACATGGATCCAGGCTGTTGCCATTGAAATGCACAACAACAGGATGTTTTATACAGATATATTCAGACAGAAAAATAATACAAACCTGAACATTAAAGCATGTGCTAGTGAAGAAACCTCAAGAATACGAAAGTATAAAGCATGCACCTAAAAAAGGGGATATATATATATATATATATATATATATATATATATATATATTTAAATATCAAAAACTGTTGGCTTGATCACATTTGAAGGTTTATAACTTGAATTTCACTTCACAGAATGATTTCAAGAGCACGACGAATCATAATGCAGAATCATAATCATGATGTCTTTTCTCAAGAAGGCGCCGGTTAAGAGTGCGTGCCAGCAGCACCAGCGACGCAGACTTCCTGGCCAGTCTGACTCAGCTGATGCAGGACCGCGGCGGGGTGCTCTTCAGCCCCCCCCCTCGCCCTCGCAGCTCCTCCTCCTCCCTGCAGCGCTCCCTAAGCTCCTCCCCCTCCCGGGAGCTCCGGGAGGGCGGGGTGCTGCAGGGACGCAGCTACTCTCCCTCCAGCTTCTCTGGTTCCCCTCCTCCTCGCCACTCTCACCCACACGACAGGCCCGGGCTCCAGGCTCCGTGGGGCCACAGCTCCAGGGGAAGGGGTCTCCTCCACGAGAGTAAAGGCTCCGGAAAAGTGAGTCGATGACTGTATTTGGAACACAAGTGACTGATCGGGATGGTGCAACTGTAGCGAGAGGCTGTTTCACATCCAGTCGCTGATAGCATGTGTAAATACAGTATTTACTCAAGGGAATGTACTGTATGTAATATAAAATGTATTTATTTATTTATTCATTTGTTGGACGTGTCTCTCGAAATACTTGACGATGTGGCTTGATACCTGCAGTTGAAACAGAAAGGTTGAGAAAACCTTAAGATTGCCAACTCTTACCTCTCATTTCACTCCTCTTAACTCTCCATATAGGCCTAATATGAGACCAAAAAGATAATGTTAAATACTTGAGGGATGTAAAAAATGATGCTTATTGTAGATATGTACCATGAGGAAGATAGTAAACACTAATAGAAACCATGAACTCACGTTAAGAACACTAATAATAAATAACACCATGTGCAGTATACCAACATCGGCAGACATGTACAGAACCAGGGCATGCAGCTTTGACCTCACTCCTGTAAAACAGCTGGATTAATTATTATATGTGACAATGAATTGCTCATTTGGCATATCAGAGTGTAGTAGTGTGCTTTTACTTTGCTAGAAAATATTTGTCATGCAGAAGGCATCCGCATATTAGAATGTACATGTAAGTGCACTCATACTTAAGTATTGTGAAAGAGCATGACTATCATTGCAATGGATCTTTTTTTTATTTTATTCATTTGTACAATCTGCTTAGGCGTGTATTTTTATTGAACTGCTTATGATCTCAAAGAACATCATAATATGAACCAGCAAAGATGTGCAATTTTATTTCTTCCACAAAATAGATGGTAAAGGAAGAAAACTGATAAAAATGGAACCTGTTCATCATGTCTCCTTGTTGTTGCATTTTATTTTTTAGCACAATTTTAAATATAGTCAATTAAATAAATGCCAATTCTAAACAAACGTTGAATTCATGGCTACACTTGCTGTAGTTTTTCATTGTTGATTAAACGGTTAGTGCATTTACATGTTCTCACAATTTTTCATTCACTCCTGGTGTTATGCAAATAGGTTTTTTTCTTTTTTTAAGTGCAGATGTCTATTTATGAAATATTGGCTCTAATGGGAATGGAAACGAGAAGTTGTCCCACGCTCAGCAGCACTGTCACTGATCAGATAAATGTGATAAAAACAGTCGGTTAAACTTTGAATAAAAATGCTTTAATTTTTTATACTCAAGTTAAACTAAAGTCACACAAACTCAGACTGCATTATGTCACTTGAGAACAATCCCATTTCAAATTCTGTGGAAGCAGCTGTTTTCTTTGACAGACGTCCCTGTAAGCACATAAGAGAGCCTGCTGATTGATTGTGGCATCTCAACCGTGTGGTCAAACCGTGGCCCGTGACATGTCTTGTGAATTCTCCGGCCGAAGCTCCAAACAAACCGTCAGTGTTTGCCATCAAAGCTCCAGCTCTCCATCGTGTCTCTGTTTGAGTCCTGACTCCAATTGCTTCAGAAGTTTCCCCCACATATGGCAAGTGCTGGTCAGTTATTTATCTCCACTGCTAACACAGTAAACTAAAATATGATACTATAGTAAGCAACTTAATTAGAAACCATCTCACAAAAATGTCCACAAGTAGCTGTTCTGTAGCTTCTTCTTTGTTAGAAAAAGTGTTGGGGACACGTTCTCCAGATTCTCCATGAAAAACCAATGCAGAGACCTCTGGACCACCAATATGTGTTTTTTTTTATGATACATCCTGCTGTGATGTGATTTTGAGTGAATGTGTGGCTTTATTCACACAACGAGTACACGGGTATAGAGGACAGAACATGAGATGAGAAAAAAATAAATACAGGAATAAAAAAATTTTTGAAGAATAAATACATTTAAAAAAAAACAGTAATAAATACAGGAATAAATAAACACAGGAACAAATTAATAACTATGGGAATAAATACATGTGGAAATAAATACAGGAATAAATAAACACAAGAAAATATGTATATATAAATAGAGAATAAAACAGAGCACACATATGTTTAATGTATTTCTACATTTATTTTCAATAACAAACATTTATTATTTTCTGTGCTTGTTTCACACAATGTTGTTTTGCTTGGTAGCCTTCTATTCTGTGGATAAGACAACCTTTATAACAAATGTACTTTCAATTGCTCTGAAGTGCATGTGTCTTTTCACTTCCTCTGACCAGTCCCACTTTTATTTGGAAGCTTTGTGTCAAGTAGTACACAGTGACTCTTCTCTCTTCAATAAATATTTTAAAAGCTTACAGAACCGGGAATTTCCGGCATATTCATGTTCTGTATAAACCTTAAAACCCCTGAGACGAAAGTACAATTTGTGATATTGGGCTAAATAAATCAACTTTGATTGATGGATTTGGTGCAAGAAGTACACTTGACTTCAGAGCCCTCAAGAGCCAGATATAAATGTTTATTAGCTTCAAAAATGGTGTTACTATTAAAGGTTTTCCTACTACCTAAAACTCAGTAACAGGACTGTAAGGGATGGGATTTCTAACATGTTTGAGATTTTTGCACAAAAAAGCATTTTACTCTGGGCTCATCAGATGAAAAACTAAAGAGGGGCTTCCAAATCTGGCAGAGCAGGTGTTAGTGCTGCCAGATTGGGCACCCCCTCTATAACTTTGTCCAGCATAGTCACACTGTCACCAAAATCACACAAGAAAATAAAGCAAAAAGACAACATTTAAATGTAGGCAAAAAGGCCAAACAACATTTCCGCAAGCATGTTTTTGGGTCATTTTAGAGTCAGTAAAGTAAGCGTCCCCAGTGCGAATGACGCCTATGAGCTTCTTAGTTTGTCATGGAAATATAAATGCTTCATTGCTTCTCTGTTACAAATGTGCGTTTGAATGTTCATCCTTGACATGTTTTGTCAACAGCCATTGCCAAGGTCAAGAATAAAGAATCAGTCCCAAGCAGCTTCACATGTCCTTCCCAAATTGGAACTGCACAGCTGGGCCCAGAGCTTTACATAATGAAAATGCTTCAAGCTGCTGAATGCCTGTAAGCAATACTTATTTCGGGGGAAAGCCGTCTGGCTAAATAAAGAACTGAAAGATATTAACAGATGAATCCTTATGCTTTTTATTTTTTAACAAACCATGTAGCCACTGAATTTTATTTATTTTTTACACATTTTGGATATTCAAAAAAGTTGTACTTGTATACAGCTGCATTGAAAGATGTCGTTCTTACTTATGAACATCAAATATTCTGTGTTGAACAGGAAACGCAGGCCATAATAAAACGTAGTAAAAACTGTTTATTTACAGAACACTGTCAATTCACTTACAGAATATTTGTTGCAAGGAATATGAAAAAGCCTTATGTCCTGCTCAACTGTTATCAGCATACAGTAGTTTATAAACAGCCAAAGACTTAAAATATGGTAAACTCATTGAAGAAAATGTTGCATGCATTTAATAAAAAAGGGTTGGATCCCCGAAGCCTGCAGCCAGGAACAGTTTCGGTGGTGACACTCAGAAGAGAGGAGCAGACTGCCTGGGGTCGTCTGGCAACACACTGATGGAGTCCTCTGCCTTCCCACACAGCATGCAGAGCATCGTGTACTCCTGGACAACACAAAACAGACTTAATCTACTAAAGGCTAAACGGTGGCAAGAACAACTAACCATAAATACTGTTAAATGAGTGTGGTAGTTAAAGAAGCATTTGCGTTACATACAAATATACATAGTTATGTTCAATAAAACAGAGTAGAATCTGACCTGGTATTCATCAACAACGGAGAAAGTGTATTCGTGCCTGGCGACGACATGATCACAGTTTTTGCAAACATCTGTAAAGAGAAATTGACATTATTGGATTGATTACAAACCTGCTGTGGAAGACGTTTTTAAGGAAAGTTGGAATTATTACTACAAGCCCCTAGCTTTTTTGTGAGTTATGATGGGTTCTGGTTTATCTATCTTATTCCAAATTTGACCAAAAATGTATCAAAGCTTAAAACTTGATGTTATAATAAAAATCTGAAATCTAAAATATTCTGTAATTTAGGAATCTGCACATATTTAGTAATGTACTACGGCTCTCAGTTAGAGGGATAGAAAAACATCTTCCCAAAACTGTTAACACTATAGTACAGAAGATACCTCTGCATGCTGCAACATGAACATTTTCCTCAGATTTTACTGATAGGGGCCTCGCCCAAACTTAAAAAACAACAACCCCGGAGGTGTGTGGACACAAACTCGATTATTATTTCCTTACAACAATAAAAACACAGTCAAAGTTTCAGGAGCATAAAAAAAGAGTGACTGACGGTCATATGTGATGATCTCTTCTCCATCCTCATCCTCTGTGGCCTTATTGATGATCAGCACAAAGTCCCTCTGATGGCAGCTGGCGCAGCACCGGTAGTTCATCAGGTAGGAGCCATTCTCCAGACAGGTGTTACCCTGAGCAGAAAGTCAAGGGAACACATCACATTTTAGCTTTCTGACAACCCAATTTTGACATGTCATCATCTTTTGCAGAAGTGGGAGTTGTTCTCAGATCTTCTACTTGAGTAAAAGAAGAAGTACTAGAGTGTAGGAATCGTCTCTTACAAGTACAAGTTATGCATTCAAAAGTAAAGTAAAAGTACACAAGCACTACCATAAAAATATACTTAAAGTACCAAAAGTAAAAGTACTCATTATACAAATTGGCCCTTTTCAGAATAATATACAGTATATTATATGTTTTGATTATAATTATTGATGTGTTTATCAAAGCTGGTAAAGGTAGAACTCATTTTAAATTGCATAAATTACTGCTTGGTAGCTTTTGAATGTTACTCCAGGTGTAACTTAAGTATTATTTAAGTGCTGTTTATATTTTACATCATTATTCCAAATCTGTAAAGTAACTAAAAGGTACGAAATAAATGTAGTGGACTAAAGGTACCCGATTTACCTCTGAATTTGAGTGGAGTAGAAGTACAAAGTAGCATAACATGGGAATACTCAGGTAAAGTACAAGTAGGCCTATCTCAAAATTGTACTTGATTAAATGTACTTCTCACCTCTGCTCTTTCGCAGCGGGTTGTTTACCTATCTTTACATGATACGCATAGCAAGCTAACTACAGATAACTAAACATTAACCAGTATGTTGCCTTAGTAACTCACCCTGTCCGGGTATTCCTTTTGCACGCACCCGTTGCACATTTTGAAGGAAAATCTTAAAACACTGTAATCTTCTAACAAACAGCTTTTCTTATTCCTCTTTTTGGGTCAATCTCCTCTTCCGCATCGAAAGGTGGTCCCTAAAACTCACAGATCTGTAGATAAACGCTCGCAGCTAAAGCGCTTAATTCCTCTTCACAGATGTGTTGTAGATCTAAGCAAACTGAGTGTCGTGACACTTCCGGTGTCGTCTTTTTTTCCTTCACAATTTTTTCAAAGATATCAGAAAAAGGAACATCATTGTTCATTAAATGAATACAATTCTGATGCATTATATACAGAAAAAAAGAGAGCGAAATAAAAACTAAATACAAGTGGTCAAACAGGAATTAACGTGTGTAGAAATTGGTAAAATTATTGGGCTTCTTTCTTACTTTTTTAGATTTTTTTGGATTGTCTTTGCATAGTTCCATGTCTTTAAGTTATCCAATAAATACGAAAGACATTATTTAAAAAGCGATATTTTTAGAAAGCGATATTTGGGAAACTTCCGGTGTCGTCTTTAGCACACGATTGGCCGCCGCAAACCTTACGTAATCTACGTAAGCAAACATGGCCGTTGACTGCAGTTGACTTTTGTTGCCATGTGAAATACAGCTGGTAATTATGATTTATTAACAACTTTCATATAATGTTTGGTTGAGCACAAAACGTCATGAATGTATTTAAATGCCGATAACTTTGCACGAGGGGTGAATTGTTGCCAACCGTTTAACGTTAGTCCAACTCAAACGTAAACGCTGGTGGTGATTTACCAAACACGTTGTGCTGCTATTCTAAGTCTAAATTACATAATTGCAATGCTATATTGGTTATAAACGTGTGCAGCATGATATTATATAAAACTCCCAAAGGTGTTTATTTCGTTTAGCCTTTATGCTGTGATAATATTATGCTTCTGAGTGGTTGCAGTTGGGCTCGTTTCTGAAAAGCTTGTGTGGTTATCATTCTTGTTTCACCTGTTCAGAAATGGCAGAGGTTCAAACACCAACTAATAATTCGGGGGAATCCGCTTTTAAGAAGAAAGACAATGGACAACACTCCAAGAAGGCCAAAAGCAACTACTGTACACTGTGTCGCATGATCCATTTGAAAGATGTAAGTGGATCTACATTTACAAATATATTTCAGTGTTTTTATATACAGCCATTAAATGTTTAATAATGTTAACAAGATGTCTCTGATCTACAGGAAGCACAAGATCATGTGCATGGTATGCTGCACCACAGAGAGCTGGAGACGGTGCTGGGCAAGTGAGTGATATTTGGCAATACTAATATGACCCTGTTCTCTTTGTTTTTTACTAGGGATGCAAAAATATTACACATACTTAATATACTTATTTAGACCTTGCATTGATTGACTATTCCTAGTTCCATTCATTTGTAATACAACACTTCAACAACATATGAATATACGATTGATTGGTTGTGTGCTGAAACTTGTGTTGTGTCTGCACTTGTATAAAAAAGGTAAAACGATACAGCTCCAAAGTATTTCCCTGTCTTTCGGAGATAAGTAATCATAACATGCACTGACCAGCTTAAAAAACTAATATCTAACACAACTGTTGTTTGTTTTTGTGTTCTTCCATTGACAGGAATTCATTTCATGAATGTCAGGCATGTAACGCATCCTCCATGGGTCTAAATGAGTATGCTCAGCACATCTCCACCCCTCGACACAAAGCCAAGTTGCACAGCTTAAAGAAAAGAAAAAAAAAGCCCCTACCTCTGTTTAAGACTCTGAGCAATGAGGCCATGAACTTGATCCTGGAGAGAAACAAGGCCCTGAAAAAAGAGGAGTAATAATTTCATCTTGTCATCTGTTTGCAATTTATTCTCTCCATGATTCAATGCGCTTTAATAACTGTGACTTTTGTTGCATTACAGGAAGAAAGCAGGAAAAAAGAGGAGAAAGAAAGAGAAGCAGGAATATGATCAGAAGCGTGCAGAAGTGCGAGCAGTGTTAATGAAGAACAAACAAATGAACAATTGGAAACTGCAACAGGGAACCTTCCAGCAAGGAAGAACCCTTGCTGTTGTTCAAAACAAAGAGAATAAATTGTCCAGTGTGAAAAGGCTTCTTCACCAAGGAGAATCATCTCTGCCTAATCAAAGCGGAAGATTGTCTTGTTTGTCAGGAGAGCCGGGTCACACTCAACATTGCGTTCCTGTTCACAAGTGCGCCCAATCAGCTCAGCAGTGCTCCCAAAGAGACCAACAGAATGACTATTACAACAAGCCATACGATGGAGACTTCACCAGTGATCACCTTCCTCATAACGGAGCTATCATATTTGGTATTTGCCAGGGTGAGAGTGCAGTATGTTCTCATTCAGGAAAGGAAGCTTCAGCTCAACATTCTCAGACAAACGAATCCACAAACGCAGCTCCGATACGGGACGTGGACGTCAGCGCGATGCTGCGGCAGATCAGACGCGCGCTGGGTGTGAGGGAGCCGTGTCGGGCCGATCGTGAAGCTCGGAAACAGAGCAGTGAGACGGGGGGGCAAACTAAAGCTGGGAGACAGCAGCAGTTACGGTGCTCCTTCAGGAACAAAGCCAAGGAAACTCCCATTCATGTTGCCTCTGCTGCAGCTACATCTATGCAATCTTCATACGACAACAGCCCTGCTTCTTCCTCCACTGCTGGTGCTGGTCCCTCTAACATTGCTCCTATATGGGAAAATGTGTCAAATGGAACAACTTTAGCCCGCAAGGTTCGAATTGCCCGTGATTCAGCCGCAGTTCAGGGAGGAAAAATGCCTGTGCCTAAACCAACTATAAATAATGTGTTTAGCTCATCAGTACCTAAAGTCAAGTCAAACTGGAGGGAGAAGTATGAGGACAGGAAGAGGAAGAAGCAGGAGAGAGACAAAGTCAGGCCCAGGTAAACATTGTTTTAACTGTCAGTGTTGCCCTTTGTCAAACATAAGTTTTTATATCTGTTGTGTTGTGTGGTAACAGGTTTGGAATTGAGCTTACGAAGCGTCATTCTGAAAAAGAGAGTTCAACACGAGCAGAGGGAATCGACATGAGTCTGTCAGAGGGCTTTCACTGGGAGGATTTCACAGACACTTGGACCGAACTACCTGAACCAGGCGTACACTGGACCGAACTACCTCCTCCACCCCAGAACACAAAGTATTACGAGTCTTACACAGAGCCGCAGTCAGAGCCTCAGAGGCAGGAGCCATCGGAGCAGCCTGACGCAGCACAGGAAGGCTGCAGCACTCGCACAGTCCAAGCTGTCCGTGTGAAGGTGGAGTTGGACGTAGCGTTCATAGATTTGAGTGCCGACAGTGATACTAGCAAGAGGAAACACAAAATGGTGAGTATTATACAGTTTTTCTCAGTGAGGTCCACCGCTGAAACATAAAACATTTTTTTTTGTTAAAACCTGATTATCATGTTTTGCTACAGTGTGATGGCTTGGCTGAGAACGAGCCAAGTGGGAAAAAAAAGAAAACAAAGTCAAACAATGGTAAATATAACCTTTTTATTTGATTTATTTATTTTACTTTAGTTAAAAGTTCTATAATTTGTAATTCTGACATACTGTGAAGGATATCTGACATTTTGAGGCATTATCGTTTCATTGTAGGAGTGTAAATATACACAGGTCACATAACAAGGCTATTTGGAAACAGGATATATAAGAAGGCAAGTTTATTTAAATAACATATTTTTTATGAAGAGACGGCTCAAGGGAATGTACATAATGCAGTTTAAAACAGAAACGGAAGAGAAATTAACTAGTTTTAAACTCCGAAGCCCCTTATTTATTCTGATTGACGTTGTCATCCCAGTCATGTCATTGGATAGTCATCCCATAAATCTCAGAGTATATTTTTCTGTATGTTTCCTGCCTATCAGAGCAGGGCCAGATGGACCAGCTGCTCGCTGTGTCTCTGAGGGAGGACGAGCTGAGCCACTCGTTGCAGAATTTGGACGTGTCTCTCATCCAAGCCCGCAACATCCTGCAGGCCGCCTACGCTGAAGTCCAGAGACTCCTGCTACTGAGGCAGCAGGTACCACACTAATGAAGACACAGATTTGTTTTAATCTTTTCCAATGGTGTATTTTCATGGTTAACATTACATTTTTCTTCCCTCCTGCTATTACAGTTCACTTTTGAGGTCAACCATCTCAGAGCCCAGCGCATTGGAATCCTGCAAGGGATGAAAGGTACATTACATCTTTGTTTTTGCTTGTCATTGCTTTTTGGTTTACCTTAAAAAATATATTATATAAATATATATGTATGTAAATGTGTATGTGTGAATATATACGTATATATTTGTGTGTGTATATATAGAATTTCATGTATTCATATGTGTATTTATCAACATGGCCGTAATATTTGGGTCCCTGACCAAAATGCTGAAACTGGATGACTAAAGGGAGGGTTATTTTCTTTAAAAGCTATGTTCTCTGCCCCCCTGTTTCTACTAATTTAGTTTGATTTTCTGTTTCATTAATTGTCTGTATCAAAATGGATTTTTTTTTTAATACATTACTTTGTTTTTTTCCCTCTAAATCTCTTCTAGAAATACACAAAGCAACATCTAACGTAGAGAAAGCCCCCCTTTTACCTGCAGCCCCTTCTCCCACTGTGCAACCAAGACTCTCCCCTCTGCCTTCCTCCAGTGCCTTCCCCTCCGCCCCCCCGAGCCGGCAACCATCGCCAACAAACACACCCCCTTCCATTAGCCCGCTCGCCCTCCCAACCATACCAGTAATGCAAGACATTTCCCAGCCATCCACCTCTGGACAAGCCATTCAATTTGTCTCCTGTAACTCTGACACACATCCTGTGAAGTCTCCTGTCTCCTTGTTACCTTCTGATTTCCTCCCTCCACACTCAGCTTCTCCTCCAATGGCTGTCCCCTCTTTCAAACAACCTGCAACAGAGTGCTCTACATCAGCAAATACAAATCATTTTCCGAAGTCATCTCTCAGGCAGGAGAGCGTGAGGTTAGTGAGACAAGAAGAAGAAAAGGTAGATGACAGTGACTCAGTGGAAGAGATTGGAGATGTTGTTTGCATAGAACCTATTAAAAAAAAACAGCCAGCCGCAGAAAAGCCCATCTCCACTCCTGTACCAAAAAAAGATCTAAATACATCCGTTGTAATAGACAACGATGGAGGGAACGAGAGCGACGCCTCTCTCAAACTGATTGACCCCCCCGTCCCGGTGGTCATTAATATCGATGAATCGGACTGTGAGGAAGTACAGAATGTTCCCGTCCAGCCGGAGCCTCCTCAGAGCTCTGTCAGTGTGGAGGTCAGCTGTTCAGGCACACAGACGATCCAGCAAAATGAAGTTGAGAGGTGAGATGGTGTTTAATGCAACATCCTAAACATTACAAGCAGTACTATTCTGGTAAATGTGACCTTTCTTTCTCTTTTTGCCACTCAGAAAACGTCAGCCTACACTTAAAGTTGAAGATGTAAAGATTCCTTCAGGTGAGTCTTTTTCTCCTGCTTACATAAGGTTTCACATAAGATGTTTTGAGATGAAAAGCAAAGACCTCGTTACTTTTTTCACCCAGAGTGCATTGAAGTGTCCGAGGATCAGGAGCCATCAGTTGGAGTTTTTTCGAGCCACACCGGCCCCGTCCACGGCCTCCGTGTTCACGACGGCCGCTTGTACACGTGTTCAGGGGACAACACAGCGCGGGCCTACAGTCTCATGGTACGTTCATCATCAGGATCCAAAATGTCTTCTCACTTTGGCCCAAGTGTGTCTCTGCTGACTAGTGTGTCCCTCTCCTGAGAATAAGCAAATGTGATCAAACTAAAACCCCTCTCTATCATGCAGAGTGTTCGTTTTCTCTTTTTATACGCTTTTAAAATATAAGATATCATGTTGTCCCTGTGTATCCAGACTAAGGAGTGCCAAGCAGTGTTTGAAGGTCACACCAACAAGGTCAACTGTCTGCTGGTGTCGTCGTCCCCTAACACTCTGGCTCGTCTCTACACCGGATCCAGTGACCAGACCATCCGCTGCTTCAGCATAAAGGTACAAAATGCCTGGACAACTGATATTGTGATACACATGACCCCCTGTAATTTGACTTTTCCACCATTATTAGAGGGACTCATCCATCGTTTTGTCAAAAAAATATAGTTTTTACTGGCAGAGCTAGTTATAATTGAATCGTTGAATTGCTAATGGGTTTTTAACAAGCAATCTAAAGTTCTGCCTCCTGTTGTCGGGTTTGCATTTTGAACGTTTGATTTTTTGTTGAGGCATTTTATTCCTCTTGTCTCTAGACCACACGGTGTCTGGAGCAGGTCACGCTGTCAGACAGAGTGTTGTGTTTGCACTCTGCCTCCAACATCCTGTATGCTGGACTCGCTTGTGGATCAGTGGCTAGCTTTGACTTAAAGGTGAGTGACACTGTCCTCTATGTTTGTTCAACTGTAAAGCCCACTGAGACAAATGTGTTTTGTGATATTGGGCTATATAAATAAACTTTGATTTGATATTGGTTTTGGTTCAGTCAGATTATGTTTTTCACTCGTGTAGACCTGTAACCAGAGTTTTCTTTTGACCACGCTAACAAAAAGCTTTTCTTATCTGTATATGTAGCCACTCATTTTACAGTATTGTAGACTGTATTGCACAAGTCTTGCTTTCTCCTTTCTCTGCCAGAGCAATGTTCTTACAGCGGATTTAAAAACCAATAAACATTATCTCTATATCTTTCTTAAACCTCCTCCTGATCTCTCTCGTAGACTCTGAAGAACTTGGATGTGTTCGAGTGCCACGGCCCGCGCGGGGTCAGCTGTCTGGGCACGGCTCAGGAAGGCGCCCGCCGGGTGCTGCTGGTCGGCTCCTACGACAGCACCATCAGCGTGCGGGACGCCAAGAACGGCCTGCTGCTGCGCACGCTGGACGGCCACACCAAAACTGTCCTCTGCATGAAGGTGAGGAGACACACCTACGTCTGGACACTGTTTCAAATCAGAACACCTTTATTCGTCCCACAAAGGGGACATTTACATTGCTACAGCCCAAAGTAAAGAGCCAAAAATAGCTTAATAGTAAATAAGAAGCATGCACAATTACACATCCAGTACCAGTATTTAAAAACAATAAGTGTAGCATGTATTAAATAGTGTTATAGCAGCCAGGTGATAGTATTAAAAGTGAAAGTATATATTAACATAATGATGGTCTTTGTTTGGATAAGGACACTAAATGATTCGAAATTGCGACTGACATTTGTATAAAAAGGGTCAGTAGTACTATGTGTTTGCAGAGGAAATTCTAGTAAAGAAAATATCACTTGTACATCAATTGTACTGATTTACTTGTTGTTTTCAGGTGGTGAACGACCTGGTCTTCAGCGGCTCCAGTGACACATCGGTTCAGGCTCACAACATCCACGTAAGTGTCAAATATATTTCCATGAGTTTAACTATCTATGAATACGAAAAGGACGGGCACTTGCACTACGAAATGTAATAAACAGAAAATGTCATGAGTCTTGGAAGTTACTGAGACAAAAATATAAAACATGCTTTAGTTTAGTTGCTTTCTTAATCTTGAAACATTAACATTTTAATTTAAGCACAGTGACTCCCTGGGTTTGCGTTAAAGGTCGTTTCTGTTTAACTTCATTCATTCACTGTCAACGTTATTTTTTATCGTCCATCTTTATTTGCAGACGGGTGAGTTGGTCCGAATCTACAAAGGTCACAATCATGCCGTCACATCGATAATCATCCTGGGGAAAGTGATGGTGACAGCCTCTCTGGATAAGATGGTCCGAATTTATGAGCTGCAGGTAGAGTATTTACAACTCAAGTTTACAATAATGTTTAGATCATATTTTTTTTAATGAGTGGCAAGTGTTTTTAAAAGTTAATCAAAAACAAAAGTATTAGATTTTTTTTACTTCAGACCTCAGTTAAAAAAAAGACCATTTGTATAAGTCTTTCTTTTGCTTCTCCATCCTTGCAGAATACTCAAAACAAGCTTTGTTTCCTTTACAAATCACAATTAGACTGCTTATAGTTTTCATTTGTACCATTACAAATGAAGGAAAACCAGTCCCTATTTGAAAAACCTTTACAAATCTAGTTTGTTATCTTAATTAGTCATCTGTTTCCTTATGTTTCAGGTGAATAACTATATATTATTAGATTAACTTCTGTATTTGTGTCTTCACAGTCCCATGACCGCTTGCAGGTGTACGGGGGTCACAGTGACATGGTGATGTGCATGGCCGTACATAAGAGTGTGGTACGTGGAATTGAACTTGCCCAGCCATCATTTTGAATCCTGACTTGCATGCCAGAGGTTGATTCATGATACTGTTGAAATATCTGACATTGTTTGTCCCATTCAGATCTACACGGGCTGTTATGATGGCTCCATCCAAGCTGTGAAGCTCAACTTGATGAAGAACTGCCGCTGCTGGGTAACGACTCAAACTCATTATACATAAAGCATTCAGAGATTTTAAGTCGGATGAAACATAATGTAATCTCAGTGCCTTTACTCTGATCCAATTCCAAGAGACATATTCCACAAGATATTGAATGAATATACCATTTCTAAATGCATCTTAACATGTGTCTCTGTGACCTTTGCCCTCTGTACAGTGGTATAACTGCACTCTGATCTTCGGCATGGCGGAGCATCTCTCTGAGCACCTCCTCAGAGATCACAGCAACCCAAACCTGCAGGCGATCAAGTGTCGCTGGAGAGGCTGCAGCTCGTTTTTTGGCACACATAAGGCTGTTAGAGAGGTAATGCACCGACCCTGTGTCATTCTGTGTGAGTGAAGTATTAGCTGAGTAATGTGTGAGAGTCTGAATCGTGATGATATGAACAGAAAACAGTATAAGAGGCGTCTTGTTTGTATTATCTTTGCAGAAGCTTCCTGAACACATGCAGAGCCACGTGGAGAAAGACAGTGAGGTGCAGCGTACAGAACCAGTGGAGTAGCGGTGGAGCTGAAGAGACTGAGCATATACGGTTGGAGTCCCATACATTACAGTACTTAGCTGAACCCTTGGTTTCAAAGTTCTTTTCAGGATTTTGGGTTAAATCTTTCTGTTAAATTCAAATGGGAGGTAATGTTCTGTTATTTCTCTAGCTATAAAAGTACTGTTCGCATCTCTTTGGTTTGGTGTGTACTCGGTGGTCTCTGTGACAGTCCGCTTGTCGTTGATCCCTGAATAATGACATTTATTATCAGTTAATTGAGTGCTTCATTACTGTTTTATTTATGTTTTTATTTTTTATAAACTGTGAATTCATGACTATTTTATACAGCTACCTTTCTCAGAAACAGAAATGTCATTAGTAGTACAAAGCTACATTTGACAAATATTTGTATGTATAACTATGCTGCATTGGCTGAAACACCTCCGAGTAGCTTTACTACACAGCTTATTGCGTGAACTGACTTCAATATTTAATATGGTGTGCGTCTGCTGAGGAACAGCCAAGCAGAAATGTCAGGAATTTTCTGAACCTGCACAACTCACACTAATGTACACATTAAATCCTGCTATTTGAAAAGATGATTCTATTGATCTAGTGTTGCGCTGCTATCACATTATTACACTCACGTTGGACAGAAGAAAAAAAGGGTAAAAATTGATGCAGCAGAACCGGGGATATTGTCTTTATTCCATGCATTCAGCTTCCTTGTTAAGATCAGCAACCTGCAATACCCACAATGCAACTCGACCCCCAACAGTTGTTTTTTACAATCACGTAATATACAGTTGTTCTCCCGAATACCCGTAAACCGTCTGTGACATGTGTTGCTTTCCGCTTTAAAGGTGTCTGAAATGCTTTATAATTCCACGACGCAACAACAACTTGATACGAGTCAGGGCTCAAAGGTCGACAGGAGGATTTTATAATTATCAAATGATAGATGGTTTATAACATTGACCTTACATTTACACCATCATAGTTTGAATGATCTGAGAAATCTAAATTCCACATCAAATCCGGATATGATTCGCAATCAAACATCTGATTTGTGAAAAAGATGTCGCAAAAAGTAGATGAAGTCATGAACATCAGCTCCACGTGTCAGCGCTCAGGAAGGTCACTTAAGAATACATGGTCATTTTAAAATCCCTTCTAAAGTTTTTCAAAACCTACATAGACGTTTGTGGAGAGTTTGAGAAACCTAGGGCTAATATTTAGCAACCTGATACACTGTATTAGCGATAATACAATTTGATATGAATCATGAAGTTATTTTCCTGTAACAATTTCTCCATAATGACTTCCTGACTGTTGTCTTATGCTTCATTACATATATAAACCATCTATCATTTGATCACTTTTACATTGTTACATTTCAGAGATGAACAGTAGGCATCGTACTTGTCCCCTGTATCCCTTCATATGTTTGAGAACTTTTGTTTTTGGCAAAGGAAGAAGTGGTGGTGAAAGTTGTAAGACCAAACTGTCCAGAGAGTAACTTCTAAGAAATCCGTTTTAAATTCATGCCTTCATTTTTACATGTTATACTGGACAGTGTGTATTTGATTTGTGTTTCATACACATGTGTGTACAGCAATAAAACATACAAATATAATCTAGAAAATGTTCCTCTGCTTTTTTGAAAACATTATATATTCTCTAAAAATGCTGTTATACAAAAGGTTACATTTTGGTTCTCATATTCAAACATTACTTAACAATGATACCCAAAGTTTAGCTTTACAAACCAAATATTCTTAACAACTTCACTGCCCAAAACATGATTGATGCTGACACCTTAACATAAGTGACATAACATTGACCTTACATTTACACCATCATAGTTTGAATGATCTGAAAAATCTAAATTCCACATCAAATCCGGATATGATTCGCAATCAAACATCTGATTTGTGAAAAAGATTTAGATGTCGCAAAAAGTATGTGCAAGAAGAGATGAACTCTGAAGTCATGAACATCAGCTCCACGTGTCAGCGCTCAGGAAGGTCACTTAAGAATACATGGTCAGCTGAAGCCACTGGAAAGAGAGACAGAGAAACAAATATGAGCTTAAATGGGGTTTCACTTTGATAGTGTACTCACAGTACACATTGTGACTAAAAACCCAAGACACATTCAACTGTTTTATAATGCATGGTCGATTTTGTGGATGTAGTATGTGTTGTCGTATTTCATTGCGCTTTAGTGAGGAGTAGTTGAAATGTTTGTTCTTTAATAAATGGACAGATTTTTAGAAAGTGTTATGTAATCCAACATAGAAGTACCTCATAGTGCAATCAAAGACTGTGATGTGTTTAAAAGCTCTTCAGTCAAACTATTACTCTCTTACTTTTAAAACATGAATGCCCTTCCTCACATGCATGACTCTCAAAGAACATGTTTGTGGTACTGTACGCAACGACATACAGTATAAATGGCAAAAGACACAGAATATCATGTTGTAAAGAATACTAAAACAGGCTTACCTCCAGGACATTGAGCTTTATTACTCCATCTCCGTCTTTGTCAAAGGCGTTAAAAGCTCCTGCAAGAGACGCAACAAGTCAGTCTTTATTTAACTCTTAATAAAACGCACAGTGATTATGAGCAGATACCGGCTCATACAACTTACATTTAGCCCTGCAAAGATTAAAGTGTAACCTATTCAGAGGAAATAAATGAATGAAAGGTGAGGTGTGGTGTTACTTACTGAACATGCCCTCTAGTCTCACGAAGCAGCAGATGTAACTGTCGAAGTCGATGTTGAGGTGTTCGTCTGCGTAGCGCATGGCTATGATGTCATACAGCTGTTTGTTCAGGTGGAACCCTGCATGGGAGGGAGACTCAGATTAGTCGATAGTTTATTTCCAGTTTCTTTCAAGAGAATGGCAATTATGGGATGTTATTTCTGACAAAAGCTGAGACATATAGAATCCTTGCCATTTTATTTGGTTATGAATTGAAAGATGTGACGTGTAGTCTACAACATTTACATTTTAATTTATAGACCACAATTTATGTAGTTATATCTTTTTTATTTTCAAAGCCTAAATATAAGGTAGTATAAAATCTGTAATTTTCAATGAAGAAATGTTGCAATTATCCTTATGGTTTCTTGGATGTTTAGTACAAATGTTAACCCAATCCAGTGAATATTAAATCATTGTTGAGGCTTACAATAAAAAAGCTGAATCACAATCCTAAATAAAATGGGAACATTTTTTTTTTTGAAATCCATGAACTGATATCTTGTGAGTTGCCGTTGGTAATGCACTTCTTTACACATGCATAGAGAAATGTTGGGTGAGTCGTTAATACTTAAAAGTATTTCTTTTTTGAAGCTGTGCTCACCTGCATCATTAACAGCGTTCCTCATCTCAAAACTGCTGATGGAGCAAGATTTGTCTTTATCGTATTTTCTGAAGATCAGCTGGAGACACACGAGGAGACGGACAGTCAGTTGTTTGTTTTAAAAATAAGCAGAAGATATAGAAAGATTAAAAACGGTCCCACCTGCCACTCCTTGATCTTTTTCCACAAGTGTTTGAACTCCTGCAGGTTCAGCTTCCCCGTACCATCAGTCTGAGAGAGGTCGGTTATGGAAAACCAACGGAGCCAGTAAGGACGATTTTAAAGTTGATAAAATACGGCTGAAAAGTGTGTACTTTTTTACACTCAACATTCTATTTAACTTATCAAATTAATATTAATTTTGACCTATAAACCATATCCTCAATTTGAATATACCACCCTTTTAAAAACAGGCACATGCCTCCCTTTGTGTGTTGCAAGCAGAAAAGCAAACCGTTTTTTTGACTGTCAAAAGATATGGATTTAAGCAGAATATTTAGATAAAACGCCTGAATTGCTTTTAAAACTCTGGAAAAAGTTGTTAATTTAAGTCAGAAACAATCCTGCATCAGCATACACATTTTAGTGAAGCCTATCATCTTGAAATGTAACTGTGCAGAAATGTTGTGTTTAAACAGAATGCATAGACCTACAAAGAATAGATGACAATGAATTCTGATTTACAGATGTGAATGTCAATATTATAAATAAGGATAACATAATTTGTACTACTGATAAATGATGTGTTACTTCTTTGACTTTGCTATACTAGAGTATACAGGTAACATAGTTTCCATGTTCTACCACTGGGTGGCTCCACTGAGTAACTGAGGATGTTCAATAACTAGAGGAGTTCAAACCAATAAATAACCACCTTATCTGTTGTGAGCTCTGTATAAACTCTGGTGGTTTCAGCTGAAAGGATACATCCATCAAAGCGATCATACTCCGACATGTCTCAATGCTGAAACCCTCTGTCTTTATGTCATTATCTGTAGAAAGGAAGGCTCGGTATGATTGATCACATGACACACAATACATAATAATGACTCAAATCAACCAGTGTGCTCACGTTTAGAGAGCACGTTCTTCATGACCGTCTTGAGTTCGTTGGCGCAGATCTGCATGTCCTGATAGAGGGAGGGACAATTTGTTTCATGTATTAATATAAATATAAATTGTAAATCCAAGTCTTGCCTGTTTTATCCTTCCTGTACTCACATCTCCAGCAATCTTTTGGTAAATGGCTCTGAACAGTTTTTCCTCCTCAGTCTCCTCCTCTTCTTGGAGTAGATTTATCTGAGGGCCACGTGAGAAAGAAGTACATTTCTTAAGATGATTAGGGTCCAATATGTCATCGCCATATTCAATCTGCTTTAGTTTGCTCATGACAGAACAGCAAACAGTCATAACACAACAGTAAAGACACAACAAAACTAAAGACACATACTACCAATAAGTAATAAAACCTACGCCGTAAATGTAACATTCATTCGTGGATATTGACAGTCAAAGAGGAATGTCTTTTGCAAAATAAGAATGAACATGATTTTTGGCCCAAATATGTAGTTACTGTGAGGTGGTTTTGGTGTAAATTGGAAAAAGTTTGACAACCTCCATGTGCTGGATAAGGACATTACTGAATATAACGGAACAGTAGAGCAATGTCGTTTTTCAGAGATGATTTGACCAGATTCTTAAATAAATATTGCACAAATAGGACTACTTTTCCTATCGATAACTTTTGAGTTCTCAGTCATCTTGAAACATTAAAACGATGTGTTCCTGTTGCTCTATATATAACAATACATGTATGACGTTTAAGCTCTGGATGCTTTCCCGTAGCACAGGAAAGCAGCTAATTGGATAAACACAAACAACTTGGCCCGTCTAACCTGAGGCCTCACAGGGAAACAGGTGCAGCGGAGACACTTGATATCATTTGGCCCCACTCTCAATTGTTTAATTCTCAAAGGGGTTATTTGACCTGGTCGAGAGCGCATGTCAGAACCGTCAGTCTCCAGAAATGAGTCACTACCAGCTCTTAGCTGTGTGTCTGCAGTGTCAACGTTTTGTGTCCTAAAATCGGGAGATTACCTTTGGCTTCTTCTTCTTCTTCTTCTCTCCCCGAATGCCGTCATGCTCGATTTCTTTGTTGGCTTTTGCTCTGTCTGACACAAATACAATAGGCTGGCATGGGCGACGGCATTGGTTAGTAAGAGGAGAGACGGGTTAAAAAAAGACAAACAGAAACAGAAAAGAGAGAGTTATTTATAGTTATTCCACTGGTTTTATTCTATATGCGATAATGGCACAAACTACCAACATTTAAAACAGCAGACATAATGGAGAGTAGCAGGAGTGAAGCAGTGGATAAAGCAGAGTTTAAAGAGCCATCAAGCAATGCTTTTGACACATGCATGCATTACCTTCTCCTTCTTTTTCGTGTCTTGCTGATGACCAATGACACAAGGAAGGACAGAAGGATGGAATTAGATGAAAAGGAGGAAAACACTTATCATGACAGTTAGTTATTTTTGTGGGAAAACAATGAGTAGAGTGTGAATTGGGAGATGACAAATAGTTTGAGAAAACAATGTTGATTAATTATGTGTGTTATACAGTTGGGGTTTAGAAAATATGAAATGCAAACTGATATTTCAGTGTGTTTCGGGAAGTAGGCCTCTGCACTGCACTATTTTGTTATGTTTCATATATTTAACCTTTTAAAAAGGAAGTAGGAAAGGATGCTTTGTTTGGGAATGAATGTCTAATTTTCCATTGGGAAGCTGGGAGCTTGTGTATGTTTCTTAATAACTTAATAATAAAATATCATAATGATCTCTATCCTATCCTCAATTTTGTTTACGTCTGATTCTCTTTCAATTTCAATTTCTTATAAAGTTAAAACAAATTCAAGTGTGTTGTAAAAGAAAGTATCCCCTTCAAACATATTTTATATACCGTGTCCTCAAATAAAATGTGGATCCCAACATATAAACTTGCCCCTAGAAGTGATTAAAACCATGTCAGAATAATTAGACATAAAAGGTGAACCTACACTTTTGTTTTTAACCTTTTCACCACTGAAATATTAGTCAGAATTATCAAGACATATCTACAACCCCACTACTTATTCAAACACTTGGCGAACCTGTGTTTTGTCAGACCCGACGCTATCCTCCTCCCTGTGAGGGAAAAACAATCACATTAGGATTCCTTCTAGTCCTTGAATGACCTTTGTCAACTATCCCCAAAATAACATCAGCTGCAGTGTGCCACCCTGAGTGATACTTACTCTGTAATGTTCTGCTTCTCAGAGAAGACCCTGAGGATGAACTCCCCCTCCTGATGGGCTTCAAAGGTGGTGGGGACGATGACGTACTCTCCTGGAGGAAGATGGATGCGCTCCGTCACCTCCCGCAGGTTAATGTAGGTCTTACATTTAGCTTTGGAGGCGTTGTACAGGAAGAAGTCCTTCTGTAGGTGTTGATTCTGTCCAAGCATCTATGGAAGGAGATATATCAGATGGTGGGATGGGAATAAACTCTTCAAATAAGAAAAGCAGTCAAAACAGAAAAGGTATTAACGGAAATGGATCATTCAAAAAGAGGGAATTGAGACATAGAAGACAAGGCAAAAAGATCAAAGATCCTACGTTTAGGATTGAAAGTATGAAATACATTAAATTAATAATTCTTAGCTCAATAAAGGATACATTCAATTCAAATTAAGAACTACAATGGATGAAACAAGCAGTTTGACTGGCCTCTGGGAAATAGGAAGGGGCATTTTCACTATTTAATAACTTTTTGATTCAAAGAAATAAGTGACTTTAAGTCAGTGTTGTAAATTATCCTGTCATGTGTACTTAAAATGGGAATAAACTCCTCAAATAAGACAAGTAGTCAAAACTATTAAATTAATAATTCCAAGCTCAATAAAGGATACATTCAATTGAAATTAAGAACTACAATGGATGAAACAAACAGTTTGACTGGCCTCTGGAAAATAGGAAGGGGCATTTTCACTATTTTATAACTTTTTGTTGACTAAACGGTTAAAAAATCAAATAAATAAGTGACTTTAAGTCAGTGTTGTAAATTATTATAAAGTAGTTGGGCTTGTGATGTCACGTGTACATTAAGGTTTCACAAGAGCTATATACTGCTTATCTACGACATGAACTGCTAACCCAAACACACACAGACTCAAATCTCTGGAAATGCAGGCCGACACTGTGGACATCATCAAACTAACGTCCTCTTTCAAGATGGCCGTACCTCCTTGGGCACCTGCAGAGACAAAGAAGAAGACATTTGAACCCACTGAATGCACATCAGCTTATCCAGTGGTTGTGTTTCTTTGTGATCAGTACCTCGTAGATGGAAAATCCGATGGTGAAGAACTTGGCCCCTTGGTGGCGCTGCATCCTGCGACCTTTCTGCATCAGAGCCACGACCACGGTGCAGGCCGCCTGGCGGTCCTCGGGGTCGTCGTCCTCCTCGGACAGCTGCAGCCGATACTGAGGGTTCGTCCAGAAAGTGTCTGAAACACAACAAGTATATTCACATTTACAAGTGGTCACATGACAGCAGTGACAACACAAGATCCAGGTGGGAAAGATATTGATCTTTCACGGCTTAGTTGAATACTCGATTCTGATTGGTCAATTCAGACTTTTCAGAGGTTATTAATACTCAATAACACCGCTGCTAAGCAACATAATGACCGTTGCTAAAGAGGATTAAGGGAGAGAATTAAAGGATTAAAAGAGAGAGCGTTGGACGTCAAATAAATCAACAGAAGAAGGCAGACAGGAAGTAAACACTTTCAGGAACACAGTATGGGCTTTGCAGTGTTTAGGCCGTGTTAGTGGAAGATAAATTGTGAACTGACTTCAAGGCAAGGCAAGCAAACTTGCCTTGCCTGCCTTGACTTGGAAAGTTACAGAAAACCTTGATCAGTGCTGCCGTTCATTTTAAGTTGTTCCCGCAGTTCCAGCCGTTGTTTTTTTTTGCTGCAGTTAAATACCATCATACTATGTGCAATATGTGCTATATGTGCAATATATACATTATATACATATGCCATTAATAACTGTGTAATATATACCTGGCTGCTAAATCCTAAGAACTGTTACAGGATTTGTATTTTGGAAAGTATTTTTCTTTTACTTTTATTTTTTATATTATATTTTTTATTATATCATAACTTAGTACTTTTTTCTTAACATAGGTAACATTAAGCTGTCTGTGGCTCTTTCCTGCTGTAACGATGCAAATGTCCCCTCTGTGGGACTAATAAAGGTATTCTGATTCTGATTCTGATTCTGATTAGCAATACGATCATTTTTAAGTCAATAAAATCATTTCAAATAGTATTGGCTGTCAAGTTGTTTGATTATTTAGCATGTGGCCATGTAATAAGCGGGAAAATGTGTAGTGAGGTGGCCATTCTTTTTTTTTTAAATAACCCCAACGCCCAACTTATTGGCTTTAAGAGGAATATTTTGGAAACATTAAGGCCTACTTTTGTTGTTCCTGCAGCCGCCAGCAGAGCTGCCACGCACCCAGCGACCCTCGTTGACCGACACTGTCCAACTGGTCCTCTCCTCACACTGCAAGGTGTCGGGAGTCAGGTTACACATCTCCAGCTTTGTGAAGTTCTTCTTGAATTCATCAAAAGCCATCCTAGAGGTCGAACAGACAAAAGGAAGTTCTTTAGAGTTCGATATGATGAAAATGGAAACAACTTTGCCCTTTTTCTTATCTTTACAGCCAGTGTGGCTTGAAAAAAGTAAAGTATGAGGGTTCAGATGTGATTTGAGCTAGATGCTAACATGCTAACGGGAAGAACTAGCAACATCCATTCATGTGTACAGTGTAAAGTTATGATTAAGAAATGTGTGTGCTCCTGTTTATTAAGATTACAGTCAAGAAATTGCAAATGGCTTGAATGTAAACAAAAACAGCTACAAACTGATACAAATATAGAATATATATTTTATTTTATAAACGAGACAAAGACGTGAAGAAGAGTTTCTCACGGTGGTTTTACTCACCAGAACTCACTCTCCTCTACAGTCTGTTTTTTTAGGTTTTCCTTGTCAGCCGTGGAAATGGTCGACCATTCCTTTGAACTGGAAAACAAATGTAATACACAACAAGAATAAGCCATAGTACATCAGAATAATTTGCAGATGTTATATGACAGTTAAATAAAGGTTCCCATGTCCCAGATATAATCTCACTTTGCACTCCATGGTCCCTTCCACAGCACCCAGCCCCAGGGATTGCGTAAGCGAATCAGGCGAATCTTGTTATCCTTTGCCACCTCGTCACACTAGAAACAACATATTTTATCGGTCAACACCATTTTAAAGGCCTTCATTTACCAAGAATATCTCATCTGCATTCACAGCATTGTGGGTGGACATTATACTTCACCTCTGCCAGGCCTATGATGGAGTAAGCATGACCTTTGACCAGACCCTGTTCAGTCCGAGACTCCATCTCATCGGCTGAAGTAATCTGAAAGATACACAAGTCAGAGAAAAAAACACATTGGACATGGATAAGTACATGCTGTTAAAACATCATTTTAATACAGTAATTTATTCTCGATTTGATTTCAAAGTTTAAAAATATTGATACAATTACTTTGAACTTACTTTTAGCTTCTCATCATTTGGGAAAGCACTCTATATACATGTTAATTTATGAAAATAAATGTATCTGCGTTTTTTTTATAGGGTTCCTCCAACTCTGATTTGTTAGCTGGCCGGCTCTGTTGTGATTGGTCAAACTGCTTGGCGATGTCCCACCTCTTAGCCTATCACGTACAATGTGTTGGAGCGCTGGCCAATGGAAGTGCGAGTGTTACATGGTGATGTCACTGTGTTATGGAAATAAACAAATGTGTCCAATTGGGGTGACGGGGGAAAAAACCTATATGACACACTACAGGAAAAGGAAAACCACTAAATTGATTTTCATAATTCAGTCAGTTGTGTTGTTGCATCTTGCTTTGGTGTCCCTGTAATGTTTGAGTGAATTTTCTCTGTTTCCTGTGCACTTATTTCCCATACTTTCCTCACCACTCACATCTATGGAGCAGCCCATCAGCGAGCCCCTGTCCAGCGCCTTCCTCATGATGCTGTAGAGCTCTTTGGGGGCTTCAGACAACTCAAAGAACTCTGTAACCCCTCCGGTGAAATCCTCCATGGCCTCCAAAGTGTTGCCCCCTTTAAGGGCTTCATATGATCCGTGCAACCTGAGAGAGAGAGATCAATCATTCTGCTCACTGTACATCGGTTCTTTACGAGCTTTGGATTTTTTTACAGGGTCTGCAGCAAATTTGGGAAACATGAGGACAGAGCAGTGATGTGCCAAGTAACTGTCGCTACACTGCAGAAAGGTATAGACCTTAAAGGGACATTTAGGTGAAATTGTTATCTTAAAACTTGTTTCGTTTGAAATTGGTTGAAGAAATATTATGACAGCAGGGTGAGAGGTCAGTGGTTTCACGTGTCAATCATCTTGTTTGACAGATTTTCTGAAAAGAAAACCTGAACTCTACTGAAAGAATTAACATTATTAAGATATAACGTTGAAGCTGCACGACTCTTGTGCTGCACTCACTTGGCATAAGCTTTTTCCAGAAGAGCGCTCCAGAACTCATTCTTCCTGAAAGATTTGGTGAAGACCAGCTGGTTGTTGCAGGTGGGGATACGGTCGTCCACCACCACATCGACCCATTCTCCATAACGCCACAACTGAGTAAAAAAACGAACAGATTGAAAACAAAGTCAATGAAGAGACAGATTGATCTCCCGCCATCTCTTAGCAAAGGCAAACTAAAATGTGTTTTTATCAGATACTTTCACCTTTCATGTGTGAGATGTAACATGTAAAAAACATAATTAAAACAACGTTTGGGTCATGTTACTGCTGTCAATTTTAATCTAATTTGATACACTTTTATTTGTTTTTTATTTGAATACGTAAATATGTTTTTGTCATTTTTCGAATTTTCGAATTGTCTTACTTATAAGAATATTCTTAATGGTCTATATTTTGTTGATTTTTCCCTTAACTTTCACTTTTATATTTTATTATCTGCTGTGTTTTTATTGTCTTAAAATGAAGGACCATGAAGGAAATTAGCATTCAAGCTATATTGTGTTTTGATGTTTAACCTATGCAAAATAATTCAGTGTAATATGTTTATGTTTTGCACATCATGTCTTGTCCCTGGTTTAAATGTGTTGCTTTTTCTTTTATTATTTAAACTTTATCTTCTGAGACTATCTGTCAGAAGATGAAAGCTCAGTTGCTTTTTACACAGTGGGTCAAAAATCCATTTAAAACCTGGAAATGGAAGATGCCGGCGTAGTTTTCGGTGAAGCTCTGGTCGGGGGGGATCACTCTGTACAGCAGCTTCTCGTTCACAGTGAGGCAGGCGATGGCAGCGAGCAGCCAGCAGTCACCTGTCAACAGAAGATTTAAGAGCTGCAGAAACACTTGATCCCAAGGTACAACTTCATAAAGCAACATCAGTGAGGTAACTAAATTAGGGCTCAATCTCATGGTCATTTCAGCTGCAGTGTTCCAGGCTCCAGTTTCCACCCATGTTTAAGCTGTAATGTATATTTTATAGATATTGTATTTTCCTAAACAACGGCACTGCTTTTGCTTGGACAGAAGTGTATGGCTGAGACACAATTGACTTTTTGTACAACTTTTTCTTAAACATCCATCCAAAATCAGATGAATGTGTTCTTTCTTTCTCCCTTCTCCATGCTCTTGCTCTTCAATTCTTGTTTCTGTGAACATGTAGGCTTAACTAAGGAAAACAAATGTCTATGTGTGTGCCCCATAGAGAGGCTTGGAGATCAGTGTGATGGGCTATTTTATGTATCGAAAGACTAAATCAAGTGCTTTTCTTCCACTTGTTTGAAAGTTACCTAATGTTCCTTGACAGATGTCTGTCCTGTTGGCTCCATCTACAATGAACTGGGGGTCGTCACATATTTCCTGTCATGGAAAAGAAAAGCAAGTGTTAGAAATATCAGCGCCAGACTTTTTTTGTCTTTCTGAAATACCATGTAGGATGCATGCATTTCAAAAGCCTAAATATATTGATCAAATATTTATAATATGGGAAAATATAAATGTTTTGGTGCGTTTTTAGTCTAATATCCAAATTAAGATGTCTTGCAATATAACATGCACTCTTTATGGTAATAATAGGAAATCTAGTTTAAACTAATTAATTATGCCGTTAACAAAGCTGGGTATAATACTTGACATATGTTATATTCATTGAAATCTGTCGGATGACAGGTCAGATTGCTTTTTTTATTATACTTGGACAGATTGAGATCCTGATTCAAACCAAAACGTGGCAAATTCTTTATTGATTTTGAGGTGTTAAATCAGGTAAAACATTAAAGGAGTGCTTCTAAATCTGGCAGAGAGTATTTTTGCTGCCTGATTTTTGCACCCCCTCTGTAACAAAGGCAATTAACTCTGGGCCTAACTCTGCAACGATTTAAAAACTGAATTTATAAAACTTCACTTGCAATGATTGACAACATGAGGACCCTGAAACTGAGAGTGAGTTGGAGAATTTTCTCTGGCTACATTCGCTGCATATTCAGGAGGAAGCAGCTGCTGGAGGTCTGCTGGTCGCGACCTCTTTAGTGATAACGTTGTGCTGCGTGCAGAAAAGCCCTCCGATCATAAATACAAACCTGTCAAAACCAAGTGTCTGACTGTTTGTGGTCCTACGGGAAATGATTCATCATGCACCTTATTTTTAGACACCTATTAGGGATTTTATGGTTTATTCTTCTCAACATTTGCCTTCTGTATAAATACTACCGGTTAGAATTTTTTTGGAGCACATTGTTTGATTTTATGTTGGAAGATTACATGGTATTCTGTAGATTGTCACCAAATGATGAAAAGAATAAGAAGGAAAACATATTTATGCTACACAAATTATGCTTATATTCAATGCCGTTATTTCTTGTGTAATGTTGGATAGGAATTAGGCCTCTAGAAATCTTCAAATGAAGCATTTAGAGAATAAATCACCCTCTCATGCACACAATTTATGAAGAGGCATCCCAAGCCAACAAAATGGGAATCATTTTACTTAAAGAGCTTTTGAAACTACTTTTGATTAACCAAAAAGCACACAAAACTTGAGCAAAAAAAAACGTTTAGCACTTTTAAACTCCCGAAATATCTAAATTGCTCAGTTTTCACGGGTTATAAAACAAGATAATAACAAAAAGGATAGAGATGAGAAATCAAATTCTAATCAGGGGGGATTCCAGCAGGGAATCTGTTTCCCTCATCAAACGATTCACCATAAGGCTGTGAAAATGCTACCTCATATTTCCGAATTTAGAGCGTGCTCTACTGTTGACCCCCTGAAGGGAATCATGTATCACCAATTTAAACGGTAAGGCAAAAAACAACTTACATCACTAACCATTAATCTCTAATCACTAAGCAATCAAGCAACATAAGTGTTAAGTATTATGTTAAGGTTTGGGTCATTTGTTGTGTCTGCATTTACGTTACTGTTTGGATCTGTGTCGGTGTGTTAGGTACCGTGGACATTTTTTATAGAAGACTTAAGACATGTCTTTTTAGCCTGGCTTTTAATTAAGGTATGGCTTGTGTTGTCTCATTCATCTATCATTGCCTCATTTTATTGTCCGTTGTTTTGTTTGCTTTTGTTGAAAATGTATTAAATCTGCTATATACTGTAGATAGCTTTGACTGATTGATGTGACTGTTCAAGTTTACAAATAAAAGTAGCCCTAACAGTCACAGCAGGACTTTTGGCAGAATGAATAAAGCTGCTGCTAGTGCAATCAGAAAAATATGAAACTCTAAAGCCAGCATTGAGTTCCCACAATGTTTCCCAGCACTGTGTGACATTCAGCTGTCTGTGATTGTAGAAGGTGACAACCCAGAGCTATGCATCCACAGCATGCAGCCACATGACACCCCAGCCATGTGTTGTGGTGGAAGTGGTGAGATACACAGGGATTCAAAAACATCTCTCCCAACATGTCAAAGAAAGTGTTACATTAAGAGCCTGACTAAAGTCTGGCACTCACCGAGGGACGTTTCCACTCAATCTTCATGGTGGGTTTGTGACTGTAAAAGAGTGAGGAGTCATTTGCAGGAAACAGGGGGTCTTCAAACACCACCTTCTTCTTCGCGTATTTGTCTCGAAGTTCCAAAAAGGTCTTTAGTCGCGTGGCATCCTTGACAGCCTCGTTTCGGCTCAGAATGGCAGAGTAGATGGAGTTAGTTCCAGCAGGAGGGTAGGCAGCTTTCTCATCGGGCCCAGATGATGCTTCAGTTTCATAAAGCACTTTCACCTGTATATCTTCAACAACAGGCTCTTTATGTTGCTCGTCCCCCATCTTGTCAGTAAAGGCCAGTTCCTGTTTTTCAAAATCAGTTTATAAAGTGCAAAATCAGAAAACCTTACTGGCAGTAACAGAGCATGGACTTGCAAAACAGCCCAAGGAGACTTCCTGTGTCCTCCCTGACTCTGATGATCACTTCTAGTTCCTTATTTTGCTGTAAATGTTGTCACTGCTCATGTACACTCTGCACTTTCACTCCACCAGCACCCACAGTCTCTGTTGTGCGTCTGCTGATGGCTACACCTATATATAGGCCTCTTCAGAGGAGGGGAGGGGGCTCCTTAAGAGAGACCCTAATACATTTTCAATGTGCTGATAAAGGCGGCTGTCCAAAAATCTATACATCAAACTGAACATATGACAGTTTGTTACCTGAGATATGTAGTAGAATTAACACTATACTATGTGTATGAAGGGAAGATTTGTTACACTAGTAGGAAAGAAGACATGTTATGGAAGCAAAGTAGGCCTACTCTTAACTTGTAAAACTTAACTCAAAATTGCTGTGCATTAAAAAATGATGTTGCCTTGTGTCTCGGTATGTATCTAGATGTGTGTACTGAAATACCAATTTGCTATAATGATACAATTATTGTGCTTTTAATTAGCAGCAAATCTGATATTTGAAGAGTTTACTTGATTTTATTATAACGCAAAAGACAAGCACTGTATCATAATTACTCCAAACATGATGCATTTTGAGTAATATTGACACCTAGTGGCAAAACAAACGCCTTGACTCTTCCTGGTGTTTTATAACAGACCTGTCCCACCAGTCGTCATATTTCAGGATTCAGTTGGCCTGACTGTCTGTCAATCCAGACTCATATCAAATAAGAAGAGGGGGGCTGTAGAGAGGAGGGTTGCCAGGTTTGAGAGAAACCAGCTTTCTGGTTCAAGATGTTTATTTTCACTCTGGCTATTCAGTCTAGTATTATTGTGTGTAGAAATACAATGTGCTATATAAATAAAACTTGATTTGATTTGATTTGATTTGACAATGACATTCACAGCAATTAATATTAGACATATTTCACAGGGGTTGCATTACACTTCTACAAAAAATGTTTCGCTGTCATGAATGGACTTCCATATAACAAAGTTATATTGAATGACATTTCCTCGAGCTGTATGCAATGCGTTTTTTTATTCTGAGTTCCACAAAAAGTTAATAATTTTCTTGATGAATGAATTTTTCTTCGAATTTAATTTTTAATTGTAGGCATATAGGGCAATATTATATGCCAAGAAACCATAACCCATTGACACGCATAAATTACACATCAATATGGCAAGCCGATTTAGCTTTTATTCATTTCTGGAGGATATCAAAAAATTAATTCTTACTACTAGTAAGAATGTAAATTCTTGATATCAAAAATTCAATTCTTACTAGAATGCAAATTCTTGATATCAAAAATAGAATTTTAACTAGTTAGAATGCAAATTCTTGATATCAGAAATTCAATTGTAACTAGTTAATGTGTATTCTTGATATCAGAAATGCGATTTTAACTAGTGAGATTTGCATCGTTTTTCTCATTCATTTCAATTTCTGATATCAGTAATTCAATTGTTACTAGTTACAATTACATTTGAACTAGTAACAATACCAATTTCTGATATCAAGAACTCAATTTCAACTAGTCGAAATGCCAATTTTTGATATCAGAAATACAATTTCAACTAGTTCCAAATCCTTTTTTGATGTCATGAATTCAATTGTAACTAGTTATAATTGTTATGATATCAACTATTGAATTACTGATATCAGAAATTGGCATTTGAACAAGTTCAAATTCCAACTCCCATTGAAATGAAAGAGAAAAACGATGCAAATCTCACTAGTTAAAATCGCATTTCTGATATCAAGAATACACATTACAACAAGTTACAATTGAATTTCTGATATCAAGAATTTGCATTCTAACTAGTTAAAATTCTATTTTTGATATCAGAAATAAACATTATTACTAGTAAGAATAGATTTGTTGATATCCTCCAGAAATGAATAAAAGCTAAATCGGCTTGCCATACATCAAGCCCAGCAACAAAGTATTGCATGCTGTTGCTATGATTATTCATATTATTATAAATAAATTGAACACCTCAGAAGGAGGATGGGACTATCCCTATCTGGCAACCTCACTGTGACCGAGCTCGTAGTGCAGTTTGCATCTGGAAGTTGTCGCCATCATATTTGACTTACTGCTAAGCTAACCTTAAGTCAGTCAGCCGTGATTGTCCGAGGATATAGAGTTAATGATAGATTGAACCTCCCTTTGTTTCCCCTGTCGGGTGTATGTTAACTGTAGTCATGTTATTAATCAGTGGACGTGTCTAGGTTAGGCGCTGTGGTAAAATTGTGTAGTTTTAATGACATTAGCGGTGGCTAATTTTGAGAGCGCACATTAGCCGGAGTCTTAAGGAGCAGTCAGGGGCTGCTAAAGCTAGCTAGCTGGCGACCAATTGACACATTGAGAGATATTAATATAAGTGAATATCGCCGGCAGTGAACGTTGTTACATGTTGTCAGTGTACAGTTAGTTACTCAAGGAGCTAGCATCATCGCAAAGCTAGCTCTGCTAACAAAGCTAACAAAACAACAAGCTGGGATTGGTCTGCGCCGGAGGAAGTCTGCTAAACTGGAGCTGGCATCGGTATATTTCCCGTCTTTAAAACGTATGTGCTTCTTCTACTTATAATTGTGATGGAATTCATAATGCCATTTACTGTGGAGTGCTAATTAAGCTTATGTTGCAAAGGTTGTTGCTCTGCTGCAGCTACACCCACCAAGTGAACACCATTGCCCTCAAGCTAGCTTTGCACTGCGATGTATTTGCCACTTTGTGTGTTTTTTTACTTCATCAGCTGTCAGTGTGTGTATTAAATATGATGCTGATGTTGTGTTTGGGTGTATCTTGTTGTGTTACAGCTGGCTGTTGGGCCTGACAACAACCAAGAAGATGTCAGAGGGAGATAACAAGCAGGCCTCCGACTCTGCAGCCCAGGAAGTGAAGACCGAGTCAGCTGCTCCCGCAGGTCAGACCGTGTCTCCCCCCGTGTCCATGGTCTCCCATCCTCCAGCCACTGCTGCCACCGAGGATGAGGAAGAGGAGAGCGAGGATGAGTCGGAGATTTTAGAGGAAAGCCCCTGTGGACGCTGGCAGAAACGCAGAGAAGAGGTATGGGATGAATCTGAAGAGGGCTCATGTTTACCTTTACTAAATATTCAAAGGCTTTATTTTCATGGACAGTAGCTACAGTGTAGATATAGCAATGAACATCTTAAGTCCCATCCTCCTCCAACAATGCAACATGAATATATATAAGACATAAAACACATTTTAAAAACAATAACACAGTGCGAGAAGAAACAGAGTACATTTAAAATGGTGCAAGATTATGTTGCAAGACCAATGTGCGAGTAATGCAGATGGAGTAAACTATATACACATTATAAATACAATAAACGAAATCTTGCAGAGAATGTTGTAAGTGAGGAAGTAAATGCAGGAGTCTATATACATGCAAACATGTCCGAGTAGGGCTCATGTTTACCTTTACTAAGGTATAAAGTGCATTTACACTCAATTGCTAGCAAGCACTGGTCAATACTGAAGCCCCCCCTTCAAAACTCTTCATACGATATGCATTACCAACAGATGGAGAAGTATAGATGAGAACGGAGTACATGGATTTTGGTGGTCATTGAGTGCATTTTGTGTGAAAGCAATGAAAATGGCTTCACACTTTAGACTTCTGTTTTTGCTGACTGTAAGAATAGCTTTAACCTATACATGTTAGCTATCAAAATAAAACCTGTGAGCCTGATGCATTATTTTGTTTTCCTCTTTTAGGTGAATCAGCGTAACGTCCCTGGGATCGACAATGCTTACTTGGCCATGGACACTGAGGAAGGAGTGGAGGTGGTGTGGAATGAGGTCATGTTCTCAGAAAGGAAGATTTTCAAGCTACAGGAGGTGGGTGCAGCGCTGTGAGGACGTATTCAGTCGTGTCTGAAGCAGTTATGTCCACAATATTATGTCAACTAGAGGACAGGGGAGTCCAGTGTTTTGATAAGGTTAGGATGATTGTGCTTTCTTTGTGTGAGGTTACATTTCCCAAAACATTATACATTGATCTCAAAACAATATAGCAGCTTACTGATTTTCATTTTCCCCCGTATGGCTTTAAGATTCTTTGGCAAGTGGTCAGACTTGTTGCTGCCAGCACCATAGCAACATACACACACTGTAAGCTGAGTAGAGGCAGAAACTTTTTTCTTCTTTGCGTAAACTCTTTGACATCTATTCATTTTTGTTGGTGGTTTTGCAATACTCTGAAGTGGTTTCTGTTAACCCACCCTTATCTTGGTTGAGTTCCGTCAGACAACTCGCGTGTTTCTTAATATGTTTATTGTAAGCAGCATATAGTTTGAGTTTGACGTCTAGGCTCGGGCCTCATCACTCCACAGATTTACAAAGAACATTGAGTGATGATTAGATAACTATCCCCCGAGCCTACAGGTGGAAGCTGGGGTGGTGGTGGGGCAGGCGAGTAGCAGCAACATGAAACACAGCAGCACGAACATGAACGTAGCAATAGCAAGTGAACACAGCAGTGGCAGCAGCAGCATAGCGAGGTAGAGGCAGGAAGACCTGGCAGCTTAAATAGAGCGGCATGTTTAGGAGAATGTGTTTTGGTTGGTTGTAAGAGGGACGAGGTGCGTCACGTGTTAATGTATCATTGGCGCTCGAGTTGACTGCCTGAACTAGCTCGCAGGCGTCGCCCCATTAATGGCATCCGATCTAGTCTGTTGCTTCCCTTTTGATTAAAAACACAGAAGTTGTTGCAAGACTGTTTTCAACATGCAGCTTTTGTGTTTCATCATGCATATGACTGAAAGAGAATGGTGCCCTCAGTCTTGTTGAGCTTTTAATAAACCCTTTTATAGAAATGAAACAGCTGATGGACTTCTATGAAGTAAAGAGCAAGACCCACAGCTGTCAACATTTATTTTGACCTTGACCCTTACAAGACAATCTGTTTGACCACTAGTCCAACCTGCTGCTAGAGAGAAGGCAAGGACATTATAATGATTCTATTTTAAGACATGATGAGCTCATGTGGCATTTTTTGAAACATTACATTTGACAAGATAGATGGTAAATTCTGTTAAATGTTACTGTGGAAATGTGACATGTATAAACTCAAATTCTAATGACATATTTTTTTGTTTTTGTTTTTAGGAAAAAGTCAAAGCCGTTTTTGACAATTTGATCCAGCTGGAGCATCTGAACATTGTGAAGTTTCACAAGTACTGGGCGGACGTCAAAGAGAACAGAGCGAGGGTGGGTTATCATCTGAAATGAATCCCTGTTTTATTAAATCATATGAAATGAGTGTTATGGGTTTAACGTTGATCTGCTTTCATTCCTTTGACTTGCCTGCAGGTCATTTTCATCACTGAGTACATGTCCTCTGGAAGTCTCAAGCAGTTTTTGAAAAAGACGAAGAAAAACCACAAGACCATGAATGAAAAGGTTTGAAAGCTTTGCTGTGCCTCCTCCATACATTTGTAAATGATGTTACTGGGGGAAACGATGCGGACAAGTCACAAACAGTTGTCACATATTTTTCATGATCTTAAATGTTCTTTGATCTATTTCCTGTCTGTCAGGCCTGGAAGCGCTGGTGCACACAGATACTGTCTGCCCTCAGGTAAGAAGAACAGAAACGTTATTTTCTCTGAGTTACGTAGTTATAAAGAATAAATTGTAATATGGGGCATTGGCTGTTGTCCAAATGCGCATATATAGTTTTTGCCATGGCAATGGCGATTTTCTTTCTTGTGGTAGCAGTTGTTTTGTTGACTTAACGCTCGTTCGCTCGTCTCCAGCTACCTGCACTCCTGTGAACCTCCCATCATCCACGGCAACCTGACCTGTGACACCATCTTCATCCAGCACAACGGCCTCATCAAGATCGGCTCAGGTAGAGATCGTTTGAATCTCTAAGATCAGCAGTGTAAAGCCAGGGTTACGTCCCTCTTGCCAATTATTAGTTTTTTTTACTACAGATGCCCTCACTATTATTATTATTAGTACCAGTACCTTGCTGTCTTGTTATTAAGGCTTTTCTCCACCGTTTCAGTTGCACCAGACACCATCAACAACCACGTGAAAACCTGTCGGGAAGAGCAGAAGAGCCTTCACTTCTTTGCTCCGGAGTATGGAGGTAAGATCCAGACGTTTCTCATGAAAGATCCTGTCTGTTCAGAGTGTCTGGTTACACCGTGGTTTGCAGCCAGGCGTGGGAAATGTGTTGCACGTCTTTCCCATCTCTGTGCTTAAGCAGTACAGACAATTCATAACATCAACAGGTGATTAGTAATGAATATACAATACAATGCAAAAACCAACATTTGTGCCAACGACTTGTCCCTTTTTCACATATTTGATCAGTCGTTCATTACAGAACTGTTTCTTCTTAGTGTACGACAACCTGTAACTGAATTTTTAGCTCATGTGGCACATTGACTTTTCTCCTCACAAAGATATGGCCGTTTCTGAGGATCTGTGAAATGGTTCAACTAAAAAAACATATTATTAAAATGATATTTATTATTTTAAGAAACTCTTCTTCAAAATTGTCTTTTTAAAGATATCAGAGAGTGATTTTGATCAGTTTGATTTTCTGCTTCCAGCTGTTGCCAATGTCACCACAGCCGTGGATATCTATTCCTTTGGGATGTGCGCCTTAGAGGTGAGAAGAAACCAGCTGTTGGTGGCTCATTCTTTGTTTATGGAAAATGTATTTGATTGCTCTGCTGTAGTATGTAACAATTTATTCTTAACAAAAATGTCACCCCAGCTTTCGACATGCTAAGTTTGCCTTTTGCTGTAGTTACGGAAATAGAAATCAGGATTAGCGCTGCAACAAACGACTAATTTGATAATCGATTAATCTATCGATTAAAGGTCAATTGTAAGTTTGAGAAACCGGCTCGAGATACACTTTTTGTTATATTCCATGGAATGCTCTTAACATCCCGATAGCAATGAATATCTGAAGTGCTTTGATAAAAAATCCATTAAAGAATGTCATCTGTGGAAGCCGTAGTACTGTGAAAAGCACCACCAATCAGCCGGCCCGGCTAAAATGACTGGATGGCCTACCTGCCTGTCAGCCTTCCATCTGTGCACAAACTTATCTCGTGCCCTCATTGGTCATGTGCGCGTTCGTGTGTGTTGGAGGAGGGGCTCTGTAAGGAAGTGGCAGATTTTCTCCGGTTGTGTATTTTCAAATTCTAGCGATCTCGAGCTGGTTTCTCAAACTTACCTACCCCACCTTTAATGAAACGATTAATGGACTATTCGGACTATTATGCCTTGCACAATTTCTCAAACGCTCTTATTTAGCCATCAACTTTTAGATTTAGCTTGAGGTTGTTTTAGGCATGTGGAAACTAACAATGAAGACAATAAAGATGAATACTTGATTCAAAAATACATATATTATTAAATTAACTAAACAAATTGTGAACAAAATTAACATTGCTTTTGATTTAAATTAAATAAATAATATTTCACATCAAAAGAAACAATGTTTTAACAAATCGTATGAAATAATCTGATGACAGAACGGTAAACAGAATAGCTGAAACTTTAACAAAATAAATAACTCAGTTACCTCTAATCATTAACCCATGTTTGTATCATTTTGTTAACGCCGTGTGTTGCTGACGTGGAAACGTTACTCGTGGATGGGGCTACAGAGCTACTAGAAAGACAGTCGAACCCGGTGCATTTCTCCGTCTGAATGTGGTGCACTTTTGCTAAATGTTTAGACAAATTGCTCGTGTTACCGCCCTTACATGCTAAACTCTTATGGCACTTTTGGCAATGAGCATTGTCCACTTCAAGACATTTAACCACACCTTGGAGCGCTTAGTTCTCTCCGCCATCCCCGCCGTGTGTGTTGCATGCATGTAGCAGCCGTGTGTGTGTAAACTGAGAGGTCTCTCGTCTGGATTGGAAAGATCGAAAATACATCCTAGACGCATTTCTTTTGTCTTTTTGCATGTTAGAAACGAGTTGGCGACACTAAGACAGCGATATAATGTTTATGTAGCAATAATACATGTGACATATATTTTTTAGATGTCTCCAGTACCGATAGAAAGACCGATAACGTTGGAGCTTAACGGCGCGTAAAACACACGTGATGACGTCACCAACGAATCGACGACTGAATTAGTTGGCAACTAATTTGGTCATCGATTTTAATCGATTAAGTCGATTAGTTGTTGCACCCCTAATCAGGATGTCATCAACATGCTAAGTTTGCCTTTTACTGTAGTTACGGAAATAGAAATTAGGGCTGCAACAAACGACTAATTTGATAATCGATTAATGAAACGATTAATGGACTATTCGGACTATTATGCCTTGCACAATTTCTCAAATGCTCTTATTTAGCCATCAACTTTTAGATTTAGCTTGAGGTTGTTTTAGGCATGTGGAAACTAACAATGAAGACAAGTTGTTAGTTCACTCTGTTTGCAAGACAGAAAAATGGAAATGCTGTTTTTAACCCTTCAGACTTTTGAAAGACACTCAGGTCTGCAGGGATGACCATTGGCTGCTGTTGACTTGTTTTTATTTATGAATCACTTCCAATCACCACCCTCCTCTGTTCTGCTCACTCCTTCAGATGGCTGTGTTGGAAATCCAGAGTAACGGAGATTCGTCTTATGTGTCCCAAGAAGCCATAAACAATGCCATTCAGATGCTAGAGGACCCTTTGCAGCGGGTGAGTGAGCGATACACAAATATTAAGAGCCTGTATAGCTGTCTGGATTGTAAATGTATAACTTTAAGATATTTTCCCCCGGTGATTTCCCAGGAATTTATCCAGAAGTGTCTGGAGGTGGACCCCTGTAAGCGGCCCACCGCTAAGGAGCTGCTGTTTCACCAGGCCCTGTTCGAGGTGCCATTACTGAAGCTGCTGGCTGCTCACTGCATCGTCAGCCACCAACGTGAGACACACACGCACGCACGCACGCACGCACGCACACACACACACCCAAAACTCACTCACAACATGTGTCATCTGATTGATTACTGGCAATTATTATCTTTAATATACAGCTATTGGCATTTTGTTCAAAGCAAATACAGAGTTTACAAATAAGAATTGAAGATGATCTGTTTTCTTATAAAGGTCATTCATTTTCCAAAATGATATTTGTTTTATTTTACTTAGGACTTAAACACTGCTTCTTCTGATCGCTCTCTTCTCTGTTTGCCTGCAGATATGATTCCAGAAAATGCTTTAGAAGAGATGACAAAGAACATGGACCCCAACCTGGTGATTGTTGAAGTCAAAGATGGAGTTCAGATGAAGTGAGTCTGCGTGGAACCACATAGTGCGGACGTACAGAGATAAACTTATGAAAACTTTGGGAGAGAAGGAAGTCTTTAGAAGGGTTCCTGTGTTCATATTATCACACTGAAATCAATAGATTATTTACACGTGTATATTTCTTGTCTTGATTTGCTGAGTAACATTGTGTCTTCTGCTTCAGGCTCTCTCAGTTCCCTGCTCTTGAGCTGGACAAGTTCCTGGAGGATGTAAGGTAGGAACAAAGCTTGTCTGCAGAGTCAGGGCCTTTAAGGCACTCATGGCCTTGCTTCTTTTTACTGGCACAGACTCCTTATTGTTATATGATTCTCCTTGAACACTAAGCTCATCTTTAACTGTTCACAAGGACGCTGCAACTCCTCAGGAGATCCTACTTTTAACCATTTTAGCCTAAAAACACTGTCTTTAGAAATCATCTTTGCTGATCTAACAGCATTTCAATCAGGAGAGACGGTTTTGATGCAAGAATACATATTTATTGCCAGGAATACACAAATGAATGTAATGACGTTTTGGCGATTAGGCCCCGTTGTGCAGGAGTATCATTCGGGAGGGGAGAACCGATCTGATGAAACCCCCCTAGACACTGGTGGTGGTGAATGGATAGTTGGGTTCGGTCTGAAGGGGAGGGGCTTAGCTTGACCCTGGATTCAGAGGGACAGGAGGTGAAAAGGGGTGGAGGGGGGTTGCGTCGAGTCACCTGAAATGACAGCTGTCAGAGGGGAGAGCAGATTTAAAAGGTTTAGCGGAGCGCTATGATAGGCTTGTGGGAATAGAGCGAAGTGATAGGTTAAGCTGGGGAGTGACGCCCCCGATCACTTATTGAGAGGAGAGAGAGTAGTAACATAGAAATAGTAAATTAATAAGAAAAGAAGGTCTTCCTGGTTGAACTTGCGCTGAGCTTCATATAAAAACCTAAAGTTATTAGCTTTCTGTTTTCAATCTTTTAAAATTCTTCTCCAATTTGTAGATAGATAATTTGTCCCTTCCTCTTTGTGTTAATAGTGTATTGCTATCTGTAAAGGTCATTGTGCTCAATTCTCTGCATGAAAGGTGATATCAATAAAGTTGATTCATTCTGCTGAACAGCTTTAGGCCAGAAATAGGACCTTTTTGTAGTTGGATATACACATGTATCCATGGTCAGCAAAGCCTTTACTTTAAAGATATCCTGCAGCTGGACAGCATGAACTAGTTTTCAGTCGTCCTGAGGTTGTCTCTTATTTTCCTCGATGCAACAGGAATGGGATCTATCCTCTGACGGCGTTTGGGGTACCAAGTCCTCATCAGCCTCAGCAGGAGACGGTGAAGTCGCCCATCGTTCCCCCCTCTGTGAAAACCCCGACCCCTGAACCCGCTGAGCTGGAGACCAGGAAGGTAAGATCTGTCATATCATATTTACAAATCCTAAAGAGAAATAACTAGTAAATTACTTTTATTTTTGTATTAATTGTATGTAAGCAGTGAGTGAGATTTCTGCTCGAATCATACTGGAGAACTAACAAAAAGCTTCTTATAGTGTGAATTGTTTTTGGTTTTGTGTGTATACTTTTTAATAATACATTTCATCGTCTGCACTTCCTGTATTAAACTGTTCTCCTTCACAGGTCCTCCAGATGCAGTGCAATATTGAGCCTGTTGACGAGGGCAACAAGCACCATGTGAGTTTCAATTCTGATAAATGATAACTGTCTCTGCTTCTTAGTATTTAGTCTTATATGAGAGTGTTTTATGTTTTGATATGTCTTTTGTAATGATTATTTGATTGTCTTTTCAGCTGACCTTGCTGTTGAAACTGGAGGATAAACTGAACAGGCACCTGAGCTGTGATTTGTTACCAAGTGAGTTTCTTTGTTTATTGCTTCGTTCATTAGGGCCGAGTTCTATCATTTGATCGTAGACGGTACTGGCATCATGCAGTCGTTACAAAAACCATTCTGCCTTTCTGTTCAGATGAGAACGTGAATGATCTGTCGGGGGAGCTGGTTCAGCTCGGATTCATCAGTGAGGTGAGAGGTCTCCATGACGACCCTCAGACTGAACACTTCTGCTATAATAACCCCCAGCAGCCTCTGACATGTTATCTCCCCCCCCCCCCCCCGCTGCCTCTGTTTCAGGGCGATCAGCCACGACTTGCTTCAGTTCTCGAAGAGGCCTTCTCCAAGTTCTACAGCAGGAACGGTTCCCTCAACCCGGTGACGGTCTCCTCGTAGCGGTGGACTCCTCGGCTCTCTCAGCCTCCTCGTCAACAGGACTAGCTTTTGGCTCCGCCTCTGTGTTGCAGAAGCTTAGCGAGGACCGGAGGACGCCTTGCTCCGGCTGCAGGTCTGCTGTCGGGTCTCCTGGGGGGGAAAAGCTGCCACTGAGTGGTTGTCGCTTTCTATCTTATTTTTCTCTCCTCCCACACCAAACAGCCATCTGCTTCTCTTCTGACAGCGGGAATCCTAGTCGCAACAAGGAAAATACAAATGTTTTCACTGTTTGGCTTATCTCTTTCGGTTCTCAAGTAGCGAAGGAGGTAAGCAACATAAAACTGGATTACTGCAGTATTTTCCTTGAGTCAGTATTAAATTGTATTTTAAAGATTTGTACTTAAACTGTTAAATAATTGTCTGTATAAAGCAAATTCTCTGTCCCGGCATACTGAAGTGTGTGTGTGTGTGTGTGTGTGTGTGTATTATGGTGTTGTAAGGTTAAGTCTGGTCTCTTTAAACTTTGAGCAGCGAGTAAGGCGGCGTCCCACTTCCTGTTATCGGTTTCTGAAGACTCGAATGCATTGAGCTCGTAATGCAACAGATGCTACGTCACTTTTCATTTGAAAACATTTGATTATAGGACAAATTAATTAAATGTGCAGCCGCAACCCAATCTGAAGAGCTGCAGCCACGATCTGAAAAAGAAGTCTATTTATTTGTTTATTTTGTCTTGAGTGTGTACTGTAATTCACTTCCAGCACTAAGGCCGGTGGTGGTTTGAATGTAAGCTTGACTTTCTCTCAGCCTTTGAATCGCGCTATTATTTTCTATTGAAAAAAAAAAAAGAGTGTGTGTGTGTGTGTGGGGGGGGGTGTTTGTCACCTGACTGTGGTCCAATGTCTACTGTAGCTTCAGTTTTCCAAGTAGCTCATTTCAGACTTAAAGATTGAATCTAGGTCAATATAAATGTGTCTTTAGGTGACATTTACACAGGAGAATTCATGTGAAGATATTTCACATTAAAGCAAATGATCCAAAGGATGTTTGTCATGATGTTTGGGGAATGCATGTCTGCTGTTCTACGTCTAAAAAGTAACTGATGCATTGGTTCAATTGTCTTTCAGTCATAATAAAGGAGATGGTCAGTTTAGGCCTGTCAACATTTAGATGTATCTGAATCTTCAGTTCTCTTCATGGCTTCGTTGTTCTGTTGGACAGCAGAGCTATGCTATGGAGATGTTCACTTCTCGGCCCGTAAATGTTAATTGTTCGGGGATCTCTTTGCACTGCTGTACACTTTTATATCCTGTTGGAAATGTCATGTGGCCTCTTCGCAGTAGGAAGCACTTAGATAATGATTGAAGTGTCGGCAGTGATCCGGTCTACTCTCCGCTGTGACTGCCTTCTGACGGTCTGGAGAGATACAGGTGTGGAGCTGCCTGGCATGTTAGTAACCATCTTGTACACTTTATGCTGGACACTGTGCTGTTTCTGCAATGCATTTACCCCTTTTTTTCACTTCCTGAAATAAATATTTACACTATCAGCACTTCAGGTCTTTGTTTGGTGTCAACTTATAAGACAAAGGACATCTTTCTGATGCAGGAAATGCCGTTTGAAAGACGTTGTACTCGACTGTGCGTGTTTTAAATGTGTTTCCTCTTGCAGAAAAAGCTAATATTGATAACATAATGAACACACACACACACACATTTCAATTGTTTAAATTATTTATACAAAAGAAATCCTCCTGATGCATCAGGGGTGTGATCTCTACCCTTTAGAGCATCACTATTTGAATTATTTGTTCAAAATGTTAAGAAATTGTAGCCCTTGTACAAGTATATTCATGTACATACTGAAAGTCACAATGTGTGCTCAATTAACAGTTGAATAAAACACATTTCATGCTGACAAAACACATCGCCGTACAAAATGACAGCAGTATAATAAAAGTACAGCAAGACTAAAAAATAGTTTTGATATAAAACACCCTAGAAAGACACTCTAAATAAAAAGCTACCAAAATGGCGACATCCAGATCATGAGTGTTTCCAGCTGCGTGGGTATTTTCAATTCTTTACCTTGTGAGTAGAAAATAAATCAAAGGAACTACAAAAACAGTACATAGCACTTCAATTCAAACACATTACTCTTTCACATTAAATTGTGTTTTACTTTCCTGTTTGAAAGTAATGTATATAGGCACAGTAATTAAATTCATGAACCACATTTGGTCGACACCATTCCTCGTTATTAACAACTCCCCTGTCACTCAGGGACAAAGTCACTATCACCATTTCCATTGTTTTACGCCGAGAGCCGCCAAACAAAGAGAAAAGAATCGCCGCAAACTGTGATATCCGTTTCTGGTCACTCCAACAATCAACATCACTGCACAATGTTCTCAAGAAACATCAAGATTTCAACCTGTTTCTCAAAAAAGAACCCTTGTAAACGGCCAACTCTGAAGGGATTCCAAAATGTATACTTATACATACTCTTCTTAAGAATTTAGCATTGTGGAAATTGTTCATAATTATAAATATGCTTTGAGAAAATTCAGATTTAGTTTGGTAAATGTATCATCTCTCTATATTCACATTGAATCTGAGAACATGTCTCAGCAGGATATCTTAATATTTGAATTCGCTTTTCACAGAAGACATTATGAATAATAAATTAACAATGGCTGAATCCCATGAAGCAGTTTGAGTTTCATGGGTTTGTGCACGCTGACTCACTGTCAGGGCTAAAACATTTTAATAAAGCAGAGCCATTGTTCATGTTGTTAGTAACACCTCTGCTTCTCTTTTGATTCGTCCAAATGCCCGCTGTGAAAAACACTTATTGGATGCTTTTATGAACTAATATTCATTTGACTCAAAGGGATAAACACGATAAAAAAAATTAGACCATGTTATTTTGATTGTAGTATCCAGCAGATGTACCATTGCACAAGTGATATTAAAACCTTGTAAGTATTATACTTTTGATTAATTGAAGTGTGAACCTGTGTTTTAAAGCTACAGTAAGTTCGTGGGTCTGCAGGGCAGCAAGATGTATCTTCTAGTACATTATGAACTTCAATTTCCCAAAATCATTTAGATAAATTAACAGGGTCTGAATTTGAAGAAGTGTGCTTTTCTCTGATGCATTTCAACTAGAAAGTGTTAGCTGTATCTCTACATAAAGAGAGATATAGTATTTTGGAGTGAAACACTTCTTGAACCCTTGTAAACAAATAATGTGAACTTGGTACCATCAGTGCAGCAAAAGGCATTCGACTTGTGGAGGTTCTTCCTGTTTCCACCGCTGGCTGGAAGTAGATGACTTCATGGTGTCATGCAGCTCTGTCCTAACAATCTGTGAGCTCTCCCCAGGATCAGACAAAGGTGACGACTTCCTTTATTTCTTCAGGCACTGGTACATGAGGGCTCGTGGGTTCAGCATGTAGCGCTCAGAGCTCAGTAGCTTGGTGAGATACTGCGGCACCGGGGGGCGAGGAGCCATGTAGGAAACCCCCGGGCTGACGGCCATCACCTCGGCGATCTTCTGCTTCATCTCCTTAATCTCCCGGTCCTGCCTCATCACTTTATCTGTCCGACAAACACAGGGAATACATGAGGCTCAACACTGACAGACAGGTCTTATTTAGTGACATTTAAGAGTATGGCTTTTTCTTTAACATACTATACTAAGTCCTTTTTTTTATTTCACATATTTTTCTACATACTATACTATGACCTTATCTTTTTTAACATACTATAATATTACTTTTTTTAAACATACTATGACTTTTTTTGTATATACTATACTAAGTCACGTATATGGCATACTATACTATGACCATCTTTTTATAATTTCTTCATAATAAAACAAATATATATTTTTATAGTAAATATCTTCGCATAAAAATTATATTATACCATTTAAAAAACTTTTCTTACGGCATACTATATTATAAAAAAAAATATTTTGTTTTTGTTGACATACTACACTATAATAATTATTATTTTAATATGCGCACGATACTAAAAAATGTGTTCCTGATATATGACAGTTTTCCTGACCTTTTGATGGCATACTTTGACTGTTTATCATGACTAACAGATACTACACTGACTTGTGAATGGCAGCCAAAGGTCATAGAGTATCTCAATCCTGCCTTCGAATACTGTTTTTTTTTTTATCCAAAGATGAAGTTAAAATTGATGAGTTAAGGGAGTGTGAACCTTGAGCGATCTCCAGCTGCCGGCGAGCGTCCCCCAGAGCCGAGAACAGGTCCAGTTTGATGCGAGTCTCGGCGCTCAGGTTGTACTCCAGATGTTGAGCCTTCTCCTGCATGGCCGACAGAGTGGACAGCAGCATGTCTGTCTCTTTCTCCACACAGCGGTACATTCCCAGAGCCTGAGACCAGAAACACATCGACAGTAAGAACGTGCTTAAAATATCAAAACATCGATCCACCTTGTGTCATGAAAACTGAGGGATTCGATGCTTTGGTCTCCTAAGTGTTTTTGGCTTTTTAAAAGTTGACTATGTGTCTTTTGTGTTCATGATCTTAGGAAAGCAATGCACCTCAGAGAGCGAACATTTTCCATAATGAATTGGCCATCAATTAGATATTGAGATACTCTGACAGATGGTCATTTCTTTGTTGGCAACAGTTTTTAATGAGCTTTTCGTTAACCTGAAACGTTTATTAAAGCAGTGCAACATTTGTATGAAAGACCTGACTTTGGTGTAAGCATGCTTCATGGAGGGAGGGTATGTCACTCAAATGAAATCAAATACAACACAGTACGACAACGTCCACAGCTGAAGTCAAGACGACAAAAACAACCATTCACATTACTACATACTGACATGATGACAAAGTGCAAAAGGTTGACTGCAGGCCAAAATAAAAAAAGATGACTAAATGGTCTCGGTGGATGATTCTGATATATTTAACAAACACAAAGAATCACAGACATAAAAAACCAAATGTAAACAGCAAAACTACATGACCAAACTGAGGACAAGTACTGGACCACTTGAGACTCACAGACACTTAAAAGTTCATTCCCAAATAGAGTAGAAATATACCTCAACATCACTCTCTAGATCTAGCACACGACTCTCTTTGACTTGACACTCCAGCTGTAGTTGTTTGTACTCTGTCTCTAGATCTTTAACTCTTTTCCTTAACATTTGGGTTTCACAGTGTTCCTGCCTGGTGTAGGAGATGGAGAAAATAACAGTTTTCAGCGGTAAGAGAGGAGTTTCATTGGAAAAATACAAAAAGAAACATCTACATATACAATCAATATAGTTACATAAAATGCAAGAACATGTATTAACAGTCTGTACAAAATGTCCTGTGTGCATTCAAGGAATAGTTTGATATTTTCAAAACAAGCTTATTCACTTTGCCAAGAAGATTGATACGACTCTCATATCTGGAGGTTCAATATAAGACTAATGTTTAAGTTAGCTTAGCTTAGCACAAAGCCAGAAGCAAGTGGAAACATCCAGCATAAATCTGTCCTATGGTTATACAGTTCACCAACTAGCATCATCAAAAATGTCTAAAACAAACAAAATAAATATTGGGACTATAGTCAAACACTGTGCTATCCAAAACAAAGTGTGGCATACAGTATACTGAAGCTCCTATCAAACCCCAAGTGGTGTTTTTTCACTCTTCTTGTTCGTGTAAACATGAGAAATGAGACCTAATGTGTTGGTTAGCGGGCTATAGACCTGCTTGTACGCAGAGTTTCCTACCTTTAGACAGAGCCTAGCTATTTCCCCTGTTTCAAATATACTATGCTAATATATGCTATGCTGATATACTAAGCTACACTTCAGCTTCTCACTGAACACACACACATGAGCATTGAATCAATCTCCTTATCTAACTCTTGGCAAGACAGCGAATAAGCATAATTCAAACTATTTCTTCAAATGTTTGGCCGTACACTCACTGCAGCATTTAGTTATACTCAGAAGAAGCGTACCGGTGCAGATGCAGCTCTACTTTCCAGGCACAAAGCCACTTCATCAACGAGTAGTTTGAGGTTTGAAAGGTGTGATTTACCTGTTGTTGAGACTCCGCGCTGTGTTGTTTGCTTCCTCCAGTTTCTGAGCCTGAAGCTCAGCCAACTGTTTCTCCACGAAGAGTCTGGCCTCCGTCTCTGCTCTCGTCTTTTTCTCCAGCATGGCGCTGCTCTGTTTGTCCCTCTGCTTGGTTTTAGACAGGCACAGAACCCTGAAGGAAAAGCGTTAATCTTACTTTGCATAATGTGAAAGACCAAAAAGAAGTGGGTTCGTTTGAGATTAACTTCAGTGTTTTAGAAACAAACTGAATCATATGTAGTTGCTGCAGAGCACCTTGCTTTAAAAACGGTAGCATGTCTTATCAGAAGTGTTGCTGCTGATCAAAGCTTTGCATAAAGTGCTCATCTCAGACCAGATTTAGAGCCTCTGGCTGTGGATGAGGGTTTGATGTGGGAAATGTGTTGATAACTCATCTGTGATTGGATGGACGATGTAACAAAGTCATGTTCTTAAAGCATAGAGAAAGCATATGTGTTGTTCCAGATAAAACTGAGACACATTTAGGCTACTGTGTAAAATTGAGAAATGCACTCATTTAAGGGCCCCAAACTATATAAATAAAACATTTTAATACAATTTGATATTCTCATGAATTGAATATCTCATGAAAGACTTCAGTCAAATGTAAGTAGCTATCATTCATTTATGGATGAGAATTATGGATGAGAATTGTGAGCCACAATCCTTCAAAATAAAATATGACTTGATAAGATATGAATTCCATTTTAAAAAGAGAACCATCAATCTCTGTGAGGATTAAAACATCAGCCCACAAACGGTCTGCTTTTCACAAAGATGAACACAGTGTTTCTGCATGCATTCATCCCTGCCTTTAGGGTTTATTTATAGCCTGATGTAATGTGTTGAGCAGCCCACAGGAGGAGCCAAAGAGCTGAGGATCTGCAGGATGACTCACTTGCTCTGGAGCAGCATGTTGGACTGTCTGAGCAGGGACACCTCTGGCCTCAGGCTGCGCTCACTGTTGGTCAGGTTGCAGACGTGGCTCCTCAGCTCCTGCTCGCTCTGCCGGCTCAGCTGCAGCTCGGCCCGCAGCCTCCTCAGATCCTGCTCCAGCCTGAGAGGAAACAGGAAGAGTTTCAGGAAAAAGCTACGATTTCACGATCCCATGCTGAAGGTACTGATGGCGTACTTGTTCATCTGCTCAGCGTGGTGATTGCTCTTCTCTGGGACGTCCCGGTTGGGGCTGACCGTCTTTGAGCTGGATCTCTGCTTCTTCTCCGTCCTCCCTGCGGGGGGGGACGGAGTGTTTGTGCTGCCTCTGCTGGCTTTTGGCGAGGAGCTTTTAGCCGCCCGCGTAGCTTTGCTTCCTGGCTCATCTTGAGGTAGATTTTCCGGGGTTGTGGAGGATTCGGGTCCTGCTGCCCCGCAGGGAAGCACATCTCTGGACTCACCAGGTTTGGATGATAATGGCCGCCGGTTTGATTCAGCGGACTTCCCCTCCAGCGCTCCCTTCTCTGGCGCTCTCTCCTCGCTGCGGATCTGGAGGCAGTCCACGGTGTGAGCCTCGTCAGTGGCCAGCACAGCGCTGTTCTGACACTGATACTGAGTGGACTCAGGCTTTATCTTCCATTTAGAGCCTGCAAATACAGGCAGAAAGAAAAATACATGCAATTTTATCACTCTCACTGAAGTGTGGAAAAACAGAGGAGAACGTTCTGATTGTTGGATTAAGATATTACAAATATTAACTGCAAACCAAAGTAAATGTAATGACATTCCAATTGCGATATGACTCACACTATTTGAGAAAATTATAATATTTGTGATTTTTTGCAAGGACCTGTACCAGGGGAGAAATTACATTGCGTACAAAATACCTCATTTTTTGACTTACTCTTTAGATGTTACCTGCATTTTTTTTGCAGTGATCAGTTCTCACTGCCTGAAGATTTTATGAATTACTAATGTATTGTATTATTACAATTCTATAAAATCCCTGAAGTTCAGAGGAATCATAAAAATAAAATTACGTTTATTACATTTACTTAACACCTAACTTTGTGAACAACAGTTACTGGCAGATTTTTCCACACGTTCATTTTGAATATGCAGTATACTTGGGAGTGCCGATCGTCTGATGTCATGAATAAGGAACACCCTGCAGATTGTAAGAATGGTAGAGACATGTGTGTGGTGAAATGTGTGCAGAAGACTCACTGCTGCTGCCATCTGTTCCCGTCTTTGGGAAGACCTGCAGGCCTGGGGGGAGCGAGTGCTGCAGGAGGTGCATGTGGAAGTCATTCTCACTCTGCACAGCTTTCTGAATGCGCAGCTTGAAGATGTTGGTGAAGTAGCACGTGGCATCAAACCCCAGATACACCACAGGATACCCAATGCTGGAACCAAGGGGGGGAAACAACACAGTGGGAATATGAGTGCAACATTTAAAAGAGATATCACATATTGGCAAGCAGAACACACCCAATGTCTTTCATTTGTTACTTGGCAGCATACATGTGAATCTAGTCTTTTATACTTTTGTGCACACACATCCAGCTTGACTCATTATATCACACAGAGAATGAATCAAAGTTGAATACTAATGCAGTTCATTGCAGCTCAATTCATTGAATGTAAGGAATATACATTCTGGATATTCTTATAAGGGCAGAGATTTGTGTCGAATGAACATACCAGTGTGCAGCAAAAAGATGAGACAGGTTTGCATGAGAGGTTTTAAGGTCTTTTAGTCGGAGTGACGCCTCTGTGTAGACGAGCAGAATCCACAGGGACACCGTGGATATGCAGATGCCTTTCTCTGCAGAGAAATATCAAATAATTAGATGTGATGGGGTTAAAGGGGTCCTTGTTCAAATGAAAATCAGAGCTAATTCACTCAAATTGGTATTTACACACTATGAAAAGCTTTATCAGATACAATAATATGCCTTTTTCAGGATTTGTTAATGGTAAACGCTGCATATATATTATAAAGCAATATATACAACATATAATTAGGTTATCTTTTGTGTGGGACATTTAACAACAAAACAAACAATATTTCCACGTGTCCAAATGTCTCACCTGTGTGCCATATGTAATTGAATAACACATAAGTGCTTGCCACAAAGAACAGCCAGTGCAAAGGAACAAAAATTAAACAAAAGATGTCCAGCGTGAAGGCAGCACAAACAAAAACAACACAAATAGCCTGCAGACAAAGAAAGAAGAAAACACATTAATTTCAGTCAAATGCACTGGAAACATTATGTTGGATTATCATTATCTGGGCACACAATATAAAATCCCTCAGGAGGGTGCTCACCAGCCCATGGCAGTGGAACGTGGTGTAAACGCTCCCAAAGAAGAGCCAACAGGGCCACAGGTACTCCAGTCTGAACTCAAGGATGAAATCTGCCAGCAGCACCAGCATCCACATCATCATAAACTTCACGAAGGTGTACGCACTGCAAATACACAGATCATAAAGTCAAAATATTTTCATTGTTAATTAGTCTGATGATTACTTTCTTCACTAATTAGTAACTTATACTATAAAAAATAATAAAAAAAACTTTGATTAGTGTTTCCTAAAGTCCAAGATTCAAAGATATTTGAATTCAAAGATATTTAGTTTGCACACGGTCAATAATGAGTAAAGAAACATTTTCATTTAGGAGGCTTAATTTCACATTGTTTTGTTTATTTTTCAATTAATCAAAACCAACAAATATCAAAATTGTTGGTAATTAATTTAATAGATCACAACTAATTGACTTATCTTAGTAGATCTAGTACATTTCAATTGTATACATAAAACATCATTATGGGATGAACATACTCTGGACAAATGAATAACAAATGTGTATTCTATCTCGACTGAGATATTTCAGATACAGCGAAGCCTCTTCAGCCAAAGCATTGAAGGCACACAGAATCCAAAACAAAGCAGGAAATCCTCGTTGCAGAACCTATAATTGAGCAGCTGCGTCTTAAAACTGCAGTCCGTCCTTTTTAAGTAGAGACACCACAGAACAATGACTGCTCCCTCATTCGTTTTGTCGGGCGACCACGAGCACAACAGGAGCTTTGCTTTCCTCCTTTGTTCTGCACATCACATCACCCCCTCTTTGTTTGGTTACCATGGCAATATTTCATCTGGAGGAGAGAAGGAGCACCAGTTTCCTCCTGCACATGAGAGTTAAAACCCTCCCTTTTATTGTCACTGTTACTAAATGTACTTGAAATGATCTAACATGTATTTTATAATAAGAGGAAAATGCTAAATATGCAACAATAAAAAGTAATATTTCATCTGAAAGAGTTAAGAGCTTTAATTATTCACACGAGTTCTAATTACCCTTATAGGTTACTTAAAATAGTGTGTTTTAATTTCACCTCAAAAAAGCAATATTTAATTTGTAGGGGTAACTAAAGAAAGAAATTGAGCGTTACTGCATGTTAAATTCATCAAATAAGTTCAAATATATCTTGTGCTATTAAGAAAAGAGTATTTTAATGAATTTGTATTTTATCAAAGCTGCCAAATATAACAAAAAATATGTATAAAAAACATAAATTCCCCAATAAAAGGAGCAACAATTGTAAATGTGATTACAAATTCAATCAAATATAAGCCAGTGTTTATATTTTGAAAATACAGTGCAAGCTATTAAACTGATTATTGAATTTACTGCCTTGCTCATGTGAAACAATGCACGCTTAAAACAAGTGGTTTCTTTCTCCTGAGGCAGTCTTTCTTGTCTGTACTCTGTCTAGACGCTTACAAATGATGTGCAAAACGACCTGTGCTTCTTTTTAAGCCAAGTAGCAAAATACAGTGAATCAAAACAGAGCATTAATTGTGCAGTAATTCGGCCTAATTGTGTGCGCAAGGAGACAGATTAAGCAGATGTAACATGCCTGAGTGGAAGCAGGCCGACGTTAACTTGCACAGCTGCTGATTTCTGTCTTTCCGTAAACAATGTCGGGTGAAGTAACTCGCGCAACATTTTGTACGCTCGTGTGTGTGTGCGCAGTGAAATCCTAACGGAGCGTGTTAAAGCTGCACACTGAGACATATAAAATGTGAGACACGGGATGAAGTGATGCGAGGCAGACAGGTGAGCTGGATGACGACGGCTGAAATTTACACAAAGACGACGGAACACCACAACAAAAGCAGCAGCCTCCTCCGCCAGGCGACGCTACCTTTCAGAAAGCTTCTCCGTTATTTTCAGCTTTTTCATTTTCCGTAGCCTGCTCGCGTCCACGTATCGTTTCTTCATCTTATGGCTTCTACTCCCTCCGTGCTGTAGTTTTCGCTCCGCAGCAGCAGAAGCGGCAGCGGAGGCAGAAAAAAGAAGCAGAAAATAGAGGAAGCAGATCCTCGAGGATGTGCAGCTCAACCTGTGATGATGATGATGTCTGGAAACAGATACAGGCTATGCGCATGCGCAGTGGGTGTTGTACCTACAAGTGTTCATCGCAGGAGGGGAGCAGAACAACACACTGTACACACTGTACCTAATGGGTTAACCCGTTCGTGTCCGAAGACTATATTTAGTTTGAAAAGGATAAATGATGCAACCTTTGGACAAGTATCTAACAGAACAACTTGGAATTTATTTTTTCAAGTGAAATCGACCTTTTTTCAATAGCAAAAAAGAGAATGTTTAAAAAAACGCTGACATTGTGTTTATGCATGTTAATGTCAATATAAATACAATTTTGATTTGGTTACATAAATCCCTTGTGGGAATTCTTCATCAATTTATAAACCACAGTTTTATTGCCTTTAACCGTTTTTCCAGATTTAATTCAATAAAAAGTTATTGATTTAAAGAAGAAAAACATTTTCAATTCAACAGTCCAAGCTCTGCAAACATGTGCAAAATGACCAAAATGACTGTGTTAAAAATAAAATAACATAAATCAGACTATAAAATCGAAGTTGTGCGATAGCAGCTAGTTGTCCCTTTGGATATTTATGTAGAGATTAATGTCAAGTACTCAGATTATGGTGAAGGCCAACGTGAGGTCATCCCTTGATGTACAAGATATATGAAAAAAACGAATAGGAAGAGACTGGAAGATTTAAAAACACACAGGCCTTTCAAATTAAAAAGATCATAAGCTGTCAAGGACACGAGTGAAAAATCTTTGTATATCTTATCAATACTTCTAATTTAGTTAGCATTTTACTTTTGTAAATTGCACACCCTCTGGTCATAACGAGGGGTTACGTATGGTAACCCCTTGTTATATAAGCACAGGCGGAGCCCTCTACTGGACTCTATGGGTACTACCCCTTGATCATATCACGCAAGCATTCATCCACTGAGACTTCTATAAACGTAGCCGGCCCCGGGGCGGGCCTACCTGAATGCGCGCGCATCTCACCGTATAAAAGGAGGCCTCTCCTCTGCCCCTAGGCAGGCGAGGAGAGCCCTCCAGCCCTGTATGGGCCCAGCGCGCACTACGTCCCCCGGGACCCTCCAGGGGGCCTGGAAAAATGTAAGCGCATTACGCCCGGGGAGGGGGTCAGATCCACAGGTCCACCTCTGCTCTCCCGAACTGGACCCAGTCCTGCTTCACCACCTCCGGGTGAAGCGCCCACTCGCCTGTCAGGGAGCCGCCCCTTGACACGAGGTCGGCCCCCCTGTTCTCCAGTCCCGGGATGTGGAGGGCTCTCAGAGATAACACCACCTCTGAAGCCCATAACCACAGTTTCTCCGCTGTGGTCAACAAGGCAGCGGAGCGGACTCCGCCCTGCCTGTTGATGTATGCCACTGTGGTGCTGTTGTCGCTCTTGACCAGTACATGTCTCCCCTGAATCAAGGGCTTGAAATGCTGGAGGACCAACACTACTGCCCGTAGCTCTACTGTAGGAGGTTGCTGTGCCGTGTTTCTGTTAGAGACCAGCGCCCACCTATAGCTCTCTTCAGGCAGGTCCCTCCCCATCCTGTTCTGGATGCGTCCGTGAACACTGTGATGTAGGAGGTCACCCGTCCCAGTGGAGACCCCCTCCGGAGGTGATCCGGGGACCCCAGAACCGGAGGTTGCCCTCCACCGAGGGGGGGATGGTCACCAGACGTCGTTTGTGTCTCTTGGGATCTAAACGCAGGCTGGAGAACCACCTCTGCAGGCGGCGCATATGCAGTAACCCGAGCGGGACCACAACGTGAGCAGACGCCATGAGACCCAGAGTCTGCATGATAGTCAAAGCTGTCACTGTTGCCCCCTGTCGCAGCCTGCGAACCGCCCGAAGCAGGGACGCGCGTCTGCTCTCTGACAGGGTGGCGCGCAGCGTGCCTGCATCGAGCACCACTCCCAAATACAACGCCTGTTGGTGAGGTATGGGGGTGCTCTTCTTCCAATTGATTGCAAAGCCGAACTTGGTTAGGTGTAGGATCAATTGGGCTGTGCAAAACATTGCCCGTTCCCTGGACCTGGCCATGACTATGAGGTCGTCCAGATAAAAGAAAACTCTCATGCCGTGGGCGCGCAGCGGTTAAAGCGCTGTGGCCACACATTTGCTGAACGTGCGTGGGGATAGGGAGTAGCCGAACGGTAATCTGTTGTACTCGTAGGCTATCCCCTGGAAGGCAAAACGCAGATACTTCCTGTGCTCTGGAGCAATTTCTACATGAAAGTACGCGTCTTTCAGGTCGATGGTGGTGAACCAATCGCCCGGCTGCACTAGCCCCAGTAATTGTTTTATAGTTAACATGCGTAATTTTCTGCAGGCAATGTGCCGATTCAGGCTGCGGAGATCTAGAATAGGTCTGAATTCTCCTGTCTTCTTGAGAACCAGGAAGTACATGGAATAAAGACCCTTTTCTCTGTGCTGAGGGTGCACGACAGACACCGCCTGTTTTTGCACCAGGGCCTGAATCTCTGCCGAGAGGAAACTCATCTCCTCCTGGGATGTTAGATTTACCTCTCGTATGCCTTTGAATCAGGGGCCATTGGGAAGTTTTCCCGGTGGGCCGCTGTGCGTGGGCCGGAGGGCCAAAAAAAAAATTCTGGGCTGGGCCGTTTTGATAGGCCACCTATGTTCTATCTATCAGATAGTTTCACTTTCACACATCAGGCCCGTAGCAGCTGTCACTGCGCAGTGAACGATCAGGAGTGAGTGACTGAGAGACCTAGCTGGCAGTTGCTTACAGATGGATAAACAAGCTCCAAAGCGTAAAGGCGTTTTTGTATAGTTTGTGTATACAGTATTGTAGCGAGCCCTGGGTTCAGAGGGAGGGGCTTGCATAGGGGAGGGGGGGGGGTTGGCAGGGAAACGGGGTTCAGGGGGAGTGGCTGTACCCATAGGATAGAAAAGGGGGAAGTAACGTCTGACTCAGAGGTCGCGCGGCTGTGGAGAAGAACGTGTTGCCCACATTCTGTTACTGAGTTTAGGCTCCACTTGCTGTTCAAATAAATGTTGAAAGAAAAAGTAAATCTGTTTACAGTTCTGTTTCATATGGGTGTTGAGAGATGTATCCATAGATTTAGTCCCTAATTTTGCTCTCAAAGTGCACCAGATTGATGCATTTAACTTCAACATTTAAAAAAAAATCTTCCCGGGGGAGCATGCCCCTGGACCCCCCTAGAGGAGGTGAGGTCCACCTCCTGCCCACACCCCCTGTTAAATTGTCTCACCCACATTGAGGATGCTTCCTACGCCCATGTTTTATTCCATGTGTCAAGTCAGGCAAATTGGGTCCAAATGTTATTGCATCAATGATCTGTTAACATTAAAATCACTAAATATATGCTGTAACTATTTTGCTCAAGGCAACTCAAGGGCTCAGGTAATGTGATTACTATATGAATAATGGTCCAAAATAACATTAAATGCATAGGGTTTTTTGTTAAGTAACATACTTTCGTAGGCACAAGCACAATGATCTGAGAAGAAATGTTCAGCCTACTGCCAGCAACATGTTGGAAATGGTAATATATGGATGTTGCATTCAAATTATTTCACAACTTCTAAGGCATAGTGTGCTTCATTGATCATTATTCTGAGCATGGTTTCTCATTTGATCTAGCCTATTAAAGGTTGATTTGATATTCCACATTGTTCCCTTGTGCAGAATATCAGTAGAAGATAAAATGATTTCCAGACAAGCACACAGCACCTGTAGATTTGCTGGTGTTTTACTGGTGGTCTGCGTGTGCTGATGTGTCCCCCCCCAGAGCTGGAGCAGCGAGGCTGCAGCCAACACTCAGAAATGGGCCAACACCTGCTCCATGAACCACAGCCCTGACAGATCCAGAGTGATCACCTGTAAGTTCATTATATAAGTCCCCATGTTTTAAAAAAAACTAACAAAAAATGTACTTTACTAAAAAGTCAGACACACTGTCATTTCACAAACAAATAGGTAGGTGAGAACTACAGTGTTACTCAACCAGGTTGTATCATAAGCTGTAGAAGAAATATGATTATATTGGCGATGATCGGACTAGTCCTTAGTGAATAATTACGTTAAATATGCCACCGTTGTGAAACTTAGAAGGTCATGCGAGATATTGCTTAAAGAAATTACAGTTTTTGAACATGAAGTACATTCATTTTAGATCTGAGGGGAACAAACATAAGTATTTTTTATTATTGGTTTTATGAAGTTGTGATTTTTGTATAATGGAACAATTTTTGCAATGTATTGTATACATTTTTAATCAAAAAAGTTGTATTCCGCATATGTCATGCCAGATGTGGACAAAATGAGTGCCTAATATTAAATAAGAGTATAATTATTGATGAGATTAATTTAAAAGCCACAGCGTTGGCTCTCAACCCAATCATGTAATATTTTAACTACTCCAAATATGATATTTCGCTATCAAAGAACTACATTAACAATAGAGGAGGGGGTAATAGATGAGGCAGAGCAACACATAAAGCGGCCATATGTCCTTAGAATGAGAGAAAGGGTTGGTGAGGGTTCAACTCAATTTCCTGACGACGACGATTCCCTTTTAATGTGCGATCAAGAGTTGAGCGTACATTTATGATGGTTTTTAACAAGACTAAAGTGTCTCTCTCCTCCTCTTCAACCTTCAGCTAGCGGCTGTGGAGAGAACCTGTACATGTCCAGCTCCCAGGACCCCTGGAGCAACGCTATCCAGGACTGGTACGACGAGGTGCAGAACTGGCGCTACGGAGTGGGATCTAATGGACGAGTGGTCGGACATTACACACAGGTACAATTATATCTCAGTTTGTGGAGCACTCTGACTAACTTGCAAACAAAGAAGCCAACACTTTTGAGTGTATTTAAAGGTCACATATTACAAAAAGTGAGATTTCCAAGTCTTTTGTGATTTTCAAACATACTCAGTATCCCAAAGAGACTATGAAAACAGTATTAATCATTATGATGACCTCCTGCTGATTTGATTTTACTCTTATTCTCTGCACAGGTTGTTTGGTACAGGTCCAACAAGGTTGGCTGTGGTGTGGCGTACTGTCCCAACTCTCAGTACAAGTACTTCTACGTCTGCCAATACTGCCCACCGTGAGTAAAACATGTCTTCCCCTCTTTTTCAAATGAAAAGTCCAGCATACTTTCTCACTTAAAAATAACATTTATATGAATATTGATGTATGAGTCCATTGAGTTAAAAGGAAACAAGATCAAGTCCCATGATGTATTATTAAATATATTTGGAAGTTAAGTAAGAAAAAAGAAAAGAAAAAGCTTTCAAAAAAGTATCAATCTTTTACATTATTTTTCTTCTCTGATAAAAGTGCTATCGTTTTTTACATTTTAGACTATGGTTGCTTACTTTTCGTGCTATTCTAATACTAATGATATAGAAAACTTCATCAGTATAATTAACTAGAGACACAAAAAGCACGGTGATGCTTTGCAGTAATGAGAAGTAAAACTGCAATTTGCATCTGATTTGTCTTTCTACACATGCTGAGTAGTCATTAAATAATAACTCAAAGTGCTTTGCCTGCTCAGATCATATTCGTGACATGTTTGGGCTGAGTGTGAGTGTCTATTGCTGTAAAGTTTAATATTTGATGCTCTGGCCTACATTACAGCGGAAACTTCCAGTACGCTCGCCCCTACAAATCAGGACCCTCCTGTGGTGACTAAGTGCCGTGGCAAATACTGCACTGCGAGACTTCATCTTATCAACAACTTTTAAATAATAATGGATGATTGGAGTACACTTAACTACACAAATTATGTTATAAACGATTTCTTAAACTTTTTTTTTACTGCTTACATATACACTAAATGGGGCATAAAAAAACTGTTGAATTAATAGGGTTTTTTTTACATTTATTTAAGTTGTGTTCCTTTTAATTATAAGCAGGACAATTAACCGCAAAAAAATGTCAAAGGTGACACAATAAAATCCAAAACGTTCCATTGCCGTCATTGTAGAGTAATACTGCAGGACTAGATTCAGTACATTTGAATGCACACTTGTTCAAGGGAAATGCATCTTCCCTGGCTTTCTCATGGCTTAGAAAACTCTAATTAAAACCAAAATTATCACAAGTAAAAAAGGTAAAATAAAATAAATACATGTATTACTAGATTCGTTTAAATTCAGTGAGTGGAGCCAAAAAAAAGGTTTCTTTAAGCACAGACGGAATGAAAATGTACTTCTTTCAGTATAACCTTGTTTACTTCCCGGATCTCAATGTAATGATGTAGATTTACTTTGACGTCAAACAGTGAGATCATTTCTGCTTTAGGAACATATTTGAGAACAAGTTGAAAAACTCCAATCTTAATATTGAGCTCTCACATTATATATTTGTATTTATGCATTCATTGTCCTTTCTCTTGTCTCCTGCAGCCAACCCCTGTCCCTACGCTGATAAGTACAGCAACTGTCCTGATCTGAAGCAGCAGGCGACCTGCAGTAACGCCTCCTGCAAGTGCACCTCTCAGATCATTTAAATGTCCTCATGGGCTCTGACATATCAGTCAGATTCAATAAAAGATACTTCTCTTTAAGGCGTGTGTCCCTTTGCTGATTAATAAAACCTGGAAATAGTTGAGCGTATTAAACCAAAGAATAGAAAGGAAGTGTCCTCTGGCACGGGAACCTGACTAGGTGTCACGATCTGTCTGTGTTGTGTTTTGTCTTGTCTTTTTCTGTCTTTGGTTTCCTGTCTTATTTTGAAAAGTGTTCACCCCCTGTCTTGCCTGTTGATTCCTGTCTGTTTTCCCTCCTACCTGATTGTCTGATTGTGTTCACCTGTTGCCCTTGTGTTTCTCCCTCCTTTACCCAGCTGTTTCTTGTTCCTTGATTACCCCTCCCTGTATTTAGTCTTGTCTCTTCCTGTGTTCCCCGGTCGGTTCATTGTTTGTTTGTCCTCCCTTCACGTCACGCTTCATGTTTGTCTCTCCGGTCTTCCTCCATGTTTCTCACGGTCAGTTTTTGTGTTTGTCAACCAGCTTTTAAATAAAGCTCGCTTTTTGTTTCAAGACCTTTTTTCAGTTTTTGTAGTCTGCATTTGGGTCCTACCTTTTTCCGCGATCTTACATAGATCGTAACAGAATGAACCGACCAACATTGGACTCAGCAGATTATAATTATTTTTTATTCTCCAGGCGGAACGTCTTGCGTACTCTCTAGAGTACCTTTTTTATACCTGGTATGACGCCACATCTATACGGGGTAGAGTGACTGCTTTGAAGGAGGCACGCCAGGAGGTTGCTCGCAAGCCCTGGCTCAGGGGTTTGTTGCCTGAGTGGCTACATCTTTTTACATGTAGTCCTGGAAACTTTTCTCAAGCCTCTAACCCTTTCCTGGGATCCGACTACTGTCCTGTTGGAGGTCCACGGCGTCTCCAAAAGGCCTCTAAGAGACGCAGGGCCAGGATTCCAGCCCGTGCCCCAGCAGCCATGGTTCCAGCTCCAGATCTGGCCCCAGCAGCCATGGTTCCAGCTCCAGATCTGGCCCCAGCAGCCATTGTTCCAGCCTCAGTCCTGGCCCCAGCAGCCATGGTTCCGGCCCAGTTTCGGCCCCTGCTGCCATGTTTCTGGCTCCAGTTTCGGCTCCAGTACTGGCTCCCCGGCCGACGCCAGCCCCCCGTGTTTTGTCAGTGGTTTGGCCCACTCCAGCCCCTCGTGTCCTGTCGGTGGTCCGGCCGACTCCAGCACCTCGTCTCCTGTTGGCTCGCCGGCCGACGCCGGCCCCCTGTGTCCTGTTGGCTCTACGGCCGACGTCTACCCCATGTCCTGTTGGAGGTCCCGCCCAGCAGACACCTGTTTTGTCGGGGGATCTGCCAACCCCATGTCCTGTCCCGTTGGGGGTCCCGCCGACTACTCTTCTGCCGGGGGTCCTGCCAACCCTATGTCCTGTCCCGTTGGGGGTCCCGCCGACTACTCTTCTGCCGGGGGGTACTGCCAACCCTATGTCCTGTGCCGTCGGAGGTCCCGCCGACTACTCTTCTGCCGGGGGTCCTGCCAACCCTATGTCCTGTCCCGTTGGGGGTCCCGCCGACTACTCTTCTGCCGGGGGTCCTGCCAACCCTATGTCTTGTGCCGTTGGAGGTCCCGCCGACTACTCTTCTGCCGGGGGTCTTGCCAACCCTATGTCCTGTCCCGTTGGGGGTCCCACCGACTACTCTTCTGCCGGGGGTCCTGCCAACCCTATGTCCTGTGCCGTTGGGGGTTCTGCTGAGGGTCCTGCCAACTCCACGTCCAGTGTCGTTGGGGGTCCTGCCGACACCTGTTCCGCTGAGGGGCCTGCCAACCCCATGTCCTGTCCCGTTGGGGGTCCCGCCGACTAGTGCTCCGCCAGATTTCCTGCCAACACCAGATCCTGTCCTGTTGGGGGTCCCGCCGACACCTGCTCCGCCGGATTTCCTGCCAACACCAGATCCTGTCCTGTTGGGGGTCCCGCCGACACCTGCTCCGCCGGGTTTCCTGCCTACACCATATCCTGTCCTGTTGGGGGTTCCGCCAACACCTGTCCCGCCGGGGGTCCTGCCAGCTCCATGTTCTGTTCCGTTGGGGGTCCCGCCAACATCTGTCCCGCCGGGGGTCCTGCCAACTCTGTGTACTGTCCTGTTGGAGGTCCCGCCGACACCTGTTCTCCCGGGGGTCCTGCCAACTCTGTATCCTGTCCTGTTGGAGGTCCCACCGACACCTGTTCCACCGGGGGTCCTGCCAACTCTGTGTCCTGTTCCATTGGGGGTCCAGTCGACACCAGCCCTTGCTCCATCCGGGGTCCCATTGACACCAGCCCATGTCATGTTCAGGATCTCGTCTACGCCTGTCTCTTCCTGTGTTCCCCGGTCGGTTCATTGTTTGTTTGTCCTCCCTTCACGTCACGCTTCATGTTTGTCTCTCCGGTCTTCCTCCATGTTTCTCATGGTCAGTTTTTGTGTTGTCGTTTTCTGTGCTACCGTTTCAAGTTATGCCATGTTTTGTCTACCAGCTTTTAAATAAAGCTCGCTTTTTGTTTCAAGACCTTTTTTCAGTTTTTGTAGTCTGCATTTGGGTCCTACCTTTTTCCGCGATCTTACATAGATCGTACCACTAGGCAAACAAAACCTTCAGGAGCAGGCATCCTTTGACTGTACGTGAGGAGTAGACTCACCAAGAGGAAAGAGAACACTGAGAGGGTGGATTTGGCACAAGTGGGGAGGAAAATTAATTTAAAATGGATATCCTATGGCTTTGCCAAGAAATAAACACAGTTTGTGACCACACCTGATTGCTGTGGCTAATAAGAAAAACAGATATTCAAAATGCCTACTCGTGTTTTCCTAAATCCTATGTCACAGCATCAAGCTGAATAATCATAAGTAGTTATTTACTATTTAAAATATGTAACTGACTGTTGTTCTAAGACCACTGAAATCCCAGTGTGTTTTATTATGATACACTGATAAGACCCAGGTAGATTTTGGGAGGGCTTCCTGTGGAATCCATGCTGCAATAATTCCAGAGGAAGGCGAAAAGGTAACTTCCTGTTAGGATGACATCCTGTCTTTAAAACACACTCCTTCTAATTTTAAAAGAAAGTGTTTAGCATCTGTATGTTACGCATTCCAAATGGTGGTAACTAATTTTGTAAATTGAGTTTGTGCACAGTATTTCCAATTAGACCTATTTTGTACTTTTATCCTGATGCAATGCATTAGAACCTACAATACTACTTACTCCTTTTTAATCCTAGTTGGTAAGGATAATCATTAATATGAGATTCATAACACAGCTAGTGTCGTTGCATGTGATATTTCCCGGGAATATTGCCACATATCCAGGTTGATAATTAAGATAAATGCAGGGACTTTCATCAGTGGGCCATAGGCTCAATCATCTCTCTTACCTCAGTACCTCATTCACTGATAGATGCTGCTGACACTTGTTCATAAGTTAGATTTTGAATCCAGGACTCTAACTTGTCATGGAGTACTAAGTTATACTTTGGTTCACACACTTCAGGATAATTATTAAGTAAAAGGGTTTTTATAAACTATATACACCAGGATGAATATCTAATTCCAGTAAAAGAAGGCTAGAGGTTCCTAAAAGTACAACATATTTACAAAAACTTCTTTAACTGTGGAGTTTGTGTGACTATTAATAATGCAGGTTGTTATTGTGGCTGAGGAGCAAAACATGAGGCTGTCTGAAGTTGTCATGACGGGCGGCAGAATGAGCCCTCCATGGCCAGTAGGACGCCCTTTAGTGAAGTCAGGCTGCTGCGTTTCTTTCAAAATGCATGCTTTTACTTTGTCAGCTCATTTGAAAAAAAGATGCTCCTACTTCCCCACTTCTGAGGCAGAGACAGTGTGAGTCTCCTCGGGGGTCAGAGACACATGTTCCTCACAGCAGGCTCCGGTTTAAATAAGGCTGTGTTTGTATGAGTAAGGCAGATGCAGTCTGAGGAGCACAGGCTCTGCTGGTTGGAACTCATCCAGACTGGCTTGTGTTTTTCCTTTTTTTCTGTGTTTCCACTCAGCACTTACACAAGAGGTTGTTTTCATTTCTGCTCATTAAATAATCCACTAACTTCAACATTGGATTTCCTATTGCCACCTCGTCACACGCACTGCTAATGTCTTGAAATTAGCTGCCTTTCATGTGATGGCAAGCTTTATGCATTCAAAATAAACACTTCATTTCTCCAATATTGTCTGCATGCCAAACACCTCAGCATGTAGGAGTCATAGAAAGGTCTGAGCCTTTTAATCTTGCTCCGTCACTGCAACCCCCCTTGTGGTCAACTAAGGAGAAAGTAGAGCGCCACCTGAAGTGGAAGGAGGGTTATTGCCCCAGCAGAGAGGAGATAAGGGGATGAGTTTTTCCTCTGCCAGTGCGCCCAGCGATAGCAGAAGCTTTCGGTGTGGCCGCGCTCGATAAGCCCGGCTGTGCCATCCTGTGGGGCTTATCAACTCCAGCAGCGAGCCACAACAGTTTGTCCCAGGGCCAGAGATGTTTACGACTTTGGCGTCAAGTTGTCTTCCTGAACAGAAGATTATCTAATATGGGCCCAATAATGAGTATGCTCATGTTCTGCATTGTTGTAGATTTACCATCAATTTATGAATAAAAGTTGAATCAACAATGTAAACTGGTGAATCCTGCTGGTTTCTGCAGCAAAGATGGACTTTGCAGTTACCTCGTCTAACCTCACTGTTTGAATCAGATATGGCGACACAGACTACTGCAGCTCTGCCAGATAGCCCTGTGCATGACCAGTGACAGAGAAAGTAATTTAGTCCAGAGGATACATTTCCCTTGCTATTTCTTTAATTAACCTGTGTATGAAAAAGAGTGATAGGTGTGGAAACAAGACTGTAAAGTTGGTGGAAACACAAAAAGACTTGTTCATAGACAGGAAGACACTGAGAGATCAGTTACATCAGACTGTCCAGACTGAAGACAGTTCATTTAGTCTGAGCTGCTATCTCCACACGTCACAGTCCCTCTGGATTGGAAACAGGATGCTGGAAAAATAATAGCTCAGTCCATTTGAATCGGACCACAGATCTTAGGGCAGCAAACTATATTTGATTTACTGTTTTCAACTGACTCTAAAACCAAGATTAAACACTCAATGATGCTGGACCAGCGAGTCTTTGAAAACAATCTTGAGTTTAGGGGCAAGTTAAGGGCTGCTGCCAACATTAATTTGTGCATTGATTAATCATTTTGTCTATAAAAAGTCAGAAAACTGTAAAAAATGTCCATCCAAGTTACTCACAGTCCAAGGTTGTGTTTTTAAACGTCATGTTTTTTCATAAAACAATCCGGAAAAGCAGGATCATCACATTCAAGAGGCTTAAAAAGCACTTTCTGCATTAAAAACAAATAATCGATTTCCAAAATAGGTGATTATTTTAACTATGATCAACTAAATCAAAGCAAATCGATTATTTGAATAATTGTTGGAGCTCTTTTTGAGTTTGTTTTAACGTCAAAATTGACCTTGAAATTCCATAATATTATATCAAATGTAGGCAGTTGTTTTAATGAAAACCACTTTGACTAAGCAGTGAAACTTCATTTTTGAAAAGCCCTGTAGAAATAAATTGACGTTGTCTGTAATCCAGGGTTTTGAGTCTTCCAATGTTGATGTTTTTGTCTGGTGTTACGGCTGGATTTAAAATGTATATTCCACCTACCAATGCCAGCACAACACACAGTAGCCTATCTATTATTCAACATGCATTTTTAATGGAGTGAATCATATTCTATTAAGTGTCAGGTCAGATTTGTTCACCCACCTGTTGTCGACAAGATCGCCTACTATCAGATACGTTTGAACTGTCAACACTCGTCTTCCAAGAGATTGTTTTAATGCCTGAGTGACTGAAACATTGCTCTCTGGGATCTTAATGCCCTGCAGTCCTAAATCAGGGCTAAAGGCCCCATAATCCTCCCTGTATTAAAGTGTCACCTGTGGGAAGTGAGCTCCTGCCCACTGAGAGCTACAAAAAACATTCAGCCCTCCCTCTGATGAAAGCAGAGTGCTCTATTTGTGCCGCTTCCTTCCTTTCCTTGAGTGCTTTAAGATGCAACACAATAAACATTTGCCAACAGGCTCGTCAGCTAGCCTCTTGAGCTTTCATCAGAAAAACACAGAAAACATATCTCCTTAGCCACATGCCAAAACACTGACGGATCACTTTCATCGATAAAGTACGGAAGGAGCATCGTAGCCATGGCAAACAATTCATATCTAATCTGTATGTGGTAACTGGTCCTATAGTAACCACATACTTCCCTATATTGTCCTGAGAAGCTATAGACTGGGTGCACAGTATGGGGCTTTTGTGCGCCATGTGCTTCCTCTGGTGCCTGTTGGTGTGGTTATTGTTTCATGAACTAGCATGATTGCTTCGAGGTCAACCATTGGCCAAAGACAGAGCTCTCCCAGCACTCCCAGCTAAATCAAACAGGTCTGGTTCACATCAGCCATCAGCACACGGGTGTTGTTCTTTCTCTAAGTCGCTGCCTGTCTGATAGCTACACTCACTCAATAGTTCTCCAGAAAATGTACATTAAACAAACATTGGGAGAGGGGTCCCAAGGCAGCAGTAAAGGAAATGGTTAAAGTGTAGGCGTATCCCAAAGACAATGTAGCGCACTAACAACCACAACTGCGGAAAAAATCTAAACAGCGGACTTATAAGTTTATGTATCTGTCTGTTTTGATTTGACTTGAATTAATTAATGTAATCCTATTAATGTGTTTGTTTAGGAGTCTGTTAGTTGGTTAACGTTATACTTCTATTCTGGTCGCTGTAGAATGATTATGGTTCAAGTACTTTTGGAATAAACCAATACTATATGTCAAACAAAAAGTATTTCCATTATTCTTTTTAACTGGCTTATAATAGGATATCTTTGAACCATTTTTATTTGAAAATAGAGACATATCAGACCTCAATAATATGATTAATACGTTCTTAATACATTGATTTTGGTCAAGATTCTCTGCAGCACAAGAGAAAAGATCATAAAGAATCATGAGATTTTCATCTTAAGTCCATTTAAAAACCATAGCTTATAACTTATAAAGCTGCTTTAATGGATATGTTATTAGGAAGAGGTGATAAAAGCAGCTTTACATTGATCTTATAGTGCAACATGCAAGAAAAGCAGCTTTTCAAACAAGCTGATCTGCATCTAAACATGTCCAAACAAGCAAATACAAACTTGGCTGGAGTTACATGATTCCAACGATCAAGACTGAATCCAGGAACGCTTGCTTTTCTATACATTTGTGTTAGCATAACTTATATGCTACATTATGATGTGCACCAGTGTACGATTCTATGTTCTAATGGTGTTGTGCTTTGTGTTTTGTAAGTAACATGTATGTACTAACAAAATACAAATTCCAACTGGGATGAAGTCAATTTAATCTAAAACACCTTGAAACTACTGACAAAGTGTTGAAGGAGGACATTTAACTTCTCCCTCAGATTTGGGTTACATTTCATTACATGTTTCAGCACCAGAATGTAAACTGCCATATTTATTTATTGTTTTATTAACTTTATTGTCCCAACAAACTACATTTATTTGCGGTGGAAAACAGCACAGCAGCAAACAGACGCAAAATGAATAGCAGAAAATATGCTTATAAGAGTCTAAACAATTCCACATGCGATATTGCATGTTGTCCGAAATGCATTCTGGCACCTGTTGGCAGCATGTAACTGATGTGTGTGTGATAATAAGTGAAGCACCAGATGGAGTGAAATAGTTCCTGGCTATGAAATGTCTGAAGCCGGGGGCCCCAAAGACATCCTGATGGAAACGCCTAAACCTCTGTGAGCTTGATCTATAGATGTGACGAAAGCCATATGCACATTTTTTTGTTAATACAGCTTATGCATTCACCTCGTCCATTACGTTTTTTGTAATGTGTTTCAAGGTTCCCGCGCCAATGGTCATATTTGTCGAGATTTGACCCAAACGTGATCATATTGAGACTTTTCTGAAAGCGATTTCCCGGCCACATATCGGCCTTAGATTCTGCAACCATGTTTGTTAAATAAAAACAATGTTTGAGTCTGTATAGTATTTACTCCTGACAACATTATTGAAGCCTGTACTTGAAAAAAAGTAACTTTGCCTAGTAACAAAATCAAAACTGATGAGGACAACATGCAGCACTTGCTCATATACATGAAGTTTGAAACAAGCGTTAAGTTTATAGCAAAATGCTGTTTGACAAAATGTTAGCCTTATAAAAAACCTATTGGAGTTATTGGAAATGTTGGGATCCCATTGATCTGATATATTGTTACACCCCCTACCGCATAGGCTGCATGTCATTCTTCAACATACTGCAACTTCAAGGAAACCACATCTTTTACCACTAGAGTCAAATACTTTTGTTGGCTGAGAAACTCAATACATTCTCACATATTCTTAGAGCCACCTTGGCTTTTCAAAAGTTGGCTCCTGCGAATAATTGAACTTCACTGTCAGCTTTCATATTCATCATTTTTGTATGATTTTCTTGAAAATAACTGTCTGGGAAAAATTGAATTAACAATGTATCCGTCCTGCTGTATTATCAAAAGAAGGAGGCCCAACGTCCTGTCAAATATTGCATGAGAGCGCGTTATTTTCTCCAGAGCGCTGTTCTCACTGCAGTGCTCTGGCTATTTTTCTCACTCTCTGCCTTAATAATAAATAAGCCCCACGGGTCTTTACATCTGCTTATCGCTGCTGCCACAGTAATCTGACACAGCCGTTTGCCGGGCCTGACATTTACGCAGAAGACGGCGAGCACATTCCTTTTTCTCATCCTGGTAAATCTGTTAGCCATTAGCCGTGTCAGACAGATGCAGGGACCAAATCCATAAGCTTCACTCAGGAATGGTTTGGTCATGCAAGGGTCAATGGCTCACCGTTCATTATTTCAGTGGCAGCCAATGTATTTGTGCTACAGCAGTTATGTGACATGAGAGAAGATAGTTTGAAAGGTCTAGGTTCAGGACTGGGTTACCCCAACTATTTGGTAATCCTGCACTTAGTTTGTGTGTTAAGTCCTTATTAAGTTCTTAATGACCATACGAGTAATAGAGCTAGTTTCAAACTAGTGATTCGCTAAATCGGCTTGCACCAGTTAAAATGTGGAGATAGTCAAATCGTTTTTTTGGTAGAAAAATCCCTTTAAAAAAAAAAAACGTAACTGCTCAGAGAGTATTTTTGAAATGTCAGGTCAGATATGATTGACCTATTTCCCCCCCCTCTTAACTCCTTAGTCTAAAGGGGTTGTAGCATGCTAACACTCAGTTAGCTAATTTAGTTAACTAACAGTATGTTATAGTTACACATGGCAGATATTATGTGTAAATATGTTCGTGATATCTCATCTCCAAGTAGTTACTAGTTGCAATAAAAGTGAAATAATTTGTTTTCATCTTTATTATTCTAGTGCGCATTGTATCACAGTTTTCTATAGGGAAACACATCTGCATCTGGTTGAGGGAGACAATATATATTTTCACAGTGACAGGTCAAACTTTCTTAGGGAATATAAACGACAGAGCTGGAGATTCATAGATGTTAGAAAGTTGCATAAACAAAGGACTCTAAATGATTCACATGAATAAACAACATGAGTATTAGTAAACAGTTTGTAATTTAATGACATGATAATCCTCTAATTTACACTTCTGTCATAAGCAAGTACAGCTGTTGCTACATATTGCACTGCAGACATATGAAGTATTGTTGTTGTTCCCTAAAGATTAATGGGTTTAATTTTAAAGGATTGGCTCACCCTCAGAATAAAAAAGAAACCGACATACTTTCTCAATGGCCCCTTACAATTTATAATGACGCAGACAATTCGGTTTAAATATTCCACCAATCGTATTGCTAGACAAGAACGTAAATGCTGAACGATGCTTCAAATTTCACATGTTCCACAATATACAAGAGGGACGGTGGTTATGAATATTCTACACTTGATGTTCACTGGGCAGCATTAACTTACTTTGCTTTTTCAATAGCTTTTGACCATATCTCACAGCCTATTTTTTGTCTAATGAAGCGGCTTAATCTACATCTTGTGACTTTAATACAGACTTTTGGTGACAGCATTGACTGGGATGGCGTTGATATTTGTTCATTCATGAAACTTCATGCTCAAAGATTTAGTTTAATTAAAACAAAATAAGTAACTTGTGCTATTTTCATTAAATATAGGGGACTGTTTGTGTAGTCAACGTTGATTCTCCCCAAACAGCCAAGGTACCCATGAGACATCAGTCAGTCTGGCTCTGACTGAACTCAGAGCTCACCAGGATTTTAAATGTATCTTTTTATTCTGTAATTTCCCTCCAGTCTCCCTACCGTTTTACACTTAAGATAAGATAAGATAGAGCTTTATTGTCTCCCTTAGGAGAAATGTTGTCTTGGGCATCGAGATAATAAACATAAAACATTCAGGTCAATCAGTCAAGAAACAAGAAACATACAGGTACAGCACTTTCCCTATTGCACATATCCCTATTGCATTCATACATAAATCAAATATTGCACTTTCCCTATTGCATTCATACATAATCAAATATTGCACTTTTCCCTATTGTATTTATACATAAATCAAATATTGCACCTTCCCTACTGCATTCATACACAAATCAAATATTGCACTTTCCCTATTGCACCTATGCAGTGTCCGTCAAATTGCACATATCCCTATTGTGTCCATACCTATTTACACATAATGCACTTTCCATATTTAACCTTCTCGATTGCACATACTACACTGTAAACATTTCACCTCCCAACAACTCCTAACACAGCATAATCACAATTGTTTCTGACTGTTCAGCAGCTTGATTGACAGTGGAACAAAGGAAAACTTATACCTGTTCAATTTCCAGTTTGGTAATCTATACCATAAAACCTCAAACTCTCTATACAGAATGTGTTTGTGATTTTACGGCCTTGTTTTATCACCATCTCCTCAAATATCTCCTGAAGAGAGGATGGTCTCTAAATGTTTATGAGACAGATTCACAAAGCTCCAGGACAATCTTTCGCTTAACTGAAGAAATGTTCTACTCGTGTTATCGTCAATTAGTGCCACCCCGGGCAAATTTGTGTCTTGTCGGGTCTTTCCCTTGGCAATTTCTGTCTGAACGCCTGATAAACCCAGCCATAATATTATGCAACAGCAAGCACATGAGTATTAATTCTGTGTTTTGTTGTTTTGTTTATTGATGTATTTGTGTTGTTACATTACCCAACAAGTAGATTTTAAGGGCCTTTCAGCACCAAAAGAAAAGCATTACTTAAAAACAAAAATAGAGATGAATAAATATTGTAAAAATAAAAAAAGTTCGATTCAAAAGGGGTTTTAGCATGCCAACACTCAGTTAGAAAATACTGTTGTATAATATCGTTTCAATGTTCATCCCTGTGACTTTTACAGTGAGCCTGAACAAACATTGCATGCTCACACACATAAACAAACGCATACCTTCTTAGAAAATTGCAAATATTATCACATCAAGCTGTTTGTGTAACCTAAACATGGCCTGTTACATTGGAACACATGCCTCCCATGTACAGTAAATGGACCCTACTGTACATCTGTGTAGCCCTTATGCAATTAACATGCCTCCTGTAATAGCTCACATGTGTGAAAACATTCAAACAGCTGGATCATCAGACAAAATACATAATTAAAATATATTCTGTTTCATGTGGCTACGGGAAATTCTTTGATATAATCAGTGAACTGCTTTGAATCAATAGTTTCAAGGGGGGTTGCATTACTCAGCTGGAACTTGCATGACTCCTCTGTGTTTCTGCTGCATGCCAAGCTATTTTTTCAATGTGTAAATGTTTGAAATACTGTAGTCATTAATTGTATCATATATACACAACGCTCCTCCCAGCTGTGTGGTCTGCTCTGGAGTTCGCGTGACAAGTCATTTTCAATTTTTTCCTCCCTTTTCTACTTCACCGACATGCCTCAAACCAGCAATCTCTCTACATCCTGTGCATTGAAAGCCCAGTCTCCATTAAGTCAGGATGTTTTTTTTCGGTTGCTCGTTCACTCCTTCCTCCGTTTTCCTATTTCTATGGGAAGTCCTGGGTTGTGGTCCAATCATTTTAGTTTTTATTAAGATGTGGTGATAACGTAGTAGGTTGATTGCCGCGTGGAGCCACATGAGGAAAGGGTGCGGTGCAAGCCCTCAATTAAGCGTCATTTAAAGAAGCCTGTGCTAGATAAAGCAATTACAACATCACTGCAGGCAGGCTCTGTGTCTAAAAGGCAGCATGACATCAGGATTCACTAGCGAGGAAGCTCCAGCGCTGACAACCAAAGGCTTTCATCCAAAAATAATGTGGCAGGCAATTCCTTTCAGGCTTGGTGGATTTAAAAGTCTTAAGATAAAGACTGTGGGAAATCAGAAGAAGAAAATAGACAGAGGTGCTATTACGTGTCCTTTAACCACTCATGCTGTTACTTTGCAACGTACACGCTTGACATTTAGGAAAGGAAAAATGTGGCTTTAAAATGACATTATGAGTTCAAGTCAAGCTCTTGACCCATCACATGTTGCTCTTGTTTGAGTGTTTTTTCTGTCACTTTCTCACCAGAAGAAATGTAACAATTTAAATTGTATTGGGTTATCATGCATTTTATACTTGCAGTGGCCTGGGACCACAACATGCTTGTCTTATCTTTATAATTGAGGAAACTAGAAAGTAAAGCAAAGATTTATCTTTATGGAAGAAGTCCCACGGCACTACAAAGTAACCAAAGTAACCCCTCCCCCCAGCAAATAGACGGCATACTGTTTCTGTAAACAGTAAGCATGGTTTGAAATGTATTTGTTGACCTAAAAGGTTTTCATGGAACCAAACTTACACACGAAACCAGCCTTCAAGTAATTCTCGTTGAATCTTTTCCTTTAAAATCGTTTGTAAATGCTGAAAATGTGACGCCAAATTAAATAATACTTAAATGTTTATCCTTCCAGAATCGAGTAACATAACCACACTCATAAAAGAGCCTTAGCGTGCTTCTGAGGGTCAGGTACTACATATCCCTGCTGTCACAGAATAACACATAGCTGCAATTTCTCTGTATCACGTTCTACACATGTGGTTTTGGTCCCACAGCGTTCATACTGTACTCACGCTCCTCTGTCGGCACGCAGCTTTGACTGATGCCTGTTGCATATCCCACGGAAACCTGATAGGCATGGCGTAAAATCCTGCACACACCTGTTAAACATTCGAGTTCTCCCAGTCTTCTTCAAACAGCGCTGCCTATCTGCATCCTGTGTACAAAGCCTTTAAAAGCACTGATGTAAGAGGAAATATTCATGTTATATTGAAGAAACGTTTGATTGACAGACAGAAATTCTCCTATTAAAAACTTGATCTGAGGTTTTATTCAAGGCTCAAATGTGTGCTTACGTGTTGCCGTAGTTTATTTTCATCTCACCTGTCATTGACAGGTCTTAAAACTATGGGATGCCAAACAATTGGAGTTCACTTAAATAGCATAAAAGAGCCACCGCAACATAAACATGATGAATGCTTGTGATTGTTCTTGATTGCTAGCATCTAACATGCTGATTACCCGCCTGCATAGGCTTCCCTCCGAGCGGCTTATCAGGGTGTGCAACTGTTCCCCTCAGCGGCAGGAAGCGAGGGGGGGGGGGGGGGCGTTCAGGGGGGCTGTGGGGAGAGAGGAGGAGTATCTTTGAGTTATCATTCTCTCCATTCCAGTTCACTCCCCCAAGATGCATCAGGGGTTTGTGGAATGAAATGGCCAAAATAAATCATGTGGTACTTGTAATTATAATTGTTTTCAATGTGGTGATGGTTTCTTAAGTCCACCCACCACAGTTTCACAAAATCCTGTGCGAAACACAGTCAACCTTCTTCGGGAACTCACAATTTCGCCATTAAGCAACAGACTACCTCGCCTTTGTTATAGCATCACCATCACAATAAATACCAACATCTAATACAGGTTAGCATGAAACTTACTGAGGACTTCACGCCCGTCAGAGGATTACTGATTTCCATGTATTTCATTTCATCTTCAAAAGATGCCACATCTGCGATTAAGTTGTCACATAATCAAATTTGCAGGTTAACCTGAGAGTTGTTGAACAGATTTGAGCCCCCAGGGGAGTGAAGCTTTGACGAACAATACTTGTTTTGTTCTTTAAAAAGTGAAAATGCCAATGCCATGAGGTTAATTAAATATCAGAAAACAATGATTGGTTGCTTTGAATGATATTTTTCTTTGTAAACAAGGACGAAGAAAATCATACCCATGGCAGACTTTCTCACTTATTTAAAAAGAAAAATACAGATTAAATACTAATTTCAAGGACTTGTTTTGGGGACAGACATACAATCTGATCTGTCGTGCACACTCTGGTTCTGGTTTCTTCTCAGAAACAAGAGAGCCGATCCTTTCTCCTAGCAGCCATGCAACTTATCATTAGCTTCACCAGCAGTCACCCGCTGAGCCTATGAAATTAACTACTTCTTTGACCCCCGTAAGCAAACTGATCCATGCTTCTGCTGTCACATTACACCTAGTTCAACCGGCTGCAGTTGTTGATCAGGAACAGAGAAGGCTTGATCTCAAAGCAAACAGCCCAAACCTTTTCGCAGAAAATAAGCAGCACAAGTTTCTTCGGAATATTAGCTCCTCAACACCCTTCAGTAAAACATCTGCTGACTCAACGACTTCTACAGCTGGAAATGTGAAAAATGTCCCACACATATGAATTCGATCCCTTCCGTGACTAACCTTAACATAAGTGTCATTTTCCAAGAGACTCCTTGCTCGTTTCTCAGGTGAAATACTGCTACACTACATTAGAGAGACTGGGACTCACTACAGAGGGGAGATTCATGTTTCATAACTTCCATAACTCGAGTGTCTGTTGGATTCCCAGTGACATATCCACACCTGTCGTCAAAGTGTCCTTGAGTGAAACACTGAACTCTGTCTGAACCGTGATCCAACCTGGCCATGACCTCTGTGGTGACATGCTGTATGTATGTTCAACCGTGTCACAGACGGATGTAAAGAAATGACAACTCATTTATTCCTCTGTGCAGAAGATATTATTGATCAAGCCAGTGTTCTTCATAACCTGCATTATGTATGTGTGTGTATGCATGTATCCACAAATGATGTTTCACTTTTGTTAACTTTGCAAGAACATGCGGCAGTTGTTCTGGATTCAAGCGGTGTCAGAAATTCTGACACTTTCATGATTATTCTGACTCAGAATAATCCTGAAATTAGTTCTAGACTGGAAATAAATCCTTCAAATGCCCTCTCAGTTTAAAGTAACAACTCTTAAACAGCTATTAATATTTACAGATGCATGCCATCTTACTCGAACACACAGTATTTTTAGCTTCCAGCTTGTGGCATTCTGAGCCCTGCAGGCAGGACGAACCTGCAGCGCTGCACTGAACCTGCATCAGATTATAAAGAGAAACACTATCACAAATGTGTCCCAGTGGAGGCACAAGCTGCATGGAAGACTTCAAAGAATCTCCACTGCCTCAGTTTTAGGCAAGGTCAAAATTCACTGGAGGAACTCTCCTGCTTTCTTTTATATATCGGGCCTCATGAATCAGACTGGATTGCTGAACAAATTCCTCATGCAAAGCTCTCCAGATCTCATGCACATTTATGTAAAAAGCTTTATGGGATGTTACCCCACCCAACAAAAGACTGATTTCTTTACAGTTTTGATTAATGGGGAGAAAAGACCTGGAGTTTGTCTGTCACACCAACTGGCCTCTGTTTCCAATCAGCCACAAACATATCTCTATATGGAAGAATCCTCCAAACTGAGGAATGTGGTGTTGATCCCTTGGGTATCCAACAAGAGGCATATACGTTGCTTCACACGAATGCAGAGGTCTGTGTCCTGCATTGTTGGGAGAAGGACTCCTTGTGAGGATGTACTGGTCCTCATTACAAGTGATAAGAAGTAAATACTTTAGGGGTGGGGGCATCCAATAATGATGCATGTGGAGTTGACCTTTGCAGTTGAAAGAGCTGAACAAACACAACCACACACAGGAATGTTCGTACGAAAATATCAGCTGCTAGGTGGTGCCCCCCGCACGAGACGAGCCACAACACTGGTGAACGTATTGAGAAAAAGGTTATTTGATAGGTAAATGGATTAAAGGTAACATTTGCAATCCAATGCTCAACCTTCTAAAAAGGAAACTGAACTTCTTCATCATAAATGTCAAATACATCTACGATATCTGCTCTAAATGCTCAGATAAAGGTTTCATCAAAAATAATATAGTATAACAATATATGAGGCAATGGAGCTCTAAACCTCTGTTTGACCTTAACATGTGGCAGATTAAAGCCTGTCCAGGATTGTCGTGATGTTGAAAAGTAAAGCGAACTAAAGTAGACTTCCATCATGCAGCTCCTCCGCCCTTTGATCCCTTACACCCACCGAATCATCTTGTCGTTACAGCGTGACTCTTATTTGATAGATGGACCAAGGAGGAGTATCAACTGTACGGTCAGTGTGGTTTCAAAGCAGCGCAGGACATCAGAGTGGTGTAGTCATGTATGTTGCATAAGGGCACGTGGAGATCCAGGACAAAGGATGGAGGACATTTAGGCTTGATGGCTTGTTTATTTTCCACAGATCTGCGCTTTACGGTGGGGTTGTTAGAGAGCAGAGATAAATCGCCTAATGGCTTTCCTGGAATGTTCATGTAAGTTCACAGGGAGGCTAGATTAAAACTGATGTGAGCTGATAAATGAATTGGCTGTTTAGCTAAGCTGTTTTTCTCTCTACTTTGATGCTTTAATGTTCAAAGTTTCTCATATTCTATGAACGTAAACAAGCCAACACATTTCTTTCCAGCAGCAATAATAGGGTTTGTTTGATGAATTGTTGAATTATTCTACATATGATTGTAAGGGCAACAAGAGCTCTCATCTTGAAACTCTCTAAACTACAACAACCCTCACAAAGAGAAACAAACTAAAAGTCAAACAAAGCGGGCTAGCTTTCAGACTAGCCAACTCGCATGGCTAGCTCCTATAGAACTTTAGCGAGGAAGCTAACCATTAACATGCAGTTTCCCCTACTTCAGTCTTTATGCTAAGATAATTGTTTCCTTCCTGTAGTTACATACTTAAAGGTCCCATGTCATGGCCATTTCTACTGATCATAATTCCATTGTTGAGGTCTACTAGAATAGATTTACATTGTTCAATGTTCGAAAATCACATTGGTTTCTCATACAGCATCTCTGTATAGTATGTGTATTCACTCTCTGTCCTAAACGGCTTGTTGGAGCTCCTGCCCCCCCCCCTCCCTGTGAGCCCACTGTGCTCTGATTGGTCAGCTCGCCCACTCTGTTCTGATGAGTCCACCACCGTTACAGCGGAACATCAGTGATTATGTGTTACAATGGCGTTTGTTAGCAACCAGAAAATGACACCAGTAATGACAAACAGATGAGAATGCTGCGTGGGGTCTGGGTGCCGTGTTGGTGGGACGTTGCGCGGCTCGCTGCTGTGAGGAGCGGACAGTGTGAACTGGGTTACTGGTGTCACTTCCTGGTTGCTGCGTGGGGTCTGCGAGACAGCGAGACATCGCGAATGGACGCACCCCCAAACGCGGCGCACCTACAGTGTAACGCAGCGTCCACACGGCAGCGTGCGTTGAAGCTTGCCGGTGGGCGTGTCTGAAACTCGACCAACAACCAATCACATGAATCTCCCGCCCCGGACACACAAGCACGCGGTTTGATTGGCTAGAGCTTGTACTGGCATATGATTTGACTGGCTGACGCTTCCGTCGAAGCTTCAAAAGTTGAACTTTTCTCTACTTTTGAAGCGAGCAAAGCGAAGCGACGGAACCACAATGCAGTTCGGCAAAGCGTGACGTCACCCCATTCAAAGTGAATGGGAAGAAGCGTTGAAGCTTCAACGCATGCTGCCGTGTGGACGGACCGTAAGCGCGCCACAGTTTCTCCGCTGCGAGGCTCCACTGGCACCCCCCCCCAGCGCGGCACAGTTTCTCCGCTGCGAGGCTCCACTGGCACCCCCCCCCCAGCGCGTCACAGTTTCGCCGCTGAGAGAGTATGTGTGTGTGAGGAGCTCCACGGATTGGTCCATTTGGGTATGGTCACGTCACTGTACCCAGCAAGAAAAAAATGGAAAAAGATAAATCTCCAACGAGGCGTTCTGGGGCAGCATAGACAGGTATTTTCTGTGTTAGAGTTTTACTCGCTGCAGGGTGTACTTTGAGGGTTTGTGACTTTGCAGACGGTTTACATGCATAAAAACCTTCATAACACACAAGGGGACGGGTAATAACCGGAAAAGCATGACATGGGACCTTTAAAGCCCATCGGCCAATCTTCCGATATGTTTATTTTCCCGCACTTTTTTTCTATTCCTGCAGAAATTCCTGTATAAAAGTGATATTCAGGAGATTAAAGCATTATATCATTCCAATGGTCTTCATTTCTAATCCAGACACTAAATCATGCATATTCAAGGTTAGAGAAAAAAAGGGGAACAAAACCAACAACCTAAGAGCCTTGGTTCCTCGGGGGAAACCCTGCTGAGAAATGTGAGAGTTTCAGAGTGTTTCTTTATTGAAAGTCTTCATTATATATAATAACAAATAACTGTTTTGTAATTAAAACTGAGTGGAGGAAAGCTGATGGCAAAACTACAGACATAATAATTGGCTAAATTATTGCAGATTGCAGTTTCACCTTTATACAAACATTTGTCAGGGTTAGAGCTTCTCTGGAGGGAAGAATATTCAGTTTGTTGAACAGAGGGATCAAACAGACAGTTTGTTTTGTAATGAATACACTAACACGCAATTAAAAAGAGCTAAAAGAAGAGAAAGTATCTGTGACCGTCATGAATGAATGACTGGCAGTTGGACCACAAATCCTCCCATGCTGTTCAAGTTAGCTCACTTGTCTTGTAAAAAGACCAACATGGCCCCGCCCATTGTAAAAGCCTCCACTATCTGCCAAATATTAGAAGCAAACGCTGTAAAGCACATGTTCAGCACGAGCAGATCAGTTCTAGAAGTACTGCAGAGTTTTTTATATTTCTCAACATTTGGAAGCAATTTTCCAAAGGGTCTGGGAAAACCCTCACTCTGCTCAGCTTCAAGACAAACAGAAATGTGTTGCTGGCAGTGATTAAGTACTTCGCTCATTCATAAAGATCTCGGACCCAAATGACGGACCTCTGGCCTGAGGTAATTTGGTGAGAGGCCTCAGATTGTCACCACACTCGCTGTGGGACCCACTTACAGGATCAGAACCTGCAGGTCAATCAGAGGGTCTGTTTGGATGGGTTCCAGTGGGAAAGGAAGCACATGCATGTACTGTATGTATGTGTTGATGGCGAAGGAATTGAACTATGAAGTAACCATATCACAGTTACACACTGTCTGTAGGGGTCATAGGTGGACAATGTGCTGCATTTGTTAAATCAACATGAGACAACTGACCCTAAGAGGCAACGTCTTCCTCGCATCGACTCAATGGTGGATCAATGGAATAACTATAATTCTTTACATACTGTAGGTACAATTTAGAAATACTTTTACTAGTGTTTTAATTAAATGCTACATTAACTACAATTTGGGAGGAAGTAATGTACTTTTTTACTCCACTACAAAAGACACATTCTTAGCCTTGAGAGTTTTACCCGTTTTGTTTTTTTTCAAATTTGTTTTCAAATGTATTAGCTGTCTATCTACAGATAATCTTTCAGGTTCATCAAGGGTTAGGTTTAGGGTTAGGTAGTAGTAAATAAAAGGTAACAAGGAACATGGTGAATGGTAACATTGTTAATCTAAATCAAATGTCTTCATAAAGGGGAGTCAACACTGGAACACATTACTAACTAAATCAAATCAATTTCTAGATATAAAACATCTGAAACTATCAGTCATAGTCATTTAATATGCACTTTAGTATTATTTATGGGGTTGTATTGCTACTTTCCACTTGAGTAATGTGTTTGAAAAAGTGTTTAATATCAAGGGTCTCAAGTCTTTTGCACAAAGAAAGAGGAACTGCGGATAAAAGAAGAATACAAAAAAAAAAGAAAAAGATTAGTGAGGGTTGCTATTATTTTTAGAGATGTTTTACATGTTTTAAAGACTTTTATGTTACTAATAGAGAAATGCTCCAGTCCCAACATTTAAGTTAAAGTAAATATATCAACAAACAAAACGTTGACAGTGAGAAATGAGTAGGAAGGAGCAGTCATTAAGTATTTTTGCTCATGTCCGCTCACTGGCAGAGTGTCATTATATTTGTGTTTTGTTTCGTCCCCTCTGACGTCCACAGAGGAAACCCATCCCCTTGTGCAAAGTGCACGAGGGGGGTGTTCACCACCCAGGCCCCAGGCTTCTGCCCTGTCATTGGTCACTACAAAACCTACATCAGTTTAAAACCAGACACCACTTTCTTCCCTCCCTTCACACAGCACAACCCCTAAAAAAGGCAGATAGTGAGGGACACCAGAGTTGGTCTCAGGATGCCGGCGTACGCCACCAACATGAGGATGAAGTTCCCCATCGTGGCCTTGGTTTTGGAGATTATCACCATCATCCTGTTTGCAGTGTTTGTGGTCTATGATGATGGGAAAAGTGATGACCACCATGACAAAGCCTCCAACAAGAGTGACCATAAGGAGCCAATGCCAATGGATCTCTACCCCAGTAAGTTTACCTGGGGGCGCTGAGGGATGCTCTGCTACTGATGCCTCAATGTTTGGTCACTAGCTTCTTTTAAGGAGGTTAAAAATAATAGATTATGATGTTTTATCTAACGGTTTTGGCTTTGTTGCAGTTTTGATGTTAACAGAGAAACAATCCCCTCAACAATGAGGGCTCATCCTGGGTGATTTTCCTTTGCATATGACAAAAAAGTCAGATTAAGAAGCATTAGTGGAAATCCTGAAACTAATTTTATTTCAATTTTTTCATTTAGAAATAAATAAATCTACAAATCCTCCACATTTCACAGCTTTGCTACTCCAGTGTTGAACTTTGAAGTGTTCACTGCACTGAACTCTTTCATGGCATTTCAGTTTTAAAGATGTACTTTTCCAATTACCTGCAAACAGAAATAGAATAATTTGGAGGCTGTTTGCAGGTCTGCTGAATGCAATAAGAGGAGTCATGGGGTCACATTCTCATCCGTTACATCTATTCATATCCTTGCAGCTGAGGAGTCAAAGAGGGTCCCGCAGGGAGACGTGTCAGGTCTCAAGCAGTGGGACCACATGTGATTTAAATCAACATGTCTTGCAGATAATAAAGAACAAAGGCAGATGGTCAAGAGGGCAGAAAAAAAGCTCTGTATTTGATTAAACGTATTGAGTGCTCTCTGCAGTTCAGTAGTTTTCTTTGCATATTGACAACGTATCTGCATTAAGATAACTGCAATAACAAAACTGTTGTGCCGCATGAAAGTCTGCTCAAGATAGGGCGGGGCAGGTGTGACCCAGAGATTAGCTGGACATATATTCTTATTCAGATAGAATATGTCTAGCAATATAGTCTTCTCCAGAATTTCATTATAGTTTTTTCGGTTTCTTTTTTGACCCTTTATCACACTTACGTACTCTGCTTTGAATAAGAATGTATTTCTGATAGGGTTTTTCAATAAAAAGGTTGATTTTGTTCTTAGAAAGACATCCTTTACCCTCATTGAATCATCCATTCCTTAAAGTGCAAATATGTTTTAGTGAGGTTTAAGTCTCATTAGTAATGCAGCATATGTCCACATTACACTTGTTAAGTCACACATTTGACCAGGAATTACCTCCAAGTTGTTATATAACAATCTAATGAGTTCCAGTGTAAAAAACACAAAACATAGTGTCATAGTCACTCTGCACAGACATATAGAACCAAAAAAAAAAGTGTATCTACATGTGCCAACAATCCAAAACTGCCATCTTTAGATATGATAAATCTACAAACGGATTTAAAAATGCCAAGAATCAAGTACTGCCATTGTGTTATGTGAGCCATGACCATTTGAAACAGATTGGATAACATAAATGCTTGTGCTTGCGTGCAGAGATCCGCTATCCAACGCATGCCAGACATCTGCAGTTAAAGGATCAAAGGAAGGCGAATGAGCACGGAAAAGCTACCATGGATCAAAATCAATGCACTTTTATAATAATGTTAAGACAATTTCTGGTTGTACTGTTGATGAAACACTGCATATGTTTGTAATTAAGACCCTAAAAAAGCAATTGTATTTTAATCAGGAGCTAGCTTTAAGAATGAAAACATCAGAGAAGAGGAAATGGGTTGCTTTTGGCATAAAATAATAATGATATGAGCTTATTAATAATAACTTATATTGCACTGTTTGCGTCACTGCTCTACAGTCTGCACTACAGTACGTCCTTAGGGGATCTTGGCTGAGAAGATTACTAAGCGTTACCGAACATCTGGGCGTGGTGCCAGTTAATATGGCTGCTTTCCAACTTTACCTCCTCCCCATCCTCAAGATTCTGTTCACTAGAAGCCCCTACTACAAAAAACAAGTATGTGTCACCCAGCTGGGGGGGGGGGGGGGGGCAAAGTGCAAGTTGGAGGGGCAAACAGCTCAGTGGCTGTGAGCCAAATCAATATTTACACTTTTATCAGCTCAGTGTTCAAAATGCTGACCATGTGTTTTGCGGCACTACACACTAAACAAGAGGATTTTTCAAGCTGATCATTTACACAAATGTCACGATTGTTTGGTTAAATATGACAAACTCTTTAGAGATTATATGACACTTAAAGCCACAACATTTTGCCCAACATGAAATGAGCAGAATGGCTTTTTAAAATAATGATTATCCACTGTTTTTGATTGATCCAACTTGAGTCAATTGGATTAATTATTTACTGAGCAGTGGAGAATGTAAATGATAATAAAATGGTAGTAGCACACTGTTTTGGATTGTTATTAGTTGTATTTAAGTAAATTAGGGTGCTCAATGTATTAATACAAATAGTTATCTGTTTAAACTACTCATTAATCCCACTTTTTTTTTAAATTGCATGTCGAGCAGCAAGGCAACCGCTCTGACTGAGTAGATTTGAGCAGCTCTGTTTGTATCAGATAAGTTAATGATTAAAGCAGCCGTGACTATAACATCTGTTTTAGTATTCTGTGTTTTGAACATGTCTAGAAAAAACCCAGTTAAACTCTTCACAGTTGCAGCCTCAGATACTGCCTCACTAAGGAGATGAAAGGGGTTTTCACCTGGACATGTTTAAATGTGCTGGAATACTCCAATTGTCCTTTTCAACAATTGCAAAATATAATTTTGTAATATAAACCTACAGCCAGCTGTTGGTTGGCTTAGCACAAAAGCTACAGCTAGCTTTTCTCTGCCCCCACGTAGAAAAAAGATCTTGTTTTTTAAACGATAAAATTGTGGTTTTTCAGGGGTTTTGTACCAATCTATTCGTTTACTAGGGTCCATGTCTTCATTGTCCCTGCTGGTTGCCTTAAAACACAATAGCGACTACAAGATTGGTTGGTGATGCTTTCCAGTCAGCTCTCATTGGCTATTGCAAGTAATTGCTCAATATTTAATTGCAGTCCCTTTTGCAAAACAGGATATGAAGTTGTAAATATCATTTAAAAGCTGAACTTATGCACCCCAGAGAGCTCAACTGGTGCTTATGAGAAGGGTCAACTCAGGACTTCAGGACAGCCTCATTTCGGAACCCAACCTCAATTCTTGGGAAGGGCGGATCGGACCGAGGAATCCACCCAATTATCCTCTGGAGGTGCAAGCATTAGTATGTCCTGTCGAGACAATAGTGGCCACCTTTATGATCATTACTCACTGAGGAAATGAAGCACATTGTTCCTCAGCCTGCACTCACCTCCACCTTGATGCATTTTCCATACGGGGGGGCTCATCATATCAAACTCAAAGGCTCCTGGGGGTCCTTCAGAAATCCGCCCGAAATGACATGGCCTTAAAGATTTATTGAGTATCTCCTCTTGGCCTTTTGTTTGTCCTCATTGCTGAGTATATAGTGAAAACAACATGCACTGCTAATAAAATATGGGATGTGATTCCAAACCCTGCCGTCTTTGTCCGACTATCAAACGAGAGTAATAGATAAGCGTGTGCTAAACATTTAAGATCATATGCACTTAATATAAAACAGTACAAGGCCACAAACACAACATTAAACAGCAGGAGCGTTTCCCAGAATCCCATTCACTGTCTTATTGAATTTCTTTCCAAGTTAACGGGTCACGGCCAACAATACAGCCAGTGTTAAAGGAAATGACTCCCGTGAAGTCCAGTAACTGCTCAACTAATCATTTGAACTACAAAATCGAAAGAACACCACCATGTAAAGCGAATTCTTGGGTAATTTGAAAGTGTAGGCATTGACGATAAAAGTGTTGATTTAATTTCAAGGCTGAAGGGGGACTCTTGAACAAAGCAGGGTCCTGTCATTCAATCAGCAGCAGAACTGACCTCTCTTCTCATGTCTCCAGTGTTTCAGGATGTCCACGTCATGATCTTCATCGGCTTCGGGTTCCTGATGACATTCCTGAAGAGATACGGTTTCAGCAGCGTGGGCATCAACCTCCTGCTGGCTGCCTTCGGCCTGCAGTGGGGCCTCCTCATGCAGGGCTTCTGGCACATGACCGACGGCAAGATCAAAATCAGCATCTTCAAGTACGAAAGGCTTTTTCTGCACCCTAATGGACACCAGTTAACCCCATTATTAACATGTGATGCAGATGATATCGATCACAAAGTAATTAGCTGCTAAATAGATCATTACGCAAGCGATTATGATTCTGTAAATGATAAAGGTTTTTTTGTTGGTCTGTGGATATTTCTCGTATATAAGCAGTTATATAAAGTATATAATGATCCTGCAGAGATGTATTGGCCTTCATTATGTATGAACAGACTAAAAGGCAATTTCTTTGATTGGTAAAGATTCTCGTAAAAAAAACAATAATCACTTTATCATTCAAATGTATTTTTCAGAAGAAATTTGAATAATGATTCAAAATGATCTTACACCCCAACATGAAAATGACACTATAAGCCAAAAATAACCCCAATTAATCACTTTTCCAACAAGTTAATCTCGACTAAAGACTTGTTGTGTTCTCCATTCTGCAGATTAATCAACGCAGACTTCAGCACAGCTACAGTTCTGATCTCTTTTGGAGCCGTTCTGGGTAAAACCAGCCCTGTGCAGCTCCTCATCATGACCATCCTGGAGATCACCATCTTCTCCATCAATGAGCATCTAGTGGCAGAAGTCTTCGAAGTAAGTACACAATGACACATACATGTGTGTTTGAACTACATGAGCAAACCATAGCATTCATTCCTACATTATAACAACAAGCAACATTCACTGTGTAAACTGGATTTTATTGAACTTTATCAACCTTTCTTCCACAGGCTAATGATGTTGGAGCATCCATGATCATCCACGCTTATGGAGCCTACTTTGGCCTGGCAGTGGCTCGCGTACTTTACCGACCTGGTCTTAAAAACGGACATGACAACGAGGGATCCGTTTATCACTCTGATATGTTTGCTATGATTGGTAAGAGCCACTTACAATTTGCATCTTGCGCTTTACTCAAACTAATTTAATAGAGTCGTTTGTTTACGAGAGTGATGTGTTTTATGTGGCTCTAATTTTCTCTCACTGCTTCATCACTGGCCTCCTGCACATATAAGACGTATGCCACCTAGTGGACACAAATAACATTGCAGCAAAAACTGATGAATGAAAGCTGACCTCAGATGTGTATCAAACGCAGAGAATAATTCATTTGAAAGTTCCTTACTTGAAGTGTGAATTGATAATAAGAATTGTAAAAGTACCTGATATAAATGCAGTTTCTTTATCCCACTCGTCTACAGGAACCGTCTTCCTGTGGATGTTCTGGCCCAGTTTTAACTCGGCCATCGCTGAGCCGGGCTACGCTCAGCTCACAGCCGTGATCAACACGTACCTCTCCCTGGCCGCCTGTGTGCTCTCTGCGTACGCCGTCTCCAGCCTGGTGGAGCACAAAGGAAAACTGGACATGGTCAGATAGCTCTGATTTCCACAATATTACAATTCAAGAAGTCAAAATAAATGTAGTTATAAACTTGTTTTTATGTCTTTCTGTACTACAGGTGCACATTCAGAACGCCACTTTGGCTGGTGGCGTTGCCGTGGGAACATGTGCTGACATGAACATCGGGCCATTTGGGGCCATGCTGATTGGATTTGTGGCTGGCATCGTCTCTACCCTGGGCTTCAAGTACCTCACTGTGAGTGGAGAGTAAAAGCCAAGCAAGGAAAAAAAGGCAGATTTTGAATTTATGGTGTAAACCAAAGATATATTTGTTGTGCTGTGATGGGCTTTGTATTTAATGTATTGTTATTGAGTTAGTCCAGAAAAATTAAGAAAATAATAGCTAGACTAAAAGATAATAAATATACTCATTGCAAAGCACAATATAATTTTTCATTTGATTGTCAAGATTTATCGATTTCTTGATGGAATCCTACATTTTTCCATATGATGAAAGCTCATGCTGTTTCATTTAAATCAGAATACTTCACCTTTCAAAAACATACTCCTTTGTATTCAACAAGAGATCTTATCCCCTCTGCAGCCCATCCTGTCGTCCCACCTGAGAATCCAGGACACGTGCGGGGTCCACAATCTGCACGGCATGCCCGGCATCCTGGGCGGGTTGGCTGGCATTGTGGCTGTGGCTCTGGGGAAGAAAGAGGGGTAAGGACCATTGTACTCACCACTAATCCTTCATATACCAATAAGAATATATATATTAACATGTGACTATATTGTAGTTTTGAAGTAATGTTATGATTCAGTTAAATGTCAGCTGTCTCCCCTCCTCCTTCTCCTCCTCCTCTTCAGAGGTAGTGTTCTCATGCAAGGTGCTGCCTTGGCTTCGTCCCTAGGGTTCGCTTTGTTTGGAGGTGCAATTACAGGTAGGTGGAGGAGATGAAACGTGAGATGTGACAGAACACTTTCATTCATGAGGGCAGAGTTGTTATGATCTAGCAAAAATCCTGAGTGATCAAACAATTATTTTTCTTTTTCAAGGTTTTATAATGAAGCTGCCATTCTGGGGCCAGCCTCCAGACCAGAACTGCTACGATGACTCTCTTTACTGGGAGGTAAGGAATCCCACTCCTCATGAATAATATCTGTAGTGTCTGACTGTCAAGCATCACAAGTAAAGGTGGCAGTACCCTAATATTTTTTAAGTTATTAAATGAGATGGATTGTATCATCATAATGTGTTTATCAGACCGACATGTTTTGATTCATGGAAAACAGTTCTTCCTGTATTAATTCCATCCATCTGCTACTGCTTGCCTTAGCCTCTGCTAGTATACGACACCCAGGTGGTAAAGCATGTAAGACAATAGTTAGGTTTCTTTCAATATGCTCCGAAAAAATAATTTGGACTTGATGTTTTCCAGGTTCCTGCGGAGGAGGAGGAGAACGAGGAGAGCTTGGCTCACACCGATCACTCGAAGAACAAAGCAGAGGTTTAAAAATCTGCTTTCTGTCCCCTGAGCTAGAAACTAAGAAGTAAAGGTTCAATAATCAGCTACACCATGTCAACAGATGTCAATTTGTCAATTATGAATGTGATTACATGCATTCAAGAAATTCGACGATTTGCTCAACGAACCGACAAGTCAATTTGAAACTGTTTTATGAGCAAAGATATTTCCAGCAGTGTGAGTTTAAAATTGTAATAAGATTAAGCAGTGAACTTTTTACACAATATTTTGAACTTTCTAAAAATTGTTGACATAAATATTTGGTTAATCCCATTGACACTAAGACAAAACATTTCAATAATTTGAAACAGGGAACTTCAGGGATTTCTTTTACACTGAATTTAAAACTACAGTGGACCACCTCATTCACTGCTGATACACTTCCATAAACTTTTTGTTTATTTCATTTTATATTATCAAAAGCATGTTTTTTTAAGATATTAGTATAGTGTGTATTTCTTTTCATACATTCTTTTATTTTTCCAAACACTTGGCGCATGTGTTTCTGCTGAGGCTGAGGTCAGAGAGAGGAGTTACAGCTCTTCTGACCTGCGGCCTCACGTCACCTCACTGGAGCCCGGCCCTTCTGCAGGAGTCAGTCAGTCTGTGTGAACCAGCAGCTCTGACACGGGCAGGGATAGTCGCATTATATGTTGTAACTAATGAACTTATCTCCCGCTGCGTACGATCATTTTCTATCTATGTGTTGGCAGCTGTACAATTTCTTTAATGCATGGAGTATGAATGTATTTAGCATTAAATTGGTTGTTACTGGGCAAGCTAAAGTTCCTTTTTTGTCTACTTTCTATTTACATCCAATGTATTCTTCTTACATGTACATACAGTTAGCTTTTAGACGGATTGACATGGTCAGTTTTATCAAAGTCCTGCATTGTTGTAAAAGAGCAACTGGTACTGAATATTTTTCAGATGCCTTTAAAAGAATTCAACAGGAACTTACACATTAAAAATAAAAAAAGTCTGACATTAAAACAAGGTGCAAATGTGAAGATGAATACACTTTTTTACAATTTTGGGTGTTCAGCTATATTCTTTTCTTCTGTTTTTCTTGCGGTGAGTTACTGTTGGAATCATTTAAAATGAATAACTGCAGGGCTAGATAAAACTGACTACACATACAGTAGTGTTAATCAATATTTTGGTTTGTCAAACGATGTATGATGCCCAGAACACTGAAACACATCACATTTTGTATTTTTATACAGTGGGCATGTGCTCTTATTTGTATAATATACTAATACTGTCATAATAAATATGTTTTTGTACAATACCAGTGTTTATGTGTTTTTGTGGAAGTAAACTTGCAAATATTTATGGATATGAAATGTCCATTAAGGTATTTGCATAAATTAAAAAGTGGACTATAATCCATAGAAGTGTGTCCTACTTGTCCCGTGTAGTCAATAATACAATGCTGCATTGATTTGAAGTCAGTGGGTCACACGACATGGAAGATAATGCAAATAACTGAAATAATGTTCCATTAAAATATTTTTTGTAAAATCAATTCATGACATGATATCAGTAACAAGATAATGTGTTTCATATAATACACATTTATTATATTTTTAAATGCATAATGCTTATTAATATTAGCAAGTTAGACTGGATATATTAAAAATTACATTGGTTTTGTGCATAGACTTTGTGTCTATTCAAAAGGTCATTTATTTATCCATTGGACACCATGATAAACTTAGGCTACTTTAAACGTTAGCAGGATTTTAGCTTGTAGCCCACCATATTTATATCAATTAGGGTCGACACTGAAAACACACATACCATGAAGTTGAAACTCAAAAACAAATCGCGAACATTTCGAATATATATTGTAATTTTACAAGATGCTTTGTTGGATATTGCGCAACTTTATATTCAGCTAAGCTAAATTAGGTGTAACGTTAAAGTTAGCATAATAAAGAAACAGCAGTAACGTAAATCATTATAATACGTTACTATAGAAAGTGAAGAAGCATGGTATTTGAACTTCGTCTTCTGTAGTTCTTAGTTTATATGTAAGCAGCTACAAATTGAATGTCCTAATTAGAAATATGTTATGTTAGTTTAATTACAACTTTAACTCACCTGTTTGATATACACACTGCTACGTGCTGTTCCTCTCCTCGCCGCTAGGGGGCACTGTTCTGCTCTCGGCCGTTTACGCTCCCATGTTTTGAACGTACGAGCAGCGGTGCATTATGGGTTACAAAATGTCTCCTAAGAGTGCTGGCTAATGCTAATTTACGAAAGGTTCTGGCAACTAAATGTATATTTCTACCCTTTTTTACAGCGGTTATAGTGGCAGTACATATATCCCTGATATAGTAACTGTATTCTGCTGCCGCCATGGTGAGTATAGAACCTCATTTCTCCCCAGCATTATATTATTTAATAGCTCAAAGCGCATTTTAGCTTTAGCATAGTAGCCCGGTTTAGCACAACAGAAAGGACATTAAATAACTAAACATGTGTTGAGTCCGTGAACAGAAGTGTCTTACCTAGTTTTATTTTTCAGGGTTATCTATTCCAGACGGTTAGTTAGAACTCTGCATTGTGTTACTTAGTAAGTTAGAGCCTTCTTCCGGAAACGCTGATCGGAGTTCAATATGATAAATCTGTCTCCTGTCACATCATGACCTCAATCACAATGAAATACACTTTTCATAAGTATTTGTCTTTTTTTTTCAGTCAACGAGAACGGAGTCCAGGGTGTCCAGCTCGAGCTCCAGAACAGATGAACGGAGGAGATCAAGGAGCACAGGCACGACCGCTTAATAATAATAATTATATTCAAATATCAGTCATTAGGGTCCTATACTCTGGGATTCTCTTTTACATGAACCAAGCTTCACAACCTGTATTTTAAAGAAGCCTAATTTCCTTCACAACCATTATTTAGGATTGAAATATCTATTAACTTTTATTTGAAAATCTGTGTAGTTAGTATTATGATTAATCATCTTAATAATCTCATTGGTGCATCATGTCACAGTTGGTTGTTCATCCACAAAGTCTTTGGGTTACTAGTTTTTCAAATGTCTTGCCTTTTGAAAGAATTGTGTATTATTAAGTGTCATCTTCGAATACAAAGAAAAGTAAATCTTTGTCTTTCTGTTAATTCAGGTCGGGAAAAAACGAAGCGTAAACGCAGCCGCAGTAGGTCGTCCTCCTCGTCTTCTTCCAGTTCATCATCCTCATCTTCATCCTCATCATCCTCTTCTTCATCGGGTTCATCACACTCATCCAGCAACAGTCGGAGTAGCTCGAGCAGCAGCGGTAAGACTTCATCTTCAAAGTCTGCAGCACATGCAGGAATCTTTGTCTGTTTTTTTTGTGTTGAATTGTTTTTATGAACTGTGTGCTTTGTTAATTTACATGTTAAATCTATGTTATCATAATAACTGTACTAATATTCATTTATTATTTCAATGTGTTTTGTTGTTTTTAGACTCCCGTAGTAAATCCAGAAAGCAGACTAAGAAAAGGAAAAAGGAGAAAAAACCCAAAAAAGTAATCTTTGACATTTTATCTCATTTTATAAAACTGACAACCGGTTTCATTTAAAAGTGACTGAGGTGTTTTATAACCGACCATGACTCTGACTTAAATCCAACGTATTGTCTATCCTGCAGCAGAAAGCAAAGAAAGAAAAGCGACACAAACGTAAAAAAGACAAGAAAACGACAAAAGAAGAAGAAATCGCGGGACCTGTTCAAATATCCAAGGTAACTGCCCGTAAAGGTCCCATCATTTTCTTCCTGTGTCCCCAAAAAATATGGAAGTTTGCCCAAACATACTCCAAATCTCACCAAACCCCATAAGATCTTATTCTATTTTCTGTATACCTGAAAGCAATTTAATTGGACAGTGTGTTTTTTTTATTGTTTTGCAAGTTTTCCTAGCTCTAACCGCTGCTACTATGATCTTCTTATAGCTAGTGACATTTGCTCTCACAGGCAAGTTTTGTCATTCAACTTATCACTTTTGTAATCTAGTACCCTTACACTTACATGTGTTTTCCTTTCAGTACTTGAAAGACAAGAAAAAGGGCAAGTACAGCATGATTTCAGGGAAGAAGATCAAGATGAAAGTAAAGAAGACAAAGAAAGACAAACAGGTAATCTCTACTTTTCACTGTCAAGTAAGTGATCAAGTGTTTCTTGATAGTTTGTGAACTGATTTTAAACTTTTTTTTGTTGAAATGAAGCAAGATAAAAATCGAGCAGAACTTCTGGACTTCTTGAACTCGACCGTGTGATGGCGCTATGGACAGTAGTCGTGGTGCTCGGGCTCGGAAACCTCTGCAGAACTCAGGAAACGACAATTTGGAGAACAACAATGAAGAGTTCTCTGAGAAAGAAACAATGAGTACGACTTGCAGCAGCGAGCCTGACAGGGCGAATGTGAAGACCCCTAGCTTCCTTTTTCACAGGGCACTTCCCAGGTGGCCAATCCTTCAGCTTAGTCTGATAGCTTTTTGTGATATGAAAAGTGTTTATGTTTAGCAGTGTCATCCAAAATGGTGTCTGTAACCAAGCTTTGGTCGTTTGGTCACCTCCGATTTAGCATTACCTTCCGAAAACATGGTCGCTCTCGTAATGGACCAGAGATATTGTCTTTTTTATTTCTCGCATTTCTCTTCCTTGTCTAAATAGACACCTACATTACCCACAATGCAACTCTCCTGCCGACAGTTTGGCTGGAAATTGGGGAATGCTATGCTAGTGATGAGGAGTAGGCTACACAGGTCTGGTAAGCTCACTTTTCAACTCCGCACCCCAGATTATAAACGTTTCAACTTCCCCTTTTAAAATGTTTGTTTTAACTTCCTGACTCTGTCAATCACTTATGTCCACATTACCACATGTAGGATTGCCCATACATTTATTAATTTCTGTAGATATTAAAACCGTTATGTTTCCAAATAAATGTTGGCTGTGTGAGCAAAAGTGTTATCAGTGTTCACTGATATTTAATATGTACATTTTGTTTAAAAATGATTGGAGAATTGATTCTGTGATTTGATGGTAACTGTTTTAGTATTACTGTCTTCCTCATTTCCCCCATATTCTGTCATGAATATTTTTCAACATCAGACATTTATTAAATTGAAATATAAAATACTACGACCCCTCGAGTCCACCTGTATCAATACAGGTGGAAGCTTTGATTGGAAGATGGAGTAAACCTATTGTGTACTGTTGAATTTTGATGCGTGACAAACAGAAAAGAAACGGCAATAAACGGCTGGAAAGATTTTACTTTTTAGTAACACTTAGTGATCATTTATTTGAGTATTTTTATTTTAAGCCCTGTTGCAGGTGAAGAACAGAAGAAAAGCTTTCAGTTTGCTGACCTTGAATGATGAAGTATTGTGCCGAGTCTTTGAGTGCTGTTGGGGAAGAAAACAGTGAGCAGTCTGTAAAGGGAGAGCATGACTCAGCCTCTGAATGACGTTAATGTTGAGCATTGACTTTTAGCAGTCATTTGTTATGTACATACAATTCATACAGAAATCTCAAGCAACATACATTCGGACAGAACAGACCATTCACCTCTGCAGCCATGTAGTGTTGTGTGACATAAAACAACATTTTTAATAAGCTCCTGAAACATGTATGAGACAAGAAAGCCTTTAAATGACATTTAAATTGAATACATATTCCTATTCGGCCTGCACGAAATAGCTCTCAATTTATACTAAATATAAAACGCATCACCGTAGGAGCTGATTATTTTACACTGAGTTATAACGGTTTCAAGTGAAGTCGAGTTGCAGAGAATCTGAGAAAAACACGACTCTTTAATGTGTGAACTGATGAAATGGTGATTGGTGTCATACTGCAAAGACAGGGAGAATTGTGGGAATTATCCTGCCTCGCTTGGTGCAAAGTGAACATCAACATCTGTCCCACTGAAGCGTCCCACCACCACCACTGTCCTGTGAACGCCTCAGACGACCTTACTGCTGCTGCTGCTTCCTTTGTATCTGAAGTCAGGCATGCTCCACGTCCTCTGCGCTCGCTCCACGTCCTCTGACACCGTCTTCAGGTCGCTCAGCCCCGTCCCGTCGGCCACGGAGGAGGTCAGGCCCACGGTGCTGCCGAACGGGTTGATCTTGATGCGGGACCTGAAGTTCATGAGGGACATGCTCACGGCGCGCTTGTTGTTCCACTGGTTGGAAAGCCGCTGCGCCTCCTGCTCCTCTTTCAGTTCGTCCAGAGTCTCCAGGAGGACGGAGCGAAACAGGCCGGACACCTCCTGCACGTCGGGCTCATTGGCCTGCATGGCCTCCCTGAACCTGGGCAGGACAAAACACACGCTGCTGGTTGATGGAGGGTCAAATTGTCAGTTTAATGTTACCTATAATAAAGACCTGATAATAGACTGTTGTGTGTAAAACTAGAACTTAACAGCACCTGAAAATCTAGTTTTTTCTCTGACCTTTCTACAGTGAAGTACTATTCAAGATATTGCACATTACTGTTAGATTGTGTTAAAAGGTGCAACCAAACACAATTTGAATCGCACTCGCAGATATACATCAGTATGATCAGAGTTGAAACAAAGAGTACAATATTATTGTTCAGCCTTGTTAAGTTAACCTTGCTAAATCTTTTTTTGTCCACTGATTGGCAGCCGAAAAAAGCTGTAAATTATTTGACCAGTACAAAAAATATATAAGCACAAATCCATTTAATAACAATCAGTCTCTCTCACTCCATGTCCACTTGAACTAACTGACACGGCCGTGGGCAGCTGCAATCAACAATGGATGCAAACTGAAAAACGTTTTGGTTCATTTTATGGAGCAGAGGCCTAAAAGCAGGACTAAAGCCCTGTTACAACATCTTTGTACAGGTGATAATTAGGGTTAAGTAATCCGATTTCATTAATTTAGGAACCCCATATACATTCAATCTCGTTTTACTTTCCACCCTCTCTCTTCCTGGAAATTCTGGCAGCGGGAAGAAGTACTCAAACTTATTTCCTCAAGTAAAACTAATAAAAGCCTATACCGAATGATAAAAGTCCAGGGTTGAAAATGTTTAATACAAAAGTGAAGCAGTATCAGCACAATGTAGTCTTCTTATATGTTCTGTTAAAAGGATAGAACATCACATGAAGACAATGCACGACAACAAGGTCTTGAATATCAATATATTTTAAAGATCGGTTTAATTTCTAGCAGAATAAACCACTGCAGGTGAATTGAAGAAAGAACCTCAAGGTTGGAATGTTATGTACCAGAGTTTTATTCTGACCTTTAGACCACCACAACATGATTCAAATGATGGCAAATGTTCTAAAAGGCAACCTGGATCACAGTCATCACCCCCACCTGAGTGACCAGCACACTCTTACTAACCACCCAATTACCCCCCCTCTTCCTCCTCCTCTTCTTCTCCTGAGCCATAACAAGCCTTTAAATAGACGGCTGTCTTTGGACTTGCTGTCCAGAAAGTGCTTCAGGTTAACTGATGATTGGCCTGCTGCACTGTGTACTAATGTTAGCTCTGAAGACACTTTCAGGGGCCACATTTAGATTTATTATACTTTAAAGTGAATCATTAAAATGTTAGCAATGGTAGGGAAACATGGCACAAAGGTACAATTTATGATTTAATTGATTATATTTAATGTCAACATAGAAAATACAGGACTAAAACCTGCTGTCAGTCTCTGGATAATAGACCGTATGACCTTAAGTAGAGGATTAACATTAGAATAGACTGGATCGAACTTATTGATTGACCATGAAAGGTCATCAGCAAACAATGATGAGCCTACAAATCTTTGTTGCCAGTTTTTAATCTTTTTAATATATTACTCAAAGTTGCATTACTGCTTTTACTTGGAAATGTAAACCTTCTATACAGCATCAGGCACATCAGTATAGCTGAGTGTAAGCTGTCATTTAAGGTCCAATTACTAGCTTTTCCTGGAGCTTTTTACTTCATCCCTACGAATAATTTTTGACCATTATTTATTTTCTTAAAATAGTTGTCACAGAAGAAGAGCACAATAAAAACTACTCAGAATAAGAGAAAGCTTTCAGCCGAAATCCCTATAACCCTCCCACTTTTCTCTTAATTCATTCTCCCATTCTTAATCACTCGTTTATTATTATCTAAAATACCAACTATCATCAACTTATGTGTGTACTTTGTGGAAGTTAATTCCAGATACAGAGTGAGAGATTTTAAGGACAGGATGGCATTTGGGAAAACCCAGATGTACCTCATGTAGTGTCAGAGAAAGCGTTTGGTTAATTACTTCAACAGAGGACTCCCCTGTGCAGTCTCACTGTGTGTGTGTGTGTGTGTGTGTGTGTGTGTGTGTGTGTGTGTGTGTGTGTGTGTGTGTGTGTGTGTGTGTGTGTGTGACACTTCCACTCAGCGTTTAGCACCTCGCTGCTCACTCAGAGTAAATCTGCTTCTCAAAAACCTGCCAACCTCTAACAAGACACCTGAGACTCGGCAGCTTTCTGTGAACAGATGCTCCTACAAGCTCAGGACATCTTTGTTGCAAATTATAGAACAGAGATATTAAAAAAATAGGGACCACAGAGAAGTTTCATGGATTTTAGAGGACCGTTTGGATTTCAGCCACAATGAATAACCCTTAAGAAAAGCTCTGATGTAATAGAGGACAAAACGTTCTGTGTAAAAAAACTGACATAAAATTAGATAATATATTGACGTTATTTTTCTCTTTCATTGAGTTTATTATTTTAAATAACTTTAGTCCTGGTCATGAATACCTAATATTGTTTTTACCCTTTAAGTGCCAGTTTGTTCACATAATGCCACTTGAATAATGATTTGAATAATTGTCTGTAAACTAAATTCCACAAGTATTTATTTCAGTCGAGGATTTGTCCTAGTGCTCCCTCATACAGAAACAACAACCCTAGTTAAAACAAGTTAAATAGCAAGCATGTATTTGCCCCATAGAACTGACATGGGAAAATTCAATAATACAAACTACAACTCTGAAGGCCTGGCTCTGGATTGAATATACTGAAATAATGAAATGGATGATTGTATGCTTGAGTGGCTGGGGATCAAAATCTGGGGGTTTCAATTTGGTCATTGTGTGTATTTTGTCTACACAGTTTAATATAGTTAAACAATTATATGCTTTTGATCTAATTTGGGGAGGCTGTGGTTCAGGGATAAATGGTGTCTTTCAATCTGGGGTCAGTGGTTCAATCCCGTAGACATGTCCACTGTATTAAAGGTCCCCTATTTTACAGTTTTTCATTACTTTATTATAGGTCTCAGATATATACAAAACATGTCTCTGAAGTGTTTGGCTTGAAATACCAAACAGATCATTGCAGCATCCCATAATCCCCTCTGTTTCAGCCCTGTTTCAAAAGTGCTGATTCTGTGTCTGTTACTTTAGATGAAAATAAGGAGCCCCTCCCCACGCCCCTCTGAGGGATATTTGGTTACAAAGAACACAATGGTGCTCTAGGAGGAGATTCAGGTGATAAGGTGGGGGGGTGTTACCTTGGTTGGTGATTGGCTAATGGTTACACGAGACAAAAAATCGTTATGACATCATAAAGTGGCCAAAATCTGATCAGCTCATTTTCAGACAGGTTTTTATATCAGGACAAAAAGAGAGCGAATCTTTTTTCCTGAAACTTTCAGGATCTCTTTCCACAGAGGGGACACATGTTATACAAGACATGAAAAAGTGGATTTTGCATAATAGGTGACCTTTAAAGTGTATTCAAGTCACTTTGGATGACAGCTTCAGCTAAAATGAATCCTGATATTTCTTAGTTAATTTCTTAATTATGAGTTGGCCACCCTGTTATAATAATGAAGCTACAGTTGTGCCTCCTTACTTGAGTATGACCAGGCCGCAGTAGGGGGGGGGCACCCTGCAGCAGAGCTCCTCCAGGCCGAAGCTCTCCCCGGGGCTGATGTTGAAGGAGCAGCGGGGCGTGTTGGCCAGCCAGCTGTAGTCCACGCCGCTCTGCAGCCGCCGGTACTCGTTGTCCCGCTCCCTCTGCTGCCTCTCCGCCTCCTTCAGCTGCCAGTTGAACTCCAGCATCAGGGTGTCGCTGACCACCTCCTCCATGTCCCGCCGGGGGGTCCGGCTGTACGGCTCGTTCCAGCTGAACCAGGAGCTCATGGCCCTCCTGCTGCACAGACCCCTGATGGGAGAGACACAACCACACATTATGAGATTTGACCTCAAATCAAATGACAGAAACAACCAAACTGTATGCTCAAATTATTAATAAAGAGACTTTGTAAAGTGCCTTTTCAGCCCAAAGCTTTTGTCTGTTTACATCTTACAATGTATTTATTTTTCATCTGCATTACTTGCACATTGGTCTTGCAAGCCAATCTTACACTATTCTATTTTCTCTTTCTTTTTGAAGAATATATATTTATTTTGCGTTGTTGGAGGCCTACAGAAGAAGATTGGCTGTTTGTTTTTAAAGTATTGAGTTGACAATTATACATATTGAAAAAGGTTGCACAGTAATTGAACTCTTTGTAACCAATAAAACAAACAATATAAAGTTTCAGCTCTTGCAGTTAAAGGTCCCATGTCATGGCCATTTCTACTGATCATAATTCCATTGTTGAGGTATATTAAAATAGATTTATATTGTGCAATTTTCCAAACTCACATTGGTTTCTCATACAGCATCTCTGTAAAGTATGTGTATTCACTCTCTGTCCTAAACGGCTTGTTGGAGCTCCTGCCCCCCCCCCCCCCCCTCCCTGTGAGCCCAGTGTGCTCTGATTGGTCGGGACGTTGCGAGGCTCGCTGCTCAGTGATCTGGCTTACTGGTGTGGTTTCCGGGTCGGCGATACAGCGGGACAGCGCGAAACTCATCCTGAGCACACACAAACACTCACAGCCGAATAAAAAAAAAAAAAAGTGTGGCTTGATATTGAGTAAGAAAAAGGTTTATAACGCTGTGAGAATGGGTCTGCGGAGAGCATTTCTCTGCGATCCCAACTCGTCTATTACCAACCAGGGAGCTCTATGCAAGTCAATGGGACTCCCTGTTAGTTGAAAATGTACGCTAAAGGTCCCCCCACTGCGTTTGATAGTGACGCCAAGGGTCACTTGGCATTGTGGCATTGGCATTGGTGTGTGAGGAGCTCCGCGGATTGGTCCATTTTGGTTCCGGGAACCGCATGACGTCATGCGGTTCCCGGAAGAAACAAATGGAAAAAGAGAAATGTCCAACGAGGCGTTCTGGGGCAGCATAGAGAGGTCTTTTCTGCGTTAGAGTTTTACTCGCTACAGGGTGTACTTTGAGGGTTTGTGACTCTGCAGACCGTTTACATGCATAAAAACCTTCATAACACACAAGGGGACGGGTAATAACCAGAAAAGCATGACATGGGACCTTTAAGTTGAACTGTTAGAATAAAAGTAATGTTTGAATTATTTGGCATAATTTATATAACGACATCTCAATACTAATTCAGCACCTGGACAACATTTCCAAAAGACAACATACTAGTTCTTTGTTCTGCAGGTGTCTTATCCTCTCCCACACAGACGCTTGTCAATTCAATTTAATAGGCAGTCTTTTGTATGCATTTCTTTTGAACAAAAGTACAAACACACAACAAGAGAGGCCTCTGATGCAGGTGTTGTGAGGCATTTATTCAGAGTAAAAAGAGGTTTCAAAAACGAATCTAAATGTAGACATGACTACAATAAGCACTATAATGATAACCAATTGAAAGAAAACCCATCAGCAACCATTATTCAAACAATCAATGTAATCTATATTCATATCATATGTAAGTAGGCTATATGAGTCTGCTGCACTGTAGTGGGTGTTTTGGTGCTGATTATCATCATGTGAAGAGCCACAGAGTGAGATTAGTCACAGCCTTCACCTGCCTGAGCTGACTAACCCTTCAAAATGGAGTCACACATGCAGCCAATACATCCTTTCAAACAGGTAACACATCAATTAGACTGCCTATTTAAATAATACAATAAATAAACATGATCAATATATGTCTGTCTGTTTTATTGATTGATCTGCCAATTCAATTTTTTCTATGAAACATTCAAGAAAAAAAAAGAACATCCAGCTTCCCCGAGAACAAAACGTGACTCGACTTGTGTAGTCCGACGAACAGTTCAAAAATCTTCCAAAATTATTTGTCTAAAAGCAAGACATCTCAAATTTTAGGACCTTAAACCTTTACATTCGCTCTATTTGGCTTGAAAAAATAGATCTATGAAGTATGAAGGAAATATAATTAATGATCTGTTTATTGATTTAATCCTTGCAACTCTTTTTCTGAGATAGGCGAGATATTTCTCTCTTATGATAACCAGCCTCATTCAAATCAGACATATTTCCTATTAATAATAACAAATAGATCACAAGATTTTAATTTATGTTTAACTTTCTTCCAAATAATATCCCTTTACTGTTCAGCTTTACAACTGATGTTATTCTTACATGGACGGCTGCGTAGTTTTAAAAGATAAAAGCATATGAATATGTCTAAACATCACAGAATCTGGTTTTCGTTTGTTGCCGTTTACTCTGAATGAACACTTTTCTTACCTCTTCTTCTTCTTCTGCTGAAGTTTTTCTTGTGACTCCACAGGAACCAGAATCACTGAAAGACAGAAAAAGAAAAGTCCTCAGACATCAGATGTGTGGCCGGATGCTGAGGAAACAAGAAAGAAAAGCAGAGAGACGAGAAGAGGAATGGTTTCTCTTCTCTCAGTCCCACAGCATTATCTCTCTCTCTCTCTCTCTCTCTCTCTCCCTTCCTCCCTTCTCCCCCCTCCTCCTCCCATGAGCCTCTCTGGCCTGCCTTTACTTGTTGCAGGAGGTTTAGGGCACCATCTCCAACGGGAGCCATTGGATCACTGCCCGTGATGAAGTGCTTATGTGGCTTTTTTACGATTGGACGTTGCCATAGTGATGCTCCTAAGCCTATTTGTCCACAATAAGCTCCATCAGCTGAGAGGGAGCCTGAGAGCGATGAAGAGGCAGATAAAGAGGACACAGTGGGTACAGAGCGCAGGGATGGAAATAAGGGAGATAAATCAAAGTGTGTTGTTTGTTGTGGGCAGCGTAGCTAAGTGGAGAACGTGCTAAATGTGCGAGAGGTCAGCCTGTGTGAATTAACAAAGATAATGAGCCCCACCGGCCCAGAACGGGCGTGCATGAATTATAGGAGGAAATGTGCTAATTGCAGGAGGAAATGTGTGTGTGTGTGTGTGTGTGTGTGTGTGTGTGTGTGTGTGTGTGTGTGTGTGTGTGTGTGTGTGTGTGTGTGTGTGTGTGTGTGTGTGTGATGGAGAAGATTGTGCAGTGGTTGTGTGTAGGAGGATATCATGGTTTGTTGGCTTATTCTGTGTGTGTAGGTGTGAGCAGAGCTTTCCATCTGCTCACATTCACTGTAACCTTGAAATCCTCGTCACACATCCAGCACAACACCACCTTCCTCCTCCTCCTCCTCAGTGTTGTACAGTTAAATAAAATGCTGTCTGAACTATGAACTCTATTAAGTCAGTGCAGAAACACCAACATCCAGCAGTCTACACAGAGAAATGTATGAAGAGCTGCAACTGATTGTTTGTGTTCTCGAGTAAAAGACTGTAGCACTGTTGATATAATGCCTTATAAACAGAAGTATAAATGCATTAGAATCTGCTCATAGTACTGAATAATTATAGCTATAAGCATCCATAGATGTGGATATATCTTATCTATTAAAAAATAATCATAATACATGATCCATCTTTCAGTTATTAACCTTCAAAATGTTGTCAATATCAGTTGTAAACAAATTAATTAATTGCTTTGTGTTGTTTTTATTGTTTCAATTATATTTTTTCACTGTACTTAAAATCTTAAAAATGCCTCTGAGTGACTAGAATCATATTATGATTGCACTAATCGTAAAGCAAATAATTACCATTTAAAATGACTTATAAATCACAATATGATGCATTATAAAAACGATAATATAAAAGCGCTATGCCATTTATAATATATTATGATTCTTGCAAGGAAGACTACAACTTAATGAGCAGCAATTATGAAGTTTTATGATACGTGACCTTATTGGTTTTTTTTTGTAATGCTTTATCAATCAATCAATCAATCAATCAATGTTTATTTATATAGCCCAATATCACAAATGTTACATTTGTCTCAGTGGACTTCACACTTTGTACAGAATATCAGTATGACAATACGACACCCTCTGTCCTTAGACCCTCACATCGTACAAGGAAACACTTCCAGAGAAACCCCACAGTTTAAAGGGGGACATGGGAGAAACCTCAGGGAGAGCAACAGAGGAGGGATCCCTCTCCCAGGACGGACAGACGTGCAATAGATGCCGTGTGTAAATCGAAGAGATAATACATTTTACAACATAGGTAGAACAAATGTTTGGAAATGCATGTGTCTATATAATTTGTTATAACTATTGTTGAAAAGGCATTTTAGAAACTATAATTGTATAGCTATAGGCTGATTTTAATGCCTAATGAGGGTGTCATAGTGTTACCAAATTACATGAAGGTAAAATATTAAACAAACAAATATTAAAATATTAAAGAAAGAAGCACATTATAGTTCAGACAGTACTTACATTAAGTACATGGAAGAAGCTAACACAAGCACAGCAACACTGCTTTTGTTCTGGGTCATAGTGTCATGCTTATAATCTGAATGAATGAATGAATAACCACAGAGAGCGACAGTGAGGCCTGCGGCATGTAAAGGCAGAGTGTCTCATTAATTTGAAGGTGACAGATGGGAAGGTAAGCTCTCCCTATAATCCAGACGGATGACAGCGTTAATCCTCTAAAGTGATTCCCTCCATTAAACACATTTTAACCTCCCGGGCTCTGCTGCTTGTCTGGGAGGTTTTGGGGAGTTCAGAAGTACTGTGAATGGTGGAGAGACACCTGTGTGTGTGACGTATGACGAGAGCTCTGCATGAGTCACACACACACACACACACCAAGTGTGAGTCACACCAGGTGTTGGTGTTGACCCTCTGTGGAGAACCAGACGGAGATTGCTGCATTAGTGGGTTTTCGGTTTGTCATTTAAAAAAAATGACAAACTCTTTCCCTGATAGCCTTAACATGATTGAATCATTGTTTCATAAGATGTTAGAAAAGGTTATGTGTCAAAAGCATTCAAACCAATCAGAAATTGCATAGTTGTATTGGCAAATATGCTAATTTATTTGTAAATGATGAAGCTGTTTAGCTTAGCACAAAGAGGGGGTAGACAGTCAGTGCAGTTTGGATAATACCATAACCCACATTTTGCATTGTTTATGATAAGCTAAACTGCAGGCTGGAGCTTCAAACTTATCCAACATATGTTATTGATCCCACATCTAACAGAGCAAATGCCTAGAATGCTAGTATTTCTTCAAAATGTAATTTGAAGTATGAAATGTTTCATCTAACATTACTATGATATCGCCCTTCCTACCTTTCTTGCCAGATATTTGTTCTGATTAAATTGACTGCTAAACTGTTAAATAGACTGATTTTAGTAAAGCTGTTGTTTCTGTTATCAAATGTCAAGTTGTTTCTGTTATCAAATGTCAAGTTGTTTATGTGCACTAACAGGTGTCTTTATATTGCACCTATGATATGTTTTATGCACAGACAACTCAGAAGCTGATCCTGATGTATAAAGCTTGTAATCTTCAAGTGGAGATCATGACTCGTCGTATATAGACAGTGAGTCAGCGGGGCTCAGGAGGAAGAACAGATTGGTCACATGATCCTAAATGACACCACTAATACTGATGCTAATAACAAACTACATCATGCTCATGGTATGTTGCTGATGATAGTTGAAAACGAATTATGCTAAATATTACTTTTAAAATGTAACAATTACAATTTGGCCTAATAGCTTAAAAAGTAGATAATTTGCAGATAATTCAAGTCATTTCAAGTCAATGTATTTAATTTATAAGATAACACCAAATAATGCTTTTTGTTCCCATCTGTTGCTGGTAAAGAAAATAAAAAAACATGAAATGTCCCCGCTTTTTTTGTTGAAAGTATAACACGTTCAGGTCATTCATTCTTTTATTCACTCACTTCTAATCCCTTCTAGACTAGGTGTCTCTTTAATACATACATAATACAGAAGAATAAATAAACAATACATATTTCTATGCGCTGGACTTCATTTTTGTATTTTATGATGAATTGTAGTCCCAAATGAAACGTTTGACATAGCTAAAAGTAGGTTGTCAGCACTCAAACACACCACTAGAGGGAAGCTTCTCACCATCTGAGCTGCAGAGAAGCTTCATTTGAGCTTTTCCTCTCATTGTTATTTTGTATCTCTGCTGTAAGATCTCAGTTTGTTGGGATAGCATATCATCACAGGTGGTGTTGTACAGTTTTGGGGTGGAGAAAAGGGAGCTCCTGAGAGTGAACCTTTTTGTTTCAAGAAGTCATACTTTACATTCTCCAGATGTAAAAGGTGCCACCACACCTCTTGAACAAATATTAATCCACGAACATGAACACATTCCTCACCGAGCTACCATAACAACAAGGAGCAGAGGGCAGGGGGCTTCAGGAGACTACCTGCCAGAGAAAGTTAGACAAACATGTGCAGTAAAGTGTGGGCTGAACCAGGGATACGCTTCACCTCACATAAACTGTTAGTGCTTGTTGTGCCGCACATTAAAAGACAATTGAGCCATTTGACTCCTTCAGGGAAGAAACCAGCAGTGAAGTGTCAGGACGGACACACACTCCGCTGAATGTAAGCTTTGTTTGAGAGTCAGGCTGCTTCACTGGAGAGCCACACACACACACACACACACACTAACACACACAAAGACATACATCTGTCAGGCTTTTTGCACTCCTCACTGAAGTGAACTGAGCAACAGTCACATGATGTGTTGAGCACAAAACACATAGCCTACAGACAGTGGTGGAGGATCAGTGTGCATTTCAAGATCATTAGATTAAACAAACAACAGGAAATCCCTTGAAACAAGTGTTGGAAAATTGGATTTAAGTAGTGTCCTTGAGAGTTGTACTGTAGTATTTTATGCTACTCAACACTTTGAAATAAGTAATTCTTCCCAATGACCTACTATAACATGTTTGCCCTTCTATCTATCTATATATAAATATACATTAAAAGAGGTCATCATTTGTTTTGTGCAGATGTTAAAAGTGAAAAGAAGGGTTGTGAGGTGTGTGCTAACAAGGGAGTTCCTGTTAACAGCAGGGAAGAAACAGAAGGATACTTAAAATAATAAATGAATTAAAGGTGTTAACAGCTAAATATACCAGCGCATAGAGCTGTTGAACTTTACTCATTGTAGTGTAACTTTACCGTTGTCTAAAGCCTAAACAATTGTTTTCTAATGTCCTGTGCTTCTGTCTTATCTGCTCCAATAGTCACCAAGAATGTCCCCCCTTGCTCAATTTCATTATGCAATCTCAAAGCCTTGACATTTTCTATAACATACGATATGACTGGAGGTTAAATCACCCCGCTGCCCTCCGCTGTGACTAGAGGGAAGGAAGTTCAGGAGAGATCACATGAGTGAAAAAAAAAAAAGAACTTGGATTTGCTGACATCCCTTTTTTCATTGGCCTTTGTCCAGCGTCGCATTTCACTAGAAAAGCCTCTGTGGACTGCGGACTAAGGTCAGGGAATCTGCGCTGGGAGCTAAAACTCTCACAGTGGTCTGAGCTGCTGGATAAGCCGACATAAAGAACAGTTTAGCTCAACAGCAGCCTGAAGGTTTAGCATTCACAGGTTTAAAGTCATTGAAACCATTGAATGCGACTCATTCGAAACCCATGAGTTATGTTTACATCTATAGTAATAATTGTACAATTAGGGAGATCAGCTGATGCCGCTTTTACAACAGGAATGTATAAGATAGGAAATATATTTATGACCTGTGAGTAGGTTGTGTAATGGTTGAAAAAAATTGTAGTAGATCTGTTAAATGTAAAAGATACTAATTTTTGTCTGTTTTTCAGAGTTGAGATGGATATGTGTAACCTTAAAGGGGACCTATCATGCAAAATGCACTTTTGTACGTCTTTTATACATGAATATGTGTCCCCGGTGTTCCAGGGAACTCACCAAGTGTCAGAAAACACAACCCTCTCTATTTTCCTTCATACCCAAATCTCTAAAAAAAAGGGGCTGCAACGGATCTGATCCAGAGGTTGAAGAGAGAGGTTGGAAGATCAATACCATTCTATTATTAGATTAGTTTAGCTTTTAACTCAATTTCCCCTGGTGGATTAATAAAGTTTGTCTTCTGGAAGCAGGGCAGCAGCCTGGCTCTTTACAAAAACAAAATACACAAAACACCCGCACTCTAAAACTCCAGTTAGGAGTAACGTCATGCAACAACTTTTTCAGAAAACGTTTCAACAGCCAAATCGGCCATAACCACAAAATGGAACGCAGAAATGAAATTCTCCATTATAATATTCTCCATTATAAAATGCTCCCCCTGCTTCCTTTACCTGGCTAATGTACATCTCTCATGCACTTCTGTTGATCAGATTGTGCATTGAATGGGACTACATATAATTTGGTAATATAGAGGCATCTACATTAAACTGATACAGTTTAATTTGCAGTTAAAGATCTCTTGTAGTTTATTTAAGCTAAGCTAGTAGCCTACCCACGTTCATATCCAATTGCTTCTGGATCTAGGCCTACTCTTGTCAAGAAAGTTAAAAGATTTTCTTTTTTAACTAATAAGCTACATTAATTAAAGTCATTTTAGTTCCGATCTGAGGGGGGCTGGAGATACCTCTCTGTTATGGGGCATTTCCACCATGGCGCGGAGCGCGGTTTAAGCGTGCCGTGTCGTGCCGGGCCCGTTTTTGGTTGCGCTTCCACTAGGCCTAGTTCCGGCCCGGGGGTACTTTTTCACCTCTTTTCTGGCCCGACAAAATCGTGGTTCTATCGGGGCCAACAAACAGGGCTGAGTTTGCTAAACTAGAGAGAGAATCGCTGGCAAGGGGGCTACAACTACAACAAGATGAACATATTTGACCGTGATTTAATTGTAATACACGTTTCAAAATGATGCCGAAGTAACAACATACTGATACCGGTTAGTAAAAACCATGAATTAATGCTTTGACAAGTCTGCAGACAGACGGCAGGTGAAAAACCTTTTAAAATGCGTGTTTTCTAGATGGAGATTGGCTAAGCTAACGCAATATATGCTCCGACCGTCCACACTCACAACAACGGCCTATACAGACATAAATAAAGCAGCGACTGTATTCACCATGACACAGACAGTCTGTGGTTTGTACTTGTTTAACTTTTGTCTAGTTTCTGAACAGATATGAGGAGCTGTGAGCTTGAGTGCTAACAGCTAACGGCTGTGTTGTTTTTCTGGGGTTCTCATTGAAGATGACGTCACGGCTCCGCCTACACTGCGTTACTATAGTAACTACCCCAGTTCCTAAACTGTAATGGAAGCGCAGCATGAAGTGAGCCGGCCCTAACAAGGCCCAACGCGGCCTAGCAGTACCGAGCGAGGCCAAGGCCGACCGTGTGGTGGAAATGCGCCATTAGTTTCTCACTTTGAGAGACACCTTTCACATTATAATTAAAGGGCACCTATTATGCAAAATCCCCCCACCTTATCACCTGTTTTTTTTAACCAAATATCTCTCAGAGGGGCGTGGGGAGTGGCTCCTTATTTTTCATCTAAAGTAACAGACACAGAATCAGCACTTTTGAAACAGGGCTGAAACAGAGTGGATTATGGGATGCTGCAATGATCTGTTTGGTATTTGGAGCCAAACACTTCAGGGACATGTTTTGTATATATCTGAGACCTATAATATATTGATGAAAAACAGTATAATAGGAGACCTTTAAGACCTAATCAGATCAGCTTGAGGCAACAACATCTCTAAAAACACATGAGGAAGAAGAGTGATGACATATTCTGCGAAAAACATGTTATACACATATTCTCCTACTTTTCCTCTGCTCACCGGGCTGAGTGCAGATCAGCAGCCGGCCTCCAGTCAGACAGAGGGTTTGGCGCAGAGGCCTGAGTCTCTGCCTGTTGGATGGCCATATTGAAGGACCAGATGGCTGCAAATGTGATGTGAAATGAATGAATAAATTCCCTTTTGCCACCTGGAGTTCCCTCTGTGCAGAACGTTATCTGTAAAGCCTGGGAATTGCAAAATGATTGGGACATTGATTAAGTCTGTATTGAGAGTCTGCATGAACATGAACACACTCACTGCTTGTCTGATCTGCAGCACGAATCAATGTTTACTGAACATTTGCTGGAGGATCTTGAGTGTTTTCTCCCAATTGTGACCTCATGACCTACTAAAAAGAGCAGAGCACCAACATTTTGGCACAAAGATAAAATAAATAGTATCCTCTGGGACTTTGTAAGAGGATGACCTATACATTTGAGCTCCAAAGAGTTTGCTGTTACTATGACAAAGTGATTCAAAGCAAAACATGTGGTCTAAACACTGGTGATAAATCAAATCATTGTGGTTATTCTCTTTTCAAAAATAGGTTGGCAATTGAAGTTATATATATTTAAGTTTTTTATTAAAGTGGACCTATCATGCTATTTTTAGGCAATAGCATAGGTCTCAGATATATCAAAAATATATAAAAAACATGTCTATGAATTGTTTTGCTCAAAATACCAAACAGATCACCCATTCTAGCCATGCCTCATATCCCTCTATTTCACTTCCTGTTTCAAAAGTGCTGATTTTGGGTATAAAGCTTTAAAAGAAAAAAGATTGATAAAAAAAAGGAGGGGTCTGAGCTCATGCGGGACCCGGCAGCTACTGTCTAAACTAAATACTGCGGTGATGAAACGCCATATCATGGATTATCAAGGATTATTTCTGAAACAGTATGGAGCTCAAAGGCTTTCTCTTTTGCCGGTTATACCACAAGGTGAGTTCCTTTTTATTTCCTGCTTCTTCACACACATGCTCTCCAGTACAGGTTAGCTCTGAGTGTTAGCGATGCTAATGTAAACATGCACCGACCATATTACGTCCAAAACAGTCGGGCATTGTTTCTGATAGCAACGTTTCTGATAGGGCCGTGGGTGTAAAGCCAGCCTACATTTCCGATATTACGTCATATCGGACGCAAATCTGGATCAGCTCCGTTGTTCCCCCGTTTTTAAAAGATTTGAGTACGGAGGAAAAGAGAGAGGGTTTTATTTTCTGACGCTGCGTGAGTTCCCCGACGCACCGGGGACACATATTTATATATAAAAGACATAAAAAAGTGCATTTTGCATGATAGGTCCCCTTTAAGTTGGGATGCCCTGTAAAAAAGACCCCAGTCCATATGAAGTAAGGGTTCAAATAGTCAAAATGGCCATCACATTCATTCAGCTTGCTAAAACAATCAATTATTCATCAAAATATTCTATGATGATTGATTTAATGTAAAAGATTAGGGAAGTGAGTAAGGTCTGAAAGTGAAATCCCACATGCCTGTATGCAAAAACAGGCTTTAAACACACAACCATTGAACACTGGATCGATTGTAATCCAATTTGGGTCAATCGGGACCCCCCTCCAGCACAATCACAGCACTTGGTAAAGTTTAGTCACACCAACAAATGTTTTTATTTTGACCCATTTTAGTATCATTAGTTCTATATCCATTGATCCATTGTAACATCATTACATCTTTAATTAAATCAAAAAGGGTGTTACCTACTTGTTACTTTACCCAGTGCAATTTAATCTTTAAAAATGTATAATATAAATTGACAAATGGCGATTTTGGCGTACTGCCAACGTCATCTTTTTATTTATGCTCTTACCTAACAAAAGAAAAGTTGTTGTTGTGTCTGAGGTCGCTGTGCTCTTGATGATATCTTTTTTTTTTTTTTTTAAATGGTCTGCAAAGGCTAAAATCCCAAAGAGGGAGTTTCTCTCACACAGACTTCTTCGTTTACTTTTGTAACATAGTGCATCACTATGTAACACTTGCGCTTCTATTGGCTAGCGCTCCAACACATTGTACCTGATAGATTAAAGGGGACCTATCATGCAAAATGCACTTTTGTAAGTCTTTTATACATGAATATGTGTCCCCGGTGTGTCAGGGAACTCACCAAGTGTCAGAAAACACAACCCTCTCTCTTTTCCTCCATACCCAAATCTCTAAAAACGGGGCTGCAACGGAGCTGATACAGATTTGAATTGTTCTGACGTCAGAAACAGGGAGCTCCGCCTATATGGGCAACTCTCCACCTATCAGGGGAATGGGGGGTTGGGCCACGGCCACGGCCATTGCCGCTCAAAAGCGCTGGAGACGCTGTAGTACATATGCCAGGCCTGTAAGTGGCGCTGTAGTCTGCCACAAAAGCAGCGAAGAGGCTTCTCACAGAATCAGCCCTTGCAAAAACAGGGCTGGAAAAGAGCAAATAGAGCGAAATGAGGCATGGCTAAAATGCATGATCTGTTTGGTATTTTGAAAAAAAAACGTCACAGACATGTTTTATATAGGTATGGCCCTACAATATATTATTCAAATATAGCATGATAGGTCCACTTTAAGGGGCGGGACATCTCTAAGCCGTTGATCAATCACAACAGAGCCGGCCAGCTAACCAATCAGAGCAGTATGAGAAAAATAAAGAGCTTTCCGAACATTAAAGCATGGAAACATGTCACAGTAGAGGCACAAAATACAGTTTTATGAAACTGAAAACGAGCATAATAGGGATTCTTTAATGCGGAAGAACATTTTTTTTTTGTGCTTACCCCAGATCTGTGCTTCAACACCATCCTGTCTCCGAGCTCTGCAGCAGCTGTGACCTCATGGCTTAGTTTTTGCTCTGATAAGCGATGTCAGCTGTGAGATCTGTATAGACAGGTGTGTGCCTATCCTAATCATGTGGAATCACTTTAATTGATCACAGCCGGACTCCAATCAAGGTGAAGAAGCAACACCATGATAGAGAGGAAGTAGAGGCACCTGAGATAAATGTCAAGTGTCCTAGCAAACAGTCTTTATAAAGCAATGTGACATTAATAAAACAAGTAATTAAATAACAAACATTAATAAAATCCTGTATTTACTTTGCTATCAGGAGGTATTGAGTAAGGTGTTTAATTAAGTCTGTACATTTGTCACATCACTTTTGATCACCACAACATGAGATTTTCCTTGAGATAATTAGCCTAGACTAAAGGAATCTGCTGTTAGAGGAAAAGTCAGAGGATCATCAAAATCAGGAGTTTTTGTTCAACTGGGAACATTTTTATTTTTATTTTATTAGTTTAGGGGTGTCCACGTCAATAGACCGTAAATGCGCCAGTTAGCCAATATCTATTTTGTATTTATATGCCCTGGATAGCTGTTGTAATGTTCCCTCTAGAAACAACCCAAAAACTAAATACATTTACATTTTAAATAACAAGTTCATACAAGCAGTAAAAACATGCAACATAGAGGCTTTCAATACTGGAAATCTATTTATCTATCCAAATGTTGTTGAGATATTTCAGTCTGGTCCCAAGTGGAGGATTACAGTAATCTACTGAGATGTGTATTCCTACAGCCATGCTGCTAGTATGTCTGTGTAACACGACGCCAAAATGTGGTTTAATCTGGCCAACAACAATCTGTTGGACACAGAGGGCAGGGAGGCATGAGTGTGAGAGACATCTATATCCACATATGTGTGTGTATAATCTTTGTTTGTGTGCGTAGGAGGGGAGTGTATCAAAACAGTGTCTTCCCAACAGTGAGCCTGCTGTTTTCACAGAATGTCTGTTGTCAGAACATACATCCTTGGGATAATGTGTATGTGTGTGTGTGTGTGTGTGTGTGTGTGTGTGTGTGTGTGTGTGTGTGTGTGTGTGTGTGTGCGTGCGTGCGTGCGTGCGTGCGTGTGCGCATGTGTGTGTGTCTGTGTGGGAAGAGATGAGGTATGTGCAACAGCAGCATTTGTTTGTGAACCATAAAAATCTGTGAGCTGGAGGAGGAGGACATCGTCACACACATTGTGTACCAGCCAGAATGAACAGCGTGACGAACGACAAAATGCATCATATCAAGCAAACAAATTAATATTATTAAAGCTTTTTATTTAACAGGTAGTTACTTTGTTTGTACTTTGGGTACTTGGCAGCTTTATATTTTGTTAAAGGGGGCCCGCTTATGCTTTTAGGGGTTTACCCGTCCCTGTATTGTGTTATATACGTTTTTTTTTATGTAAATGTTCTGCAAAGGCTAAAATCCCAAAGTTCCCTCCAGAGGGAGTTTCTCTCCCACACACTCCCCCCCTGCCTAAAACAGCTCCATTGGACTCCTTTGTTTACTTATGCGACAAAGGGACATCACTACGTTACACGGCGGCTTCTATTGGCTGGTGCTCAAACACATTGTACCTAATAGGCTAAGGGGCGGGACATCTCTAAGTGGTTGACAAATCACAAATAAAACACTTTGTGAACATAAAAGCATACATGTCACATGTAGAGGCACAAAAACGCATATGAAAATGAGCATTATAGGGCCCCTTTAAATTGACAAAAGATGCTAAAAAATCCTGATAACATTTAATCAAACTTAAATATTCAACAATGCTGATGATATGTATGTTCCCTGAGTCTTATGGTTGGAACGTGCCGAGCTGCTGCAGTCCTCACATTCAAGTATCTGATAACGGCTGTTAAGACTCATTCATCTTAACTGTATGCATTTTTTGCATAATCAAAGGGAGAGAGTGAGTTCACCTTGCCATTGATCTTCTTCTCTTTCTTGTTAGCAATCTTTTTATCAGTGGGAATTGTTTATTGCCGGTTGAACCAACTTTACTCCATGATCAAAGTCTGCGATGTTGGCGAGGGACAGTACAGTACGGTGAAACATTAACCCTAAGGCTTTTCCCCTCAAACGCCTTCACTCATTCACAGCTCTGAGGAAACAAAAGGTTTGACTTGTCACATGGTTTTAATCACACATGGAGGAAACAAAACGTGATGGAGGAAGACATCTTATACCTACGTTTCACTGTGTGTTTTCTTGTCTATATTATTCAAGTTGCAATACAGTACCTAAGTGCCAAAGTACTCCAGCTTCTCGACAAACAGTAATGGGTACAGAGGTTTTCTGAAGTAAAGATACACATGTATTGCCATTCAAATATACTTAAAGTACAAAAAGTGAAGGTACTCCCATTTCAGAATGATGTTATGCAGTTTTTCATTATATATTATATTTCTATTTTGGGTGAATTTGTATCCCACATTCTCATATATTTTCCATGCTTCACATTACAATTATAATTAATTTAAACAACACAGTGGCATTTCACCCCCAGTCAAACTCCAAATGAACACAACATGTTCATTTATGAGCTTTAGTTGTGCTGATTATTAGGTTTTTCAAAATCTATTACAAACTGATGCTCGAGCACATTTTGCAGTCATTATTGATCATATTTTATTGATCCCAAGAGGACATATTCCCATAGCAATAATGCTACACACAGCTGCAATCAATTTAAAACAATACAAAGCCATTAAGACAGTACAGTTATACACTCAGGACACAGCAATTCAAATCAAATGTAAAAACATTGCCCATGCCTTGTGAGATTAAGTGATTTCAGAACCATTGAAACCTTAATACATTATGTATACAAATACTAAATAAGGATTAATATAAGCTTGTTGAGTACTCTTTTAGAGATTGGGGGAAAATAAAGCTTTCAGTAGTGTTACAGTATTAATGTGGGGAGTTTTAATGGTGGTGTTTTAGTTACACAGAGGATTTGAGGGCTTCCTCCATCGCTGATCATCATCATCATCATCACCACCACCAGAGAGTTAACATTCCTGCGCTCCTAATCTCTCTTGGAGAGCAATGGGTCCTTTGTACAGTAGGAGCAAACCTGCCATGTGGTCAGATTAACGTTTCTGAGTGTGGGAGAGGGCGATCCTGCAAAGCCCAGGGAGATTCTCTCTATTTTTTTCAACCTCATGCCAAGTTTGGATCTCACTGTATTTAACTGTGTGCTCATCTACCACACTGCCCTGGATTTCCCTTGCATGCTTGTGTGTGTTTGGCAAAGAAATATCCTCAGGAGTGGGGAGTTTAGTGTGTAAGCATAGCAATATTTGCCAGTGCTGAAGCTGTTTGTCAGGTATTTAGTCTCCAAACTGATTATTGGACACTTATTAACCTAATGATAACTCTAGATGGAAAGTCAGAGGATAACCAAAGTTATCAAAATTCATCCAGAGGGGTTTGTGAATGTTTGTACCAAGGATCATGCATCCATGCCTTTATTGAAGTGATGAGAGGGGGAGACAGATGGATGACATGCAGCAAAATGTCCCAAACCAGATTACAGAACATGGGCCACCAACTGAGCTATAAAGCGGCTCAAAACATGATGTTTTTAATAGTTGAGATGTTTCGGTCTACAACAAAGTGGTGGCCTGACTAAGACTGACATTGCCATGAATAGAGCCACACTGCTCGCATTGCAAAAATGTTATTGATGGAAAATGTAAGAAAACACACAGGTACAATTGGTATGGTACAGTTTCAATGTGGTTACATGGGACTGATAATAAAAGCCCCACATTTCATATAAGGAAATACAAGTGCTGTTGAGAAAGTGCAGAGCGAAGGAAGTGAAACAAGCTTTAAGCTTCATCCTCATTTGAATTCATTAAAGTCATCTGAGTCATCAGATTATCTTCACAGCCTACACACTGACTGACGCACACAAAACCAGGATATTGAACATTCACACCATATATTTACTGGTTTCAGTTCAGTATTTCCGTTTTACAGAAAACCTGTAAATGGAGAAATCAGCATTTGGTCGAACCACAAAGCATTCTGCCACATGAGAATCTGACTGGCAAAATGGCAAAATATAAGAAGTATTCTTATATATAAGAAAATATTTCAACCAGTAGAAAATATTTCAACCAGTACAATTCAACATGAAACTTCCCCAGTTGATAACTTACATTAAAAAATTACTTTTTTGTATTAGAATTAAGGAGAAATCAATCGACAGTCACAAATAGACAATGTGAGTCAAACAAACATCTTACTGTAATGTGTATTTTGGATGTTTTGTTTTGGAAAGGCTAGATAAGAAATGCTATGTTTACCAAATTGGGCAAATTGTCGAAATTGAGAGTGAAAAAAACATATTTTACTGCAATGGCTGCTGACTGGCTTTACATGTAAAAAAGTTCAATGTATGTGTATTTTAATTTGTATCACGCACTTGTTTTAGGAGTAGTCATCAGTGAATTGACCCTAGCAGTAAAATCGCAGCCGGTTTATATAAAAGGACTATGGTATTCTCTCTTAAACATATCTCAGAGGTCACTTTTTGCGGCTACATTCACTTTCATTAAGACACTTTCAATATCAGTTTCCCTTTTACAGGACAGAAGACACACTGGGAAAATCACTTTCTATTTCATACTGATACCAGAAGCTAATTTTATGACGAAACATCACTGCGTTGTTAAATCTCACGGCCTTCTGGAGTTTATTTCAAATATAGCTTGATGACCTTTTTTCCCAGAAAAATCGATGGTTAGTTTGGTGATGGTCGCATACGAGCTAATCGTCACGTATCAATAGGACGCCTCTATTGGGGTATTGTGTGTACAAACGCTGTGTTGGCAAAGGTGAATCCATTTAGCAGCAGAGTGACCTCTCATCCCCAAGTTCAGTGTCCACCCCCCCAATCTCTCCCCCCTGAACTCAGCCTCCTGTCCTGCTCACCCTGCTGGAAATCCCAGGGACAAAGCCAGGGCGACAGATGGCCTCTCTCTCTCTCTCACACACACACACACACACACACACACACACACACACACACACACACACACACACACACACACACACACACACACACACACACACACACACACACACACACACACACACACACACACACACACACACACACACACACACACACACACACACACACACAGTAAGGTTAGACCGCTACCTCTGCTCACAGGAACCTAAAATATCCAGCATTGTCAGTAATGCGGACCAACTGTCAAAACACTTAGCACTTTTTTTGTTTAGTTCAATAAGTTCATCCAGATAGGAGAGTTATTAAAGGAATAGTTTGTATTGTGGGAAATATGCTTATTTGCTTTATGGCGGCGCTATATTATGCAAACATACAGTATATACCACTATTATGTCATTATACATTAAATATAAGACTACAAAGAGAATGAGAAAGTTAGCTTAGCATATCACAAAGACTTGAAACATTGGGCAACAGCTAGCATGGTGCAGTGGGAAGGTAACAGAATCATTGGGAAAAGGCACTTCTAAAGTTCACTCATTAAAACAGTAACACACATGTTCATTTCTTCAACTTATCAGTAAGAAATGGACGTTGATTTCAAAATGTAATAGCGAGGAATACTGACTCTTTCTGCATTTTGAATTCTTTCCTACAAGCCTTGCTTTTGCTTTGAGTACAATCTAACGACAACATTAAGGCTCAATTTACGGAACAAGGAAGGGCATCATTCATTTTAAAACCAAAACAGAAAAAGGATATCAAATTTGTTTCCCTGTTAGCTATCGTTAGCTATCCTCAGATACCAAAGAGTACCAGAAACTGCAGACAACCAAGGTAACTGTGAAAAACAAATGCAGTGTGTCATTACGTCACCATTCTCAAGAGTTGAAAAGTTGTCTATTACCTCTTAAATTAACCATTTACTAATTGCGTAAATAGAAACTGAACCAAGGTGTGGCAAATGTGCCTCATTTAAACATTATTTCCAGGTGACAGGGGTCAGAAACACACACCCCGGGGTCAGCAGTGGTTGCATACAGCCCCACTTCACTGTCTGGGGCTGCAGCAAAGGTGCAAACAACACCTGACCCTAACAAAGAGCACACAAAGAGAGCTGCCCCATGCATGAGCCTCCCTCTGTCTGCATGAAAAGGGACAGTGAGGGTGGAGAGAGCAGCCCGGCAGCACTGAGGAATGCTGGGTAAAGCCCCGTGCTTGTTGCCTTTGGTATTCCCCCCGGGCCTCTTACATAAGTCCTGTCAGGCCGGTGGATGCTGCTCCGTCAGCCACCTCAGACTCCCCTCTGTCACTCACACACATATTTCAATTTCTGTTTCTTTACACCGCACAGAAGAGCCGTGAAATGCTGTAATTATGGACTTGAGCATGACACTCCATTACTCACTTTTAACTTGTAACCATTATTACTGTTTAGATAGTCTGAGGTTGTGTAGCTGGACAGAAGACACAAGCCACAAACATCCTGTTGGCCTCACAGTTCAACCTGAGTGTAGATTTACATGTCATCTTTTTGTTCATGTGGTTAGAGACTCCCACTGCAAATATGGCAGAAGTCTCTGGTGACAATGTTGCCCTTTTAGTTTGTTACATTAACATTTGTACATTCATTTCTCAACCCATTTAATATTCTTTTTGTGCATGCCTCCACAGTAAATCAAATATAAGTAACAGTTCTTGTTAAATTGAAGTTAATGGGGGCGCGTTTAACAACAGCAAAATTATCAATACATCTGTTTGAAAACTATTTCACAACTCAGTAGTATCATCAACATATAATATATCCATTTGTATGGTGATTAGTTAAGCTCCAAACCCGTGCATTTAGGCTAAAACACTTCATGAAGAATTTCCACAATCCTCTTTTCTTTATAACAAGAATTCAAAAGGTTCAGGTTCAAAAAAGTGATAGGACTGAATTATTGACAGAAATGCACAGCCTGCACATTTATTCATCAGTTGTAAATACATGACACTATGAAAAAGCTGATTTGGAATAAGAAGTGCTTTGCCTGTAATACTTCTGTCTTTTACTTAGGTGAGGCTTTGTTGCAGGACTTTGTTTATAACTAATGCATCACTGCTGAGTAACTTCTACCTCTGCAGTATGTATGTATTCTGTGAGTCCCATGGGGCTTTGTGGACCTGTGTTACGGGGCAATGTAAACAAGTAGCTTAACTTCTTACACGGCACTGCAACGAAGGCTGTGTACAGTAAGTGTTTTAAGTGATGCCGATCCATGCTTTAAAAGAAATCTGCTCTTTAATCTGTTTCACACTTCTTAGGCTAAAGTGGATTTAATAGTCTAAAGTCAACTGAAGATCAACGTTTGGATTAGCACCATTAGAAAGAGTGGCTTCAAGTCATTCAGACTTTACACAAATGCTAATCTCAGATCAAAGTTTCAGTTCCTCAGTTGCCTCAAAATTCACAAAATGGCCTCACATGATACCTCTGTATTTAAATGGCATATTAATATGGCAATTATAACATGCACGGTATTATTGTGAAACTAGTTTTCGAGTGTAAATAAGGAATGGGAGATAAACGTTAATACTCTAACAATAACCCGTACCAAATAGACTGCAGCCTCGACACTCGGATACAGACATTTCAGTATAGTTTATGTCATATCAATGAATTAGAATTATTGATGAATTAATGCATGTGTAACTTTTATATAGCTGGTAATCTTTAGACCCATTATAACCTATTATAAAACTGCAAAACTAAACTTTTGGTAGTAAAATGTTTGATTCCACGTTTATCTGAAAATATTTTGTAGTAATACAAAATATAATCATAACCAAAGTAGCAAAAAATTGTAAAAGAAAGTATAGTTCTTAGTTAATTGTACTTAGCAAGTGTCCAAAACTGGACTATGAAAATGTTTTTGTTCCTTTGACGTTGTTTCTTTAAAGGATATTCAACAAATATGACCAGAAATGTTAGCGTGAAAAATAAGGCAAACAACAAATGTTGGTTCATCAACTGTACCAAACAGCCATATTTTTTTTTATTTCACAATGACACATTGGACAGGTACTGTAGATATATAGAATATCAAAAACACATCAGTTGACGTGTCATATCTAAAATTAAAAAAACACTTGTTTTCAATTTGCACATAGAGCTCAAGTTTTAAAAGACACAGAATAAAAGTGACCGAACATTACAAATGAAGGAACGCGTCAAAATACATTTCCCAGCACATATTTCTATATTGCATACACATTTACTCAGGAGTGGAGATCTGAAACACCTTTCAAATGATATATATGGTGATGAGTGGGTATTCAAAGGCCACCATATGGACTTTAACTCAGCAAAAACAGCCTGCTCAGCCATCCAAAGCAGAGGACAGACAAGCCTTAAGATGAGTCACATCCTACACACGAGTAATGTTGGGGATACCAGCAGGTACTGGTAAGCAGCAACTGGAGCTCTCTGTGGAGCTCCTGAAGGTCGAACACCAGGTCTCAGTTTGGTCATGCAAACACAGCAGAACGTCCTGGAAATATAAAAGCTCCCTCATCATCAGCGCGGATTGTGACATGGTGGCGAACACATTCATGAGGATTTTAAAATGAAAATCAACAGCCATCATCGGAAAGCTTTCCAATAAAGACTGATACAGAGGAGGGTGTTTATTAATGGCATACAGTGCTAATTTCTTCACGACAGACACAACCCACTGGCTCGCAAGGCATCTAATTTTGGAATGAACATTTAATTAGGTGACTGTACCAATGTAAGAGGTTCAGTTACACTGTGTCTACCATACTTAGTGCTTTTCCCACAGCAGCTTTTTGTATTTAAAAAGGCAATGTGAGAGAGGTGATGATACGGCTTCTGTATCCAAATGATGACCGCGAGTAAAACTGAGTCAAGGCCAGAGAAAAGTCTTGAGAAAACAAAAAATTATTATAAAACGTCACATTTGAAAAACTGACTACAGCATAGATGGTCTGTCAAAAAAGTAAAGACAGAGAAATTGCAAAAAAATGTTTCTATCATCCAAACTAAATATTACAAACAGCATCTACAGAGAGAAATAGATCATTTCTAATAACTTAAAATACTTAAATTATTATGCAATACAATACTCTTCCATGTGGGGCCAGAGGGTAAGAAAATGGATCTGCTCAAAGCCTACGCAAAAAAAAAAAAGAATAGGTAGACTCTTTGCAAAACAGGTCCAAAGGCTAAATAACATAACCTAGTGATATGTGCTCCGACTTGCATGTGTTGTTTGTGTCCTTTAGACGAGAGCACGTCTCTCAGATCCCTTCAGTCCTGCAGTGAGAAGCTTTGGCACAGAAACACCATAGGACGAGATGACGCATCACAACACGGTGCTAATGAGGGACACTCATGCAGGCCTCGCTCCCGTACTGGAGGAGATAAGGTCAGTGAACCCCAACATGCATCGCCACCATACTGCCAGGGCAACGAGAGAGCGGCCGAGTGGCAGAGGAGAGGCTGGAAGGGAGGGGGTGGAAGTAGGTTTTTCAGAGAGGGGAGAGATGAAAGGAAACGGCTCAAATGCACGACCACAGCAGAGGGATGAGAGGAGGGTTTTTCAGCCGTAACAGAGGGTAATGACAGGGAATAAAAGCTAAAGAAAATTATTTCATTTCAGGGACACGGGTCAAAAAGATAACAGCGTACATGACGATTTCAGGGTGGTGGTTTACCAGCTTCTCCTCTGTTTCTCTCTATCCCCCTCCATCTCACAGAGATGACTCCACCTCTCTGGTGACGGTAATCTCGGCGTCGGACAGGGGGGGCACCTGATCGCCTGCAGCCTGCTCGAGGGTCTCGCTGATCACCTCCAGGGCAGAGGCGGCAGCAGCCTTTCCGTCGCCGATGGCCTTCATATCTTTTTTGTCAGCAGAGCCGCAGCACAGCTTGGGGGCGCACTGAGTCCGACAGGAGAGCTCACAGAGGGAGTCTCGAGACTCCGAGCTGAACGTGACAAACTCGGGCTGGATGGTGGTGGCGTGGATTCCCTCGTTGTGGAAGAAGTCCTTGATGCGCTTGGCCACCTCCATGTAGGAAGTGGGGTCATGGCACTTGATGTGCGCCGTGGCGATGATGCGGCTGCCGGCCAGCTGCCAGATGTGCAGCTCGTGGATGGCCAGGACACCCTCCAGAGTCAGCAGCCGCTCATTGAGCCGGTGCATGTTGATCTGCTTGGGCACGGTCTGAAGCAGAATGAGGGCAGACTCTTTGAGCAGTGGGTAGGTAGTATACAGCAGGATGCACACCATGATGATGCAGAGGGAGGGATCCAGGTAGAGGACCCAGCAGGGGCCGGCAAACTTCATGGCCGACATAGTGGGACCCTCCATTAGGTCGACCAGCGTGTGGTTGACGTGCTGGTGGTCCGTGGAGTGGCTGTTGATACAGGGGTTCATACACGTCTCGCCTTCTATACAGGGCTGCCACACGAAGGTGAATATTATAGCAGTGACCACCACAATGACAGAGCCGAGGGCGTCACCCAACACGTGCAGGAAGACCCCACGCATGTTGAGCTGCGACGTATCTAGATCATGGTCCATGTCCTCAAAGTGGGGATTGCCATTCATCTGCACATCTGTGCTGTCTTTACAGCTGATTTCTAAAGATAAAAAAAACAATGGTTAGTTTAGTTTACTGGAACTTGAAGTTAACTTTTAATAATTACCTGGTCTACGACACTGATATACTAATACAATTTCCAAAATGAAGAAGTTGTAACAAAAATATAATTTTGACTGTAAGAAACAGGACAAACAACAAAAAGATCATTCTGTTGACAAAACAAAGCTGTAACAAATTAGCCAGCAATATGGGGATTCCAAGAAGATGTTATCCGTGGCAGCCAGTTACTCAATTGCTCAGTTATGTCATTTGGGGCAAAGCACAAACACATTTGAGACTTGAATCAAAGCAGCCAGATGTCAGCCTGCACTGTTATCAGTTGACACGTGTTGGAGCTGCTCAATTCAAAGTCAGGAGGAGGAGGACATTCTGTCTGATAATTTGACATATTAGTGTTTTTCCCCCTGCTCAAGCTTTCATTGTGGAAGACAACAGGTCACTGAGCTGGTGCTATAACTGCTCAGGTCCACAAACATGAGAATCATGCCATGCTGGATTATATGTAAGAAAACTACCAGCATGTGAGATACACTCACATCAAGCAAATGTAATTAGTCATTGCAGGCTGGTGGTAGCATATACAACTCGGAGGGAATTGCACCTGAGTAATGGCTGCTCTCTTCCATCCCAGGACACTGCCCGGTCATTTATCAACAGCTAATGGTGTTGCTTGGGCAGTCGGCTCCATAGTTACACAGATGTATGACCCAGTAACAGCCATCAGTGTATGGAGGGGGTGGGGGGTATTATTGAAACTGGCAGGGCCTAACAGTGTGGGGGGAGAAATGTCCTTCTGTATGGGTTTAACCCTTCAGTGGACGAGGAGGAAGCACAGCCGCAAACTCAAATTGCTGTCTGTTCCTTTATTGTCAGCACGCAGACACAAACCTCTTAGCTGACCACCACTAGCAGACCAAATGATGAGGGGTTTATAACATATTCGTGTAGCTTCATCACAATTGAATGACTCCACTTGCTGTTTATGAGAAATTGCGGGAGGTAAGAGCTGAAGGAATTTGGAAATATGAGACACTTTTACAAGTTAAAACGTGTTCAAAAAGCGGAAGTTGCTTGGTTGAATCTGACAGCCGTTTCTAGAAATGTCTATGTATAAGCCATCTGATGATGATGATGGTCATTCAAACAAAGCCTGAAACCTGATGCTTTGCCTGTTTATGTCACTGAAGCTGGCCACGATACCATGGATTAAATGACCCTCCAATACATATCTGATAACAAACACATTTGTCTCAATGCTACGGCTATAGATGAAACAATGAGGATTAGTCACTCAGACAGGCTGTCCCCGGGGAACACTGGAGATATATGTTTGTACTGTTGTGCAATCTGCTAATAATGGAGACAAAGTCTGGCACATGCTGTCATGTGGGACACAATGAGGCTGGACTCACACGGTTAGGACTTTTTATGCTGACATGCACTCTGTGACATTGCACAATTTATCACATGTAAGACAAATAATGCAACAAAAACAAATCTAAAAACACAATGAATACAGCTTCAACAGTTTATACTCACCATTTTGAGGTCTCACGTCCCCTTGGCTATTGTGATTTCCCACCAAGTTGTTAGTCTCCTCTCCTGAAGACCCATTCCCAGAATTTTCGCACTGGCTGTTTTTACCCCTCTTGTTCTTATTTCCATGAGAGTGGCCTCCATGGGAGTGTCCGTGTCCGCTGCCTGCGTGTCCGTGGAACAAGCAGAGGCCGAGCAGGTTGATCAGCAGACCCCCGGCACCGACCCCGGCGACCACCAAGGGGCTCTCGATGGCATGCGGCTCGGTGAAGCGCTCCACAGCCTCCAGGACGATGGTGAAGCACAGCGCCGTGAGGAAGATGGCGTTGACCAGAGCCCCCATCACCTCCGCCCGGATCCACCCGAAGGTGTTTTTGTCGGTCGCATGGGTTTTTTCGGCGAATCTCACCGCCACCAGAGCCACTATCAGCGCAATGACGTCCGATAGCATATGAAAGGAGTCCGAGAGCATCGACAGAGAGGAGGTCATCCGGCTGACCACCACCTCCACGATGAAAAAAACAAAAGTCAATGAAAGCATGCATAGCAGCCGGACACGATTAGGCTCGCAGGCCATTTTTCCTAACTAGCAGTCCTTTGTCAAAAAAAAAAAAAAAAGGTTTCCCAGTGTTTTCAGCTAGCTAGCGTTCAACACAAGCTAACAATTTACGGTAAGCTAGCTTGCTCCCTGAGACAATACGATCGATGCTAACAGCGTCTTCACACACTGCTGTTATCCAGCGACGGCAGCATCACCAGGGTATATATAAGAACAACCACAGGCACACATTAATCCAACCGAGTCTAGTAACCTTGTGAGTAGACCGTAGTCGACACCAGCATATTCTAGAAACGTTTGCCGACGAGCTCCCGTTTGCAGACGGCTAAAACTTTGCACCCGAGCCGGTAAACTTTCCACACGGACCACGGCACAGTTGGGCACGCCCAGGGCAATTCCTATTGGTAGAGAGGACACATGCTCGAATCTGATTGGTCAAATTGTGCAACTCTCGCAAGTGGGCGGAGGAAGCAAGCCAGACAACAGCCGTTGCTACGAACGCTAACCACAAACGTACTCTCGCGATAACTTCACAAGATGAATTTACACTTCATAATGATTATACATTTTCATCCTAATTCAAGACCGCATGAGACAAAAAAACACTTACACAGACAAATAAAAAAAAATTCTTTAAAAAAGAATAAAACAGAATAAAACATCAAGTATCCTTAACATAAATAAATCCTTTAAAAGAATGACAAAGCAATTGTTAGGTCAAAGACCTTCATTGGTCATATCCTTTTTTTTGGTTATATAGTGATTTTTGGCATGTTTTAATTTAATTAATTTCAGTCATTCTACATTAAGTTGAGTTTCGTATTGTAGTACGTAAACAAGAGTAGGATCCTTTTTACATTTTGCGTGATGAATACGTTTAGATGCTGTTGGCTTCTAAAGTCATATTAAAAAAAATAGTAGCCTTTTCAAATACAGAAATGTGTCAATTATTGGTTTAACAAATATGTATTTCTTTGTTCTGCCTTTAATAACCCTTTATAATTGTTTTACTGTTAATAATTGTATGTTCCCTTACCTGCACCATTTAAACACTTTTTTTTTCTGTAATAGAATTTAACCCAACATAACATGGACAATTAACATTCAATATAATACCTATGATTTCACAGTTGGAAACCTTATAGTTGTTGTCTTTTAATGTAATCAACTGTAGACTCGTGATCTGTTATTGTACAAATCAAAGTATATAACAAATGTGCCTTTTAATTAAACGCCTCTAATCTGCTATTAATCAAGAACCAAACGACTTTCAGGTGTGAAGCCTTATTGTGAGTTTCCTATAATTACTGACACCAGCCCATCAACACAGTGGCTAACTGATGACCCCTTGTGGGAGTTATCTGTCTTGATGAAGCAGTCATTGTCATATCATTGGTATGTAAATGAACAAGTAACTAGCTTGAGTGATTTGTTGTTTGACACATTTATTAAACAATATGTATGTTTACGTATTTTACTACGACAAACTGAGCATCTTAGGAACTGAGAATGTCTTTAAGGATGGGTAATGTACCTATTGTGTCGTAATAATTTAAAACTACAATTAGTAGTTTTTAATCTGGTAATGTAAAAGCTTAAATTCACAATCAGTCAATTTGCATAGTTCAAATGTTCACAAAGACTGCTCTTCATATACTATTATAACTTGTCTAAACAGAAGTTTTAACATTTGGTTATAGCTACAATTTGCCCTGTCTATGCCCATTTCTAAGCAGTTTGTAAGAGAAACTTATATTCAACAGAATATACAGTACATTTACAATAAACCATCTTTAAAATGAGTATATCCACACATCAAACTTAATGAAATTCTTGACACTAACATACACATGACAATAAAGAGGATTAAATCAGTTTGCTTCACTACTGAATCATCAAATAAATACAGCTTAATTTACATCCAGTTACAACGACTAGCCTTCAGAGGCTTTAACAAATCAGTCACATGTCAGACAGGGGTATCTTTGAGATCAGCGGATGCCGAGTATCTGCCTGCTCTTGAACTGACATGTCTTCTCAACTTCATTCAGTGTCTGAGCGCGCAGGTTGGCCGCATGCAGCCTCCTCAAAATCATCTCCTGGGACGTCCCGCTCGGATGCCCATCTGGCCGCTGGTTCTCTTTGCTCTCACCAGCAAAGTGGACTTTCTTTGTGCCCGGAGAGAGGTTCTCCAAATCTAGGACCAAACAGTAAGGAGGTTCTGATTAACTTTGATCAAGCAGCCCTCATAAAATTATTTGCAATCCAACATGACAGCTAGATTTCACATAGTTAGGGTAAGTAATAATTCTTTATTTGTGTATAAAAACAATGTTTACATGAATAAATAAGTAATAAATATGATTTCAGTCATTCACATCCCAAACAGAAGCATGGACCCATTAAAACATTGTTCAGTAGTTGTCTTGGTTCAGTACTTGCAGAGGTATCCGTCTTATTCCCATACCTATGTCTTTGCCATCCCTCTGCTGCTGCAGGCGGTTGCAATTCTTCAGTAAACTCTCTGCTCTGTAACCGTAGATCAGAATAAAGAGTTAGCAACAATCAAGTGTTAAGAATAACAATGTAGGGTAAGCAAAATAAAATAAATTATGTATTGATTGTTTTATTTCTAGACTCCTAAAAAACAAACAAGTGTACCTTGCGAGTTTCTCATTTGACAGTCGCTCACGGACACAAAGCTCCTGCTCTCTTTCTGCATGAAGGGACATAGGATACCATTAAATATTTGCACAAACTTGAGAGGAATATATGAATTTAAATATATCAGTGCAATACTATTTACACCTAAACAATGATATAGAGGAACAAAAATCACAAAAGAAAATGCAGGTTAGCAGGGGTCATACTGGGCTAGAAAATAGAAAGAAGAAGAGTAGAAAATAATCTTACGCTCCAGCCTCTCCTCACGTTCCTTCAGTGCCTTTTCTCGGTCGCGTAGCGCTTGCTCCCGGAGTCTGAGCTCTGCGGCGGGGGCGGGTGTCGGGTCAGCCGCTTTGTTAGGAGGACTGTCGGAGTCTGCCGTCCTCCTTTGGAGTCGAGCCTGTGCCCTCCTCAGCTCCTCAGCAACCGCCTCGGCCAACAGGCTGCTCTGGAGAATAGACTCCACAGAGGGCCTCAGATAGTCCTAACCATAAACAAACATTATTACTGAATCCTACCTTCATGAAAACACAACCCGACTAGCTGGTAACACAAGTACATTCTCTGTCAAAATGATTTCTAACCTTCAGGTTGAGCATTTTGCACAGTAAGTTGTTGAGTTGCTCAGAGTACCGGTACGGGATTCTTCTGAACTTCCCCTCCCTGATCTTTACTGCAAGTTCTTTTTGACGGTAAGCAGTAAATGGAGGGCTAAACAAAAGGAATCCAGGAGAAATGTCAGAGTCACAGTAAACAAACCACCTGCTGGGAAATTAGCTCAAGCAGAGGAGTAAAAAGACACTTACGACAATGCACAAAGTTCATACAGCAAACACCCCAGGGACCATATATCTGACTTCTCATTGTATGACATCCGGTCTATTTGTTCCTGGAAGAAAATGTTTGGACAAATGGTGGCAGATCAGACGACAACGAGTTATGATGTTAACAATATTTGTCTTTAAATGAAAAGGGTAATTTGGTAAGACACAGCAGATTTAAACAACTCACTGGAGACATGTAGTAAGGTGTGCCGACAAATGTCTTTGCAAAACTGGTGTCATGGTTCAGGATCCTCGCGAGGCCAAAGTCTCCGAGCTTCACATTCTGTTTGATGTCGAGGAAGATGTTGGCTGGTTTCAGGTCTCGATGAAGGACTGTAGCCCTGCCGTCACTGCGTCTGTGGCACTCCTTCAGGGCCAACATGAGCTGTGCCATGACTCGCAGGACAAACTGCTCCTCCAAATAACGACTGGAATGGTAAAAAACACACTTGGTTACCCCTGCATACTGTCAGGAAGCGGATGTACAGTGGAGGGAAAGAAAAATAAACATTTTACAATTAACAAAAGTATAACCCACCCTACTTTGATGCATTGGGCGATGAGGCTGGACAGGTCCCCACCCTCGCAGTACTCCATGACAATGTACAGCTTGGCATTGATCCGGTCTATGATGCGGTCATAGTACTTCACGATGTTTGGATGCTTGAGCTCCCTCAGGAGGTTCACCTCTGACACCAGCATCTGCTTTTCACTCTCTCCCATGGTGCCATAGTCCAGCTCCTTCCACACAAGGATCTACAAAACTTGATTATTTCATCCTTGTAGAACTAAAAAAATGTGAATAACTAAATTCATTTATGATACATTGTCAGAAAATCAGTGGTATAACAATACATATCTAAAAAGGTCACCGATAATAGGTTACAGGTCAATTAAAACAAAAATAGTGTAGCAGCAAAACCCCTGAGAATACCGAATTTAGTTTTATGGTTTACTAGTTTATCCTTAAGCAGTTTGTTTTGTTTTCTAAAGTTACTTTAGAAATGTTTTACTTTAATCCACTGCTGCCCTTTCAGCAGCTTCTTCTGGAATGTTAAGTTCTCCATTTCCCAAGGTGTTATATTAAAATATAATTTCAAGCTGTAAATGGACGTTTCACATTTAAATGTTCAATTAAACATCCATGGGGTCATGGCCAGATGATTATTTAACCACCTGATTGGGAAGCATCCGCCATAGTGTTTTTAATTAATTTAATTAACTACACCTGTGCATGTTCCTGCTGACAAACAGGGTTGACCTTTCTCCAGAGTTTACTTTATTTGTTTTGGTAAATATATCACGTCATTTGCAATACATTTATGATGTGGTTTTATAAATCAGCACACAATAATAAACGGTGTCATGGCTGAACACAGACTTCCGTTCAGGTTAATGATAAACTACCTGAGTTACGTTTCAAGAGGGGAGTGAACAAAACATTTGTAGATTACTCACTTTCCCATCAGATTTTCTTCTTATTTTCTGGCATTTTCCATAGGAACCCGTTCCTATGGTGAACAGCAACTCGTAGTCTTCAACACGGGACGGCATCTTAACGTTTTCAACCGAATCTAACGTTTAAAAGCTACCGGACTTTTCAATAACGTTAGGATATACTCGGCTGTAAACATAAAGTTTAACCAGCGACTTTAGAAATAGTCTTCGACTTTACTCATTTGTTGGTGATGTATTTTTCCCGATAAAGATGATTAAATACACCAAAGGTTTGGCTTTTGGTCCTTCACTTGTGTGTATTGCAGTCAACAAAACAGGAAGCGTTTGCTCGCCGTTTAAATCGGTGCCCAAATACTCGATCGTGATTGGTCTGCTCTCTCCGCACAGTGACAGTTGATTGGTCAAAAGGCAGATACAAGTTGTGAGGCTGCTAAGCGCCTGAAACCCGCGAGAGTAGAGCGGGTAAATGAGAGGTTCAACTTTCCGCAGGGTGGCGCCAAAAACTCACAGTCAGATCAAAGATGTTCCTATGTATGTAAGTTATATTAATATTAACAGATGTCTATACCAATGATTATTGTTTTTTTATAGATTGAGTGTCACATTTTTAAAAGCAATTACAAAACATAACCTTGTGCTTGGGAGAGGGGTACTTCCCACACATTGTTGACAATTCTACAAACTAGAAGGGTTATACAAAAAATGACAGTTCATTTGATTTTGATAATAATTGTTAGTTCCACACCACTACCCAATTCAACTATTACGTTTATTTTCTTTATGCTGCCTATTTAGACATATAAAATATGTATTTTGACAGATTACAGAAGTTGTGTTAACACCCAGACATTCATTCATAACTTTGTCTGTTCTTTGCAGTGTTTATCTCTGAGGTATTGGACTTTTCGTGGTTACACAAGGATTACAGTTAATCAAATATATCTCTATGTTCCAAATACATAAGGATCATATTTAGTTATACACGCTGAGATCAAGTTTAATCCAGCTGGTTTTGGCTGTAGGCCTAGTATATCGTCCACATTTTTATTACATTTCTGATTCCCTGACACATAATTAAAAAGCAGAATTTCATTTAGTTTTGGCATGCTTCAATTATAGATGCTTTAATCCTACATATGAAAGATATAAGATTATCTTTTATTACAGGCGGTCTTTGTTGTCTGATTGGTGCCTGAAATAAACACAGTTTTTCTGTCAGTAAAATCTCCCTCAGCGGGGAAGCCTCAGTAACAGTTGTGTTCAAATGATCCTCTCAGCCTCTTCCTGCTCTCTGCTGCCAGTACCACACACTGACACCACCCAGAGAGCAGAGCCGGGCTGTCTGTCGGCCTGCCTCTGCAAAGGTCACTCCTACAAAGAGCTGGAGGAGTTTGGACATCAGCCAGGAACAGAGGAGGGAGGAGGGGGGGGGTAGAGCGGAAAACTGACAGCTAAAAACAACAGAGACAGTCAGGTGCCTGAGGGCGGGCGCTCTCACGTCACTGTTAAAGGCCAGGAGTTGAGAGGGAGCGACAGACAGCTACATCACAGGCTAACCTCCTCACCCCCGCTGGGGTCACTGTGATGCTGTGAGGGGATACAGGAGGCTTATGGTGCTCATGCCATCTCTGACTCCTTTTCTCTTTTGGATGCAGTTTAAGTCAAAGTCATGTGTCCTTGTGTTCAAGGACACATACAAAGACTCCCTTTTAGTATATGCCTCAGGTCTGTATGTTAGGACACCACTGTTGTGATACTGAATTAAGGTAATACTAGTTATATCAAAGGAAAGGTTGGCATTTTCAGAAAAAGCAAGCTGAAAGTTTTCCTATACAAAAAATAAGGGTAGCCTATATGGCAAAGCTTTGCGTTTCTTCATCTTAAAGCCACCCTATGGCAGTCCATCGTGGTTTCTCCCCATTTTTTGTAAACAAGTGCACCAAGTGGGGCTGCACCAATACTGCCCTATGATTCAGATCTGCTGATAAATGTAATGGGTTCTTCCTCGGCCTATGCTTTACCATTCCACCAAGTTTCATGAAAATGAGGCCAGCAGTTTTTCCATATTCCAGACCGACTTTGATTCTGGAAAAAATGCAATGCTTTGAGCACCACACACCAAATTCTGTTCACCTCCATTGTAATGGGGTGGAGGCAGAAAACTCATAGAACGAAACTGAATTTATCAGCGTGACCCCATTTTGGACAAATGTTCTGTATGTTTTGTAAAACCCTGATGATCAATAATCTACTTTCCTGCATTCGTATTAAAGTTTCCCTTTACATCATAATTCACTGTTGCTCTCCTGGGACACACAATAATGACATATGGGAATTGTTGACACAATATGTATTTGCATGAGGAGCATTTGATCCTAACAACACTGAGGGTCCTTCCGTCTGTCATCAGGAGACACACCGGCGGCTGCTGCAGTGACATTCGGCTCCTTCTGTTCTCTCCACAGCTGGATGTTTTAGTGCTCGCTGACTCGAGGGACGCTGCCTCCACCATTCACCACTGCTTTCACGAGGAAGCAGGCCTCGAAGCGTGACACTGAAGACCTTGGAGAGCGCTGCCCGTGAAATAGTTCATTGCAGGTGTCCGAGCCTCTGCAGCGGACACAAAAGTCCCTCTGGAGACTAATTTGTCTGTGTAATGTGGATGACCTCAGGAGGAGCTGTACTGAGGAGCCTCAGTGCATGGTGATGTTACTGCTTCTGGATTTGTGCACCACGCTGAGCAACAGCCACCGTGGATCCTGACTGTTGGCCCTTTGGTAGGTGAAGCTTCGTGCAAATGTAATCCCATTTTCCAGATCACTTCCCGCTGTTTTTCACCCTCAGCTGCCCGGAGCGTGAGGCCTTCCTGCAGACCCTCCACACATGACTCCAGATGCTTTTGAAATGTAAATGGCTGATGTAATGCAACTTGACCGTCTCAAAGAAACTTTTCCAGGATATTCCGTGAATGACTCGGGCAAGCATCCAAAAGGACGTGGATGTGTGCAGAAATCCCCTTTTCTTTAAGACACTTGAAACACAAAGGTTATTGTTGCATTGTTAAAGAGGCCCTTTTATGCGTTTGGGGTTTTCCCTTTCTTTTGGTGTGTTGTGGCTTTTGTGCATGTAAATGGTCTGCAAAAGCTGAAATCCCAAAGTTCCCTCCAGAGGGAGTTGGAAACGCCTCCATTGGACTCCTTGGTTTGCTTCCGTAACATATTGAGATCTCTATGTAGCGCTACCACGTGATAGTCAATGTTGGGGACATCTCTAAACGGTTGACCAATCACAACAGAGTCTGCAAGCTAACCAATCAGAGCAGACTGGGCTCTGGTTTCAGACAGAGGGTGAAATAAGGTGCTGCATCACAGGCAGTATGAACAAATTAACACCTTTTTGAACATTAAAGCATGGAAACATGTCACAGTAGACACAAAATACAAAAATTAACCTGAAAATGTGCATTATAGGGCCCTTTGAACATGTGCCCTATCTAGCTTTAACTACATTTATAGTGAGTACTCTACAGATATGTTTTATGAACACAAAGCATGAAAGAACTCCACATCTACAACAACAAAAACGCTCCTCACATATGAATGCAGGTGATGACAAATACTATATGGTGTATTACTCAATGACAGTACAAAGAAGGACTTCACTTGTGTTACTTAAACTGCTGTCAATAATGTATTTTTCACTCCCTTTACTGAATGCTGCTTCATTAAAACCTTTTTATTTCTCTCATGGCCCCCTTGGTCCAATATCTGACCACACCTCCACATTGATAATTTCTCCAGGAAGTCACACACATATGTGCAGTGGGCTTGGTCCTTACAGGAAACGCTGATAACCTCGTTGTGGTGGATCATGCAGCAGTGACAGTCAGGAGAGCTCTGCAGTCTTTCGCTGAGAGTTCCCACAGACACCAAGCGTCACGTCTGAAATCAGAGCTCTGTAATGTAAACCAGACTTTCAACAGCTGGTGAGCGACACTACAGTTAAACAACAAGCCCAGGACGGAGCAAACACAGGCTCTAGTTACCTGGAGACCGTCCTCAGCTTGTAACTGAAAGAGAACATTTTAACGTTGACATTTGAGATTATTTAAAGTGACAAGTTATTTTTCCCTTTGTAATTCCTACAAGAAGAATCGCTGGAGAGTTTGATATTAAAGGAACATACTCATTGGTTTCTTGCAGAGCTCAAGTTATGGGATGATTGCTACGACTCCCTGTTTGTTAAATATAAAGCTAGCATTTTAGACAAAATATATCCCTTCAATAATTATCCAAAAATACTTATATCAACATTGAGTGTTAACTTTTCATTATGTGATTTGATCATAATAAATATAACATTGAATTCATTGTAAATGTATTGATTGTATATGGTACATTTTAATTCAAATAAATTGACCATATTTCAGTGGATTTGTATTTGAGTTTCAGGAATATATTAAGACTCTTAAATACAAACAAATGTGGTTAAATGTACTTTTTCAAATTCATATTCTAGTTTTTCTGTAGCATTATGCAAAGCACATGTCTGAAATATTTGTATAATTAAATGTTTAATCAGTAAAGATAAATAAGCAGAGTTCCCAAAACGTCAAACTAATTATTTCTTTAGGTCCAGGGTGTTCGTAAATGAAAAGCTGTGGCTGTGGAGGAACCGAACAGCAAAGGAATAACACTTTAACATTTACTGTGATACAACACTGTTAATGTTATATGGAATAAAACGTGTCAAAAGAAAAACCTTACACTGTTAGGATCTTTATGATGTTTTATTCCAGCACAAGTCTTTTGTGTTGTAAAATGGCTGTGTAGCTAGGAATTAAAGGAGAAGTACAAAATGGTAAATTACAGACAGCTCTAGAATAATTTGTTTAAATCCCTATTGTGTTTATTTCCTAAAACCACATCAAGGAAAAACATTATTTCCCTGCCTTCTTTGGAAACATGGTCAGATAATACAAAAATAAAATAAAATAAAAAGCTGGAGACAAAAAATAGGAAAAAGGGTGAAGCTTCAAGTCACTCTCACACTGGAGGGGAATCTGAAAGGGCCGCGAATGAATCACATCACCAGCCTGATTTAAACGTGTTACCTACCGGGTCAGGTAGCCCTTTTTTTGCATTTCACTCACAGTTTCTAGCAACAGTGGCACACAGGGAGGGCAGTAAAATACTCAAATGCACCATTTATGCATTCGTTTTTGACAACAATAATTGCTGCTCCACCATCATTTTCCTAATCGAAGCAGGCTAAGCAATTACATAAAATCAACTTTAAACCGGTACATTCGAGAGAAAAGCTGCGTCATTGCAGGCCCTGCCAGAGTTTCCCTCACAAGTGAAGAGTGATCCCTTCTCCACTCCAAGTTATAGCTCGACATCACTTTTTTTTTTTTTGCAAATGTTTGTCACAAGGGAGTGTGAGGAAACAGCATTATCTAGGATTGTGGTCTACCTGGACATCAGGTAAGGCTTGATAGTCGAGGTTTTCCCACTAAATCCTGATTTGAAATGTACAATGGTACAAATTTGAAAGTGGGCCCATGTGTCGCTGTGCAAACGTTGTGTCAGCCAGCACACGGCAGTAGCTCTAATGTCTGAAGCACACAAACAACTTCCAGGTCAACATTTTTCAAATTAAATAAAAACAAAGAAAAAAGGTTAACACTGAGAAGTGAAGGGAAATTCCTCGCTTTCTTTTTTTAAAAAACATTCATGATATTTTAAACAAAACTTCTCTGAAATAATCACGGACCAAAAGAGAGAAAGAAACGCTGCCGTCATTTCCAACAATTAAAACTCTTCCTCACATTTGTTATGTACAAGATTTAAACATACCATGACATGAGGACGACAGTTTCATGTAATTTCAAATGAAATCTAATTCGACCACTCGCCGCCGCACTCTGACGTCACAGAGCAACACGACATGATTCATATATATCAAAAGAGGGGGGGAAAAGACAACCACACACACTCACTTAGGCAGGTTATGCTGTAAATGTACAGTAATGACACCTATAGTTCTGTAAGCCAAAATCTCTATTTTAGAATGCTGAACATTAGGGTAGCTTTCTATAAAAATCATATTTTTTCCCCCATGTCTTTTCCCCACCCGACGACACTAAGCATATGGCTTAAATATTTGTAAAACTATGTAGTCCAATGGGGGATAAGAGTCTCTGCCTTCTCAGTCTGGCTCGCTGAGATGATCCTTCAAGGATACTCTGCTGTGTGTAGCTGCACATGGCTGTGTGTGCATGTGTGTGTATGCATGTCGGAAAGCAGAAGGGAATCCACAAAGAGGGAGTTACTTTTTAGTTGATCAGACTGCAATTTCTTGCCCTGCGTGCCAACCTTTTTTTCTGCTTTGCAATAAAATGAGCACTACGGCACTGTCTCCTCTTCCTCCCTTTAACGTCTGACACAGAAACGATCCCTAAAACAAGCGCCGCATCATAGCCGCCGTTTCCACTTAGGCTCTCAGCAGGGCTGCCAGTGTAAACATTATCCCCCTTTTCTCACAATACTGCCTCGATAGACAGGCGACAAACAGGAAAACAAAAAGTCAACAAAAAGACATCAACAACAAAATACAATGGCCGTTTTTTGGAGATATGCAGGTTCGGGGAATAAAACAAAAACATTGACAGCTACCACGCAGGAACATTTATCCTGGGACAGGGAGCAGTTAGGGCAGTATGGATCCTTAGTGCAATGAAGCCAGAGGAGCGGCAGCCTCAGCGTCCACAGCCGCTCGCTCTGGAAGGTGTCAGCGGGCTGAAAGAGAGGTCCAGTGGGCTTCATCAACTCTCGCCAGGAAGAAGATTAAGGGCAGACATTATGCTTCTAGTCACATACATCCAATCACACACACACACACACACGTTCATACATACTTTATACTCTGTAAAACTACAACGGCTAAAGCCTAGAGGGGAAGAGAGAGTTCGGTCCAGAGCGTCCTCCGGAGGAGTCCTGAGCCTCATTTTTCGTTCACTTCCAATACAAAGTTATGTCAGTGTGAGCGTCTACATGTATGAGGACGTGTAAACATCAAAATGTGAGTCGTGACGAGTGCGAGAGATTATTCTGCTAGGCCGTTGGAGCGAGTGTGTGGTTTTAGGTTTGTGTGCAAGTTAACTATGCCTGTGACCAGTTCCTTATTGTATTTGTTTTCTGTGTGTTCCTCATATGTTTTTTTTGTTTTGCTATTAAGTCTCTCCACTGTTGTAAATGTACATTCATCCATCGTAGGGGGCATGTGTGACGCTGGGCCACACACCAACTGATCCTGAGGCTCTTCCAGTGGTCCAATAAAGACTCTCGCCTCATCAGCGCGCTCAAAATAAACAGCAGTAGAGGTACTGGAGGACGCTGTACCACGCGTAGCCCGAGGCGAACGCAATCGACTGGACAAAGCACAGCCACACGGGGTCGAGGATCATCGGCCGGGACGCCACCTCCTTCTGTCCGTCTTGAGGGGGGAATGATCCTGTGGAGGACAGAAATACAGACCAGTCACTTTTGTGCTTCTTTTTATTTTTCAAAAGATTTAAACCAAGATGTTGTGATTTTTGGGTCAAACTGAAATCATCATGGAACTTTTTGCATACCATTTCCAAGCACAGAAACGTGTACAACACACTACAGGAAATGGAACACCCCAAAAAAAATCACAATAGGGCCCCTTTAATTTATTTTTAGCTCAACAATATGATGTGAACATGCCAGGTATTGAGGACTAAGATTTCAGGACTACTTGTTCCAGTGAGTTTTGACTGACTCATCATTTGCAGTCAACACATGCATACAAGAAAATGTGACAAGAAACATTGTTTTCCATATTTTGGGTAGTAATAATCAGGTTTCCTGCAGATAGATGTCTTGGCCATGCATGAAGGGAATCCTATATATTTTTTCAATAACCCTCATTCAAAACCACAGGTTAGGGTACAGGCAAAGTATCCCTATGATTAGAAAACAAAAACAAAGAAGCCTTTAAAAGTGTAATTACATCTGTTAGAGCTTCCACTTATCCACCTACAACAAGCTGAGTTGAGTACAAAGTAGTGTCAAATGGATGGATCCTGCTAAATGTTGTAAATGAGGGTTTCTAAATTCCTAATGGTGTAAGTAGGAGGCATAATATGATGCCAGTGCTGTATCACGGAAGTTGACAGTCTGTCTCCTAGCAACAGTGGCCCTCAACTGTCAGTCAAACGTTGCTAAGGGAAACGCCCACTCAGAGGAGTACAGCTCGGACAAATATGTGTTCATAAAATACGCTTTTGAAAAACATGTTGCAGTATATATCTAGTATATTTCATATATGTTTATACTGAAGGACGGAGAAACAGACCTTTGGCGTAGAAGTGGTTCAGCAGCTCTTCCTTCTCCACAAACCTCTGATACAGCCAGTCAGTCAGGGCCTCTGCCTCCACAGGAACCTCTTTTATTGGGTACATCCTGCAGGAGAAGGAAGAGACAGGCAGACAGGGGGTGAGATGAAACTCAGAAAAGGATCACTGAAGTCTCTCTCAGCACAAACGCTCTGCATCGATCGTGGAAGCTGTGGTCCCTGAGCGCAGACGTCTGTCAGACCGGAGTCTATTACAGTGTGTGTGCTGCTGTAGCTGCAGCTTGTTTTGGGGATTCATTAACCGGCCGCCTCATCAGAGAGAGAGACAGGAGTGCTGAGAGGAGCCTGACAGGAGACACACACGTCCTGGAGCTCCACAAAATGCTTTGGTAACAAGTGTGTGGGAGGAGACACTGAAAAAGTACAAATCAATGTTGCCACCAAGACTTAGAGAGGCAGCACTATTAGATTCTGCCAACCATGGAAAACTCTTTCATCTGTGTGGGGGACAGGGAGTGATTAGTTGGCTGTGAGTAATGATTATTTAAATATATAGATATTATACTGTTAAGTTTTTAGATAAACCAAAGAATTTCAGCAAACAGTAAAACTGCCCATGGTGAATTCTTACTTTCACAGAATATTTAGTTTGAAAAGTCAAATGTTGAGAAAAAAAAGCATGACACATCCCCTAATAAAACAATTCAGAAACGATAATGGGAAGACACTTCAAACCACTAAGAATATTTACAAAAAGCCTTTCAAACCAAACGCATAACTGTGCTAAAGTAGGATGAATATGTGGTTCTGTTTACTTGCTATACCCTGATAAAGACAATATAATCTGATCATGGATTAAGCTCACGCGTCTGTCACTCGCTGTTTGTGCACGCTCAAAAAAGGTCTAAATGTTTCTGCCTCCTAAGAAAATCAGTCTGCTGTCAGAGAAATCTTGACTTAAAACCTTCGATGCCAATCTATTTAATGTCAAAACTGACTAATTGTTTCATCTTTATTCATTAGCCAAACTAACATCTAGTTGTCAATCTCCACTAGCTCCTTTAATTCTCAGACTACCTCCTTCCACACATAACAAACACCTTTTTTTTTTTTTAAAGGTTGTAATAAGCCGTGCAGGGCCGCTGTAAAAAGAGTGCTGGTGAGGAGTGTGACCAGAAGGGGTCCCCAGCAGGCTGCGCTGAAAACACTCTGCTCACCTTCAGACAGAGGTTACCGTGTCCTCCCTCAGACCAGCGTTTCCTGCACTTAACATTTGCTCAATATTCCCGACTGGGTATTGTCCTTCGTAGAAGTACACATGTGCGTACGAGGAGAGCTTCTGTAAGAGGGAAGTAATAAGTGATACGGTATGGATTTCCTGAAGGCATAAATGTACTAAAAAAGCAATTTAAGGAAAAGACAGCAGCACTGTCAGGAGGATGTCTTGTGGTTTAAATCCAGTTTAAGGACAAAGACACCCGCTCTTTGTCCCCTCTGTTGTGGGTGAGAAAACATGACTTCATAAGCCATAATACCCTGAGTTGAAATAGGTTTTTAAAAATAGGAAGTTCTCCAACAGGGGTGATTGTTTTGAAGTGTTGCTTGAGTCTGGATCATTTGTGAAATATGTGATTTTTGCTCAGAAAGTGCTTTTATTCTGATAATTAGCAGCATAAAATCAAGCAGAAATGTCTGATTTCAGAAATAATGAGCGACTAAATCAATTAAATGTTCATCATGTCACTTTTTCCGAAAACTGTCAAACAATCTTTCCTGAAATGTTAGGATTTTTTTTTTTGTATTAGTCTTATTTAATTATGGACATTATAATATATAAATTATAATAATAATTCTGACATTTTAGAGACAAAATGATTCATCCAGAAAATGTTCATTCATAATGTAAAAAGAGTTGATTGCTGTGCTGATACATGTAATTAAATGTTAAATCAAAAACATTTCCAAACGTAGTGTCCACATGACAAATGTAATGTTATGACATAACGTAGTATATTTAGAAGTTGAACATAAAGTAAGGCCAGGAGCTGAGGGTTCAGCAGTGACTTGTGTTTGTTTGGTACATTTATCCACGGACTCTCTACTCATTATCCGGCAGGTTCACTGTGTGGGCGTCGCTCTGTGGCGAGGCACAACAAGGTCCTGTTTCAGTGGAGAAACTTTTATGTCCCTTGCAGCATCATAAACTCCTGTTAAATCCAACATAAAAAAAGATTCAACTTATTGTCATTGCGTAGTACAGGTACTATGTAACAAAACGGTTTCTCTGCATTTGACCCATCCTAGTGTTAGGAGCAGTGGGCTGCCATTATGTACGGCGCCCGGGGAGCAGTGTAGGGAACGGTGCCTTGCTCAGGGACACCTCTTGGCACTTGGTCTTCCCGGGACTTGAACTGCTGACCTTCCAGTTGCCAAGCCAAGTCCCTATGGACTTCGCCACCACCGCCCACTGACTAAAATCTACCACTGTCTGTAGTAGTAGTGGTTTCTTTAAAATGGAGGTAAGCTGCTGTGGCCACCTGACCTGTTGATTTTAGGATAAAGAGATTGATTTCACAATGATTCCCCTACAGCCTCAGCCGATATCAGGTGTCTATGATGTTACCTTTAGTCACTAGCACATTCAGAATAAGGCTGAGAATAACAGTCAAATCAATGCCCCCTCATCGTAAGACTGATAGAATACTATGTAGACAGACAATAGCAATACAAGCAAAGTGAAATCAAGTACCACAAGAACATAAAGCAGTTTTCCTGTAACTGCTGTGGCGATGAATGCTAATTTCTTATTGGCTGCACATGAAGTTCCCATTAAAAGGGAGTTATTTTTTTTGTTTTTAAAGTGGGGTTGTAAGACTTATTAAAGCAAAGTCAGTATAGAGTTTAGAGAAATAGATTATTACAGAATATATTATTTGACGTCAGACAGCAAAGGCAAAAAAACTAACCAACTGAGGCGGCGGTGGGCAAAAAACCCCCGTTTTCTCCGAGGTAAAATACAGTTTTCTTCAATGGCGTTTGGTGGATTTAATCGTAGATTTGGCGTGTTGTGTTCTTTATTTCAGCTATGGAAAAAGACGATGCTACGGTATGATGATGTTGAAAAGAGCATAGTTAACTTCATCAGTTTATTTGTTTAAATGGATGTCTGACGGCAAGGAAAATGATTGAAAATATTCTAAATATAGTGTACACTTACAATGATATTGATTATTTAGGTTGGTCTTTTCTCAGGTTGTTAAAATACATTTAGTTTTTGTCCCCCACAGTACATTCCTCCGTCAATCTTACGCATATGACTTCACTTGTAACAGTGCATTTTTCCTGAGAAGTGATTGGTGACGGCGGTGTTGTGGTCATTAAATAGTAAATGTATGAATGATTAAATCTAACCCATGCAAGCCAACAGAGCGTTTCACACCTGCTGCAGAGAGGACGCCTGCCAGGGGCCCTCTCCTCGACTCTTAAATGTAAACCGATAGCCGTGTAATCCTGCCGGGCTTCGGTCACTTATCAGAAGCATTTAGTGACTCGGGGAGCAGGTGGAGGCCACAACGCTTTCATGCAGCTGAAATATTCATGGAGGAATCAGGATCTTTGGTTTCCAGCTGAGGTTGGAGGAGGCGCTGCTCATTTGGGTCTACAGCATATAGACATGCTGAGATAGCATGCAGTATCTTCCTGTGTCATTGGTTAACAGCCAGGTTTGTTTGGAGAACAAATGTCACAATGTCAAACTTCACACAGCCAAAACTCAACAGCATCTTGAAGTTCACAGGGTTTATTTCCTGCCCTGAAATCACCGGAGTCCACATTTAAAGGGGACCTATCATGCAAAATGCACTTTTGTACGTCTTTTATACATGAATATGTGTCCCCGGTGTTCCAGGGAACTCACCAAGTGTCAGAAAACACAACCCTCTCTATTTTCCTCCATACCCAAATCTCTAAAAAAGGGGCTGCAACGGATCTGATAAAAACTGATCCAGATTTGAACACTGTCCTGACGTCAGGACGGTGGCGCTACGGCTATTGGGCCAACTCCACCAATCAGGAGGAGACAGCCACGGCCATTGCCGTTCGAAAGCGCTGGAGACGCTGTAGTACATATGCCAGGCCTCTAGATGGTGCTGTTCTCACAGAATCTGACCAGAGCTAGAAATGGTCAAATTGAGCAAAATGAGGCATGGCTAAAATGCATGATCTGTTTGGTATTTTGAAAAAAAAAAAGTATAAATATGCCTTATATAGGTATGGTCCTACACTATATTATTCAAATATAGCATGATAGGTCCACTTTAAGCAGCTGCCTGGCTTGGTATTTTGAAACACTGAAACAATCATTGCTTTTTTAAATGTTGCCAATTTCTTTTGAATTCAATAGCTTTTGCTGTGACATTACAGCTGTTAACGTTAAGCTTATCGTATTTCAGTATCATGCAACTTTCTCTGCATAATCACCTTTGAGAAGAGGTAGAAGTTTACCTTTACATTGAAGCAGCAGATACTTTATTACTTAAAGTACACTTAAAATACTTTTTACGCTGAGTAGTACATTTTTCAGCATGTGTGGATACCTTGGAGAGCTGGTGCTTTAAGGTGCTGACGTGTAACAGGTTGTAACGAAACATCAGCGGTCCAGTTTCAGCACATAGAAATCAAACGGGCTTTGATCGATCGGTGTGTCGTTACCCTCAAAGATATGCTGGGATTTTGTTGACAGTAGTGTAACAAATTGAAACTTTATATTATGCAGAGTAAAAAGAAACAAGAGTATGGAGGTATGTGTTGAGCCAGTAGATGCAGTGGCACGTTACAGTAGAGGTGGTAGTGGTGGTGATGTGTTGGCATGGTGCCACGGCAACGCTCTCATTTCCACCCTCACCCACTTGGCAGCAGCCTGCATGTTAACCCGACACTCTGGCGCTCAGACAGACAGACAGCTGCAGCTTCCTCTGTCCATACGCCTGAACATCAGAGATACGTCCAGAGGTCTGATCTTGTATTTAAGTAAAAGTACCAGTTGTAGGAATACTCTGTTACAAGTTAAAGTCCTGGAATCCAAATGTTACTCAAGTAAAAGTACAAAAGTATTAGCATAAAAATATATTTAAAGTTCAAAAAGTACTCATCATGCAGATTGGCCCATTTCAGAATAATATATATGATATGTTTTGATTATAAGTATTTATGCATTAAAGTGTTATCAAAGCTGGTAAAGGTGCAGCTAGTTTTAATGACTTTGTATGCTGCTTAATTAAGTAACCAAATGTTAAACATCAATGTAGTGAAGTATAAGTATACTGTTAACCTCTGAATTGTAATGGGTTGGAAGAACATGTCATTAACAAAATGGATATACTCAAGTAAAGTACATCAAAATGGATCAATACACTACTTGAGTAGATGTACTAAGTTACTAACACCACTGCTTTCATCCAACTGATGATGAACATCCTTGCTGCCATTTGCGGTTGTTTTTTCTGGATTATATGACAAACATTGACCACGTGTTTATTATCACAAGAATAGACACATTTAGGCTATAAACCCTTTAGCCATTTAGCTTCTGTAAATCTCTTCTCCTGAGATATTTGTACCCCTTTGAATGGCCTGGGAAGCCAATTAAATGTGGACTCTTGCAGGAAAAGTCTGTCCTCTTTGGAGAGTAGCCACCAGTCATTGTTAGGGGACTCTCTACGGCCCTACATCTCTCTTTAGGAACAAAGAGGTGTCCTGGGAGGTCTGTTATCGAGCACAGTGGTGCAAAAGGTGAATATAGAGATTAGCGGCCAGTGTGGCTTGGGTAGAAAAGAAAAGTCTCCTGTGCTGCTCTCCGTCTTTTTCTAGTTAAGATAAGAGTCCTCATCTAAGTGCAAAAAAGCTCCAAATCCCAAACTGCTGCCTTTAAAGGTCTTTCTCAAAGTCCTCCTGTGGTGTGAGGGTCAGTTTGACCAGCAGCAACAACAATTACAGAAAGAATACTCTGGTGATCTCCTTGTATTCATTTAATTTTGTGTTGCATAACGAAACCACTAATTGCTTGCTAAATGGCAAACTTTTATCAGCAATCAGAGAAAAAGTTAAGGGATAGAAGTCCGTTTGTTAATTGCTCAATTTAGTCTTTAACAATTTGGACACGAAAAACTCCTTTACCGAAAGTAAAAGGGATCAGCCAAAGGGATATACAGTAAGTAACTGTTTAAATTAAAACGTATTCACAATAGTACGATTTAAGCATTTTAATTGGGTACAATTTGGAAAGGCATGAATGCTTTTATGGCAGAAGTAAACAGACCAACTGCTGGTTGAAATCAGTTTCATGGTTGATACTTTGTAAAAAGTCAGAGTGAAGGACTTCATTTTTCCTTGGTCGAGATCTAAACTCGAGTGACAACACGTGCTTTTGTCCTCCATTGGAGCATCGACCTCTTATCAGTGCAGCGGTCCGATGTGACCTCCGTCAGGTGGAGATGGACTCTGTGACCCCAACCCAGTTTATTGAGTCTCTGATGTCACAACTACCATGCAGTTTATTTTTACGAGGGAGCACGTTTGAGGTCAGACTGAGTGTGAAGTAGGACACTCCGTCCCAAATGCAAACTGTACGCAACAAAAGAACCAATATGTAATGATTGAAATACAGGTATACAAATATTCTTTTAATAATGGTTTCATATCCAGAAAGAATAGTACCACACTTGGGTTTTCAGGTACGATTACTACTTGTTGCACTCCAGAGTATGTCTTCTGCAGTTAACTTTTAGACAATTTTTCATACAAAACATCAGGAGATCAACACTCCTGGAATTGAGTCTTGTAAATTAGATTTCTTGCAGAAAAGTTAGACTAAGATGATAATAATACTAAGTTAATCATTTGTAATATAAATTGATTTCTTAAGGCTTTTATTTCAGTCAAATTAGGCCATTAGGACTTGAAGACACTATCTTGTTTTATGGGTGGGGGGTGACCTCTGTTAGTGTAGGTGTTTCCAAGTCAACAAATGTCCTCTGAAGACCCTAGTAAAAAATAAATAAACCCTACTCATTAATAAACCCGAGACACTTCCTCTAACCACAAAGGTACTCATTAAACTTGCAGGTAAAACAAGAGTGTACGAGATATTGATCCTGGTTTAGGCGTTGAATGAACCTCATTAAACAAAATGTGTGAATGAAAGAAGGAACAGAAGGAAATGCAGGTTCTGATTTACACCCAGTAACTACAACCTTCTAAATAATGCTTTGGGAGAAAGAAAATGTGCCTCAGTGTCTGAGAGAGAGCCAGGTGTGCAGCTCTCCCTGTGATGACCACGCAGACGCCATAAATCATGTCACCTTTCAGAAATGTTCAAACAGCAGCTTTCAGAAACGCACACAGCAGCACAAAAAAAGAGAGGAGACGGTGCATTTAAAAGAAGAAAAAAAAAAAATCAACGTATTCGACTCCCACTACTGCCCTCACCCGGCCCCTGTACACCCACCAGACTCTCCATCTGCCATTCAGAGGGCTTATGATGCTGCAATCTGGAAGACTGAGATTATATGGGGAGAGGGCAGGAGACACAGCGAGAGAGAGAGAGGGAGGCTGAGGGGTGAGGAGGCAGAGAGAGAAAAAAGGGAGGTAAAAAAAAAAGTGCTGTATGTGGATTCATCGACAATATGACTTAATTGTCAGCTGAATGTTTTTGGATCTGTGGCTCACGCGCAGCAGTAATCTATACAGACCCGTAAAATGATAACACGGGAGGAGGGCGACCGTTTATTATCAAGGTCAGCTCACATAACATCTGCCAGGCTGAGGACGCAGGATTTAGGGCCATGACACACCTTCAGAGGACGATCAAACGGCCCATGTCTTCTGTTGGACTTGAACACACCACGAGGTTACATGTGACGTCCAGCTAACAGCTAATGTACACGTACGCTCAGGGCCTGCAAGAGAGGAGATGACTTGTCCCATATCTGTATTATATATATATACATATTATATATTTAAACAAAAAAAAAGAATAGCAAAAGGCCAAGCAAATCCCCCCAAAAAACAAGCAAAATACTAAATTAGATTGTTTTAAGATGAAGGTGATCAGAATAAATCAGCATCAGTTTATTTGTCCTGGGGAAATGACAGTTGTTCCATTTCAGATCAATTAAAAAAGGTAAATAAAATCTAATATTTATAGAAACATGAAAGTTGGACTAAAAATATTAAAAGAAAAATAAGGTATGTATCATATAAACATAATAATTTAAGTAAAAATGATAAAATAAAAATCATAATAATATAATATAACCCCAAGAAGTAAAGTGGCAGTATATTGACTTAGAGTGCCTGGCGCTCCGACACAAATCAAGTCTCCATTGTGATGAAAGCAAAAATAAACAAATGAGAGTACCGGTATGTCTCATTCGTTAAAACTTAAACTGAGGCTCTCATGTTGAAGCACATCCTACTTTCCCTCTACAAAACTAGCTAACAATTTTCATGCTAAAGTGAACCTGTGAAACGGTCTTCCTCCTGAAGCTGAACAGCCGGTCCTGGAGCTCCAGCCTCAGGTCTGCTGCAGATTCAACATGCTGAATCACCGATATGAGCAAACGGCTGACTCTCACAGCTCCTACTCTGCCTGTGAGGCCAGAGGATTCTCCTCTCTGCATGTTTTCTGATAACACCATCAACTCTTGAGGTTATTATAATAGTCTAAGAACAATCTAAGGGGACCCGGAGGTATGATATACTTTAAAAACACACTTAGAGAGGGAATCCCCCATTTGATCAGAAGAGGAGAGGACGTGATTTTGATGCCCATTCTTAGCTCAGCACGGACATCATGACAATAACTTATTTTCTGGATGCTGTCCCGGCCAACAGGAACCATGTTTTCCATAACATCCCTGATGCAAAATAACACAATTTGATCATAAATATCGGAGTACTATTCACATTTCTTTCACCGGGTGGGTTTTTAGTTTGATTTCTGACTCCAAATATACCTCACTTTGAAATGATCTTATCACATTCGGGAAATACATCTTGACCCCAGTATTGGAATTCATTTGGTTCAATTTGCACACGATCAAACAGAATCACACCATCTAATGCAGCTCACAACAACCTGCTGTTCTGGTGAAGGGACCTATTTGTAGAAATCACCGATTTCAGGGGGGAAAGCTCTAAATCCCTGACCTCGCCTGTCCAAATTAAATCCCTTTTTTGATTTTTTTGTTGTTAAAAAAGACAAAGATAAAGGTAACAATGTCTGCTGAAGCAAAAGAAAGCCAGATTTGTACTCCCTTAACACAGGAGTGGTCGAAATTCATTAACTTGTCTTAGTATTAAATTCAATTATTATGTTTTCAGTTTTGTTTTTGTCAGGAGGATTAGAAAAAAAGTACTAGCATGATTTGCATGAAACTTGGTGGAAAGGTGACGCATGGGCCAAGGAAGTACAGATTTGATTAAGGAGCGACTCTGATTACGGGGAAAAAACTGTTTTCCACTTCCGTTAACATTGCCAAAAAAGGACTGTTGGTCTTCCAAATGTATGTGCTCTGCGAGTGTCTCTGTAGTAATGGTTCTTGTGATGCTTGGGGCAAAACTTGTGTAACCTCTTCTCCTATCTGCATTTCCAAAGTGCATCACATTGCACATTCTCCAGCAGAGTTCCCCTGATCTTAATCCTCTTGTTGACGCTGCACCTGCACCAGCATGGGCCTAACTGCTGTCTGATCAGCCTCGTCTTCGCGCTTGGAACATGAACAGCTTTTCTTCCTCTCTGTCGGGGAGGGGGGGGGGGGGGGGGGGACTCGCTGTGTGTCCCCAGCCTGCAGAGCTGCTGACCAGGCGAGGGGATCTGATCGTGTCGATGGCTGATTAAAGGGTCTCAGCGTTGGGGTGGGACCGGTGCATCCGCTGCCCGTCTAATTACAGACTTAATGAGTCCTTAGCTTTTGCAGAAGTGGGCGGAGAAGCTCCCAGAGAGGAGCCAGAGAGCAAGGCTTCATAAATCAGGTTTCACTTTACCCTTTCATTGCCTGGTGAGGTGAACACACACATTACGTTTTGTGAGGAGGTTGTTCAGGGGCAAAACACAACCAAAAGGGGTCAAGATGACTTGTACCTGATCACTGCGGCTTACGTCTGGATACGTCCCTTATGATGTACCGCGACAAGACAATACAGAGAGGGCCACCTTCATCTTGGAAAGAGACTAAAGAAATGTAATCCTGGCCCACCTTCATCATACCCCCGAGTGGGTGGATTAGCAACAGAGGGCGGTGACGGCGGGACAATATGGAGAGGACAAATACATTATCTTTGCATAATAACAGGGCTATTCTTAGCTGTAGAATACAGGAATATAGTTGATATAAGTATGTCAATCCGTTATTAGCAACTAAAAACTTATTTCTGTGTTTTATCTGGCACATACGCAAACTTATATTAAATAAAGGAAACCAGTCAAACCTTGAAAAACACTGGCTTTAAACAAATTAAATGCTTAATCTTCTTCAATAAATTCCTTTCTCTGTAAAATGGCCATTAATTTCCACTTTTGCAAACAAACCAAAAACATATATAGCTTTATATAACCAAATATGAGAAATTAGCAATCAAAAAATCACTTATCAAAATCCTTGCAGAATTATTTTCTGTCAATCTTTTAAACAACCAATTATTTCAGCTCTAAATGTTGCTACAATGTTTTTAAATGTATCGTAGCAGGAACCGAGTCAAAACGAGGACCCTCTAATGCCCCTTTCACACCAACGCAACTCCGGTTCAAGCTCCGTGCTAGAGCTTTTCTGGTTCAGAACCGGTTCTTCGGTTTAGCGCCGGCTCTTTTCACACCGCTCAGAGCCCGACTGGTGCTGCCGCTGCTGCGTCATGACGTCACAGTTTACGTCGCTGAGTTTCTCCCCAACGCCGGAGCTCACCTCACAATAACAACGGGCCGGGGACTGCGTTGCTTTTAATCATACGAAGCCAGATTAAATTAAATAACGACTTCTCCAACCTTATACTTTTCTCCAGAGTGCCGTGGTTCATTGTTTATTAATGTGTTTCAGCGGCATTTACCGACCGCTGCAGTGCTGGCCGGCTGCTCTTCCACGAGTGTATTCTCCCGTTAGCTCCGGGTTAGCTCACACGGCTCTAAAGTATTCACTGTCTGACTGTCACACAAGCAGCTGATACATATCCCCAGTTCCCCTTAAGTGAATGTGTGTCAGTCTGAATTGACGCTGTTTGGTGTCAGTCTGAATTGACGCTGTTTGGCATCACAACGCTGTTATGAAAGTTTCTCTGGTATAACATGGGTGATGTTAGCATAGCAACCGAAGCTAAACTGACTACTTGCTAAGCAGTTTTCTACAGGCACTTTTTACCGACGTATTTTTCATTATGATTCTACTTGTGATAGTCGGACATGACAACCTGTGCAGCCCATGTATTGATTCCATCCGATAGCTGCTATAATAACAAACAAAACGTCTGCCTGCTCTCCACAATGATCAATAACAGCGAACGGATGGTCAAAGTAAACAGAATCACACGAAGCCTGGTTAGTGTTGCCTGACTTTATAAAGTGTGTTTTTTTTAACAAGTGTGTGGTTGCGTTCTAGTCACTTTGCTCAGCACTACTGCTTGTTACAACTTTTATTTGCCGTACTCGCCTTAACTGTTAGCTCAGGTTAATCTCGCCCCCCTCCGACGTAAGCGTGACGTATGCGGTTCTTGCTTCTAGACGGACAACTTTTTGGTGCTCGAAACGAACCGGATTCCGGAGCTATGACGCTGCTCCGCTGCGGTGTGAACAGGAAAACCCGGTGCTTTTCAAGCACCAGCACCGAACCGGCCCTGAAACACCGTTGGTGTGAAAGGGGTATATCAGAACAAACACAGAGCCATAGCTCTACTTAAGGTCTACCGCTCCACGGGGACCCTTTAATGTCAGGAGTGTCCTGCTGACTCACTACTGTAGGAATGCAAAGTGAACGTGAACTTGTGTTATCAGTGGGTGGATGAACTTCAAGCTCTCCCTCCTCAAACGCTGCAGCAGTGAGTCACAGGAACAGTCCCAAAGTCTGTGCACCAAACCCAAGTGACTGGCTTCTCTATTACAAACCTGTGACGTGTCTATCTGGTATATTGATTTCTCCTTTGACAGCAATAAATAGTACATTCTTAAAGATAAATATGTGGAGGGACAGGAGCAAAGGGCAACCGTTGTATCACTGTCACAGAGTTCACTAGCCATAATGACCTGGTATAAATATACTCATCTAAAGTCTACTCCCTATTACCGAATGTTGGAGACAGTGTGGGTTTCAGGAAGCAATCACTGGCATATCTTTCGGGAGTTTCCAGTGATAAGGCCTTCCTTTGCAGAGACTCACAGAGCACTCTAAAGCTTAATAAACCCTAATCTGCTCTACAATTTTCCACATGACTTTCAGGACATTTTCAGGGAAGGCGTCCAGATGAATATTTGTTTGGCATTTTAACAGCCACTTGTAAAAAAAAGTGCTCAAAAGGCACTTGTTACTTTCCCCCAGAATACAGGAGTGGATAGATATAGTACATTTATGTTACAGAAGACATTACTACTTCTTCTTTTTGCCTTCAACGTTGTGTTGTGTGCAGGTATCCAATGAATGAACCTGTCATATTGTTTTACATAGCAAACATAATTCATTCTTATCCTATTTTCTCTCAAGCCCTCCCAAGACTTAATTGTCTTTGTACATTTAGAAGTTGTAATGAAAGTAAGGAAATATGTGGAAGACGGAAGAAATAAAACTGCTTTTGTCCTTAGGTTTTCTTTTGCAATATAAAACTGCTCAAAGTGAAATAAATGAACACATTCTTAATGTCACAAGACTACCAACCTTAGGTTTCACTTATTCCATGATGTAATGTGCCGCACTTGATTTGCATGTGGGCAGCAGAAAACCTTTGCATAGTAAAAATGGTTCTGGTGTTTCCCTCTCATGAGAATAAACCAGGTGGATGTAGTGAATCACTTGTATTCTTACCTGTAGTGTACATGTGTGATTGTAGGAGGTCTGTAGCCAAAGATCCAGGTCTGGATGTCCATGGGTCTCGCTTTGGGGTAAGCTATGGTCACGTCTACTACCCACTGCAGGCCTTTACGTTTATTACCTATTGGAGAAGAAACACAAATAAAGGAAGTTAGGACACAACTGAAAGATAGGGATCTAGGCGAAAAACATGCTCAGGTTTCTTCAGTTGTTTAGGTAAGGCATACTTAATACTCCACATAGCGAAAGCCCATTATGAACAAGGCTCTTAGGTTAAGGAAAAACAGTAGGAAGAGATTCAAAGACACTTTAATGGTCATCCAGATGAGAAACTGAGTTTGACGAGCAGCTAAAAATAATGGGTCACAGTAAAAGACACATTTTCAGCTAAAAGGCTAACCTGGGCAATATATCCATATAATATTGATATTGTGATACATATGTTCTTAGATTTTGGATATCGTGATGTTATAAGTATTGTCTTTCCCATGTTTATAAGTAGACATATAATGGTAATTTTCAGGTAAAGAAACTGAGAGAGAAATTCCTTCACACTACAGGAAAGAGGATAAAAAACCCAAAAGCATAATAGAACTTCTAAATGCAGCATTATAGTAAAGTGATGGCATTCTCTGAATTGTTTCCATTACATTACAACAAAAGGTGCAGATAAAAACTGTAAAATAAGAGACTAGCGGACCCTCCATTCATGGCAGGGTAAGACCGACAGGAGGAAGAGAAGTGAGACAGGACGTGAAGGTTGACAGATGGGAGGGGGGATGCTAAACATGTGATAAATATCTGTCAGCTGCAAGGCTACATGTGTGAGAGTATGTATGTACATTATGCACGGTCAGCTCTCTGGCATGTCTCCACAAATCAAATGAAACATAAAAACTTCTACATTCAATGTCCACAAATATTCAAACTAAATACTTATTGGATTCACTGACAGAAGCGGCTATAAAAGAAATGACTAAGAAAAGGCTTAAGCCAGACAACGTATCTATAGAGAGCTGGTACGATATTATATTTGAAATCTTTGTAATAGAAATAGAAAGTATCACCTCCTGCGTGAGGCTTCAGGAAATTACATTTCGGAGAAGTGAAATGAAATGTGTTTTTCCACAGAACATCATTAACTAAACGCTGAAGTGTTCCTTTTAGCTGAACAAGCTTGTCAAATGTAAAGCAGAAAACATCAGCGGCTTCATTCAGCCGCTGATGTAAAATGAGCTCGATGTAAAGCAGTGCATTCTTTGATGCTTGCCTAATGTCACAGGCTGCTGTTACTGTGCAGCGAACACTTCCCTCTCCGAGCAAACCGACTCCTTCATGCAAAGTCAACATGCCATGCCCGTGTGACAAAGTGAAGCTACATTTTTACAACCGATCAGCTACGTTAACTTTACAAACAGTCAAGAGTCAACAGCATTTCAACATGAGCATTTCTAACAAGTCCTAATTTAGATATCTTCACACCGATAAGATTCAGAAAAACGTGAATGATTTAAAGAGTGCTACAGAGATACAGAGTTCCTTTGATTTCAGGTACATCAGTTACAGTCCAATCCAAAGAGACAATGCAACCCACAGTGAACAAGAACATGTCATGTGAATGCTAGTTATTTGGAATCATTTGAATAAAGGGTTAGGCAAAGTAGCAATATGAAGCACAAAACAATCCCCTATGTCTGCCTTTTTAGATTGACAGCTGTTTGTACTGTGGCAGCCATGCCTTTCATAACTCTTGGTGTATTATTATACCTGTTGCAAATCAATCAGCCGGACTGCTTTATGACAATATGGATATTGGATGTGTGTATCTACTAGATTCATTACAGTATTATACTTCTCATGGGGCTTCAATGTTGTGTTTTCTCGTGCTATATATTATCTATTTTCGGATTTTTGATCACTACGATTGGATTTTCTTGTCCAACCCTGTTTCACGGTTTCTTTATTGCTTCTGTACAAGAAACCAAATGCCTCAACTAGTCCTCAACCTTTTTTGGAAGTGTGTTTAGCTCATGGTAAAGCTAAACAGCTACATGAAAAGTGAGGGCAGAAGCCAATGAATGACACCTCTGCTCCTAAAGCTTGTTTTATTTGACCACAAGTGAAAATTACATCAGTTCAACGTACAGTAACATACAGGGCAAGTCAAGAATGGAAATCACTGCCAAATTAAATTACACAAAAAAAATCTAAATTGCTGCGAAAGCATTTTTGAAAACACTTTAATTGTTTATAATCTCCTATAGTGTGTGAGGGTTTTATAGGGCCTTCTATGTAAAGTGATATTTATGTTAGAGTCAGTTGAAACCAGTATTTTTATTACCTAAATTATGGCAATTCTTTATGTTTTATGTAGAGTAGCATTGCATAACTATGTGTGATGGTTGTGTTTTGTTAAGAGTAATGTAAATGCATATTTCGATATAGTCACCACGTAAACTGTGTTGGAAGAAAAGCTGCAAAAGCAAGTGGGGATATAAACAAACAAACAACTGAAAACAATTCCCAATTCGGGATTAATAACGTATATCTTATCATATCTTATCGTATCAAACAAACGAACTAACTTATACTGGAAGGGAAAACGCTGAGGCACAGGCTGCTGGTTAATTTATACCAAAATTAGAGAGACTTGATAGGCAGCCTGGGTATTGAGGAGACTGGCTAACACCAGCGGTCCCTGTGTGGGTAATTGGATCTAGATATTTGTCCAAGTGTGCTGAAAGCCGGCCATCGTCTCCCACGAGCGGCCCGCCAGAGAACAGGGGCGCCGAGCCAAGGTATCGCTGCTGTGACAAACAATACTGTAATAACAGGAGCCGTGGTAATTTAAAGTGACATCAGAGACGCCCTGCCCTTCTGTAAACAGTTAGAGGAAGGAAGCACACTGGCAGATCTCTGGCTCTCTATCAGGCCACTCTGCAGGCCAATTACAACACTTGAAATCCACCCACCGACTAAAATTGCCTCTGATTGGTCGGTGCTATCATACACATTTACCTGTGTTACGACGCTGCATTCCCACCCTTAATGACTCACAACTGTGAACTTTGCATACCTGCCAACTACACACACACACACACACACACACACACACACACACACACACACACACACACACACACACACACACACACACACACACACACACACACACACACACACACACACACACACACACACACACACACACACACACACACACACACACACACACACACACACACACACACACACACACACACACACACACACACACACACACACACACACACACACACACACACACACACACACACACACACACACACACACACACACACACACACACACACACACACACACACACACCACACACACACACACACACACACACACACACACACACACACACACACACACACACACACACACACACACACACACACACACACGGTTTTATAGCCTTATCATATAGCTGCACAAAGAGCCTTTCTGCAGGCTGTGAGCCACACTGGTGACCCGTGTGTTTTGTATCCGTGCCAAGCAGTGTATTTAGACCATACTTGCCAACCTTGAGACCTCACAAATCGGGAGCATTTCCAAAACTACCGCGGGGGGGGGGGGGATCGCTAGTGGATCGCCGGAGCTGTATTAGATTAACATTAACATGCTTCTTGTAGTTGTAAGTGCACTGCCTTGCGGCCTGTAGCACCATATGTGTGGGCTGGACCTGTATTTTACAGGAAAGAGGGTAGGATTGTTCTGTTTGCTGTGACTATCTTCCTCACCCTCTCAGACTTTCAGTTGCGCGCGCTACTAAAGAGAAGCGCTACCATGCAAACCAAACAATGGTGTAGCTGTATTAAAGTCCGAGTGGAAACAGTCCTGAGTAAATCTGATTTTGTCAGAAATCGGGAGAAATATGACAGAAATATGACCCCGGGAGGAAACCGGGAGAGGGCAATGAAATCGGGAGTCTCCCGCGAAAATCGGGAGGGTTGGCAAGTATGATTTAGACCGGTTGACATTGCATGGCTGATACACAGTGGCACACGCATTTACATCAAATCCTATTTCCTCCCAGTGGCCCATTTGTCTGTGAGTGAGTCAGCAAGCTCTGGGCAGCGCTGCAGAGCATCAGGGAGGGTCAGAGGGAGACAGAGCTGTGTCTTTGATCAGCCAGCCAGACACACACACACAGGACATAGCGCTCTTGTAGGGGGGTGTGTTTTCTTGCCCTAGGTTTTAATGCCATTAGCTAGATTCAAATGGAAGGACAAGCCCTACTGCAGCAACCAGCTTCCCCTCATCCTGCTGCTGGAACAGAGGAGAGGACACAGGGAGATAAAGAAAGAAGTGGGAGATGGACTGAAACAAAAGCAGGGGGAAATCAAATGTGACGTGTCAAGGATTGGCATGTCTAAAATGTTTTTAAAATCCCATTCCTGCCAGAGGTCATAAACAAAACTACTGCTGTCGTCAGTGTTTGTTGACTTTGTAAAGGATTTCTGCTTGATTGGCAAAACGAAATCTTGCACATACAGCATATTTTAGCACATAAATGAAGTGGTGCTCGTCTTTCCTGAAATGTAACGATGGCTGATTAAAGAGATGCTCCTGACAGACTGTCCTGCAGAGGGACCAACACACAGCCTCATGCTGTTAGTGCTGAGGCAGTCGGACACAGAGCTGCGTTAGCTAAAGCCACTTTCTCAATAATGCTGGCCCAAAAGTCTCTCCAAATTACTATTAACGCAGAACGCCCTTAAAATTGATTTTGAACCCGAGCCAGGAGAATCCGCTGGGTAAACAGAGTGAGCTTGGACATGAGGGACTCATTGCATCTGTGTGTTTATGTCCGTTTTAACGCTGTGCTTTTTCACTGGGGACGGTTCCAAGAAGCGGGTTTACTGTGTTATCTGGATAATTTCACTTAGTTAAAAAGGTGTCAGTCAGCCGTTTTAATCCAATACACTTGTTGTAAAATTCAGCGGATATGTCCTTGCTAGCTGTCCGTCCTGAGTGCGCTGAATCCATCAGGAGTTCATACGCAGCCACAAAACAGCATTCAAGTCATTCTGCATCAGAGGGGCTATGAGCTACTGCACATGAAAGGCCTTGGACGTTTAGAGAGAACGATAGTGCGAGCCAGAAGTATGATAAATCATTTTTGTTTTGTTGGGTTATCTTATTATACCGTAGTTTTTATGTGACATATCCAGCGTATTGCTTGACCATGAGTATTTGTGGCGTAAAAGCATTGGGGTTTAAGGTGCAGAAAATCCGATTAAAATAAGGTACAGCGAAAAGAAAATCCCACCTATCTTCAGTATTGCTGATCAGCAGCATTTGTGTTGGAAAAACTGCAATTTCTCCCAATTGATCGAAAATACCTTTCTCAAAAAAAATGATAACCTCCATTGCCAACAAAGATTATGGTAAGAAAATCTAGATCTGCATCCATTTAAAGATGTAGACATTGAGAAAGTAGCAGACTTGCAAATAAACAAAAACATGTCGGTTTGCTGTCCTGGCTCCAAAATGGTGGAATGAGCTCCCCATTGACATCAGGACAGCAGAAAGCTTACACATCTTCCGGCGCAGACTGAAAACTCATCTCTTTCGACTCCACTTCGAGCGATAAAATGACTAACAAAGCACTTATATACTAATAAAGGACTGGCTTATCTAAAGCTAGTTGAGTAGCACTTGAAATGTTTTGGCTCTATGAAACCTGATGTACTTATTCTACTTATTTCTTCAAGTTTGTATCTTCTTGGTCGAATGCACTTATTGTAAGTCGCTTTGGATAAAAACGTCAGCCAAATGCAATGTAATGTAATGTAAAACCAAGCGTTATCCAACTCAGCAGGCAGTTTTGTCTAATTTGAAGACGCGATTGGACCCAGGGGAATGAGAAACCAACAAGTATGCATCAAGGACTGACCACTTAAAGTGGACCTATCATGCTATATTTGAAAAATATATTGTAGGGCCATACCTATACAAAACATGTCTGTGAAGTTAAAACAGATCACCCATTGTAGCCATGCCTCATACTGCTCAAACCCCTCTTTTGCAGCCCTGTTAGAGAAACGCGGATCTTGGGTCCTTAGCTTGAAAAAAAGAAGAAGAGGAGGCGGAGCTAATGCCTGATCAGAATTCTACCGGAGATAAAGTTAAATTCTGCTGTGATAAAACACCATCCTGTTTAAACCACGTCAAGGATTATTTCTGAAATAGTATGGAGCTCAAATGCTTTTTCTCTTGCAGGTTTATCACAAGGTGAGTTCTTTTTTTATTTCCTGCTTTTTAAACACATGTGCTCTACAGTACAGGTTAGCTCTGAGTGTTAGCGAGGCTTGCTAATGTAAACAAAGACGAGATTACGTCCAAAACACGTCAGGCATTGTTTCTGATAGCAACTTTCTGTGGGTCCGCCGACGTCACCACGGATGGACACGTCTCAAACTGTTTTTTCTCCTCAGCGGAAGACCTTTCTCAGAAAATGCATCAGCTACTTTGCTGACAAATAGAAACGGTATGATTTCTAGATTTCCGTCCATATAAAGAAAAACACTTGGATATAGAGGCAGAAGTGTTCTTGTCAAAGTCAGTAGGCAGTTGTGTCTTATTTTAAGAACCAATGTGACAAGGGGGAATGAAAAACCAACAAGGATTTATTTATTGCCGACCAGTGAAGATGATGTCTTTAGAAATGTGCAAATAAAACCAAGTGTTGAGGATTTCCCTCTCAAAAGATTTAAATGTTCTTCCTGGCCGTATTTAGGACTGGTCTCTAGACAGAAAAATGACTCTCCTGCAATTCACCGCTGTGGTTTCAGGGACCTTGAAGTGAATTATGTCACCCCTCTCCTCTCCATCTCATTGAAACCAGGACCCCCAGAGGACAGTGATGATTTAATGCTTCATGTTCAAAGTATGCTCCATCCTTGGCCTTCTAGACAACATAAGATCTCATCTGATCAAGAGCTGCAGTACAGTGTTTAGAGAGCAAAGGTAAAGGAATAAAAAACATCTGCTAGACTACCCCAGGAATAGCAGTAAAGGTCTCCTATTATGCTAATTTTAGGGATATATAATGTCTCCGATATATACAAATATATAAAAACACGTCTATGATGAGTACCTTTTTTTATATCCTGCTTCTTACACATACTCTCTCCAGTACAGGTTAGCTCTGAGTGTTAGCGATGCTTGCTAATGTAAACAAAGACCATATTACGTCCAAAACACGTCAGGCATTGTTTCTGATAGCAACGTTTCTGATAGTGCCGTGGGTCCACATTTCCGATATGACGTCATATCGGACTCAAATCTGGATCAGCTCCGTTGTACCCCCGTTTTTAGAGATTTGGGTACGGAGGAAAAGAGAGAGTTTTGTTTTCTGACACTTTGTGAGTTCCCTGACACACCAGGGACACATATTTATGTATAAAAGACATCAAAAAGTGCATTTAGCATGATAGGTCCCCTTTAAAAAATATGAAAAATAATCCACACAAGTCCAATATAATATGCTCAAAATCCATTTAACATTTCTTATCAATGGCTGTTTGTTATAAGTTTAAAAAAAGATGCCCTCACAGCAAAGAGTGCAGCAGCTCCACCTCTGGAGTGTGTGGCCTGCAGTTTATTTTTTTTTTACAGATGTGATGTGACCCAGGGGACTAAAACCCCAAAAAGGAGTCATTTCAGGGGTAACCACTTAAGATGATATTTATGGAAATGCTGTTTTTAGAAAGCATGGAATTTATTTATAGCCTTTTAAAAGCCTAGAAAACATGACTGAAGGTCAGTGCTGAGGGAAGAGGGGCACCCTGGTGGCGTTGGGGATAACGGGGCCGACAATGCTATTAAAGTGGAAAAGAGCTTTTACTTACAACTTTCCATTTAAGGCATAAAATGACCATAAAACAAACCTAGAAAGGGATGGTACACCCAGTTTTTTTTGTAATGCTCTTCATAAATGTGATTGTTTTGGTGTGTGGTGCTGAGTGTTGGAGATATCAGCCTTAGGGGTGTCTGCTCTTCCCCGACTATAATCGAACAAGCTGGAAATTGGCTTGTGGTGCTAAAAGCGGCTACATTTTTTATTTCAAAATGTATTTCCTTTCTTCTCTGAAATACAGCAGCCGACAAGGGAGCGTGCGCATCCTTCATGAGTAGATTCATGCTGCCTCCTGCGCTGTGATACGATGAAAACGGTAGAAATAAAACCGTTTAAACAAAAAAACTGTTGTTGAGTAACTGGGGGCTAATTTCTGGAAAAAACATTATTGTTCCATAGTTTCATCCTAGTTAGAAGAAAAGTCAGACATCTCAATGGTTGATATTTCCAACACTTATCAACTGAGACTAAAACAATCTAGATTGATAAATAGCACAAAAATACAGCTCATTTGACACAGTCCTGATCATAACAAACGCTAAAGATCCCACAAACAATATTGTGAATGGATTTAGTAATCATGAGTGCCAAATAAAAAGCATTTTATTTACCCGTCTTGTTGAGGGTTCCAGTCTCGCTGCCCACGCTGCCGTTCTCCTGCTGGGCACACAGCGTCTTCAGGATAACTTGTGTGGCCCCGAGGCGAGGCAAAGTGACGTGGTTCAGGTGGGGGAGAGAGTGCTTCTTGGCGAACAACTGGCTCGTTTCCCGCCGTTTGCGCAAGAAGCCGCCCTCCGGGAAGAGAACTATCCACTTCCTGTCGCGGTTGTGGTAGTATTTCTCTAGGTGGTCTTTCAGGTAGACCAGCTGCTTGTCTCTGTATGCTTTACCCTGTGGGAACAGAGGAAGTATGTTTGAGTAAATAACATATTATAATGTATCCGTTTCCATAAGGGTTTCCAGAGCAGCGTCAGTGGACTTAAATCCCCAACACTTATCTTTTTGTTTATTTTCATTTTTACAAATCAAGACATATCCTGACTGAGGACTTTTCCCTTGAAATGACAAATAATAATATGGTAAAACAGAATATGAAATAAAATAAAGTAAAAAATAAAGTAAGGAAATAAATAAAAGCATTTTACACACGGAGTGACCCCAACACTTGTTTTAAGGAAGCAATCAATTCAACGTTTACTATCCCTAGAGAAATGCTTTTCACAAAGAGCATGACATAATATCAAATGAACATCAACAACCATACATGACACATAATATAACAGAAAACATTATTTGGGAAAAATTATAATCTTAATCCGCAAAGATTTCTTTAGTCCAATTTCTTCATTTTTCTTCATGCAGAATTTCTTCTTGGAAACCTATGAGCTAATCTCTGGTTAATACAAAATGTCAAATGTTTTCCGTTATTTTATGTGAAGAAACCTAGTTTAACTGTAAATCTGTAAATTAAATCCAACCCACTATGGACAAATAATTACTTTTTAAGGCTGCAAATACCCATTTTATATTTTGCCCCTAAAACTAGGTGACTACCTTCAAAACAAATGCATTAATCCCTAACAGTTTGTTTCAACACAATGATTGAGGCTAAATGCTAATTTCATCTAATTAACATGATGGATGTTTTTTGTCCGCATACAAACATCATAACAAATGAAAACAAGCTGCAGCAACGGGGAGCACTCAGAGAAGAAAAAATAGTACGACTGAAATGGGTGAAAAAACATGATGGCCTTGACAACATTCAGAGCATTAGCAGTAACGGGACGGAGAGGAGAGATTGATTTTTAGTTAGACCCGGTCAAAAGCCATTTTAAATGCATTAGCAGAGCGGGGCTGCATCGTGTCGTCTGAACACACATGCTGCCGCTTTGTTTTGGTTTCTGCCGTTTCAATGTCTTATGGCTTTGAATTAGAACTTCTATAGATGCCGTTTTTTTAATATAGATTATATGTATTTGAGAGGTAATATCTAACTTCTTATAAAAAATAGTTTGCAAATTGTAGTAAATAACTTAATGTAGGTAAAAAATACATTGGATTCATTGTTGTTTTTTTTTTTTTACCATAATAGAATTAACTGGTATTGGTATCAACTACTAAATGTGTGGTATTCTAACTTCCTTTGTTAAATTACTAAGAGGAAATATGAAAGGTTAAGCTTAGTTTTAGGAGCACATCCAAAATATATACAATACCAAAAGCTATCACGTGTCTAGCCAATAGAAGCATGAGTGTTACGTAGTGATGTCACTATGTTACTGAAGTAAACAAAGGACTACAATGGAGGCGTTTCAGGCAGGGAAAGATTTTTATGAAACTAAAGTAATAACTCTGAGTTATTTGAGTGTATTCAGGATATAAACCTTTTATGGCTTTGTACATCGTTAAAATAAAAAACATGAAAAACTTTTTTATGGTGTGCCTCTAATTTAATGTTTCAGAAGTTTGAGAACACCAACACTAACAAGGAAAAAGTGTCCAATCACGACCCGGTACCACAAGTTAGTGAGCTACGGTCATCAAAAGCCGGCGATGTGTTGCTGTGCAAAACGATGTCAGAGACATGTACGCCACTGAGTGGACGGCAGAGGCTCGGCCAGATGCGTGCTGAGCTGTGAGGATGTGTGAAGTATTCTGGGGAAGGATGTCAAGAATGCACACACAAGAATGCAAGAGTGGATCACAGAGAGGGAGAGAGAGAGGGCAGAAACCACTCGGTCTGCTCCTCCACTGCAGCCCGTGTGGCTGTACGCAGCTCAGGGTGCTTCACCCTCGGCACAGCGCCTAAAATCCCACGGCAAAAGCACATTTCCATGACCTAAAAAATGTAATTCCCTCTCGCCATGGCTGCGGTGTTTCTGCAGCTCAAAGACTAAAAGAGGGATGACTGGGATGTTCATTCATTTTACAACAAAACTACCTTTGTTTGCAACTTAGACAACCTATCAGCAGTGATGTTACTGAACGTTATAGCAATATTTTTAAATCGATATATTATTGGAGATTGTGCCATTAAGTTTAGCTCCACAGACAATACAGATCAGCTCATTACAATGTCAAAGGCCTCACATGTATAAACTAAATATATCAAATTGATTGAACACATTCAAATTCTGGACATAAATAGCTTAGCAACAACACACGTCCACTAATGACAGATGTCTCGCTCAGTCTGGCGGCCTTGTTGTGAATATAATGGTTGGATTGAACTTTGGGAGAGGAGCAGACTGAAGAGAAGACACTGGTTTGTGCTCTGAGTTTGTTGTCGAGATATTATCTGTGGTTATGAGATTTATTATGGGAGGATTTAACTTCATTCGGTCGGTCTCTACTTGCTGGGAATGGAATATTAGCCATCCAGCTGTCTGCTAATATCAGACAGAGGAGGCTTTGTCAGGAAGCACAAACAGCAGCGTATAAATGAGTGTGTGGAAATGTTCTCTCTAATTGTGCTGAAGCCGGTAATTAAAGTGTCCATTTTTCACTTGGTTGGAGCGCCTGATGCTGGTAACTAATAGTCCATAACTAAATGGCATTTTTGAAAATGCATACCAATCTCAGCTTGCAGTGTTGGGGGCATGTTATTATGTTTTGGAAATGTCTTGCGCATATAGTCCTGAAAATACTGTTTAAAATTACATTTAAAAAGTTAGAGCTTCCCTGGATTTTTTCGCAGTAAAATAAATCCAATAAAAGGTGTAAATGAACTGCAAGCCTGGGACAAAAAAGAGAACATTTCAATATGCCTTATACTAGATACAATTAATATATCCTATTTGTTTCTTGTGATTGGAGCCAACTAGTTTAATAATATTCTGTCATTTGTTAAGCTCTGCAAGTAATTATTGTTTCCTGTCTTGAATAAAGTTCCCAACACTTTTAGGATATTCCAGGAATTCCCCTAAGCAATCCCTTTTGGCTCATTGAGTAGAGACCTGTCAGAGCTCTGCTCCAGCTGCCCAAATAACCAAGGGTCAGTCACACACACACACACACACACACACACACACACACACACACACACACACACACACACACACACACACACACACACACACACACACACACACACACACACACACACACACACACACACACACACACACACACACACACACACACACACACACACACACACACACACACACACACACACACACACACACACACACACACACACACACACACACACACACACACACACACACACACACACACACACACACACACACACACACACACACACACACACACACACACACACACACACACACACACACACACACACACACACACACACACACACACACACACACACACACACACACACACACACACACACACACACACACACACACACACACACACACACACACACACACACAGTCTCTGAGGACACAATGCTGGTAGAAAGCCTCACTAACGTATCTGCTGTCCAGCTGGGACAGGCAGATGGGTAACGGCTCCACTTTACATAGTGCAGTAAAAACCAGGAAAACAGGTATAAGGTTGAAAGAGGTGAGTTATGACCTAAATAAAAACTGTAATCCTGAAATAAACAGGGAGAAAACAAGGTGTTGAAATGTGAGGGAAAATAATCATTCATCTCCCAGCAAAAAAAGAAAGGTGAATGTAGCCTTGACACACATCACTAAGAAAGTAAACCGGCCTGGCAGCACCCTGAATGTAAATATGTGTAGTATGTAAATCACAGCGTGTTAATGTTCAACCTCTGATGGCCTAATATCAGGTGTGGATGGGTATCGTTAGGATTGTATCGATACCGATACTGCTTATCGATACCGGTATTTTTCGATACTCTTATCGATACTTTTCAATAATTTGGTGCTCAAAAAGATGTGCAGATTAAACAACAGTCATTTTTTTGTAATTTATTTGTATTTAATGTAACTTTTTCAATGTCATACCAAGCAGGTATGAGTGTGCTTGACAGTGTGTCTCTGGAAGGGGGGCGGTAATTAGGGGCAGTTCATAAATCCATGTAAACATGACCATTATTCAGTTAAAACTAAACGCTGCGTGCGCACCTCCTAAACCGGAAGCTCCGGTCGGCTAACCATTATAATCCGTTTATTGCGTTTATTATTTATAATTGTAATGATGGATTATCAGTAATCATTTTAAAGTTACACAGAGACATTGGATTAACCGATAAAATGACGGAGAAAAGATCGCTTTTGCCAGTTATGTGCTAAAGTAGCCGTTAGCCCGTTTTGCTAAGTGTTGATTTAGACTCTTGGTGTTGGACTTCTGTTCCGTGTAGGTAAAATGGTTAATATCGTCTGTTAGCTGATTTTCTTCCCGTTAAGTGGGTATGCATCATTAATAGGTTGTCAAATGTTGAGAAGCCTTGAGACGCTGTTTCTAGCAAGATGTTGCGTCTGCCCCTATGGTCCTATGGTCTGCTCCCGGGAGTCTCACAATAATAAGAGCGCTGAGGAGAGATGACGAGTGGCTCACAGTGGCCAATCAGAGTGGTACTCAAACCGGATACGTCACACGGGATAAGGGTTCCCAACCAACCAGAATTGTTTAAACTAAGGAAGTAGCGTAATTCATATACCGATAGCAGCACCGTTTGTCCAGAGGCTTAACGGTATACCAATACCGTCCAATCAGGTACCGGTACTGACTTAGTACCGGTTCTCGATACCCATCCCTAGGTGTGACCAATAAAAAGACACTGCAGCATGTCTCACTTTTAAAAGTAGACCTAAAACCACCTTTTGATCCATCTTTTTTGTATCTGTCACTTTTTCATTTTGCCATTTGGATTGTCTATGTTGTCATTTCATTATCTATTTTTTATCTATACAAGACATCTATTGCATATTGGTCCGCATGAGTGAGACCCTCCTTTTTTTGCTCTCTGCAAGGTTTCTGCCATTGTTTCCCCATTAATCCTGTTTTTTTCCACTGTGAGGGTCTCAGGACAGAGCGCGTTGTATGCTGTGCACACTGTGAAGCCGCCTGAGACAACTGTGTAATTGTGATATTGGGGCTATGCGACTTAAATGTGATTGATTGATGGATGGTGTTAGAAAGGTATTTAACTCGTCTCCATCTATTTATTCTCCACTTGTATCCTCACCTCAGTTTGTGTTTCTCTTCCTGGGCAGACAGTAGTTATTTGACCTTGGACGCTCTATTGTTTGACGATAAGCCAGCGCCTGTTTTTTCAGGCTCTCTTCATCAGCTGTGTTAGGACATGACCCCCTTTTATTACTTCTGAATATGCATAAAGCAAGGCTGTAAGCATTCACTCCCTCAGATAATAATAGGTCTGTATGAATATGCTATGAGTAAATGGGTAAACCTTATTTGACCCGAGGCCTTCTGGAGCCAGCTTCTCTGCAAGAAACATAGCTAGTTATGTCTTGCTGATGTATTGTTTGATTATTAACTTTCTGTGGGTAAGGGGAGCATTTCAGGGGACAGAGCTTCAGAGTTGGTTTGGGCAGAGACTTTGTCATTACGGTCAACTCTCCGGCCGTAACTACCAATACATCTTCAGTGTCTGACATCAATTTGAATCCCCCCAGTGTATTTCTTGTGTTGCAGCTCTTTGCTCCCAGTATTTAATCACCAATAGCTGCGTTCACACCGGAGTACTTTTCCCCGTACTTTTCCCCTTTAGTTCCGTTAGTACCCCTTATGTTGCGTTCACACCAAAAAGAGTACTTAGTGCCGGGAACTTTTACCCCCATTTTTAGTGCCTGCTGAGAGATGGTACTTTCCTGGGGTGAAAAAGTGCCCCATTTCTGATTGGCTGGGCGAATTGCAAACCACGCCCCGTAAAACTCTGAAAAGTTTTGTGAAGCCGCCATTGTATTTGTGGCATTAGCATTATTAGCATTAGCATTCATCCAGCGCACAAACGCAGAGAGACTAACTTATGGTAACACAAAAAAAAACATGGGAGCGGTGGAGATGAGGAGGTGTCGGCATTCTGGCGATTTACTCGGAAGGCTTCAGTAGAAGCTGCTGGGAGTCCCAGCAGCTTCTACTGAAGCCAGTCCCCAACTCCGGGGACTTCGGGCGGCAGTATACACCGTGAAGTTGTTTGCAGCCTGCCAGTAAACCCAAAGCAGAAGAAGAAGAAGTGACGTCAGCGGCTCATTTGCGTAATCTTCCCTCAGGGAAAAGTACTCCGGTGTGAACGCGATTGGTACTTAGTGCCCTGGGGTAATAAGTGCCGGGGCACTAAGTACTGCAAAGTATGCGGTGTGAATGCGGCTAATGCTGCCAGTTGAGGGTCTCTTACCTGTCTGATGAAGAAGTCCCCGTGGATCAGGGACACTAGGCCAAAGTTTGTGTATTTGAACACATGGTCCATCAACCACATCATTTTTTGTAACGCCTGAAAAAGAAATACAATGAAAATATCAATCCTGTGTTTACCTGTAACCAAAACACATGACTTTTCTTTTGCCTGCCTCTGCCCCAGTGAGCACTTCCACCCTTGTGACCTGCAGCGGCGCAGCTTTGGCTTACTGTGCTCTCAGTGCTAAGAGGATAAACTGGGCCAGGGATGCAGTTGTTGAGGCGGATCATGTCATCATGTTTGTTGCAGCGCCAGCCTCAGCAAAAAAAAAACACCAAAATAATAAACACACAACAACACAGCTGCATCCCACCGGCCCCAGAATTCACAGCTAATCTCCAGCAGGAGTCGGGTGGCTGCAGGTTGCAGTGTTTCCCACAGAATCTGATTCTATTTGCAAACCTCTGCTGTTGACAACATGTTTCAAGAAATAGAAGCTATTTCTGTGTGTGATTAATTAGCTTCTGGTTAAGATTAGTGGCTGCATGTCATCCCTGGCGACTGAGCCAATAACAATGTCCATTTAACACAGAAGAAAGAAAAAGATCAACAGTAGAGCTGCACAATTGTTTACATTTGATCAAAATCACAATATAGTGCAACATACTGATCGCAGTAAGAGCAATATTTGGTAAAGGTAAAATATGTGTCAAAATTCAATTTTACATGAAGGATCTTGGAGGTGCAGAGATATCCCAGCCCAATCATTTTACTCGACACACTTAACAAGGTATCCAGGTATACAGATCCTATAAAGATCTTCCATTTAATATTGCAAATGATATGGCAATAATAAACTATTTTACTTTGACCAAATTGTGCGCCCCAACCAACACAGCGACAGAGTGATTGACACTACGGCCTGCAGCTGTACATGTTGCAGTGTGTCGACCTTCCTGTCTGAAGAAAAACATCTTCTGCAGTAAATTAGATGTGTTGAACAAGTATACTATTGAAACAGAGGAAGGTGTGTGTGTGTGTGTGTGTGTGTGTGTGTGTGTGGGCACGTTTCACTTCCTTGCCTTGTTGGAAATGCTCAGTGTGAAACAATGCAAGTCAGCCACCGCTCAGGTCTTTGCACAGCTGCTGTTGGTTGTGGGTAAAACTCTGCTCAATGCGCAAACTCGCATTTTGTAATTTGAATGCAGCAAACCACAGCTCTGCTTTACGAGGCTGCCCGCTTCAAAGGTGTTGACTGTTTTGACTTGAAAAGCATCATCCCTTGACTAATGCTTACTCGTGTTTTACAAAAACAATGTTAACTGCCAAAAGGCAATATGTGAGTAGGAAAAACGCAGTGTACAAAAAGGGTTATTTAAATGAAGGTATGGAAATTATCCTTAATAAGTAATATGGGGCACGTCATCAGAGTATACTGAACTCTATGTAACTTCTGAGTAAACACTACAGGAAAGCATTTCTTAACTTGATAACTAATAGCGTATGATAATTCAAAGATTACCCTTCCTTTCATTCATTGTTCTTTTTCATTTGGCCAAATAACTGCCAGTTAGGCTTTTGGCTAACCTTTGACAAACATCCCTAAAACAAACATAATTAAAGGGTGTTTAGATAATGTGTGCACTCAGGATTTCCTCCTCTGCAGTGACAAACACACAAACATGCCCAGACAGAAACAGCAGAATACACACACAGTGCCAACACCATGCAGGCTCGAGTTACTGCACGGCTTTTATTTACACCAACGTGACGGTGTTCGACCCTAATGTTACATTCCTGTAGTTCCTAAAAGGGATGATGAAACACATTTCTCTCGGTTCTCACCATGCCCTTGTCTTGCAGGCACATCATGAGCGTGCACACGTCTCCTGTGGATTGGTGGTTGACGATGACCATGGCTTCTTCTTCAGAGATCGGCCGTACGTCGTCGCCCCACTCCGTTACTGAAGGGGGAAAGACAGACAAATATGCTTATGTACAAAATTATATATTTTACAAGACTTGTTGGCAAAGTTTTCTTAAATTAAAGTTTGTCACTTAGAGTCATTGTCCAACATTGGTCCAACAAACATGTTCTATGCATTTCCTCAGTACATAGTAGCAACAAAGTGTTAATCAGGGAGAAAGTGTTAAATCATTTGCAAAAAACATGTTCTACATCTGACTTTTATTCAGTAGTAAAAACACAATATGACAATGTTTTGAAATTATTTTAAATGTGGATTTGGACCTACTTTAATTCGTTTTTCCGACAAACTTTACTGAAATATTTAACCAAGGCTTTAAAAGTATAGAGTGCCACAGTGACGCGTCCTAAAACCTGGAAGTAAACTCCTTCCGGTTCCTTCGACAAAAACGCAATGCAATTTCTCCATAGGATTTTGGAAAATAGCTGGAAATAAGGTCTGTGGTCGACACACATTTAATAATAATAATAATAATTCCTTATATTTATTATAGCGCTTTTTCCATGACCCAAAGCGCTTTACAGATACACATTACACGTACATACATGTAACGGTCATGTACTGTGGACAATACCCACAGGAGCAAGAGACGGATCACGTTTTGTTCAGCCGGATAATCTCCACATGTCTACCCTACTTTTATAATTTTCAAATCATAAATCTAATCGCCAGAAGCAAAATGCTAACGTTATGCTATAAACGAACTACAGCAGGGACGCTGCTTCAACGTCACGCCAACTTAAGATCCATATTCAAAACTACAGATTCTAAATTGTATAAGTTGAAGCGTTTGTTTGAACAGTTTGTAAGAGCAGTTACTTGCTTTCAAGCAGAACACGGGGAAAAACAAACTTAGCGGGAGTGTTTACGTGTTCGGCGTAATGACGTACAACGGCCTCGACAACTTCTATAGTGCTATTCAGCCACTTGTTAACAACCATCGTTTTTCAGACACGTAAACTCTTCAAAAACCACCAGCGGGGTCACTGCTGATGTATTTAATGTCGTAGAACAAAACGTGATCCGTCTCTTCAATGTGTGTCAACCACAGACCTTATTTCCAGCTATTTTCCAAAATCCTATGGAGAAATCCCATTGCTTTTTTGTCGAAGGAACCGGAAGTGGTAAAATGCTAACTTACTTCCGGGTTTTAGGACGCGTCACTGTGGCACTCTATTATGCACTGTATTAAAATATAGTGTGACCTTAGACAAACTACTTAGTGAGGGCAACAAGTTTGCTTTGGACACCTTGTATTGCAAGACAGACACGGTTCATTGTGTCAACACAAATAAAGCGGAGTAAGGTAAGACTTCTGTAGTATAAACACTGAAATCCAATTTGTCTCATGAACAGCGCTAACAGTTTCATCTGCTACTCAGTAATATGTATCTAATATATATCATTCCAATAACTTGTATATAGACTCGTACTGCACTATTCCACATGCTCACTTTATTTTATAACTATTTTTCTTTTTGTATTGCTCTTGCTGTCTGTATTATTATTATTATGTTGCATTGTTGGAGAAGCCTGTGACATAAGATTTTCAACAACATAATTACTCTGTAACTATGTCAGTTTGACAATAAAGAACCTTGAACCTTGAACCTTCAGATCACTCCTGGAGGTCACCTAAAGCCAACATTTAAAGTTAGGTTTTAGACCTTTTCTACTACATGAATTGGTCATCATGTTTATGAATCAATGATAAAAGGGAATGAGAAATGTTGACAGTGTAGTTTAAATGAGAAAGGAGAAGTGAGTTTCAGGAAGTGCTCTCACAATCACCCTCACTGTTGACCACTGAGAGCAGAGCAAAAGAAAGTCAGAGATAGAAAAGGATGTTGTGTAATTTTCATAGTACCATATTAAAATATTGCCTGATTATCTGAGCTATCATTTGCACACTGGACTGCCATATATATGAATTATAGTGCGGCTACACGATGTAGGAGGTAGGGATGGGTATCGTTAAGGTTTTAACGGTACTACTACTTTTATCGATACCGCTTATCGATCCGGTCTTTTAACGGTACTTTTATTGGTTCTTTTGGAGAAATAAATAAGGTAAACTAACTAAACAAATTGTGAACAAAACTAACATTGATTTTTATTTAAATTAAATACATAATATTTCACATCACAAGAAACAACAATGTTTTTAACAAATTGTATTAAATAATCTGATGACAGAATTGTAAACAGAATAGCTGAAACTTTAACAAAATAAATAACTCAGTTACCTCTAATCATTAACCCATGTTTGTATAATTGGGTTAACTCTGTGTGTTGCTGCTAGCATACATAATGCCCCACGTGGAAAAACTACTCGTGGATGGGGCTACAGAGCTAGAAAGACAGTCGAACCCGGTGCATTTCTCCGTCTGAATGTGGTGCACTTTTGCTAAATGTTTAGACAAATTGCTCGTGTTACCGCCCTTACATACTCAACTCTTATGGCACTTTTGGTAACGAGCATTGTCAACATCGAGACGGGTAAAGTTGGCGACACTAAAACTGCAATATAATGTTTGTGTAGCAATAATACATATGACATATATTTTTTACATGTCTCCAGTACCGATAAAAAGACCGATAACGCCGGAGCTTAACGGTACCACGGTCTTTAATAATTCAGCCCCGGGGCCCGTTTAATACCGGGGCTCGGTACCCCTCCCTAGTAGGAGGTGTAATAAAAAGATGTAATGATACTACAAGCTTAATGTCTAACAACGCGTAAGAAGAACTTTTAAAATGTGTTAGTGTTACATGACGTATGCATTTCTAAAACGTTGTTCAAGACATGTATCCACAGCTTGAAAATCAGTCTATTTTTTTTTCTATCCTTTTGTGACATTCTGGCCAATTGCATCCACTTCCGTGTCATTGTCAGTTGCAAGAGCCACATTACGACATTTCCCCAACAATGACTACATGTGTAATGAACTATCTTAAAGCGGCCCTATTACGTTTTGGGGGGGGGGGGGTTTCCTTTCCTGTAGTGTGTAATAGAAATATTTGTGCATGTAAATGATCTGCAAAGGCTAAAATCCTAAAGTCTAAAGAGTTTCTCTCCCAACTGAGGGTGAAAAGAGGTGCTGCAGCACAGGCAGTATGAGAAAAATAGACCTTTCTGAACTTTAAAGCATGTAAACATGTCACAGTGGAGTCCAACATATTAGCCATATCATTTCTACCTAGTGTCAAACATTGCACTAATGCACCCATTTATTTGTATAGGGGACATTAACTTATTTTTAGAAAAGACCACAGCAGGTGATGAATATGTTCAGTTTTAATCATATCCTCAGGCTTACGGGCCGTCTCCACAGCAGCGTTAAAAAATCTTGAAACGCTTCTGCCCATTCACTTTGAATGGGGTGACGTCACTTTCCCTCACTTTTCGCCGGAATGCATTGTGGGCAGGCGAGCGGAGATTCTCAGGATTTTCAAGATTCAAAGTTGAACAATGTTCAACTTTTGAAGCTGAGGTGGAAGCGGCAGCCAATCAAATCCCGTGTACGCAAATCTGGCAGTTCAAGCTCTAGCCAATCAAACGGCGTGTATGCTGGGAGAGACATACCGCAGATCATTTCCTCATATTCCAAAAAATGGAGGAGAAATTAGCGGTAGCGAATCAATCACCCGGTGCTTTATGACCAGACCTACCGGGATATAAACCGGAGGAGCCAGGCATGGAGGGAGGTGGCAGAGACAGTGGTATGTTTTCGCCTGTTTTGGGGAGTTTATATCCAGTTTACTTCGGGCTTTTTGGCTTCGTATGTCGCGGGCGGCAGATTCATGTGATTGGTTGATCGCAAAAAAATCCCCAAGCCTCAGATACGCCCACCTCCAAGATTTTTTTAACGCTGCTGTGGAGACGGTCCGTTAGTGTCATCTTCAGCAGACTTGTTGGTTCGGGAGCTCCTCTCCTGAAATATATTTTAATTTGGATCAGCAGTAAGTTAAGTCTAGATCCTGTTGCAACAGGAGATCAGGCTTATTTGCATATCTGCTGTATATAAATAATGCTTCCCTCTGCAGTGAAACCACATAAAGCTGAGCACAGAGCCATGGATTTGTCGGCTGTCAGAGTGATAAAAATAACACAAAGCCTACATAGAGGCGAGCAGCAGTTCTTTGGGCCAGGTACAGGCACATCAAGCTACACTGCACACAGGTACAGCGAGGTCTCTTCTGCCAGGAGAACAGTTTTGATCACAGTCTGACAAAATGTTGCTGAGATACGACTAATTTTGACGTTTTTTTGTGTGTATTTACAGCCGGCTTGATTCAAATGTCACAGCCAAATGGTTTGGACTAATATTATCAGGCTGAATTCATGAGGTGACACAAAATCAATCAGCACTCAGTTTGTAGTTCATTCACGTCAATCACAGCGTGTGATACTGTGTCTGCAGCAGGAAGATGGTAATAATGGAAACTAGGGCTGTGCAATTAATCGTATTTTAATCGCAATTACGATTTTGGCCTGCCACAATTACGAAAACAACATAATCGAAAAAAACAATTATTTAGCTTTGCTAGGTTGTGACAGTGCAACATATTTGATCTCATTAATTTGTATTCATCATATTTACATATGTTTAGTAGCTTGGGGAAGTGCGCTCCAAAATATTTGTTGATCTTGTTTATTGGTATTTATTATTTTGATATTATTTATTTAAATGTATAATTTATTTTTGTATTGGTTTTTCAGTTGAATTATACGTTCAGGGTAATCAACAGTTAAAAAGATACGGTTCAAATTATTATTTGTATTTGTTTTAAAGTTCAATAAATGGATTTTTTCAAAGTCAATGAATAATCGTATTTAATAATCGTGATATCAATTATTGACCCAAATAATCGTGATTATGATTTTTGCCATAATCGCACAGCCCTAATGGAAACTACAGCTTTAACTGGTGATGCAGCCATAACAAGCAAAAACAGAAACACACAAGAGTCTACATTAGTATATTCATATTACTGCCCTAGGCTCAATTCATAATCCAAACAAACATATTTTGATTAATGCGCCAGGTGAGACGATTCCTTGCGCAAAACCTGTCTAACAGCCTGAGACACATTTGTCAAAAATCTAAATTACTTTCAAAGATAGACCTTTTGAAGGATCTTTCTGTGTGAGTTCTAGCTCCTGTACCTCTCCTGCTAGCCAGACGTGCTTTATCTACTCTAAGGATATAGAGGTTTTGACCAATCTATAAAACGTCAGATTGGCAGACAAACCTTGCTTGCAATTTAGGAAGCATCCATGTTACCTGGCGATAAAACTACAAGCGGGAGAGATTATTAGTGTAAGCAAACACAGTAGCATTAGCAGCTTCCAAACCACACTACTTACTTCCAAACCACACTGGTCCTAAATCTCCCAAAGAGTAAAGCAATGTATATTAAGACAAACCTTGTGATTTAAAATAAACATTAGTCCGTAAAGTATGGAGAATATCTCAACATCAGATGAAGACCTGGAACCTTAATACACTAACTTTTAGTCAACAGAGAAAAGTTCAAAGTCATCTCTGCCAATGTCTTCCATTATTGGTGTGGTAAATCTCAGTTTCAGTCGATGAATTGAAATGGAAATATTTTATTATATTTAGTCAGTCAAAAATAATACTATTTGAAACAAGAAAAGTAGCTAACGTCTGAATTTATGTTAACTCATATCACAGAGGCTTTAAATGATATAGTACCCATCAATTACAGATTTGAACCTGTTGACACATTAAAACAAATGTAAAAGGGAGACTCACACCATCGCAGTTTAATGGTAATTACTAAGAGCGTGGTCTTAAAAGAAGTCTATTATGTTTTAAATCAGTGACCCTCTTTTCTGTTCATCATTTCCAGTGATTCAGTGCTTCTCCGTAACAAACACTTTCAACCAGACAATGACCAGAGTCTTTATCAGCACACGCAGGAGTGGATCTCCAGCGGACCTCGGCTCCCTCTTCCCTGATTTACATTGTCAGTGTATACAGGCTACTTTACTGAGCATTCGTCTGTGTCTTATTTGTTGACACTACACACACAGGAGCTGCAACAAAGGAGGAACCAGGGCTGCGAGATGAGGAGTGACAACAATGGCCCACCTGTAGAACACATTAGCTGCGTTTGCAATTTAAATGCAACTTCTACAGCTCTGAATATAAACAGAGGAACACAGGAGGTGAGTCGTTTGCAGGGAATCCCCACAGTTCATCAGTTCATCCGCACAGTTCAGGGCGGGTGTGACCAGCTCTGTGTAATGCAAATGTTGCATCAGTTAGGCCTTGGGGGGAAAAGTGAGTGAGCGCTTCCTCTAAAGGCCGCTACACACCCACCTGAGACCAAAGAACGCGTACCGAAGGCGTCCTGACTTTTACGTCAGCTACGCCGACGCCTACGAACACACCGCAAATACTTCAGTCGACGAGTGGCAATAACTGTCCTTCCCAGCAGTAGTGTGAACAGCCAATCAGAGTGATTGCTTGGGCCGACTTTCTCTGACCTCCCGCGGCCGATTCAACATGTTGAATCGGCCGCGGGAGGTGTGAAAAGGTGCCGTAAAGAGACGACGGTGCGGGACACACCAACCTGAGTAGGGCGCCGCGAATGCCCGACTGCCTCTGACGGCCTCTGACTCCCAAAATCGGGTTGGTGTGTAGCCAGCTTTAATGGGGGAGTTAATGTTAGGATTGCTAGCAGATAAAGATGAACCGGAATTGTTTTTTGGACGTCAAGTTTAACATTTAATTAAGCCAGGATATGACACCAAAGCAAGACAATGCGGCTTCAAGAGACAAGACTGACTGATGCATGACAAAGGACCTCAGAACAGGACCAAATGGGTTTATTGAGTGCAAGATTTCTTTTCAGGAAGTTATCTGATCATTAAAAAGCTCCTGGCAGTAAAACTCGCATTTTCTGTTTATGGTTTTATTTTCCAGCTGTACAGCACATGGTACATGATTAAGAAGTAATGGCAGGTTATCAGAATCAGAAGAATCCCTTTATTAGTCCCACAGAGGAGAAATGTACGTTGTTACAGCAGAAAAAGAGCCAAAGACAGCGTAATGTTACGTAGAAGCATGCATAAACAAGTATTAAAGTTAAAGTTGTGTTCGTTCCCCATATAAAAGAGTCATACAGAGAAAATAATAAACATAGCAGAAGCAGATATTCCTATTTCTCATCTGAATGCAGCCTCAAAAGACCAGATCATATTTCTGTTTCAGTAAAGCTCCCACTTTTACTTACTGTAAAAACCGTTAGTACTCTCTGTTTTTATACAAAGAAAGTTCAAAAGAACCAAGTTCACTCACACTGCGGGGTTATTCAAAAGCCATTCTGGGAATCAAGGAAGTCATTACACAAACTATTAGCAAACCAACACAGCTGTCGATGGAAAGACTCATCGTTTTCTGCCAAAATAAAACGTTGGTGTCTTTCAGAGATGACTATAATCTGGACTTGAGTTATAACTGTGATCATATGAATGTACACAACAATTATCTAGTTCACCATAGAGTGGCTCCTATTATAGAAGTGCTGTGCCTTAACTATTTTAATGGATGAGTCCTGTAACATTGTTGGTTTGCTCCCTGAGAACATTTGAAAAGAATACAAAAGTATTATTATTACTATTGGATGCTTGCTTACATGTTGCCGTTTTATAAACCTTGTTGCGATCAAATAAGGCCTTAAAATACCAGTTTGATGTTGCATTGTATTTTTGCCGTGACAATATTTATGTGTGTTGAGTTTTCTTCACATATCTCCTCCTGAATATGGCTAGAGCAATTTCCCTCCCATTTTCCATACCAGATAGCATCAGATAACTGTGACTGTTGCTAAGAGACCTGAAGTCTAACCTCAAACAATCCTTGTATTGATCGTTAAACTCCAACTAAATGATCAACAGGAACTGATATCATTCTTGCTTATCTAGTTATCTGAGGCCTACAGTCCAGGATCCATTCGCTTGAGCAAACATTACGTTTCATTAAATAAAAAAAGGACATCTTGTTAACTATTTAATGGCAGATATTCAAATACAGAAGGCTTTTTATGCTACAAACTGCGCAATTACATGTCATTGTAGACTGTATGAAATGTAAGATCTGCTGTCAACCCCAGGAGAAAATAATTTCAAGCAACCTGTGAGATTAACTTTTGCTGCATGACTCACAGTAAACGGCCGACTCATTTCCCTGGTGGGAGAGTTTGCGATGACAAAAGGTTGGAGGCTACGTTTGTTCCACCTTGAAATTCAACCCACTGTACTCAAAATGTGATTTAGTTACGTAATGCCAACGCACAACTCCATTCAACAGTTCATTTACATCTAAATGACTATACTTATGATGCTGTTGACAATAGGGTATAAGCAACCGTCATTGTTCATCCTACCTTCTCTAATGCGTCTGAGTTGCAGCCTGGAAACACAGAAAGATTATTTCGACGTTAGGGCTGAACGATTAATCGATTTTAAATCAAAATCGCGATTTGAAATGATGCAATTATCAAATTGCAAAGCCTTCTTCTGTTCTTCTTGTGTGTCAGTCATCCACACCAATCAGAAGTGCTGTGCTCTACATGTACCAGCCATTGTTAACCAATCAGAAGTGGCCCATGATAGAAGGTGATAGACGGGAGCACGTTGATACGACCTTCCTAGCCGGAGATATGGCCGCATTTTACAATAAACTTCCGTTGGGTCGCTTAAAAACAAATATCGCAATATCTGTCAGAAAAATCGCAATTAGATTATTTCCCCAAATCGTGCAGCCCTATTCGACGTGAAAGAAAGTGATTTAAAAAAATGGGGGGAAGAGTTTTTGGCATGTTCAAGCTAGGCCTTTTTGTCACCTCCTGTCCTCTGGAGAATAAACTCAACTCTCATGTGAACAGCAATCGAGAACGTATCTCGAGAAATATGACACATATGTGACACCTGACAGTGACGTGAGGGGTGTTGGCCCCCTGAATGTGTTGGCAATGTCATTTCATGAGGAACATGCGTTCACGCTCACCGAAGTCCACATTGTTGCGGGAGACCATCACAAATGATATCATAGAGATGGGTCATCTGTCAGATTGAATACATTAGGGAAATTGTCTTTGAGAGATGACACAGTTAGCGCAGGAGCATGACAGCCACACTGCAGGCGCAACGTCTAATCCCGTATCGGCGGTCAGCTAAACGGTGTAACCTCGCTGCCCCTTGCTTCGTTTCTTCTCCTTCTGTTAGGGAGAGAAAGATGTGGCAAAGCATCACACCATCTCCATTAAGCATGTGGCAAAAGAGGGAAATATTCGAAAGAAAGGACTACAAATAAAAAGGGGACATTTTAATTGATGGTTTAAAGCTTTCTGGTGACGGGCTGTAGAGCGACGGCTGAACGAGAGAACATTTGAAGCTCCTAATTTTAGAAAAACACGGATCTTTAGTTATAATGGGGTCCAGAAATAGTACTAGACAGAAAAAATTAACTATTTTCTCCTGGTAAGTATATATCCCCCAATCTAGTAGAATCTCCTATATCAAACCCTGCATATAAGCACATTTTTTTGTAGGAAAACTGTATTTTGGAAAATATGTCAAACTTGAAAGAAGATACCTAAATATGAGAAATGCCTAAATCACATCTCAAAGTATTGATACCACAAGACGTTTATCAGATATGCAAAACAACAACCACAGCCATGGTTAGCCAGTGCAGCCCAGTAGTCTCCATGTTGGTTTAATGGGTCTCATGAACGGTCTGTAATTTGATGTCCTCTTTAAAAGCTCATTTAACCCTATCCATGGCTTCTTGAGTTTTATATCAAATACATCACAAAACAATACGTATATAGCACATAATGTTTTGTTCATGTGTATCAATAGCCCACAATCTTACTACACATCAGGGAAAAATAAATATCAGTCGCCATTTATGCCAAGATGTTTTAGGTGTTCCTTATTCCATGCTGTGTTGTGTCTTTCACAACAGGAGTTCATGATAACCTACCTACAGTATGTTTTCATGCACTACACACACTGAACCTCTACCAAAGTGCATAAGCAGCAAACCAACAGTGTTCCTTTCCTAAATGAAAGCTACAAAGACCCTACCAGCATGCAGAAAAACCTTCATAAAACCAGAAGAGTTTTCAGAGACATAATATGACAAAGATGTAAAGTACAACGGATCTCCGCTCATGTCTATTTACCGAAATGATACATAAAGCTTTCCATTTTCTCCGTCTAAACAATGTACAATTAAGATCATTCAGTTAGAGAGACGTCAATCAAATGTGATCTGTACACACCCACACAGGCCAGAGAAGAAAGTCTAATCAGCCAAGTAACTGATAACACTTGTGTGGGAGCACGATGGCTGTGCAGAGGCTTTAACAAACCAACAGCAGCTTCTGTTAGAGCTTCAAAGTGAAAGCTACACATAAAATGTACTCCAGCCCTCACAACTGCCGAGCACATCTGAAATCTGATCATTCCTGTACCAAAACATTTATGCATACAAACAGAAATGTGACAAACCTTTTACCTGGATAGGAGAAATCTGATGCAACGGTACATTTTCACGCTTTTACAAGCAATGGTGCCAATATCTGATTCCTGTTGATGCTGTTTTTTTCATATATGTAATCAGAATATCTTTGTTTTTAGGTATCACCTCTGGGCTGTGAGAAATTACAGCAAATTACAGCAAATGCCCAAACTATTCAAGGGAAAAGCAGCACAGTTTGCAGTTGTTGCGGTGTAAATAACAGTCAAAACAGTCGCAAATTAATTGAATATAAATCCAACAAATTAATTTCCTAATAGTTGCATCTTTGCTTGAGATTATTGAGTTGGTATGGACAACAGACAGTGATCGAAGGTCTGGCTGTGTTATATCCGTTGTTTACAGGGACATGAATAACCAGATTAAAAACTGGGGAACAAATGTGCATCGTCTGCAATCTCACAATCACCATCTTTGATCTTTTCACAGACCCAACAGTCACCCCAATCATCCAACATGCAATAAGACTTAATCCTGCTGGCTTTAGAGCACCTGCCTCTCCCCTGTTGTGTGTGTGTGTGTGTGTGTGTGTGTGTGTGTGTGTGTGTGTGTGTGTGTGTGTGTGTGATCAGGCCTCGTGCACGCTTTTGTAAACAACAGGGAAAACGGGGCCAGGTCAAATGGCAATACAACAGTAATGCCACTAAAAAAAGCTTTTTTGGGGGGGGAAAATGTAAACGTGTGTCTTTATGAGGTAACCTTTTGAAGTGTCAGACACATTTTTTTCATTAACGACCCATAATGCTAAAAGTTATCTGAACTGTTGATTTCAAATAATCAAGATTATATTACCCCGGAATTTGTTGCAGTTATTACCCTGCCGTTGACTGAAAGAGGTAGAATTATGTGTTCACCAGAGACGTATTCATAAGTGTCTTGAAAATGAGTTATTCAGCGTGCAAAGAGCTATACAAAATGACTTATTGACTGTAGAATACGTAATCAACTCAGACCAAACATCCAATTAGTCAACTTAACAAATAACAGGGAGAAACCGCACATTTATCCATCTATCCATCGTTAGCTGGCAGTACATTAGCTTATACAATACATTATAACACAATAGGAAGGGGGTTTATGATGATCTGTGCAGGTAAGTAGTCCAGGTAATTATAGCAATATTAGCTTATCCATGGGTGAGCCTGTTCTTTATTAAAATGAGAATCTTTCCAAAAGGGATGAGTTGTTTTAGTTATGGATGAATGGCTTAAACACACATCACTGGGTGGAGTAGAGCTGAACTCCAGCAGTTGTCATAATTACATTTTCTCAAGAACTGCGGGGAGGATATCCCTCTGAAGCTATACGAATGTGCCTAATTGCTTTTTGTGAGGAAAATCTTTCCTCTGATCACATCCTGCAGCCCGTCTTTGATATCATATAAATAAAATCCACACCTTAAGATCTAGAGTCTGATCTTCTCTCTCTTACTTCTCTCAAATACACCCGTGTTTATTTAATCCGGCACAAAAGTGCATCATTGCTGCTTAGGGCAACTTGAGTTTTAAGGAAACCTTTCATTATACACAATCAAGAATAACAAGACAGTGTTCACCTCGAAGAAACTCTCACCTCTACTCTCCAAAGTCTGCACTTAAAAAGCTCTCAATTTGAAATTCACAGCATTAATATATCAACAAACATCTATTTTTTCTATGTTAAGATGTTAAGCAATAACAGAGTATTAATGGATACCCGAGCAGAGAATGAAGTCCATCGGTGCCTTGCATGCATGCTGTCTTGTGTGTGTGTAGCTAAAAGCCGCCACTCTGCACTGTGCTTATTTGGCGGTATGCATTTCATGTGCGAAACTCAAAAAAAGTTTTCATACAAAAACATCTGGTGTCTTTCTGTCCAAGTTGTCCCAATGACAAAGCAGATACAGTACATGTCACTAGTGTGGTGCCAATAACAAGTCTGTGTAGGATCTACAAAGCCCTATTGTTATGTTTCTCCCGGGAGGTGATGCAACATCCTCCATCTCTGATGTCAACCAAAGCTCAGCTTCCAGACTGCAGCGTGTCAAGCTATGAGTTTCCTCGTTGCCCTGACACACATTTAGCATTTATTGAGTGCATGTGCAGGACTAACACAACAGCAATAGAAACATCGATATTTGATCTCTAATGACACAACCAACAAGTAAACATTTGTCTTTCGGGATGTCATGTCCTGTGAGGTAAAGGTGACGGGGTTAATCTCTGTAAAAGTGACCCAGCACTGGGGGTCACTAGACTGACGCTCACATGATACAGGACGAAGCTGACCCCTCCACCAAAACCATTTATCTCATGCTATGTTTGTATTGCCAGTATTTCATCTTTTGTACTGATTTACTCTGTTAGTCAGGTTATTAACTCGGGCTGCAACTAAGGATTATATTCCTTATCGATCAATCTGCCGACTTCTTTTTTTAGATTAATTGATAAATAATGTGTTTAAGACATGTCAGAAATAGTAACTGTTTACCTCAGTTTTATAAAGGCCAAGGGGATGTCTTTAAATGTATTATTTTATCAGTGAAAACCTTTAAGGTATTCAGGTAAATATAAAAAAAGAGAAAGCATGAAATCTCTCTATTTGAAAGGAAGAAAACAGCATTACATGCCATTTTTGCAACATTTAATTAATGATCAAAACTGTTGGCAATAGTTTTTCTAGTGATTGACTTCTCTATTAGTCTGCTAATCATTAAAGCTCTACTGTTTACATTGTTTTTATTTGTAATGGGGCCAATATCTGCAAACAATAATACCAAAGATTTAACAATTGGCATGCTTTTGAAGAAGAAAACTAATACAAATTGAGTATTCTTTTATCTATCAAATAAATACAAAGGTTCTTATTTTGTCTTAACATTGAACTTATCACCATCAATTATCCCGTAGCTAGCTTCATCATCAGCCATATTTTTATTACGTCACAAGTTATGTTTCATTGAAGTGACATTTAAAATAATGATGTGGCCCGGTACCTTTTTGTTGGCTAGAAACTGAGTTATGACGCACTATAGCTGCAAAGAAATGCATAACATCTGATGACTCTTCAGACTGAATTATACTTAACCATTTGTATAAATAGCATCAAAGTGACAGTGTATGCTTTATTTGATATCAACCCACTTCCAAACACTGTCAATCAAAGTAACACATATAATTACTCAACGCAACACCTGGTGTTCTATAGGCTGAACGCGTTGCATTATTAATCAGCACACCTTGTTGCTCCCCATGTTCACCACTTAGCAATTTGTAAGCATTTTGCTCTGAGCTCTGAGCAACCAAACACCACTGAATCACTTCAGCTGAGAGGAAACAACAAACACTCGTCATATCCAGCTGTTCTTCTATACGTGTCAATTATGTGCGTTTGTCATACAGTATCTGTACCTTATCACTAAACACAGTTTCTCATGGCGTCATTATTGATCACTCCGCACACAAGTTTCTCACTTTCTCTATGACATAAGAACAAACGTGAAAATGCTTAACCAGCGGGACACATTCAAATCGTCTTAACCTTTTACTTCTAAGACATAATTAATCGAATAACTCACATTTGAGCAATTGGAAAGAGCTAATGTTGGTATTGTTCCTTCAATATCACATCGAAGAACTCATCAACGCACAATATAGTTTAATTATGTTGTGATGAACTAATCAATGAATGGGCTAATCCTTTCAGCCCTGCAACTAATGCATTGAATGCTTAATAGTGACAGATGCAGCAATAGTAAAAAGGTGGACTTACAGTATTTAGCTATACAAACAGGAACAGGCTTAACAATCTTTTCAAGGGGAGAATTGCAACCAATGTTAACACAAGTTCCAAATGTGGGACCAATATCTAATCTAGTGTAATCTAATCTAAAGAAGCACACTGCTTTATTATATGGAAATGCCCCATTTAAAGAGGAACAAAGAGCAACTGCAAACTGTCATTCAATCATCTGTCCGAACCCTGTTTCTGAGATATGTTCAACTCAAGAGGAAACAGAGGAGCACCTGAGCATAATGTGTGCGTCTCTTGTATTGAGATTGTAGTCAATGGTGTAAGCAAAGGTTTCTGTGAAAAATATATATTCGTTGCGATGTTAGAAAGGCAAAAGGGTTGTCTGACAAAGGTTCTTGATGTTCAAAATGAATGTTCAAAAGACTCTTGATGAAGATGAAAAATATTGTGTTAGCTGCATCACAAAAAATACTACATACGTGTAACACGAGATAAATACTAGCGTTGGGGTTTATATGAAAACAACAAATACTATCAAAAGGCATCCATAAATCAAACATAACCTATAATTATATGTTGGTTAATGTTGTATAAATTAAATAAAAGGATGTGTTGCGAACTACCATATTTGGTTGGATTAAAAACAGCCTTGTAACTTTTAATCGAGTAGTAAACAAACATGTATTGAGCCAACAGAGAAGAGTCTTTGAGCACAGAGGTTAATGTCATTGCAAAACCTTGTAGGCTTTTCAGTGAAACGAATGCCCATCACTATGGCTGTTACCTGTTTATAACAGGTAAATACACGAATGGCAAACTAAAGGATCTACCAAAAGCAATATTGTTCAGTCTTGCTCATCAGTAACCTGTATAACATTTAGTGCGGCATGCAAAAATACCTTTGCATACAGGCACCATGTAGAACAATGGCTGTGTGTGTACATCATAAAGTATCTTACCTGTATAACCTGCGATCCAGCCCCATGAAGACACCATGGCCAGCATCCATTTGAACATGACTCCTTCGATGTACCAGAAAGTCGGGCTGTCCCATATTCTCAGCGGCTGGAGAAGCAGCAGGTATAAACAGTAGGATGGGATGGCTACACAGTTGTTGCACAACATAAACAAGAAACGGATCACAGACTTGAGCAGAACCCAGCCCAGTTTGCCGGCCCCGTCCAAGAGCTGTGCCATCCTGAAACACACCGTCTGCAACACAGAGACACAGCTGTTAGTATCTCGGCTAGGCTTGGTTTACCAATAAAGGACAAGTCATGTGTGTGTGTACACAACATTATCCTTACGATAAACAGAATTATGTGCAAATAACATCCACAACAAATCTTGGTTTATACACCTAATGGAGTGAGGCTGCCGCTAACCGGTTAAGGGTGAGGCTATTCCACGAATTTTAAATGCAACACACTGGTAGTGGACTCTGTCTTGTGGTTTTTATTCAAAGGGTTTTATCCTGAACTGTGATTTTTCGTGAATTCCTGCTAGCTAGCTGCCTAGCCTTTACAGTAATGCATGCATAGACAGGACCATAAAAGGACCAGTCGCCCGGGACGTGGTGGTACACTTCATGGCATGCTAGCTAGAAGCAGGGAGTTAGCATAACGGGAACATATGTAAAGAAATATGACCGGTATGACAACCCTGGGTTATGACATAATTGTAAATCACTCTAACATAAATAATAGAAGTATCTAATAAGCTGGAGTGTGCAGGTATTTTAAGAGACAACACCAAACTCGGATGTCTGGGGGCTGGTGCAAAGCGCAATATCCGCTCGCCTCCTCCAGAATATAGCCCGACCCTGTAATGTAGTAATAATCCTGTTACTCACCCAGTAAATGTCAATGAAGCATCCAAGGACGGCCAGGGGTGTAAGCTAAATGCTGGATCGAGATCAACTATGTCACGTGTGGCTAACCTAAACGGTTATGTTAGCATCTTTGTGCCAGTGGACATGGTCTCTGAAATGTCTCTGGCCCGGGTGGAGATGTGTGAAAGCGAAGCTGCAGCAGCACCCATCAGGCTCTCTCAGGGTGGCTCGGCTGCACCGTGGACCCCGGCGGGCTCCGTTAGCTCGCTAGCTAGCTAGCAAGCAGCAGAGTGTCGCTGGCTCCATCTCAGTCAGAGACACCGGGATAAATCCTCCGATGCATCATCATCATCCTCATCATCGTCAGGTTAGCTAGCTAATGTTACACGGCGGCTCCCATTAGCGAAGATGGAGGATAGTTCGGATCCGGGGGTTGGGTTAACGCTGACGGTTAAATAAACGCAAACACAAACTATACACGACATATGCTCATGTAATACAGAGAGCTGAGCTTTTTTTCGTTTCTAGACTCGCAGGACCCGTTATCTTTCTCTAGAGCTCGATTCTCAGCAGCGTCAATGTACACAAAAGACCACGAGAGTGAGGGCGGAAGTGAGTTCACTTTACCTTCAAAATAAAAGCATAGGCAAGGCAGGGTCTAGGTCTCGAAATCATATAGCTCAGTATAATAAAAGACACAAATATATATTATATTATTATTTATATATATTATTATATTTTATTTACTTTTTATATACTAAACAAATGCAATATTGTTCTAGGGATGTCATTGTTGTATTAGTTAATCTGCAGAATCAGATTATTAATAATCTACTCGAATCAACAAACATAATATGATATATTATATTGGTTAAGACAATATAGAGACCATTTGTTTTTATGGAAGACATTTACTTGAGTCTTTCCACATTGTGGTATTGCTATTTTTACTTGACTTTTTATTGAGGTCATATTATTAATATGGAGAAGGTTTACTTCCACTTACAAGAAGTATGTTTATTTTTTTATATATATATTGTACAAAAATGCACAGTGTTAAGCAAAAGTTTTATTTTGAAAACCAGGTGCGGAGCTTTTACTTTTTAATCCTTCTCACTTGACGCTCCCGCGTTCACCTGACGCCAGCTTTAAGTGCGCAGACTCTGATGTCAAGTGCTGATGGCTTCAGTATCTATAAAAAAAGAAGCTGCTTTGCTCATGTAGTGACTAAACGTTATGACTTAATTTTACATAATCTGGACTCATTCCCGGCCGCGAGTCGTTCACAGGTTACATCATCGGTATGGGTGCATGAGTTCACCGTTAACATCGATGTACTTACTTTAATTTTAACCGGAAACAGTGTGGGCTTTTGGAGTTTGCATCATTCTGTTATGTTGGAAGAATTTGAGATAGTCAAACTGTTTTAATTATAGGGCGAAATACCAGGAAAAGTAGTTGTGCTCGGTGAAATTGAATGTTACATCGAAGGTATTCACACATAAAACTATAATATACACATAATTACTAACATTTGAATGATTTGGCAAGTCTGGAATTGACATGAGATATTTGTGCTGTCACACAATGATGACCAGTTAATGACTATTGTGTGCCCCCTGATGGCTCTTTATGCCATTACACTTCATGCAGAATAGATTACACTGTAAATCCAAGGTCTTTTAATAATAAACTGTACCGTAAATTACGTCATGCATGAAATAATATTGGACAGTTAAGAGTAGGGACAGGGAATTTAAAGTGTTTTTTTCCACTTGTGACCTACCTTGAGTTGAGGCTGAAAATCAGGGATGCTCTGATCGCCGGAATCAGTATCGGCCGATACCGATCGCCAATCCGATCGAGTGGGTGGGGGCTATGGGGATCTTCCATTTAAAGTGATGTTTAAAACTCAGTTAATGGGGCTCATTCACTGGCGCTTCCACAAACAACAACCAACATAATTATTACATTCAAATGAAGTACATTATTCAAGTTTACATTAACTTTGGATAATAACACGGGAGAAATTAGCGGAAGCGCTCTCTTTTCCTCTCTCTCTCTCCTGACAGCCTGTCAGTATCGTCTCATGCAGCTCACCGATCCAGTAATGAGTGTTATATATTTATAACTAGTTTAGCTTGTTCCAGAGGTACATAAAATAGCGTGTTAGGTCTAACTCTCAGTGTGTGTTTTGCTCCGCTCACCGGTCCGTCACAGCGGGTGGAGCTGCAGGATTTCTGCTTCACACACCGCTATTTCATTGTCATTTTCGGACACCTTAAAATACTGCCAGACCGGTGAAGCCAATTTGGCGAGCTTGTTTAGCCGCGCACAGAGAAAAGTGTCATGTATTTTACGTCATAATTTCACGTCATGCGATAGACTCTCGCGATCGGAGCATCCCTACTGAAAATCTTCACCATCAGGTTATAATTAAGGCCACTTATGTGTCCTTAGCACCCGCTCAACATTCATTTGAAAGGATTACAAACAAAGTGCAGCATGAAAATTAAATCTGATCTTTTAATCGTTGAAGAACAATATGTACAAACTCAGTTTCTACAAGGTCAAGTACACAAGCTTAACCTGTTTTTGACGGTGAAGCACTGAGGATATTGGCTAGAAGCGAGCGTATGCACTCCTCTGTGGAGCAGGCTGAGCGGCATTCTGCTGCAGCTGATGGCGGAGCTGCTGAGAGTACGGATCCTCCAGAGATTTGACCGACACCGTGGTCCTGGGCCCCGTCTTCCACTCAATGCCACTCTCGTCCACCACCGAGGCCTCCACAGTGACGGTGTGGGTGCCCAACACGGAGAAGTTCAGCAGGAACTGAGTGCTGAAGTAGTCGTTGTGGGGTTCAACACGCTGCTCGATCTCATTGGTTTTACTGTCGAGTGGAATCTGGAAAGGGAAAAGACAAATATGTTTGTTCTTATCATTATTAGAGCAGCAACACAACAACAAATGGAAGTACAAACGCCAGAGCTAGCATGATCTGTTGATAAATACAGTACAGGTATGTAGATGTACTTGCACTGCATATACATTTGGAGAATACCCAATATGAGCTTTATACATGGAATAAAGCAATTTTCTCTATAATATAAAAACAACCAGAGAACATAGAGTAGTATGGAGTAAAATCAAATCGGCATTTTCTTTTATCCGATATCTCGATATTGATAATGTAGGGTTGACTTTTGGTGGTTTCCCAAATAATTACACTGGTATTTTTTATAAATAATCACCAGCAATGTGAACAAAATGACTAAACGGACAAAAAAAACCATTTAAAGAATCTGTTAAATTCAGAAAGTTACATCACTTTTTGAAATGCAGCCTTCAAACCTGGAAAATACATGACTTACTGTTTGTAATGTTAGGATATGATGATATACGAATTATAAGACGTATCTATCCTAATGTCCCAATATTGACATGATATGGATATAATGCTCAGCCCAATATAAAAAAGGGACTAAAGATTTCTATTATTCTGAAATATTTGCATTATTGAGCAATAACCAAAGTTGAAGGAAATCACTGGATACCTTGAGGTCGGTTCCCGTCTTGCTCTGCAGGACTGAAGTGACATTGAGGCTGACGGACTGGATCTTCCTGAAGAGTCCGGGTGTGGAGCCGTGCTGCACGACGCCCTCCACCTTCAGAGTCAGCTGCTGGCTGCTCTGCACCGGGATCGGCTCGCTGGGCGTCCGCGGGGACGGAGACAAGGCGAGCTGGAGAGAAAAATAAAATATAAAATGCGTGAGCTTAAAAAAGAGCTGAAGAAAGACTGTCATATATATATAAGTAGCGGAAAACTGTACTGTATGTTGCCCTGCCCTAATATAATCTAAGGATAGGTTTGAAGGGAGTTTGCCAAAAAGTTTATTAGGTCAAATAAAAGCATCAGAGTTAACAGGTGTGACTTCCCCCTTCTTCCTTCTGTTCATGAACAACCAAGGGCATCATTTATGTTGTCCTGAGGATATTTCAATCTAATAAAACTTCACAAAGATAATGTTTAAACTTGTACTGCATTTTTTCCCTTAAAGAAGAGAGAAATAATACATACATGCTTCATACATGAGTTACATGTACATGCACATTTATAACTAGTATATACACAGTAAACTCTTTATCATTTCCTACTGCATCATATTCTGTTTGGCATATTTAATTGAGAATAGGGATGTATATTTTTAGTAATGTTCTAATATAATTATAAGTTGCTGTACCTTAATGCTTGTTGACTGGAGCTTTTGGAAGAAATACCTCTGGAAAGACAGCGGGACTTTGAGCAAAGCTATGACGGCGTCACAGAGGCAACCTGTATGCTGAGAAACAATAAATCGTCAATATTGACACTTTAGGACATTTCATTTAACCAAGTTACATTTATTCTTCTGAATACCCAGTTAAGAAAAAAACTTAAATAAAGTAAACAATTATTTAGCAAGAAACACTCAACACATGATCAGTGCTTCTCAAAGTGTGGTCCGCGGACCATTGGTGGCCCGTGAGCGCCACCAATTTCAATCTTTTTAAATTTCACATTTGAAATAAATAAATAAAAGTTTTCCGCACTCTCGCGGGAATATTTCCGCAATGGAGCGAGCTTAAGTTGCACTTTCGATTGCATGATATAGCCCAGCGCAACACCTTCATCACACATGTTGCCACTTGTTTGTACCATTTTCAGGCGATTTGTAATCTGTTCTAGAAAAACGATGTGTTTTTGGATATTTGTGGAGTTAGGAGGTCCTTGGTATGAAAAAGTTTGAGAAACACTGCTCTACATGTATAACACAAGTTAAAGCAGAGCATGTGTCAGTCAGCATTTGAAAACGTTGTGATCAAAGGTATTATATATTATTTTTGTTATTATATGGTCATGATTAAACCGCTTTTGAAGAGCAGAATTCAAGCAATTAAACCAAAAATAACGAGGACTGGATTTCAAATATAAAAAAATGTAGTTAATTTGAGTGATTGAATAAATAGATCATCCGATTGTGTGGAAAATAAGGCATTTTAGAAGGATTATATTTACATTCAGGTATATTTCGAACCTTTACCGTATCATTTAAAATACTAAACCAGCTTTTAAAAGTTAGAAACCCTGAATAAAATCTCACCAGGTGTGAGACAGGAGGGTGTTTCTTGGTGAGACCCTCCACTTCCTCCAACACTCGACTGAAGACCGACATCATCCGGCGCTCATATTCACTCTCCGTCTGAACCGAGCCCAGGGTGCCGTACTCCTGAAAGCTAGATTACAGGAAGAGAGACACAATCTGTTACCGACAAACGTCTGCCAGGAGAAGCCTCCCGGGATGATGCGTGTTACCGCAAAGCACTTTCTACAGAAAACACTCAAGTACACGGTACAGTGAAAAACCTTTTTAGAAGAAAGATTTATAAAGATGCAGAAGATTTGGATTAGTTGTCATCCATGTCTAATGTGCGGTTTACGAAAAAGCCACATCCATACATCATGCTGAAATAGTTAAATCACGATTCTTGACATTACATTACATGTTACTTGTTAGACGCTTTTATCCAAAGCGACTTACATACTCAATACTGTGGGCAATCCCCACAGGAGCAATTTGGGGTGAAGTGTCTTGCCCAGGGACACAACGACATGCTGACTGCAGTGGGGTTTGAACCTGTGCTCCCTTGATCCGAACACCAACGCACTACCCACTGCGCCACACGCCTCCCCTTGACAAAATCAATATAATTTATTACAAATAAGTTGACAATTGTTCCTTTTGTTATGGCCGTCTTCCCCAAAATCAGTGTTTCCCCCACTTATTAAGCCAGCAAAACCCCTCTAGTCCCGATTATCAAATACATATAGACGTCATTTCACACTAAATATATTTTCTCAAAAGTCCTCAAATGATACAAGATCAATTCTAGACCAATTTATATTTTAAACGTTGTCCTACACCAAACAAATGAATGAACTTTGTGGCTCTCACCTTGCTGCCTGAGGGTCCAGTATCAGAGCCTCTATAACGTGAGAGACAAGCAAACAGCTCTGTTGTTGTCTGAGCAGTCAGCAGTTAAAGAGAAATGACAACATTATAGAAAGGAGACACCACAGCAGAGAAAGCAGGGTTGACAAAAATACTTTTAAAAGTGTGATGTGACTTTTGAGGATACAGCTCCACGTTACGCAGGGTGGCATAATCAGCGTCAAACGACGACTGGTGCAAATCAGCGTATCGAGCTGCGAGACTTCTGAACTCATCCATGCAAACCTTCATCTGGGAAAAAGAGAGAAAACACATTGACTTGATGAGTAAGTACATTTGTTCATTTAACATCTCAAATCCTCAAATTAGTCGTGATTCCTAACATGTCATAAGTTGTTCCCCTCTCAAATATGGGGATTTCCTGCTTCTCTCTGTGCTGACAAAATAAGACATTTAGAGAAAATACCCTGGCCTTTGAGTAAAATAGCTGATTGATTGATAATAAAAACAATTAATAACTGCAGCCCTACCCTTTAGCCTTTTGGTGAGAAACATCCTGAGTGTTTCTACCTCACTGTCAAGAGTTTTACCTGCATGGCGATGCGGCCGCAGCGCTGCAGGTCGTTGCCTGAGGCCAGGGCGATGGTGGTGGCGATGGCGGGGGGGGGGGCTGGTCTTCAGGCTGTTACAGGTGCAGATGAGCTGCGACAGGGCCTGCAGGGTGTCGATGCGCAGCTTGATGAACTCACACTGGAAAGAGAGCGGGCTCAGAGGAGTGCTGGCGGCCTGCATGGAGAGAGAAGTCAGATAGAGCACATACACACTACCGCTGAATAATGTCACTGTTCTTCATTTAGTTAACAGAAACAAAATACACTCAGGTTTAAGGGAAGTTAATCCGTTAGCGATTTGAGATGCAGTGATAATAACACGAGTCTGCTCTGAATAACAGCAGGTTAAAGGGTTAGCTTGGATGGTTGAACAAAGCACTTGTTAATAGTCAGAGTATTGCCAACAGTACTCCCTTTTGGGTACATACTGAAGCCGTTATCTAAGCTCTATTCAAAGCCACCAGACTCCGTTGACAAGAACAATAATTTAACCTTGTAGAACACAGGGGTTGCTGGTCTTTTACTGTTCATTTGTTTTTGTTATTGTGTGAATCAGGACTTACCTTTTTAAAACACAAAAGTCACACAATAACACAAAGTCATCGATTGAGGCATTGGTAATATGGCAGCTTCCTTGTTCTGCAAGATGAAAGAGTCTGGTTGCTTTGAAGAAAGCATAGATAACGGCTTGAGGTGATACCAGAGTAAAGCAGTGTCAACTAAGTACAAAGTATAGCGCACATTCAAACCGATATACTTTCTTTTAGGTGATTAAAATATGTTTTGTTGCCGCCTCCGTCCACAGTAATAAATGTTTAGCTTCGTGCTGGTACGATCCCTTTAAGCATTATTTATTGATGACGTAAGAGGAAGAATTGTATTAATGTTTTGGACATGCAGAAGCCTGAGAGTGGACTGACTGTGAGAGAAGCGATGCCCTTCTGGTAGGAGCGCAGCGCCTCAGCGATGGCGGTCATGGCTCCACTGTAGTCTCCGTCCTCCACGTGACTCAGACACTGCTCTGCCTGGGAGAACTCCTTCAGGCTGTTCAGCCAGAAGTAGAAGTGCTCCGACGCCACTCGGGTGCGCATACTCTGGTACAGCTCGCTGGAGAACTCGTGGCATCCCTGCAGATTAACGATAACATTTCATTATGGGTCATGTGCAAGATTTGGCAGTCATTTGTTACTTAATTAGATACTTTTGCCGGGGAAGACCTTTAGCAACTGTGCAAAGCCTTAAATTTTAATCCATTTTATAGCACATGTCTTGCATTGTACGAGCATAAAAGATTACCATGCGTGAGGCTTGTCGTGCGATGCGGTACACCGTCCAGCCGTTTGCTACATTCTCTAGCTGCTGTTTGATGACCGTCTTCACTTCGGCTGACAGAGACGACTGGCTGGCAACAAAAATCACTGTTGCCAAGGAAACCTGCAGCAGCGATCACAGAGGGAGAGATGAGTGTTGAAATCCAAATTCAGAGAAATACAAGGGCATTAAAGTATAGGAACCAGAACATATTTTAGAGCTGAATGCAATGTCAGCTATTCTAACATAGTTGTGGGCTAGTAGTTATCTTTTGCTAAAAAAGCTTGTTTTTTAAAACAGGTGTGCCTGGGCCGAACATAGATATAACATAATTTCTTCTTAAAGGTTTGTCGTGGAGATGTTGGCCATGTCTGGAACAAATTGAACTAGATGTTACGCAGCTTTTGGTGCTCAAAGTGAGCAATGTCTTTTCTTTGCATCACTGCGAATAAATAAGCTTGCATCTGCTTAAGGACGAGAGGCTTGTGTTCTCTTGTTTACGAGGGTGTGGTTTAGAAACAAAAAAGCTTCTACATTAAAATGCTCACATCAAGGTCTGTGAATTATGTATTGCCATTATATTTAAGAGAAGATAGACATCTCTATGGCTGTTATTTCCAACACTCAGCAACTCACACCAAAACAGTCTACATCAATAAATAGCACTAGAGTTTAGAGCTTTTACATTTTCTTTTGAGGTACATTTTGGTTTGACATGTCCTCTTATATCTTCGGTCTAAGCAGCAGCTGATGTCTGATGCAGTCCCTCACCAGAAGCTCTTGCTGCTTGTCAGTGGAGGAGTGGCTGGCCACCCTGTAGAGGTCCACCAGGTCCCCCAGCATCCCGTCGCCCAGCACGGGCAGGTGGGTGGCGATGGCGGCCAGAGCGTGGCACATGAGGACACGAGAGGAGTCGCAGGACAAGTGGAGCTGACCGAGCAGGAACTCCACCGCTGATTGGCTGAGATGAGGTCGACCTTTCAGCAGTTTGACCAATGAGGTGAGGGTGGTCTAGTGAAGACACAAAATAGGGAATCATTAAATCATAATGTAGACGTTTAAAGTGTAGAAAAAGTGTAGCTTTAGCGAGCAATGCCGGCAAAGCAATGTTACCCTCTTTAGCTGCAATAATTTGTCCAGAGATTACAAATACTTTTGTTTCTTCTTCAAAATACTTCATCATAAAGGCCTGAAAATAATGGGTTTAATCTGAAATGTGTAGGCACAAAATCTCAAATATTTAATGTCTTCCCAAAAAAAAACAATCATGTAATAACTTTGCTGAAGTAAAATACAATCTTAAACTATAACTATGTCAAATCAGAAACTATAAAGTTAAAGTATAGCTAAAAGAAGACTGCAAATTGATCATCAATGTCAGTTTAAGGAACATGACAGTTGTCTACACTATGATTTAAACACAGTTGGGTTGATCCCAGATGAGGTTTAAACAGGTTTGTATTAATCAAAACATGCCTTAAGGTTATAAAGATGTCTTACTTTGAGTGTGGCCTGTGCGCTGGAGCTGCTGTCCTGACTGCAGAGCATCAGAAGGGATTCGACTCCCAAAACGGTTTCCTGCTCCAGCTGTATTATATCTGAGGAGGAGGAACACAGAAACACTCAGTCTACGCACACAGGAGCAATGGTTCATGCTAGAGGCAGAAATTCTCACCACGGGCACTACTTGCCATCACTAACCTTTTTCTGGACAGGAAATAGCGATGTTCGAGAGCACTACGATCCCATGAGCAGCCACTGCCAGGTTGCTATGGTAACAGCATTCTTGTGCCAGTTTAACCAGGTCTGTGAGCCGGGGGGGAACCGAAGAGCCTAATGGGAAAAGAGTTTGAGGAATACGCATTAGTCACAAGTCTTTCTCTCATTCAGAACAAACCTGCAATTAAAGCATGGTTTAAGTGTCAATATACACATTTTAATTTAATTTAAAGTGGACCTATCATGCTATATTTTAATAATATAGTGTAGGACCATACCTATATAAGGCATATTTATACTTTTTTCTCTCTCAAAATACCAAACAGATCATGCATTTTAGCCATGCCTCATTTTGCTCAATTTGCACTTTTTTACCCGTTTTTGCAAGGGCTGATTCAGTGAGAACAGCACCATCTACAGGCCTGGCATATGTACTACAGCGTCTCCAGCGCTTTCGAACGGCAATGGCCGTGGCTGTCTCCTCCTGATTGGTGGAGTTGGCCCAATAGCCGTAGCGCCACCGTCCTGACGTCAGGTCAGTGTTCAAATCTGGATCAGTTTTTATCAGATCCGTTGCAGCCCCTTTTTTAGAGATTTGGGTATGGAGGAAAATAGAGAGGGTTGTGTTTTCTGACACTTGGTGAGTTCCCTGGAACACCGGGGACACATTTTCATGTATAAAAGACGTGCAAAAGTGCATTTTGCATGATAGGTCCCCTTTAATTTAAACTTATTATTATTATTGAGTAAATATGAATAGCCCAAACATGTGCAGTGTGTCCTTTGCCGTGTTACCAACTCCTAGCACTAACTGCAAAAGTTTGCTCATTTGCATGTTGGCAACACCATCAGGCTTTCATTTGCATAAAGCTCGATGTGTGCAACGAGGGAGAGACGGCCTACGCACAGAGCAAGAGGAGAGGGAGAGACCGCGTACTGTTGGATGAAGAGGACTGAGACTACTCTGAACAGCATTGAGAATAAATAACAATTTATGAATATATTTCTTGCTTTTCCCCCTGCTGATCGGAATGTAAAACGTGTCGTTTTAGGCTTTGAGGAAAAGGGAAAGCAATCTGGTCGCAAGGGGGAGAAAGTTGAAAAGTTTACTTTACATTACAATTCTTACATAGGACATTTCATTAATTAAAAGCAAAAAGTACCTGTCATATTGTGAAAGTACTGCTTGAGTGCGATGGTTCCAGAGAGGGTGGAGAGGACGGCCAGCATCCCCAGCTTCAGGCTGTTGTAAGGGCTGCTCAAGGCACACTCACACAGCGTCTGCCGAGGAGAAACACTTTAGATTACCTACACATTTTGAAAACAATACTAAGACGGTCCGACAGTGCAGCTGTAACTCTACCTGAGTGTTCTCTCTGATCCAAAGGTGAGGAGCCTTTTTAGCCAGGAGCTTCAGATCATTAGTCGCGAGTCTCTTCACAGCTTTTCGTGGGTCGTCTTTAAGGTACTGAAGGAGGAGCTGCAACTGTATAGATAAAGTACACAATTTAGATTTTTTTCCTTTTTGGATAGAACAATTGAAGAAACACAAGAAAGAGGAGAAAGGGCATCACAGGCAGCAAATGTCTCCAAATCTAAAAAGGTAGAAGAGTCCAGATCTTAATAATAGAGACAGTGCCAATAAAATAAAATCCAATATTCAAAGACAAACATTTGAATGTGTGAACGAGGTGGAGCTCTGTTATTGTTCTACCTGCTTTGGGATATCGATGAGGGAGGAGGCAGCGAGCTGGGTGAAGGTGTGCAGGGTGACGATGACCATGGGGGTGGAGGGGTAGGAGCTGACCAGGTGCTGCAGCAGCTCTCTGCTGCTGGAGGCCAGGCTGGCGTCGTGATGCATGTGCTGCAGCATCGGGATCAGCTTCAGCTTCAGGTCCACCGGGGTGTCTAAAGCTGAGTGGAGACAAAGGAGGAAGAGGAATGTAAACTCTATAGATACAAAAATAAATGCACAAACCAACACTGATCTGCTGAACAGTGATTATTGAGGTAAATTATTTGTGGATTTTGTTAAATTTGTATTCACTATCTCTTAGTGGTGGTTGCAAATATCCATACATTCATCTTCCGTTGGTATGTGAATGTACAATCAAATGTATGCGTTTCATTTTGATTATCAAATAGAGTGTGTACACTAATCACCTTTTAATGCTTGTTTGTTTAAAAACAGTTGTACATTTTTAAGAACGTTTGAAAGAATTGGTTATATTATGACTTCTGTAGATGAAATTCTTATTAAATCGACAATTTTAGGCTTTTGTTTACGTTTTTCATTTTTGTTTGGAAAATTGTCAAATATTCAATGCTGAAAAAAGGTAATATGTAAAGCTTTTTTTTTACTAAAAGTGATATGTGAGATTTTAAGTTCTGAATAAAGATTTTACCTTGAATCATCTCACTGACTTTGTTGCAAATCCCCGCTGCAAAGTCTCTGAAAATCAGGAAACACACCAAATCTATTTTACACAAAACATCATCACATACAGTATTTATGCATCACAGCGCGGGTAAGAAACAATCTTACTTTGACTGTGCTGAGAAGCTTGCAGCAGCATATATGGCAGCCTCCACTTCTACATTGTCATGGGAGTCCAGACTTTGGCGAATACTGTGGTGGGCATTCTTCCTGTCCGGGATGATGGAGGCCAAACTACCGAGCATCCTGAAAAGAAACAAAAGGAAAATAGATGAATTCAAGCCTCAAATAATCTGGAAAGCATGTAAAGAGTAGTACAACATTGCAGGATATCTCTTATTTCTTACGTAAATCTGAAGCCAACCAGCAAAACTTTAGTTCAAACATTATTTGTTTTTGTACACGCATATTTACCTCAGAGTGATGGCTCGGGCCACAGGGTCGTTGCTGTGGATGACTGAAAACACCCTTTTGACAAATTCGTCCACATTGAGGATCTTTTCAAGATGTTTCTCGCTCTGTTGAGTCACTTTCAGCACACAGAGACGCAGAAAATTGTTCCTGAAATCAGAGAGACATTTTTTTTAAATGTAAATAAAGAGATATATACCATAGTAAAACCAGTTTTAGTAAAGACACAAAATATGGTTATTTATTGAATCCTTTTAATCTTTCATGTTTTAGTTGTTCATGTTTAAAATATTTATTTTTACAATACTTGCTGATACATACCTACCTGTACCTACTGAATAACATCATTCCGAAAAGTAAGGACAATGATGTTCTCTATGTTTTGATTAATTGGTGACTTAGGTTAATGACATGAAAATGCTGATTAACTATATATATGTGTTTGTTGTTTGTTTACATTTTATATTGTAATGTGTTCTTATGTCTGCAAGATTATTAAATGTGTCTTTGAAGGGTCGTTTTAAAAAGAGGCTTTTAAAATCAATCACTTTCTCCAGGTCACAGAAGACTTATACCTGTATGACAGTGGTCAGTTTGCTACATCTAAATGGAGAAAGGTCCACTTTAGAAACCCTTGATGTTTTGTTTTGGGGTTTATGGACATGTTACTGTTTGAATACCAAGTTATAAAGCATTCTTACCCGAGTCTGAAGATGTCTGCCAGCTTCAGAAATGCAGAGTTGATGAGGATGGGAAAAGGGTATTTCTGGAAGAGTTTAGGAAAAAGCACCACAGCCTCACACTGCTCTCCCAGCTTTGTCGACCGCAGCCCTGAACAAATGAGCAATTTCATCGGTCACACCAAAGCAGGGACTCTTCAAGCAGTTTACATTTAGCAAAACAGACACATGGGAACTAAGACCCATCACACAGGATCACAACTGATGCTAGCTAGTTAGCAAGTTAGCTAACTCACCTTTGTCCAGCTCCATGAGAGCGGAATTAGCGTCGAGTTCTTGTTCGCCATAACAAGCCTCTGATAGGAAGGTGCGTGCAGTAGAAAGCGACATTTTTGTTAAGTTTTATTCTATAATAAAAAAGAGGCTTGGAAGCACCAATGGGCCGTTAGCATTTCATTGTACAGGCGGAGAGTACACAAAACCGGATGTTGCAGTGATTCTATTTCCGGTGCACAGTTTTCGTTTTCACAATAAAACAACAACAACATTGTCACATTTTATTTTGTATCATTTCACTGTTGATCAATTTTCTTCTTTGTTAACAATTATTCGGTTAATTACTTTCGTTCAAATGTATGTAAGGCAGCCTACTTCTATGTTATCTTACCTTGTCTTTCGACTCAATCACATTTATTTTTACTCAACTACATTTAATAATAATACTGTATTTCTCTAAACCTTTTTTGTTGTTGCCAGAATTTGTGTTATATGTGTTGTATTATCAATGTTTATTAACTTACAAGTAGGATAGGAATAGGAGTTTCTGGAAATATTCAGAGAAATAAACAACCTTGGCTACTTCTGTCGTATTTTAAATGTATCATCATGTTCTTTATAAAGTAAGGCAAAAATATTTTGATTTAGAAATAGACCCACTGTGAGTATTCCATTATGATTGTCTGTCAGAAGATAGTCGTACTTTTAAATCGGAAGTAATGCGATCTGTAGCATGATCTGTAGTCGGTAGTTATGATCATGGTTATGATGGCAAACTTTACAGTGCATTCCCACAGAGGAAGCGGAAGTGGACGCGTCGCTGCTCTCAGCCAATGGGAGCGCGGAACGCAGGTTTAGCGGGGGATTCAGTCCTCTGTTCACAGAACTGTTCGCGGGAAACACTAGCAGAAGTAGCAACTCGGAAAAAAGACCACCAGCTCATCTGAGAAAACGTCTCACTAAATTAATTTCAGATCGTCCTGTACTGGAGTGTAGCGATGCTGTTCCGCTCGATAGTTGACAGAGGAGTGGGCAAACGAAGGCAGAATGGTGAGAACATATATTGTTGGGGATTATTTCTGGTGCTTTTCGGTTCCCGGGTTTGCCCTGTGTGTGTTTTGTGCTAACTTCATGTAGATAGGCTAAGATCAAATGTATTCCAAGCTTACTTTAATGTTTGCTTTATTCAAATTAAATACATTTACAGTTCTGTTGCAATGGCAGTATGATTAAACGTTCCTAAAGTAGCTCAAATTGGCATTAGTTCACGTACATTACGTAAAGTGACGTTACATTAAAAAGCGTAACGTCTGAAATAGAGTTACTTAATTTAATCAGGAAGTCACATTGTGATTGAGAACTCATTTTCAAGTGAGACTTTAAAACAGTCGGGAAAATAACATAAAAGTGTACTCAATCAAAGAGGCAAAACTGTACACTTTACAGCATGTACAAATATAACAGCATGCCACATTATACATGAATGCTTTCAGAAAAAGCCTTACAAATATTGTACTTTTTACTCCACTACACTTATTTTAATATTCACAGCTACTTTGTACATATAAAACATGATATGCTGATATGGTATAATGGGGTACTGTAATACTAATCTACAAGCGTCTTTGGGTTCAAGAAAAGCGCTCTAGAAATATAATGTATTATTATTATTACACAGTATTTCCATACCTACATTTAGTCCACATTGACAAACAACAATACTAAAATGCTTTTACATGTATAAAACAGGATAATAAAATAACCACAATAATAAAATACTGTGAAAAGATGCATTCTGCATAAGGATTGCTTTTACTTTTGATACTTGAAATACATTTAGCTGATAATATTCTGTATTATTCTGAAGTGTGTCATTGTGCAGAATGAGTACTTTTACTTTCTGTACTTTAAGTACATATTGATGCTAACACTCTTTTACTTTTACTGAATAAGGTTGACTTTTAAAATCTGTCCAGGGACTACAGATGAAAAATAGCCTCTTGGCTAACTCTGGCACATTTACAGAAATGTTCATTAATGTGCACTGTCCCTGTTAAATAAATGAATAAATAAATACAAAAATACTCAAGTAACATTTGAAATCAGGACTTGTACTTGTAGTTGAGTAATTTAAGACCATAATAATTGTACTTTGACTTACTGTAAGTAAAGGATCTCAGTACTTTTCCAACAATGCGCGTAGGCATAACAAGTAAATACAATTAAAAAAGCAAATGAATAAAATATAACATTATATGATTCAACCATTACTTTATTATGCCACTAAAAGTAGATTAATTGTAATACTGAGTTGCTGCCCAGGCTTTTATCACTGTTTTTAAATGTCAGAAGAAAAAGTCAAACAGGAAAAAGTAAGTAAAAACAGCTGTCAGATAGCTTTAATAAACAAATGGTGCAATTTAATCTCTGAATGCTGTGTACTAAAATCACAGATTGAAGGATCAGTTGGTATAGTTTTAAAACAATGTCTGACTACAAGTATGTTTCTCCTTTTGTCTCTCCAGCCGTCCTTGCAGACCCCGGGCCGAGGCACCCCCTGAGCTCTCTGCTGGGGGGGTACCACTGCGTCCGACACGATGAACACATCTCTTACGGCAACCTGGGGGACTCTGTGCCCCCGTTTGGACTGGCCTTCTCCTCTGGTAACCCACCTGTGTTCAGTACATAGTCAATTATCCTCACAGGATACACAGCAGAGCTAGGATCTGTTTTGCTTTTTATATCCATCTAACTGGTGTGTCTCTCTTCAGTCGGACACATGCAGAACATCCTGGCAGCAGCTAATGAAGAAGGCATTGTTAGAATCTACAACACAGAGAGCCGGGAGAAGCCACTTCTAAAAGGTATGTGTAGAAACTCCCTTTTTTCACAATAGTTCTGACAGTTATCAGGAAGTATAGCTGATTGTGTGTTATTATTTGCAGAATGGCTGGCCCATGAGAACGCTGTTTTTGACATAGCCTGGGTACCGGGGGAGCCTCACTTGGTAAGTAAAATGTAATTAATACCATAATTACTATGTCTATGTTCTTTTGTTGTATGCATTAGCCATAAATGCATCAAATATATGTTCCTTTAAAAGTTGATTAATTGATTTTGCATGGTTTTGCCGTCTTGATGTGACTCTTGTTCTTCTTGCAGCATATAAAGCAGATTGTAATTGTCCTTTTTCTTACTAATAAACCCTTCTTTAAATAATTGTTATTGTTAAATTGTCTTCCTTAGGTTACTGCTGCTGGTGATCAGTTGGCCAGGCTGTGGGATGTGAGGTCAGGGGAGATGTTAGGCAGCTTCAAAGGTCACCTCTGCAGCCTCAAGTCTGTTGCATTCGCACCACAGGAGAAAGGTAAACTAGATAGTGCCTGAATACTCTGTTGCTAAGGGATATTTGTTCCCGTTTCTGTCTCAAAAGACACAAGAAAACACTGTGTTGGTGGGTTGACTTTGAGGCTATAGCAGGCTGTTTTTTTCATGTTTAAACATCCTCATCTGTTGGTAGAATTAATCATTTGCCAGGCAGAAAAGAAATGTGGAAGTTAGATTTAAAGATCAAAGAAAATAAGCGTTTTTTTCTGCAGTAATCAATGTAAAGAATATGGATGCTTGATATTTGTTATTTAAATGTAATACCATTTGCTTAACAGATGCTTTGTTGTGTCACATTACTGATTCTTTGTCTTCTATGAAACAGCTGTGTTCTGTACTGGGGCCAGAGATGGAAATATTATGGTCTGGGACACCAGGTGCAGCAAAAAAGGTATGAATCAAACATTTCAATTACAAAGGTTTTTTTTGTATTAAGTCATTCTTACGGTTTTGTTGAACCAAGTCTTTGTTTTTAAACCTTTGAAATGTATAAGACCTTGTGGGGATAATGCATAAAGATTAGTTTTCTTATACATGTGTGTGACAATGTTTATGTCTTCCTCTCAGATGGTTTCTACAGGCAGGTGAACCAGATCAGTGGCGCTCACAACAAAGCAGAGACAAACCCCCTCACCAAAACCAAGAAGAGGCGGATCAGCACACGTGGCATGGCTCCCAGTGTGGTGAGTTTATTCAACAGCTATAATAGAATGAGGCGTAGGGCTTTGAGGAAGGAATACTGATCTGTGAGCGCCTCCTCTCTCTTGCAGGACACCCAGCAGAGTGTCACCGTGGTTCTGTTCCAGGATCAGCACACCCTCATCTCCTCTGGGGCTGTCGATGGGTAAGAATGCAGTGTTATGTGTTTTGTTACTTGCCCCAAGCCAGAATAAAATGACCTTCAGAGTAAATGGACACGCATAATTCAATTCATTGTTCTATTTCCTTCCTCTTATTCAGTGTAATCAAGATGTGGGATCTGAGGAAGAACTACACTGCACTACGTCAGGATCCTGTTCCTCTGCAGACGTACCCCTACCCGGGTTCCTGCATGCGCATGAGACTGGGTACGTTTTGTACAATACTGACACACTGTTTGACCTAAAATATGCAAATAAGCAGAATAATTTAATGTCGTTTTGCATGTGTTACAGGTTATTCCGGACTTGTTCTGGACTCAACCAGATCCAACATCGTATGTAACTGCACTGATGATAATATCTACATGTTCAATGTTAGCGGAACAAAAACAACTCCAGGTAAACAAGGACTCCACTCTGACTAAACCTATTGTGTTTCTGTGTCATTGTTTATCCTCCATTGTATTCATTGCCATTGAATATCACTAGATGGGGCTGCAAACGTATATCCTTTGTTATACTGTAACTGTCATGGGGAGCCAATAGGAGGGCACTATTAAATAGAGGAAGTGTAGAGATGCAGGCATTTTGTCTGATTGTACTACTAATATCTTTAATTTGAAGCTTTAATTAAAAATGTGAAGTCCTTAAGTAGAACTATAACCGGACAGCCTATCAGTACAAAACAGCTGGTTAATACTCACACGTTGCACGCACTTGAACTTAAGACTGTTTGAGTTTCTCAGGTCTTTCTGTTTTTAAACTTTGTATCTCATTAAGGCTTGTGTCATTTGGTTTTTATTCCTATATTCTTTGTTCTTATGTGGGCTTATTTCAGACTTAATTGCTTTTTGGATTTGCTCTTAATTCAGGGATTCTCATATTGCAGTTTTTTTAATTTTCCCTCCACAGTGGCAGCTTTCAGTGGCCACCAGAACTCCTCCTTTTATGTAAAGTCCACTATTAGCCCCGATGACCAGTTCTTAGCCAGCGGTTCAAGTGACAATAACGCATACATCTGGAAGGTACTGTCTGTTTTATTTTGCCATACTAAATTGTGTTGTTTTTTTATGATTCTGATTGATTATTATAATAGTGTATGGTTAGCATTTATCCAACTTATTTGACATTTCAGATCTCGGAGCCTAATCAGCCTCCCATGATGCTCCAAGGCCATAGTGACGAAGTGACATCTGTTGCATGGTGTCCGACAGATTTTACCAAGGTGAGCCGACAAACTTTTATATTTGTGGTTTAAGCTTTTCTTAGACACTTGAAATAAATCAGAGGTATTTGTGTTTTCCTGTTGTGAAGCCGAGCGGTTTTAATAAGCAGGGAAGATGGATTTAGGCGCTGTTTAATCCCCCCTGCTCTGTTTACAGATTGCTTCCTGTTCTGATGATCACACTGTACGTATCTGGAGGCTTCACCGGAAAATGGATGGAGCCGAATCCTCAGTGGGAGAGGCCAACATTGTCGGCTGGGCATGTCTTAAATCTCCCTCAGGTAAGAATTAAACTACAATTATTCACATTAGGACAGTATGTTATATAATAGATGAACAGGAAGATGGCTGTTTTGGCAACTATTTGTATAATTGATTTACTGATGAAGTCATTTGCCAAATGATCAGCAAATGCTATTTGGAGTGCCCCGAATATAGAGATTTCCTGCTACTCTCAGTTTTACACTATATTAAACTGAAGTTTTTGACCGACAAAAAAAGTCATTTTAAGACATCACCTTTGGATGTAAAAAAAAAAATGGGATTGACAGTTTTCGCTAATTTCTGACATTTTCACAGACAAAATGTATCAATGAATCTAGAAAATAATCATCAGATTATTTGTAGCCCTACATCGCTGTCTTGTCTAATAACTGCAAAATGTGTCATTTCAATTATTCATTGTGAGCTAACTTGGACTTATGAATGTGTTAAGGGCCTTCTATCAGAGCTGAAACAACCCCCGCCAAGATCCAGAAGACAGAGAGTCTCGGCGGCCTGGCGTCCCCCCGGCTCGCTGCCTGTGCTCCCAGCGGAGCCGCAATGCCTCTCTCCTCCAGCACCGCCTCTCCCATCCCTTCTCAGGGTGCCAAAGCTGCCGCTGTCCGCCAGAGAACACCATCCTCTATCAAGAAATGGTTATCCCCGAGCCGTGGGTCTCCTGCTCAGGCCAGCCCTCAGCCTCGCCGCGTGCTCAGTCTGTGTCCTCAGAGCCCGGCGAGCAGCGCCTCTCCCAGCGAGCGACGGGCCAAACGCAGGCTGGAGACGGGAGAGGGGTCTTCTGCAGGCTGTGGGGGGGCAGAGCAGTGTGACTGTGTTACTGAACTCTACCCGGCGGCCAAGAGAAGCCGGGCTCTGTCGGGGATCTGCTGCTCCAAGCAAGAGAGCCGGCTACAGACAGACTGTCACACAGAGGACAGCGAGCAGCTCTCTCAGACCGGCAAGGAGAACTGCTCCCCCGGACCCATGGACTGGCTGTCAGTGCTGGGCCAGAAGATGAGGAAAGGTCAAGGAAGCCCGAGGTCTCCCAGAAGCCACAGTGCCTCTAAGAGACAAGAAGGCAAGACACCAGTTTCTCCGGTAAGCACAAAAATCTCTGCTTTAACAGTTTTAGCTGTTGTCAGTTGTGTTCATTTTTCTCTATCATGTCAGAATGTGCCGTTTTCCTGAGATGTTTCCTGTGAGCCTCTTTACTGCCCATTATTTAATAAAGACAAAAATACTTTCTTGGAATGTCAGTCTAGAAATTCCTTCTCTTGTATCCAAGAGGGAATAGAAATAGAAATAGAAATAGAAACACAAAGGCTTGAGGCAGGATTCTCTGATAGTTGTCTGTCTCTACTTATCAGTGTGAATGTTGACATGCACAGGGGTATTTTATAGCTATTCATATGAATATATATTGTTTTTGATGTTTTTCAGACAATCCGCTCACCGCAGAGCATAAAGAAAATCTCCATGTATTTCGCAAGAAGGCCTCTGGAGTGACCACCTGTGCCAGTTGGATGCTTTGCCTCGGTTTAAAATACCAAACATGTTTTATTTTGAGTATTTTTAACCTGAACCCACAGAACCTCGAGCCACCAAGAACACTGATCCAGATCCAGATTTCATGAGCACATAAACTTGGGCTTCATTGAGATTGACAAAATAATCATTCTGGATATTTGTCGCTGCAGTATTCACATCCTGAGAGGCTGTTCTTTTCTTTTTTTAATTAGGGTTTTGCAGTTGCCTCCTACACAATGTTCTAGTGCTGTTCAGAATCTCTGTTTAAAAAAAAAAAGAATAGTAAGTTGTATGTTGATGAGTAAATCTTTAATTTGACTCAAACCTAACAACGTCAGGAGATGCATTTACACAATGACCCACATTTAATAATGTTGTTCAAGAGGTCACCAGGAATGAATCCTCAGAGTGCAGAAAGAGTCTAAAGGAGTGAACATTTGAAATACTGCTAAAAAACATTTATTGGATCCACATCAACAAACATTTTTATGAACCCAAGTTTATTTATCGGTTCATTTCTTTGTGGGTTTTTTTCATGTACCTTTTTTGTTTCAGTGTTACATTTATACATTTCTTGAGCATATGCTTAAGTTGTTTATATGTACAAAATAACCAATGAGTCGTGCTTGGTTCATTTGTATATAGTTGATCCAAATTCGCGTTGTTTAGATTTTATTATTAAATTCTAAAGAGTTTTCCCAGTGTGCTGCATGCTTTTGGTTGCATCTCATCAGTGTGATTTGTGTGTGTGATGAAGAGTGCTTAGTGGTGAGACACAAGTGACAAAAATGTCACTCATTTCATTGTTTATTGCAGTGGTTACAAAGTCTTAACAGGTTACACATATTAGTCCACTCTGATGTTTTATTTTAGTAATTTTTTCTAAGGTCATGGCGATGTAAAGTTATTCAGTATTCCAAAGAGAACAAGAAAGAAAAAATGCAAATAAATGGTCTTGTCTATTACGCTTAATACAACCCAACTCATCTGTATAACAATCCCTAGGCTTTAAACTAGGTTTTTTTGCTGAAGTTACTGTCTGAATATAGCTCAATTTCTTTCTTAAAAACATTAAAGGTAGGTTTTACTCTTGCAAATTCACATTCATAAAATGTTACCTTGCAAATATAAAATATGTACAAAAAGTATAATTTTTCGAATTTGTAAATTATTTTTTATCCAAGAATCAAGAAAAACCTACACATAATATCAACATTTTATGGAAATGGATACATTGAAAATGACATAAGGCACAGCTAAATGAGTATACTTGTTTCCACTTTAACAAAAAGTGATCTAGGATTGAATGAAGGATTTCAAATTAAAACTTCTTCAACCAATATTTTTGTGGGAACATCTACTACAGTTGCCACTCCTCATTCAACTGTACAACGTCACGTATTTGTTTTCACATGTCACATGTCCAGGGCCCGCCTTCCACGCCAGTTAATAGGTCTAAAAAGTTTACCGTTTTTTAATCCTCTGCTTGTGATTGGCCGTCGGAGACGCCATTCTGTGACGTACACCTGTCAGGCTGCTCAGCTCAGCGAACAGTGAAGTCAGACAGACAACGACTGAACGGCTACACTGGGAGTGTTTATGGCTGCCTGCTCAGCACGACGTTCAGTTATTTCGTCTATTTGAGATTACTCTGTGTTTTTAGAGGCCGTGAAAACGAAACTACAGCTCATGATTTCACGGGGAATGTAGTTAAGACAAAGTCAACTGCATGTGGACACGGCTAACTTTTAAGGGACTCAGTCGTCGAGCGAAATTCAACTTCATCGATCGCGGATAGTTGTTCTGAAAACACTCTCAGCGGAAGTCTCACTAGGATTTAAAAACACGGCTTGAAGACCTGGACTTGGTGTTGTAACGAGGAACTACATGAATTCAACGGGGCAACTATCCTTTTGTAACTTTTCTTTCTCGACAGCGGTGCAAACTGTTGTCGTAGTGGCGTACATTAACGTCGGCTAATCTTTTAGCAAGCTAGCTAGGTACGTTAGCAAGCAGGCTAGCAGTACAGTAGTTTGCTACAGCCGGGACTTAACGACTAATTCAGCAAACTTTTTTTAACAGAATGGCTTTAATGCGTTTTGCAACAGGTATATTTTTTGCAAACGTGACAAAGCAGTAAAAAAAACACACCAGACATTTTGAAAGCTGAGCGATAATTTTTCTTCGGTTTGTAAGTCCAGGTTATACTGCGGGCTATGTCATGAGTTTGGCTTTTTGCTTCGTGTTTTGAAGATTGTCCCCGTGTTTCAGAGAACAAGTTACCCGAATGATGCAGTCTTTGGACACAGTCTAATCCTAATACCGAGCGACCATGTTGGATCATACAGAATAACACCAGACAGGAGACGAGCTTCAAGTCGTGCGTTTGGCTCCATATTTTTGTGTGCGAGCAGAAGACAACCCTTTCGTTTGACCTAGGAATACAATCGCTTGCCTGAAGTCTTCGTCAATTTGTGCATCAAAATGTCGGCCATCTCCGCATCCGAGAAAGTGGACGGGTTTACGAGAAAGTCCATGAGGAAGGCCCAGAAACAGAGAAAATCCCAAGGCTCTTCCCAGTACCGCACACAGAGCGCCCCGGTGGAGCTCTCCCCGCTGCCGCAGCTCAAAGGTACGGTAAGAGGATGAAGGGGGCCCAGATTAAAATAGGCTGTTTGCTCTGTGTAGTGCTAGATCTGCAGCACTTACAATCAGAATGCAGCCCAAAACCAGAATTGCAGCAAACCTAATATAAAGGCGTGCATTTTGTGCAAATATTTCACACTGTTTACACACAGCAGTATGCACATCTGTGGACAAGGGAACACAGTGGTCCCACTTTTGGGGACATCTCCAAACATTTTAGGTTATTAGCTACACGATTTGGCTACAGGGCACTACCCAAAACCTTTTACTATATTTTGTCATTGTTATGTTTTCTTTCTTCGACTCACAGTTGACTCTCGTGTAAGAGACACGTTTTGTCAATGGCAGCTGGGCTGACATGCAAGAGGCCCATCCAGAGAGTGTTGTTGAAGAAAAGGTTAAGAGGGATACATGGTTTTGCATCAAGGTGTTGTGGAGGCCACAAAAAAGTGACTTGAGTTTCAGGCAAGGAAGTTGAGTTAGGTTTATTTTATTTACCAGGGGTCCATGCACAACACAACCGAATTTACATCTGCAGTTAATGGACAGGAAGGAGTATTTAAAAGAACAATACAGTGCTATACAAACAATTAAAAAGGAAGACTGTCTGCAACAGTTCATCACATACAGAACAATGTCAGAACATATATTATACATTACATGGTCTCATTGTTGAACAAACTGTTGGATATATACACACCATGAGGTGGATGGTGTGGGTGGGGATTGAGTTCAATTTATCGTGGAATGAAAATGTAGATTTTCCAAAATACATTTTCCTAAATTTGGTCACCTTTGGCTGAAGGAGAAACATTGTGTAAAACACAAGACTGGTCACAAAGATTTGCCTGCGTTTTCCTCTTGTAGGTTGTTGATGGTAGAGAGTGTTGATAGTTGAGACAACTGTTAAAGTAAGGTTCAGTAAACTTCTATATGACTTTCAAATAATCATTTGTTATGTTACAAAGCAAATCCCAGTGCAAACATGCTGGATTATAACCTTGCAAAGCAGGATTTCTGGAAGGTTTCAATACAGAAGCAGACAGCCATCCTAACTCATTCAAATTCAGCCCAGCAAGTCTAAGAATTTGAACCTGTTGCCTTTAGGTCACAAGCCACATGACCCACGCCTGATACTTAAAGGAGACCTATCATGCAAAATTCACTTTTTGATGTCTTTTATACATAAATATGTGTCCCCGGTGTGTCAGGGAACTCACGCAGCGTCAGAAAATAAAACCCTCTTTTCTTTTCCTCCGTACCCAAATCTCTAAAAACGGGGGTACAACGTAGCTGATCCAGATTTGCATCCGATATGACGTCATATCGGCAATGCAGACCCACAGCACTATCAGAAACAATGCCCGACTGTTTTGGACTTAATATGGTCGGTGTTTACATTAGCATTGCTAACACTCAGAGCTAACCTGTACTGCACAGAGCATGTGTGTCAAGAAGCAGGAAATAAAAAGGAACTCACCTTGTGGTATAACCGGCAAGAGAGAAAGCCTTTGAGCTCCATACTGTTTCAGAAATAATCCTTGATAATCCATGATATGGTGTTTCGTCACGGCAGTATCTGCCGGTAGAATCTCCCGCATGAGCAGGCATAAGCTCCGCCCCTCTTTTTTAATCAATTTTTTTTTTAAAGCTTTATACCCAAAATCAGCACTTTTGAAACAGGAAGTTAAATAGAGGAATATGAGGCATGGCTAGAATTTAGGGATGCTCCGATCGCCAATTTTGGAGCCGATCGCCGGAATCAGTATCGGCCGATACCGATCGAGTGGGCGGGGCCTATGGGGATCTTCCATTTAAAGTGATGTTTAAAACTCAGTTAATGGGGCTCATTCACTGGCACTTCCACAAACAACATAATTATTACATTCAAATGAAGTACATTATTTAAGTTTACATTAACTTTGGATAATAACACGGGAGAAATGAGCGGAAGCGCTCTCTTTTCCTCTCTCCCCCTCTCTCCCTCCCCTGACAGCCTGTCAGTATTTCATGCAGCTCACTGTGAGTGACCCGACTGAAGAATACATATATTTATAACTAGTTTATCTTGTTCCAGAGGTAGATAAAATAGCTAAGTTTGTTAGGTCTAACTCTTAGTGTGTGTTTTGCTCCGGTCACCGGTCCGTCACAGCGGGTGGAGCTGCAGGATTTCTGCTTCACACACGTTGCATACCGCTATTTTATTGTCATTTTTGGACACCTTAAAATACATTTTGGCGAGCTTGTTGTGCCGCACACATAGAAAAGTGTCATGTATTTTACGTCATGCGATCGGCATTTTTAGAGAGCACCGATCGATCGGCAGAGAGTGAGTATCGGCCGATATCGATCGGCGGCCGATCGATCGGAGCATCCCTAGGTTGGATGGGTGATCTGTTTGGTATTTTGAGCAAAACACTTCATAGACATGTTTTTTTATATATTTTTATATATCTGAGACCTATGCTATTGCCTAAAAATAGCATGATAGGTGACCTTTAAGAGAACTCCCAATACTCTTCATTTGTATTCCAGTACTGCACAATACTGAAGGGTACCTGGTAAAGGGTATCGCAATGCTGCAACTGAAAAAATGTGACCTACCTGTTGAAAATAACATCGTTTTTCCAGCTTGTCTGTCACTGGGCTCACCTGTACCCAAAAAACATATGCGTGTTCATATCATCCTACTATGAATGTATGGCTGTCTAACAAGCGCTTATAATACTGAGTGTATTAAACAGGGTCGCAAAATGCCTTAAGGGAAATGTGACACTGTGTGGGATGATATGGGTAACCAGTACGAAACTTTGGAGAGTCTGTTGTCAGTTGATGCAGTAGTTTGTTGTAGGTTGTTGTAGGTGCAGATGGGGGGGGGGGGGGGGGGTCTGGAAAGGTTTGGCGTATTGCCAGAACGACTGCTCCTTACCTGTCGAGTGAAATACTGCTAGTTTATTTAATGAGGTTCCTACTTACTATTGCATTTTGTAGCTTCCTTGATGTTTTCCTAACTTAGAATGACACAAACATTTAGATATCTGTGTACATTTAACAGTTGAGTAAACACTGTATACACTTGTAACCCTTGCAGTGTTTAATGTATATTTGTTTCTCCAGTGTAGTGTTGTGTATTTTATACTTGGATGTTGAACTCAATGCAGTTTCATACTCTCCAAATGCACTCTATTTGAGCATAGACACAATGATTCGTTGTCATTAGGATTTATTAACATGATTTTGGTATTTGGCAGAATTTATATTTGTGTTTAAAAACTGCTTTGGCAAGAACTGGCTGATTCACGCACCTGTAATGAATCTACTACAAAGTTGGACCCACTCTTCCCAAATAGTGTGCTGCTAAAAACACCTCTGTTTATTTATGTCTGGTTTGTATTTGAAAACTGTTATACGATAAATGTCACTATTCACTGGACTAGATCCCTGTCCGTTGTCTTCGTTCAGCCTGGGGTTAAATCTGTCTTGAGCTTATCCTGATTAACAAGTTCCATTCACAACTATGTGATCATTTCCACAGTGTATTTAAACATGATTTTACAAGTTATTTCACTGGAGCGCAGCAAGCATCTTGCGTTGTTTTTGGCTAGCATAATAAAGAGGAATGGTAATATTAAATTGGGACGTTGGTGGGCATCTACAATATATAAGAGGTAGATATAAAGATATCAAATAACCTATATATTCCACTAGACGATATTTAATCCTATTATGGTCCACAAACAAAAAGTAAAACAGTTGAGGAAACCACGCTTGTGCTTTTTAACGGCTGGTGCGTCATATCATTTTTTTTATTAGCAATTTGCTAAACGTATACAGACATGCCTCAACAGCTTCCTACGTGTGGATCTGATACTGGAGGAACAAGCAGAGTGGAAGTGCGAAAGACTTGCCTGGTCAAGTAGTTTGAACTTTATAACATGATGCAACATCGCATCAAAAAAGTTGGTATCAATAATGACTGCTGTTGTATGATTTTAAAGCATTGTAGAAAATGTCCAACGCCTAATTTTCTATCTAGTAGGATGCATACAGGGAAATCAAATCTGTTTTTATAGTTTCCTTTCATTTTTATTCTCCCACCTTTAACTAACACTTGCATTTTTAAATTAACAGTTTGGATATTAGACTGTTGTTTTAGTTTTGATTAATTCCATGTCTTTTCAAAGGGCGTTTTAAAGGCTTAATACAACCACCCTTTTCATGTCTTTTCAAAGTGTTATTAGTCACAGAGGAGGAAAGTGTTTTCTGTGAAGGGGCTTTTGGCCCGTGTTCGAAGCCCACATGATAGAAGTGTTGAGCTGGCAGCACCAGATGACTTCGCTCACTAAAAGTAAAACTACAGGTTGAGGGACTTTTGTGTCAGTGGATTAGTTATAAACATTGCAAATCACAGAAAAGGGAAATATAATAGGATGGAAGTACAATAATAAGCAAATGTTACAAGGCCTTTATTTAACTCAAGATTGTGCGCTTAAAAATATTACCTACGGTGTGCCAATAACCTTCTATCGCAGCCAAAGTAAACCAGCGTACTCTCGGCTTACATTTTAGATAGCAATCAAAAATATTTGCAGGTATAACTGACACTGAGTAATAACAAACAGCTCACTGTTATGTTGCATAGCGTGTACTTTAAGTGTGTAGAGCTCTGTTGAATGAAAATGTGTTGCAGCCAAATCTTGGAGTCTTGTTGTGCATTTGGCATTTGGACACTGTTGTGAATGATGACCGAGACACTTTAGGATTGAGTTCAGTTTCCCTGATCAGTGCAGACCTTGTCTAGAGTCATGCACTTTATGTACATCTCCTGCCTCAGGGAGCACAGCAAAAGTGCTTACTCATACATACTTTGTGAAGATGGCGTGAAGGCATTCTTCACGCCTTGTTGCCAAAAATCTGACATAAGTGCAGTCATTATCCTAGAACTATGATGCGGTCGGCCCTGGAAAGAAATGTGATCAAATCAAATCAAGTTTTATTTATAAAGCACATTTAAAAGCGATTTTTGGTCGAGCCAAAGTGCTGTACATGTAATAAGAACACATTACTACAATCACAATAAAAGACAATAAATTACAACAGATATATATAAAAAATAAAAAAAACACAAGGAAAAGTCAGGAGTCGTGATATATATGGCAGTTTTTCCAAGCACTTTCATGACATAGTCCACGATTAAGGTAGTGTATTTTTCACTGTAAATTCCTATTTCTGCCAGCCCACATTTGTGCCTAACCTTAAGGTTGTTTGCAGGTCCAGTCCCAATTGTTCAAACTAAACTCATTAACCTTTCGCCATCCGTTGCCTAGTAGCACACAGTGTATGATTTATGAGTCATATACAATGCATAAGTCTGAGGTTATAAATGGACTGCATGCATAGGCAATAGTCATAGCTGTTCATACTTACCATATGTGAAGGTGTTAATTTGTTAGAAAGATGTAATGTAAGTATTCATATGACCACAAATTGCAGAATATTCTTGTCCCCTCCTGAAAAATGTGACTGTCTCTTATTGAGCAGTAGTCATAGTGCTTTAAATACATGAACACAAAGTAATGATGGTTAAGAGCAGCTGTAGGTAAAGACTAAAGCAGCTTTCAGGGCCTAAAAAGACTGTAAATGGCAAAGATGTGTCTTCTCTCCTGCAGTGGAGAGGTTGAAGTGCTTATAGCTCCTGTTGTGTGATAGACACTGAAAAGATGAGTCACTCTGAGACCAACATTGTTGCCATGGCAGCCCGAAGCCTTGAGAGCAAGCCATGGAAATGTTTTACTTTCTAAATACAGACCGCTTCGTTGAGGTTAATATTTCTGTTTTCAGCTGAGCCATGATTCCTAACTAGAGTCAAGCACAGGGTGGTGTGGAATGGTGGGTATATTTATTAGCTTTAATGCAGTACAGAGTATTAGTTGAACATTTGAATTTACATTTCCTATCTCCACTCAGGTTATCAGGGTTGCTTTGCCATATGTTTTGATTGCCTTTTTTATATTATGCTATAAGGAAACTCTAGGACACTGATAAGGAAATCTGTCTTCTCACTTTTTGCTAATTTTTGTAAAATTGGCACACTGCTGGCTTATACCACCCTGCTTTCTCCTATCCACTCTCGTAACATCTCTAACGATACAAAAAGACCTGCTAAACACTAACTATAAAACTACTCTTACTACTTACCCGTATGAGAGCTAATCACTTATCATCATCCTTGCTATAACAAGATTAGCTTCACCTGAAGTGTGATGCGTCTGGCTCCAGACATTGATCCCGAGATTTGACCACAACCAGCACCAAGGCTCTGTGCAGATTTAGAGCTCATTATACACCGAGGCCAAGATGGAGTCTCCAGCAAAGTGTAGTATCTATTTTAGAATTTCATATAACGTGAAATAGTCTCATGAATGAACTCAATCTATACAGTTTGTGACGTTGGTCTTAACTCTGTCCCATCATGTACTGTGCATTCATGTTGCCCCTAAAAGTACTGAAACAACTTGTTTAATAACTGATTAGTTGATGGGCAGAGAATACAACTAAATTGAGACACACCCCCTTTTTAATCTGGCTTCTCAGGTGGAAGGAAATGCAGCTCTGTGTTTGAGTGTCTTTGGATTTGTGCACTGTTTATGGGACCAAGCACATTTTTCAATACAGTGTCTTTGACTCTTGGAAATTGTGATTTCACAATTTTTAACACCTTATAACCTAAAAGATCAATACAAAAAAAAGTAAACAAACTAATTGAAAATGAAGAAACATCTTTATTTGCAGAGTTTCAGTCTGTTTTGATTACATCAACCTTTAGCAAAGGCTCATCAATGTCTCTTCATGGAAAAGCTGCTCGGACTCTATTGGCCTATTGATTGATGTGTGTGCCACACAGTCTGTTTCCATCATGTCTGCCAGCAGATGGCTAATCGATAGATGATTTTCCAGGAAATATTGGGACAAAGCTTTGAGGCACTGCTATGGTGGTTTGAGTTCTGTTGCATACTGTTTCATAATTGTGGCCTCTGGCAGGTTTGAGTCTGTTTCCACCTTTTTGTATAAAACTGCCGCCTCAACTTTATTTCGTGTTGGCAGTCTGCTGGCTGAAGACATGCTGTGTGAAGCTGAGCTCTCATTATGACCAGCCGCAGTTATGGCTGGGCCCTGTTGCATAATGCATTGTGTTTTTGTCTTCCATTTGCTGCTGTACAACTTCTGGATTTGATTTAAGGTAGAATATAGCAAATGCAGCTTTTCCATCGTTGCCCTGAAGCCATCTCTCACAACAGTTTTGATGGAAACTATGACATGACATTGATGCACAGTTATGGCATGTGTCATCATCCTTCCACCACTGCCTTTTCTTCAGCGACTAATTAGTGACTCAAGAATCAAGAATGTCTTAGTTGTGGGTTTTATTTCCCCACCACAGCTAAAGCTGCAGCAAAGCACATTCCCAAACATTTATAATACTCGCAGAAATGTTTCCTGCCCATCCTCATCTCTTCGCCAATCTCCTATTAGCGTGCCAATATGTCCGTAAACTCCAAAAGGGAAGTGTGTGCTCACCCGATAACATGCAGTGAGTAGAATTAATGCTTCTCTGTGTCATGGCAGTTGACATCTCTGCTATTCCAGAATAAATGATCCATATAATAGTGCTTATCTCTTGTGTCCTTTATGCAGGTTATACCAGGGCTTCTTATTTTTCATTCAAATAATCTGAACATTTTTTTAAGAAACGTTTTATCTACATTGGCACACAGTGAGAAATACCCATTACAATTCTCCACAGCACAGGAGAATGTCTTGTTTTGTCCAAACAACTGTCCTAAATATCTGAATGCTAAAACAAAGAAGAATAAATTGTGATTTTTGAGAACCTAAAACCATGAAAACGTTTGGCCTTTTGCTTCAATATTTAAATAGTTGCCGATTCAGTTTCAAGTTCGGCTTAACAATAATTTACTTAACTTTTCAGCTCCAGTAATAAAATGTTACATTTACCTGTCACTTTCAGAAAACAATAGTTATTTATGGCTACAAACACTTGGCATAGGGTCTCACAATTAGTGGTGGGTTAATGTTGCCATCGTCCACTCCAACACGGCGGTTCGAGCTGTCACCGGTGAGCCGATTGATTTAGCAATTTAACTGAAGGTGGACACTATAGCTGTTACAAGCAATCTCAAAGCAATTATTGTCATTGATTTGGATAGTTTTAATTACAGATCGTAGTTGGACAGCATGTACCCAGGAGACAAAGAGACACAGAGAGGTGTGTCTGACAGGAAAAGAGAGCCAGCGCTTCTGGTACAATTATGAAAGCACTTATGTTGACCGTCTATGGAACACACATTCTGCCCAAAGAAAGCCACCATTTATAAGATGACAGATATCAGCGTCATGTCCCAATTTTGTAGACATTGCCCAAACTAACTTGTTGTAGAGCAAAAGTTCCTATTTTCATAAACAGAAAACTTCTTTGCTTTTCCCTGTTTTTAGTTGAGGTTTTACTTCCTACAATAGCTCCTCCAGAAAGTTTACCATGTCATTCGCACTGTTTTGAACTTCACCCTCTGTGTATTTAAATAAAAAAGTAGTTTCTGAGCATTTGGGACGGACGAGCCAGTGACAGAGCAGACCTTGACGTGTTGAAATCTGTGATCTATAGCAGAAATGGGAATGTCCTTGGGCACCCGGCCTACCGGTTTGTGTCCTCCTTTTTTTTCCATGCAGAGTCTTGACCTCCCTTCGCCAGATCGTCTGACATGTATCTTTCTGAGAAGCTGTCACACATGCTCAAGTGTCAATACCACCCATAGGGGTAATGGGAGTAAAACGGCAGGCTGGAATACAAAGGTAAAAACTCCAAAATCAAACTAATCCTCTAAAGGGTTTGATTCCTTAAAATGAATCATTTCCATGTCATGTTTTGATAATTGGAGAGAGAAAATAGTTCCTGTATTAAATGCAATGTAATGTATTGAGTCAAGAGGTCAAGGAAGTGCATGGGTGAACACATTGCTAGATTTCAACACGTCAAGGTCTATAACGTCACTAGCATGCCTATCTGAAATACTCAGCACTTTTATATTTAAATCAGCAGAAGGTGAAGTTCAAGACAGCTCAAAGGACATGGTAAGCTTTTTTTTAGGGGAGCTCTTGTTTGTAGCAAAACCACAACAGTTAAGACTCCAAAATAGCTCTGGGTTTAATTCCTTTCAAAGGAGTAATTTCCATTTAATCTCTTAACTATCTTTGGACAGAGAACTTGTGGTTTTTGTGTTCATTTTTCAATTAGCATTGGAAACTGTTTCTGGTGTTGAATGGGTTTGTACTGTAATTAGAAACGTGCTTTAGTGGCCTACTTGGTTTTGTTCTGGTTTTAACTTTGACGTCAACACTTATTATAACATACATAAATACGAAATAGCTGGAAATAGGAGTGACATTTCTTTCTCTCCATGTACTCTGACTAGCTTGATTCGCCATTTGAATGATCCCTTGTCTATCTAAAATGGTCTTGAAACACCCTCTGAATGATGTCTGGTTAACTACCGAAGCTCCCGGTTGGGTAAACAAAGCTATTAGCCGCAGCTGTTACTTATTAGCATTCGTCTGGCTGTCAGCAGCAGTCAGTTTACTGCCCTAATCGCTGCTTTTCTAAAGTGTTATACTACGTTCTTTGACTGCACGTGTTTGCAGTTTACCATTCATGCAACTGTTGAGCCCATTTCAGGGTGGCCTCATGGTTACAGACAGCCAGTGGCACGTGTTGTCAAAGTCTACCACCTCACCCTGTTAGGCGTGTGTCCTCTCAGGATATTAAAAAGACAGTCGATGTGTTTTTAAATCACTAAAATGGATGTAATATATGAACACACGATGGTACAGTAATTCACGACTGTTGTTTTATGTATTTTCTTTACATTCTAAACTTCTTTTCATTGACATTGTCTAATGTCTAGATGTTTTTTCAAGTTCTGACATCTATTATTCTTTTACATTTCCTGATATTTTTGCCAAAGTCTTTCTTCAGTATCGAGATACTTTACGTAGATATCCCACCAAGATTTGGTATTGTCGCAACATATGCCAATCATGCCGGACAAAAATTGTATTACATTTGATAAAGGGCACATGATGACTTGTGACTTTAAAAAAAAAGAAAAAAGAAAAGGTATATAGTACTTTATTTGATATATTAAATGTTATTTATATAGATACAATTGACATCAAATAAAGTACTATAATACCCTATATTGTTTCAAGACATTATCTTGATGAGCCAATTCCATTCGTCCTGTATTGCCGAGTTGCTGCTGTCACATATTTTGCCAGCATAATTTTAATGAGCACTCAAAACAAATGTTAGGACATGTCTGGATCAAATTGTGCATGTAGTAACGTCCCACCAAACCAGTTCTGCAGCTGCAGTGCGACCTACGTGGCATCTCTCTGCTGTCATGCATTAATGGTCACATTTGGCCTACAGTGCACTGTCACTCATCAGTCACATTCTGCACATGTTGAAGCAGTTCACATGTTCTTCAATGTGTAAAATAAGATGTTTTCAGCATTGTGATACAAGGGAGAGCTTATTAATTCATTTTCTTACAGCTCTTCTTTGAACAGACTTTATTTCTGGAATGCAAGCCAAACCAGTGCAGAGATAATACTGGAGCCTTAACAAGAGCACCTCAAGGGCTTTCACTGTCATCTCCGACTGTGACTTGTTGGCGGGTGCTCCGGAAGTTACAGCCAAATATAAACCCTCGTTCTTTATATAGTTTTTCATCATATTTAATATTTATTTGCTAAATCCTTTATCACAAGGAGGGAGTAGGGTTTTTAAAGCATCCTCAAGTCACAGTCAAACACCCTAAATTAAATTAAATATGCATGAGTTTAAATATTGTTAGTAGCACTCTAAGCAGAAAATGCAGAGTCATGGGACCTTCTCTTTCCTCTGGATGTAGCTTCCCAGACAGACCTTGCTCTAACGCTGCATACTAAACATGTCTCTTCTGGTAGATTGGTAGGCCATAACGTAAGCCTCGTTATTTTATCCTGACATGGACCATCAATAACCATATACATTTTATTTTGGTGCTTTTTGTGGCCATGGAAAAAAAGACTTCTAATGCAAGCCATACTTAGGCATCTGTAACCTCCTTAATATGTTTGTTACTCATTAATTAAACCAAAAAGGGCTTTATATGTACGTAAGTCTGGGGTACTTGTTTAATGCAACAAAACGGAGACAAATCAACTCTTAATTTCTGAGTTATTATTGACAAAGACTGAGCAGTACTAATCTGTGGCTGTGCAGAGGTCACCTGACCTGCATACTTTCCTTCAGTTTGTTTTGTTCTCTTTCTGCTTGACTGTAGTTTTATGAAATGTTGATATGCACCAAAAGGGCAGGTATCAGTGTAAATCACTTTCACAGGGTTGAGCTTAGGATTTTCAATGTATAATATAAATAATGTTTGTTGAATATTGAACTTTGAATAGATCAAGACCCCCAGTGTTTCTACCATCATGGTGATTATGATCCTATGTACACACACTACAAGTCTGTCCTTATATTGACATAAAGCAGTAGAGCTGAAGACTCTCCTGAAAGGGACATATGAGCCCATGTAAAAAACAGTCCACATTTTGGAGTGAAAAGCGATGCTAAATGCTTTTACTACCTACAAGTGGCAATCAAAATGCATAGATATCACACTTTATTCAAGCTGCACATATTTCTGTAAAAAGTATGTGGTACACGTTATGTTCCTAATACAGCAATATGTATGTTACATGTGTCAAACTCAAGGCCCGGGGGCCAAATCAGGCCTTTGGTGGATTTAATTTCGGCTCACAGGATAATTTCGAATTACTATTAGATCTGGCCCGCCGGTATATTGCACGCACACCTTCACTCCATCCTGAGGATTTCCTCCGCTCAGAGCCTGAGCCCAAACATTGATGAACTTGCACCCAAGATGAGATGCCAAGTATCTGGCTTAGTGTGCATCACAGAGCAGCACACTGAGTTTCAATGGATGTTTCCTTCTGCACTTTTTTTCTTGAGACAACAGGGCATGTTTGGTTTTTTCTTTGAGGGAAATTGTTTTTTTGAAGCTGTTGTTGGCCTGTGGAAAAATGTAATCATAAGAAATGACTCCGGGAAAGCTGCAGATAGAGCCATAAGAAATGAATGCAACTGATTATTTAATGTTGTTTTTATAGGCAATCATTTAAGCTTTGTTAGTTCCAGGTTTAATAAGTTTTGCAATAAACATTGAACCAGTCCGGCCCTCGACTAGTACAGATTTTTAAATTTTGGCCCACTGTGTATTTGAGTTTGACACCCCTGATGTATGTGTAAAGCTTATTATTGAAAATGTATATTTAGACGCTTTACTTGCAAACGTTCACGCAAGTCATATATTCTTGTTTGTGTTTATACAAATTTGCATCATAGCCACAAATGCACCCTTCGAGTGATGCAATTCTGTTTTGTCCCCGACTGTTGCCCTCTGCTGCAGCAGAACAACATTCATTCATCGAAAACACGCATCAGTCATTGTGCCAGTGAAGCATGGGGTGCTTATATGGAAAATGGTTGCAGTTATCTTCAGCATTCATCAGTCTAATGCAGCACATACTTCAACCATGATGATGCAGATGTTGTTTTAACGGTGTGCTGAGAAAGCTGGCGACTGTTTTGAACATTACATTTGTGAACATATTGCATAGTAATGGTATTTAAGTTGTAAATCTGTCATCCTGCATGTTGCACACAGATTGCATCTCCAGTAGATTTTTATATTTTCTTTTGTTATGCCTTTCTTTTATCAGAGATGTCTACCCATTTAGTTAAGTAGAGTTGGGTTTATGAACATTTAAGAAAAAGATGTATGGATGGATTTTGGGAGCCTTCCTATTTTCCAGAATTCAACGAGAGTTGCTTAGACGTCATGGCGTTGATTTGACTAAAACAATGTAAGAAAAAAAATGTTGGTATCCACCGTCTAGCATTTCAGCCTCGATGCTTGTTCATAGATACTTCAGGACTCTTGTTGAGGGATGAGCAGTTTTGCTCATTTCTTGTTTTGATGATGGTAGAGAGTGCTGTCTGACATTTTGTCTCTAAATCTTGTCTTGGTGTTTATTTGGGTGGAAATCTGGTCAGTGAACGCAATTTGTCCCCATTGTCTGATCCAGTGACCCTCATGTGCCCTGTATGTTAGCATCTGCATTTCTTATGGTAATTGAATAATACACTGCACGTTATCGTCATACTCTTTTTTTTTTTGCAGTGCTGTGGTTGTAGAGCTGAGATCATACTTCCTGTTTTTCTCACAAAATCTCATGTTTTGTCATCTGTTTGACAGTGTATGTTTCTGACCCTAAATATTTAAAGAGTCAAGTCAATGATACGCAAACATTCCTTACAATTAGTTTGAAGTGTAATCCATTTAGCAAAAAAATGTTAATTCATTCATATGTGTGTGTAAGAGTTTAATTTCAGCAACTCTTCTGGTTATGCAATTATAGAATCTAAAATAACAGCATTGCCTGCCAAACATGCTTTATTCTGCAAGTATGGTACAACGTGTTGTGATGTCCTTTTTGTATGTTGTGATGTCCTTTTTGTTTTCTGTTGTTTTTATGTGTAACCAATGTACCGCAGGTCTCCCTTGAAAAAGAGATTGTTGATCTCAATGGGATTTTTCACCTGGTTAAATAAAGGCTACAAACAACACTATCATTTGTCTGTGACACACCAATGGGGTTTTCACCCATCAACACTTAGACTAAAAAATATGACCAACATGAAATACAAATATCACGACTAAATGGCTGGTGCAACATGTGGTTTCTACATTAGAACGGTCGGCAACATCTACCGACTGGTGTTGCTAAAAACAGAGCTGATCAGCTGCTAGCTTTCTTTTTTATATTGATGTTTTTTTTCACACAACCGAAAGAGCTGCAGCCTATTTTAGGACTCGGTAGATGTTGTGTGTGTGATTCTTCTCGGATCTTATTCCAGCAACAGTAATGTGGTCGAAGCCTGTGGGAGATGATTACTCACAAAAATTAAGCCGAAATTAATTCAAGTTCTCTCTAAAAATGCTTGTTAGAGAATCTGCTTGTGCTTCTTGTATCTGTCATTTGAAGCCAAGCTACCAGCAGTTGTGAATTTCAAGGCCTCAACCGAGACAGCATTAAGACCCTTTTGTTATTAACTCTAACTTACTCTTAAGAATAATGACATATTTGGTTCTTACTGTCTCTCCTTTTAACCCTGCCACTTTCTAACTCTTGTCTATGTGGGGTTATCAAATTGCATGTTATTGCATCCAGATAATTGTTTAAATGATTCCTGTAGCCCTGTGTAAAAGATTGCTTTTTGTTAAATGTCATCTTCGTTTTGGTACCAAGATGAAACGTTTCATGTGGGAGTGAAGGACTATTCATTTCATCATCATCATTATCAGATTAACAGAGACCTTTATTTCTCTGGAACAAAATCTAAATCCGTCTCCAGGTTGAATCATCATTCATCTGATGTCTCAATTGTTTTTTCTCTTGTTTGGATTCCTACATGGCTTCACAGTTCTAATGGAAATATTTCCCTTCCTTGCCAAGCACCCTGAGGAATCTTTTTGCACGACTGCATCTGTATCTGAAGGCAAAAATAGCTTCACATTGGGGATAGCATGTACCAGTCAGACTGTATCTAACAGGCCTTCTCCGCTCTCAGGGCGATGAAGACAATTCCCCACAAAGAAATGCAATGATTCGGTTACGGAAAATATGAATATATATAAAGGCTGACCTGAATATTGCCAGCATTGTTAACAACAAGGTCGATTTTGATTGGACAGAGCTGAGCAAACTGTTTCAGTCTTAACGCTAAGCTCAGCAAACCATCTCATCTCTGTAGCTTCCTTTTTGCTGTACAGACATGAGACTGGTTTCAATCGTCTTATTTAGCTCCAGCAAACAGGCAGATCTGCATATTCCCAAATAGGGCCAATTATTCCCTTTTTAAAGGTACAGTCAAAGCGATATATATGTCTTATGCTGTAAGACAGAATCAACTCACGTTTGGTACCATGTGCTTTTATTTATTTCATGTTCTTCTATAGCTTGTAGCCTCTTGGTGTTAGCTGGATTTTTAGCTGTTGCCCATTGGACTCTACCGTTAATGCCTTGCAGTCAGACAAATTAATATCTGCACTTGGATTATGTAGGACGTTTGTGTTGCTCTAGTGTTGATGGACATGGCTCATTGCTAATGAAAAACTATGAAGCTTGATTAATAACTTTTTTTTTAAGTACAAATATCTGCTTTTCACCATAAATAAAGGTTTCAATCTAGATTGCCTTCCCAGAGAGATGACACCTAGCAATACACAAGTGGAAAAGAAATGTGAGCCACCCATGTGTCATGTTAATAACAGCACTGAGCACATGTGTTAACGGCACAATCACGCCGCAGGGGCCCCGTGGTCCTCTTTCCTTTTCGGTTCCAGTTTGGTATTCAGTTTGCCCTTTGAAATGTGGAATCCTTTGAGATTCTATACTTTGGGAATTTGGCGTCAATGCAAAGTAGTGCGTTAACAAGTCAGCTCGGTGTAGTTAGTCACATATTGAGTTCGCTCAGAGCAGCAGCCGCGGTCTGACCTGTGGAGTTTGGTTGCGTAACTACTTCGTCAGCTGTCAACACCACAGGGACATTTTCACTAGGTGTGATGTGTTGGCTGTGCATGACTGTGCGTTGTCCCCATGCCACACGGTTTTATGGGTAATGCCTTTTCAGTTGCATAATAGCGCTCAATAAGAAACTCTGCACCACAACACTTTCACACGGACTCCTCTACCTAATAGCCTGATGAATGAATAAACAATTGTGTTTGTTTGTTCTAGGGCTAAAACAAACAAAGTTGCCTGTTTTTGTTTTTTTCAACTAACAGTTTAAAAAATACTAACTATCAATTAACTTAAATTCAGTATACTCTCATTGATACCAGAAAATCAGAAATACCAAACAATTTTGCCAATTCATTTTCTGTCGGTCAACAAGTCAATCAGTTGACTAATTGTTGTGCCAGCTGTGTTTAAGGACAAACATGCATTTCAATATGTAAATATGAGTGTCAATAGCTATTGGAAAAAGTATATTTTGAATCACTTCATAGGGGTTGTCTTCACATGCATGTGAATCAAGTTCTGTTAAATATGGAAACATAACTAACGAGGAGTCCCTCATAAATAACTTGACTAATAAAAGACACAAACATAGTACCCTGCAGTTTAACCGGACAAATTACAGTTTAGACATTCACTTTAATGATTACAATAATTTACGCCTCAGTGTCAACACGTGTCATTGATGGCATCTATATTTGTGTAACCCCAGAACCTCCGGGGTCTCCGGCTCTTAAGCCGTAGTAAATCAGACCTGCAGGGTGGGTTTCCATCGCAGAGACAGTCCTTTGCTGCGGTGCTGGAACAGGACGTCACTGTACAGTGTGTCACAGCATTTCTGCACGGCTGCCAAATGCTGTTTATAGCTTAGCCAGGGTCAGGCTTGACAGCTTTCATAACCCTGAACGTACTCACCGTCTAATCCATAAAAGGCTTTACAATTAAAGCTGGGAATGACTGGGTTGCCTCTGTGCGGCAAAATACATCAAGGTATTGTCTATTCGTCCAGCAGTTTAGCTACGAACCAGTGGGCAATAAACCAGCTTTGAAGAAATGTTGCTGTCCATTGATCATTAAATTCAACTAAAGATAATCTGAACCTTTGTCGTGATGGATTTCATTACCTTGCATTACCTAGTGTTCTTCCAGCTGCGCCGAACAGTTGCCGCTTTCATCCCCTCTTGTCTCATCTGTTAACTGTTTCCAAAGAGCTTCATGGACTTTTATATAAATATTGTATTCTATAGAGAAAAAATATATATTTGATACACTTTACTTGAACTTCTCAATTGGTTGTTTTACTTTAACTTGCGATAAATAAATAAACCAATATCAATCAAATAAGTACCTAATTACATTACGCTTTCTAGTGTGTATCTGAACAGGGACTCAGTGTATTTCCTTTCTTTTGTGTTTCCAGATGCCCCCTCCACAGAGCAGCAGGAGCTGTTCACCCAGAAACTGCAGCAGTGTTGCATGCTCTTCGACTTCATGGACTCTGTGACGGACCTGAAGAGCAAGGAGATCAAGAGGGCCACGCTCAACGAGCTGGTGGACTACGTCTCCACCAACAGAGGGGTGCTGGTGGAGACTACGTACCCAGAGATCACTACCATGGTGAGGATACACGTGGACGGGGCTTTCATTTATTTGGTGCTCCTCCGAATTTCTGTGGCGTTAGTAGGTTCAGAGAAAAGCAGGAATTAAATCCAAAAATCTTTGTTTTGTGTCATTACTAGTGTTTATTGTTAAACAGCAAAGATGTTCCCTCTGTGTCATCGTACAACATCCATAATGGAGGCTGACGGTATGTCTCGTCAGCACCGGAGGAATATCATCACTTCATCCATTAAAGCACCAAATCCACAGGGAACATATAACATATTCTGGATGTAACTGTATTACCCAGGGAATACAGAATACGCATAGTTCATAAAGATTTGGATTTTAAATTGTCTCAAGCATTGCACTGTGGCTATTTTTTCTAGCTGCTTCTTAAATCTTGTATGATGACACCTACAAAGCCACAGTGCAAGGTAAAATATTGTTAATTATGTTCACTACCAATCATATTTACTGTGTGAAATGATTCCACTGATTTGAGCTTTTGACCTACTTTTAACCCCGTTAAACCCTAAAGAACATACAGTAAGCTGAAGTCAAGACTTCCTGTATCCATTTCACAACAATCCCTCACCACACTTCTCTTTTGTTCAAAATATTTCACTCTCCCCATTGCTCTCTTGACTCAAAAATGCACGAAGCACCACTCAGAAATATCAGTAATGCAGGTCACATGACATCCTTCAGAGAGGTCGTATCGTTGAGATATTTATTTATTGACAAAGTTTCAGTCTCTTCGACCTTTTATCGATTCCCCTGTCACACATTCAGGTGTTCAGAGATCTTTGCCCGGCCTTTTGAGAACGTTATGAAAGAATCATCTTTGAAATACTGCGAACACAACCTCCTCCCCTTACTCATCACAATAGAACCACTCAATCTAGATATGAATTTAAAAGCCTCACATTATCTCCGTGTCATTCCTTATTATTTACATGACAGCACAGTTACAATGCATTTACAAGTGACGCACACCTCTGGTATTTATAATTGACATTCTGTCTGGTGTGAGCATGGTTTTGTCGCCATAAATCAAATGTATTATTAGAAACCTAGAAACATGTGTTTGCTCTCACCAGGCATGGGTGATAATACAAATAGTCGAGGAACAATGGCATTTAATACAACACTTCAGCACAGATTATATTTGATTAACCTTATGTCGTGCAAATTTGAAGAGTTGAGTAATTCACACGTTAGCTGTTGCACCACTGCTGTTACACAACGGTCTGTTTGGAAACCAACACCCTTTTAAAGTGTCTTTCGCCGACATGTTATATGTTTATGTTCTCGGAGCAGGTGCTTTGAGCGGCGTAGTTTTCCTCCTACTGTACAATAGTGACTCATGGGCAACATTTAGTAACGAACAGGGAGTGCGGCAGTGATTCACTCCACACATTATCATGATGGATATGTATGAGCCCCGCTGAGTCAAGGAGTGTTCGTTATTTGGACTGGAGGCAGTAATCCACGTCATACCTGCAACAATTGATTCAGGGAAACGGTTTGTTTCTCACATTTGTCTTTACCTGGGTTTTACATGATGACATAATTACTGTTTCATAGGCTGCAGTTGTTGAAGGAATGTTCTTGTACCAAGCGACTCCAGAAAAATGACATTTAAACCATTTTGCCTGTAGATTTGGAGACCTATTTAATCATGTGCAATATCCAATGCATACAGACTGCAGGGTTTCTGCGTTAATCACATTAATCCAAATTGATTTTATGTTGAATGTGTCTACTGATTGGAGAGGGATGAATAAATTAAAGGTTCATTTAAATTTGAAGCATTATTGCAGTAATTCTGCACATTCGCTCCAAGTATTTAGTTTTCTCTTATTAACAAAATCACTTGAAACGAAGTGACGTTTCACCAGAAATAGACATCTAAGTAAAATCCGCCACAGAGATACGACCCTAAACATCTTTTTAAATACACATTGCCCTAATTTGGGCAGAAAGAGGAGAGAAGTTGAGTAAGAAAGACAAGTTTTTATTTAGGAGATGTTTAGACACTTGCTTAATGACATGCCTCTGCTCTAATGCAATAATGTGTGGTCATATGATGTAAATTATTTGTCTAAAGAGTAATATTCAGGCACATTACGTTCTAATATCTTAAGCACTCAACAACAAGCTGTCACATTCTGCAGACGGCACTGTTGTGCAGCTGTCGAGTTAAATTACATTTTCTGGATTTATTTGTATCTTGCGTGGTGCAGACGTCTCATTACAGTTTAATATGGCTATTCAAATATCATAATAGTGACAGTCAGTGCTTCAGTTTTTTATCAAGAATGCTAAAAAACAACAGCTTGTGCAAAAAGTTTAAACTAGTTTGGCAACCATTTGCATCGGGAAGGCATACATGGAGGAGGAGGGTAAATATAAAGGTGACGGATAAGAGTGTCAGCCATTACACATTTTAATGTCAGTGTTTAAACTGTCTGTGTTTAAGACCGGTATGTATTAGCAACAATCTGCACACTGTTATTGTGCTGGTCCCACCCTGAAAGCAACCAAAAACTAACAGTACGTTTTTTTTAAATGGAGAGTTATGGCTGCTAATAACCATCAATTATTTAAAAACTATCTCTACCTTCACTTTTTCAGCAAATAAAAATAGCTCATACACACAACACAGTTTGTTTCAAGCTGGGGCTTTCCTATTGTTTCCATCCTGACCTTTTCCCTAAATATAGACATTGGGCCTTGGGGTAAATACATAATGAATACATTTGTATATGCCAACACGGGCTGTAAACACAGAAGCAAATGTGATGTAAACAGTGCATAAAGAAATCAGTTATTCCCACTCTAATGCAATCATAGTAATACATCTCACTAACCAGAATCTATCTACTAATTTAAAAAAATGTGTATGCACGTGTCTATTTCAGTTGTGCTTTACCACCATGCGTTGGCAGAAGAGCATGCAGACAGGAAAGTGAACAAGTGAGAGTGTGTGAGCAACAGGTTGCACGGGGGATAATAAGCTACTTAACATGTAGTAGCTTGGTTGCACATTCCACATAAGTGACCTCCTGGGTTAGCACACCAGCAGGTTTGTAAGACTGCAGCAGCTTAAATGCGTGACTGCAGCCAGCGCGCAGGTATTAGTGGTCCTACTGGGTAATCTCATTTATTCTATTCAGGGGCCGGACGGGGGGGGGACCGCGGGTCATGCTCGATAGATACCCCGGTCCCGCACTAGAGACGGGCTTCTGAATGAGGTTAGACAAATAGCAGCTGCACTCAGAACAGCCGGGTTGATAATAGCCCTCCCGGATACTCCATGCTTGGCATCACATGATAATGAAGAGGTGAGGGTTTAAAGTGCTGCCCATTATTCTGCTGCAGAGAGGATGGCTTTGATCACCGAGGTTGTTAGGAGTACAAACGGCGAAGGCTTCTCATCTATGTGAGAGGAGGTTTTCGCCTCATTTGTCAACTCTATAATTAGTGTTTTGAGTAAATTATAGAAAATCACGTCTCACAGACAGGTTTGATGGGATTCTTCCAGCAGGGTTCGTTGAAACTAAGCATATTTGAGCTATAAATCACCCTTTATTTGCTTTAATTCACATCTTTTTCATCCTTTTCGCTAATGCTTCTCTCAGTGCTTGCGCCTATCTCTCTCTCACCCCCGTCTCCCCCGCCCTCTCATCCCATGCGTTGCTAGGTGTTGGTTGCTGCTATTGTCACCCTCTATTTGACCCCATACAGAGCATCGCTTGTCATCAGCTTGTGTACATTAGTTTCACTTACAGCCCTGTCATTTAAGAACGGTCCTTTTTAGGATCCTCCTACGTTTCTCTCACACACAAATCACACTTTTCTCTCTCTCTCTCTCTCTTCTCTCTCTCTCTCTCTCTCTCTTCTCTCTCTCTCTCTCTCTCTCTCTCTCTCTCTCTCTCTCTCTCATATCTCTCTCATATCTCTCTCTCTCTCATATCTCTCTCATATCTCTCTCTCTCTCTCTCTCTCTCATATCTCTCTCTCTCTCTCTCTCTCTCTCTCTCTCTCTCTCTCTCTCTCTCTCTCTCTCTCTCTCTCTCTCACACTTGCCATGTTTGCTATCCTCCCACAATATTTTCTCTGGTTTTGTCCGACTGCTTTTATTTTCTGCCTCTGCAAAGTGACTGGGAGAATTAAATAAGTGTGGCGGATGCTTGTGTGGTTAATTATGTAACCTATTATCTGTGCAGACAGTGTGCATGTTTGACTCCTCAGACAGAACCCAGCCCCCTCTACCGTCTGGAAGTTGTCGAGGACGATATCGAATAGAATTCATTTAATTTGTGCTGTGATAGTTACTCGTTTTACTTTTCTTTGGGATATGATAATAACAAGACGATTATATTTTTGGTGGATTTAAATATCTAATATTCATCTCCTGCAGTATGTTAACCTCTCCCCATTACCCTCCAAGAATAGACAGAATAAAATCCACACAGGATCAGTTCTTTATTTGAATCCTTGTTAAACAATATGCCATATTTGGTTCTGGTATAGCTCCCGCGTGTGTCCGAATGCCATCAACACCTCCATTTATCTTCACTCTGTGAGCATTTGGCCTCAGAGCACTTCTCCTGGGCATCACACTGAGGCTCAATGCTCCGCCTGGCAACTCACTCTGTTAGTGATCTGATTCCAGCTCTCAGCCAATGATGTGCCTCGCACCAGGGAGAGCAGAGTCATGTGTCACAGAGAGGTTGTAGATGTGGCACACTGATGTGTTCATCTGCATCATTATTAGCATTGCCGAACAGATGATTATGTAACGACAGTACTGTGTTATAAAAGGGCGGGCAGTCCCAGGTAAATTGTTAAATGTTGCTGTGGTTCATTTAGAGAAAAAATAAAATGTCCACTTGTGTGATAATAAGTATGTGGACTTGAATTAAAGGGGCCCTATTATGCTTTTTGGGGTCTTCCCTTTCCTGTAGTGTGTCATATAGGATTTGTGCATCTAAATGGTCTCCAATGGTCTCCAGATTTAAAACAGTTTATTGAATACGAGAACAACTGATAATGACTTAGTTACTTGAGGTGAGTTTCTCCTAAGAAGAAATGCCAAAATAACACTGGTCCCAGCTTTTTTTAATGGGAATATTTCCAGAGTTTCTAAGTATTTTAGGATGGATACATTAGAAAGAAGGAATTTGAGGATGTCACCTTTGGCTGTAGAAAAACATGCATGACATCTTTCAATATTCTCTGGCATTTTAGAGGCTAAATCATTAAATATGAATGGAAATGTGATTAACTACATTTTCCTCCTTATTGACACCAAAGTCCTGATGTGTAGTGCCAGTCAGTGAGCTAAGCTGAGTTTATTACTCCCAGATGTATTAGTGGGTGTGTCGTAAAAATGTGCAGAGTTGTTGAAAAAACAAACATTAGCAGTAAGCAACCATAGAAACTCTACACAGTGAGTTACTCTGTTTATAAAGCAAGCAGCCGTCAACAGGTTGTGTTTCTGCTGGCTGAAGGTCGGATAAGATGCTGGATGTTAGTGAGTTTGTACTCTAGCGTACTCTAAGGACATCATTCACCATTGTCTGCAGTTAAACACTTGCCTATGTGCCTTTTTTGTGATGTTTTACCTTCACACTAACACAGTAACAGTCGGGCAGTGTCAGTGTGTTACTATAGAAACACACTTACTGACAGTTGTGTTGAGATTAACATTGTTCGTTGCCAGATGGTGTTTTCATCAGCTCAGAAACAGCTGCAATTACACCGTCAGACTTCTGTAAAATAACAGGAAGGACACAAGCAAGAAAATAACAGCTCAGTGCCACAGTGGTGATCTGAAGGGCTTCTTAATGAACTGCCCATTCAGGCTTGAAGGTGCGCGGCGTAGGGTGCATCAAATTGCATTGCAAAGATGTAATCTCAACATACCAAACTGTCTGGGGTTGCATTTTGTTCAGACACACATTAAAACAACTTTTCCAAAGTTTTGGGAAAATTCATTGAGATTTAGAGGTGGAACACAGCATTCGAAACATATGAAAATTTGCCGTTTTGGTTGTTTTCCTTGACAATAAAAACAAAAATGCAAGAAATTGTTTTTGAGAACAACATTTATTTTAATAGAACAACATTTATTTATTTAAGTACAAAAAGAACAACATTGAAATTGAGTCCTGGTCCAGCTTGCACTTGCAGTGGCGCAGATTTGGCTGTTTAGAGCGGTCATGCTCAACTGCCTGCAGCACATTCTGCAGGTGCTCCTCGCTCCTCGCTGCTGCCACAAAGTCTGAGGTGAGTTTGACGCCACGCTCGGCACAGTCATTCACAACATTGATGGCACGCACATTCACCGCACCCATCTGGAATGCGTCACTGGCAGTGATGTTTAAAACTCGGGGCTCATTTTTATATTGCTTCAGTTTATTTTACATTACATGTTGCTTGTTAGACGCTTTTATCCAAAGCGACTTACATACTCAATACTGTGGACAATCCCCACAGGAGCAATTTGGGGTGAAGTGTCTTGCCCAGGGACACAACGACATGCTGACTGCAGTGGGGTTTGAACCTGTGACCCCCTGATCCCAACATCAAGGCTCTATCCACTGCGTCACACGCCTCCCAATTTTATATTTATAAGTTTATAATCATAACGGATCGAAAAGTTCAGATACATTTTTCAATACATGATGCGCTTCCACAAACAACCAACATAATTATTGCATTCAAATGAAGTACATTATTCAAGTTATTATCCAAAGTTAACTTTGGATGATAACACGGGAGAAATGAGCGGAAGCGCTCTCTTTTTCTCTCTCCCTCTCTCCCTCCCCTGACAGCCCATCAGTATCCGTCTCATGCAGCTCACTGATCCAGTAATGAGTGACCCGACAGTAAAGAATACATATATTTATAACTAGTTTAGCTTGTTCCCGAGGTAGATAAAAAGATCGGCCGATCGATCGGAGCATCCCTACTGGCAGCCCAATCCTCTACATCCAGTGAAAGAAATGCTGGATTGATGTGTAGCTGGCGCATGCCGAACCAGCAGTCTGGGTTGGCAAGGTCAGCCAAGCTGCTGGTTGGTGAGAGGGTTGGAAACTTCGGCTTGCCGAAGCCAGTGCCAAAGCGGAGCTGTGGGGCTCGCATGGGGATGTCAGCCGGCTTGTGCTCCAAGATGGCATCTGCAAGTGCGTGCCGCTCGCCAACTGGCACCTTGGTGCTGAAGAGTGCCAGGGGCAGCATCTCGCCTGTCAGATACCATAGGTGCCGCTCCAGTGCCTTGATCGCTGATGCTGCGATGCCCTCGTCAACAGACTTGTACGCATACAGGTGGTGGTAGAGTGTGATGTCATTCCATGCGGCATCTACGGCCGTGTCGCAGGTCAGCCACCACGTTGCGTAGATGTGCGAAAGGAAGTTGGCAAACGCCCAAATCTTCAACACCTGCTGCCACGTAGTGATGGTCCCCTGAGGAAGCAACGCAATGTGCTGCTCCATCAAGGCCAGCTTGAGAGTGTAGAGCAGCTTGGCCATCCACCGTGCCTTGTGCAGTGCTCCCGGCCGTTGGAAGGTAACTGGAGTGTTTGTGCTGCACTGTCTGCACCCAGATACACAAGACAGAGCTGCACGAACTCACAGCAGTCACCTCGCTTGTAGTCGAGCCCTCCTGCAGCGCACGCAATGAGTTCAGCATGCAACTTGCCCAGGAACGGTGGTTCTGCTTCATCAGGGATGTATCGGGACAATTGGCCGCTGTCCTTATGTGGCACCAGGTCCCAGTTGTCCCGGAGCCGTGTAAACAATGTAACCTGCGAGTGTGACGTCTCCATCTTGAGGTCAGTGAAAATGTGGCTGAGGAGCACCTCGCCGATGTGGTGCCGGCACCCAGACCAGAGCAGTGGTCGACCCAGTGATAGCTGGATGGCAATGCAGGCTGCCGTGAGATGGCCAGTGTTTGAGCGGGTGGTGTCAAATGCCATGTTGACAACCTGATCGGTGCAGCACCACCCCCTCAGCCAGGTGATGATCATTCCGCATGGCTTGTCACTTCCCTTCATATAGGCTGGCACACCAAGCAGTTTGAGCCGCTCCGCATCTCCGACCACCACTGTCAGACGCTCCTCCAACTGGCGCACATTGGTGAGCATCGGCCGTTCCACTTCTAAATCACCACGTATCGCAAAAATATTTAGCATTTATTGTTTTTGCATGGATGGTAACACTTTTAGCACCCAGACAGATCAATATGCTGGAACTGTGTATTTTGATGCACAGCACCAGACCAAGCTGGGGACAAATCCTTTCAGAAAATAATAAGATCAGGCGTAAATGGTCAAACCAGAACATCTGAATGTCCCAGCACCGATGATAGTGCTCAAGTACTCCCCTTATTCAGTGCATTATTCCAACACGATGATGTCTCCAGATGCTTCCAGGAACATTATTGGGTTTTCACTGTTTTCACCAAGGCTCGCTGGTTAAAAAATGCAGGTTATTTCAGCATGTCAGATTTTGGACTACTGTCAGGTTGGAAATCCCTTTGCCGCCTTTTCCTCCCATTAGTGTCATTTTTGATTTCCCAGCTGCCAATATGTCATTTGATGTTGTCTTAGAGTGTGCACCCAGTCACATAATGGCAGCTTTTCCAGCTCCCAACTGCTGTGTGTGTCACTCTCAAACTCACCCTTGCTAAAAATAACAAGGTGGCATAGAGGTGGCTGTGACCTGTCTACAGCGGTTGTCTTCGGCTCAGAATTTTAATGTGGGGTTGCTGCAGATGCAGAATCTGTAATGGTTTTATCCAGCTCCTATGATTTGCTGCTGCTCAGTTCAATTAAATCTTGTAGTTCACGCCTCCCAAAGTGCATGTTGAACACTTGTAATCAGTTTATACTCTCCCACCTATATTTATTTAATCGTGTACAAACTGTTGCAGCCTCTGATGACAGAAGAAAACTAGCCTGCAGTATAAAAAGTGAATTACGCAATGTTTCTGTTTGGTTCCCTGCTTCAGGTATAACTCTGTTTAACCTTGTCTGAGGTGTTTGGTGTATAAACAAATGAACTGTAAACAAATGTAGTGTGTGGTTTGTCACGCTACAAGAACACTGCCCTTCTCATACACACTACTTGACCCACTATATGCCATGTCAAGTAAAATCAAGGAGGAGATTTGCGGCAAGAGCAACGGCCCGCTAATTACAATAGCAGATTTTGGAATAATGCTACAAGCAACATGGTTTATTGATGTGGGCACTGAGCTCTTGAAAACAAATTAAACATCCACTACTTACTTACTTCATAAGCTCACATAGGTTAAGAAAAGTCACATTTAATTGATAAAGCACATTAAAGAAAGTGATGCCCAGACCAGAGCAGGAAGCTAACACAACATTTATCACACATAAAAGAAACACAGACATTGAGAAGTCATAGTAACTGTTACAGAAATAAAAAACCTAGTCATTTCATAAGCCTTTTTTTTTTATGCCAGATTTTTAGCATCTTATGTTATCTTAAAGTTAGGGTAGGTAATTCACTTCAGAAACACTTTTTGTTATATTCCATGGAATGCTCTTAACATCCCGATAGCAATGAATACATGAAATGCTTTGACAATAAATACATAAAAAAATGTCATCTGTGGAAGCCGTGGCGCTGTAAAAAGCACGACCAATCATCTGAGCCGCCCCGGCTAAAATAACTGGATGGCCTACCTGCCTGTCAGCCTTCCATCTCGTGCACAAACTTATCTCGTGCCCTCATTGGTCATGTGCGCGTTCGTGTGTTGGAGGAGGGGCTCTGTAAGGAAGTCTGAAGGAAGGGGCAGATTTTTTTCGGCTGCATACTTTCAAATTCTAGCGCACTCGAGCTGGTTTCTCCATTCTTACCTACCCCACCTTTAAGTAAAGGATCGCTTATATTCATATTTCTCCTGCTGTAATCTCCTCCCATGCTCTCCTGGGATGTTTATCCTTTTCTCCGTTTTTTATGATACTTTACTAATGTCCCTCTTTCCCTCCAGATCTGTACCAATATATTCCGCACTCTACCACCAAGTGACAACCCTGATTTTGACCCGGAGGAGGACGAGCCCACTCTCGAGGCTTCCTGGCCTCACGTTCAGGTAAGGACTCTATACTGTCCTCGTCTCCCTGTTAAATGATCAGTGTGGTGTTTATATTTACAAGGTGCAATGTCTTTCTATTTTTAAAGTGTTCTTTCTCTTATCTTTCAGCTGGTCTATGAGTTTCTCCTACGCTTCTTAGAGAATCCAGACTTCCAGCCCAGCATCGCAAAGCGCCACATTGATCAGAAATTTGTTTTGCAGGTAGGTGTCTCAAATACAAAAAACATTTACGCGATCATATGGAAGTTCAAAGTTAACCTGCTTTATTACAAAGAGACAAAGTATTCGTGGTAGCAATGGTTATTGTAATTGCACATGCATCAGTGCAGGTGGGTTTGTTAGTAGCAATTGCAGCCGTAAGACCTAAAAAAACAAGATATAATTATAACTTTAGAGGAGAGTAAAATGGTAAATGGACTGTACTTATATAGCGCTTTATCCAGTCTTTTAAGACCCCTCAAAGCGCTTTACATACTACATGTCATTCACCCATTCACACCCATTCATACAGAGCAGTGTACCTTACTCTAGGAACTAACATTCACACACATTCACACACCGTTGGCCATCGGGAGCAACTCAGGGTTAAGTATCTTGCCCAAGGATACATCGACATGTTGACTGCATGGGCTGGGACCCTTCTGGTTGAAAGACGACCGCACTCCCTCGCAGCCACAGTCGCCCTAGCTACCTGTTGATCTGACAGTGATGTGACAGCTTTACGGCTATATCTATGGATTATTTCCATATCTCTAAATCTACAGATTATATAAGTAATTACAATTGTCAGTATATTAGTTTTCAAAAGTCAAATTTTTTTCGACAAAATCCATCCAGATATTGAATTTACAATAAAAGAAGGATAGGAAGACCCAAAAAATATTTTACATAAGCGACCTTTGAGTTTTTTACATTTTGTTTTGGGGAAATTACTGGTCGATTAATCACTGCAGCGCTTCACAGCTCACACAGGCTGTTCAAATGCCTAGAATTCCTAATGTGGTGAGTTACAGCATTCAGCAGCGTGTTGCAATGTGTTTTGGGACCCTGCAGTATGATTGTTTGATGAGTCAGACATTAATAAACCAGCTCGGCTACATCCTCCCCGCTCAGTACCCACTTACTGCAGGAATGCTTCACTTCTCATGTGAAGCCGCAGAGCTAACGGGGGCCACAGGGCCAGGAATGTTGGCCGGGGCACATCCGAGGTGCCTGGACCGACTTTCCATGATGTGAGTGTGTCGTGGGGGAGCTTTAAATAGCCGCCTTATGTTTACTCTTCAGGTTGAGAAAAGGAGGACTGTGGTCGGAGCAAAGTGAAAGGAGATAGAGGTTTGGGTGGCGCAGGGTAGACAGCCGTGGTTCACTTTTCATAACACAGAGTGTAGGAGCAGCTCTTCAAATATCCCTCCGAGATGTTCACAAACATATTGGCACTCTAGCTTTGACTAGGTGATGTATGCATGTGCAATAGTCCCTTTGCAGGAGGTGTGATATCCTCTAATGTACTCCAACAATCTTTTTGCTGTTTGATACAAAAGGAAAGAAACTTGATGTACTTTTTAAACTATGACTGTGCCATTTAGGTTGAATGTTGCAGCTTTAGGGCCGCCACATTAGCCCCATGTACACAAGCCGAGTCCTTTCTACAGCAACCCGGATTAAAAAAAAGAAAGCCAAAAACGTATAAAACGCGTTCTTTTTTCAACAAAATTAATGGTAAAAATGTCTGTATTTGTTCCCTATTCCAAAATGTATCGCAGATTTGGTTCCCAATATTTGGCAGTCGTAATATAAATTCATTTTAGAGCCAGAAGGTTCAGCGTTTTGTTTAAGAAGAACATTTGAATGTGCAGTGAGATGAGGTAACAGGTCAGCAGTCACGTGTATCTGGGTGTACTACACATATGGTAAAGCCTGTGTCCTAATGCACTTCACACCTCAAATACATCCTAACCTTAGACAAACCCCTTCAGCTCTTTATTGTTATTTGACATTTCTGAATATACTTCTTCAGGTGATTGTCTTGTAGCCCTCCTCCCTGTAGAAATGGGTGTGGAGTAATACAAACACGCAGCTCAGCAGCTTGGTGTGAAAAAAATGTTTTGATGTCAACTCTGATTCAGCCAGAGCTTTTGTGAAGCTGTGTACCTGTTTAGTGTAATCATGGCACTTGTCCTAGAACATCCTGAAGTGGAAAATAAGGTTATGCATGATTGAGTCCGTGTCCTATCCTCTTAGAAACCGAATCACTGCTTTTCTACCGTTCTCAGTAGTTAACGGCATATTTTGGTCCTTGGGTACACAGCTTTAAAACTAGCACTGCTCCTGAACCGCTGCATCACGGAGCGCAGCTGCTGCAGGAGACAACCTTCAACATGGGAAAACAACCATATGTTGAGCTCAGAGCTGACCATGTGGTCAGACACGTGGTCAGGGAGTATTTTAGGATGTTTTGTTGTTTTCAGGCAAAAAAAAAGAAAGTGAAATGCCTCACAGGGGGATTTTTTTCAGTTTAAGCTCCTTTCTGAAAAATAAGAACTTTTCGTCGTCATTACTTTTCTTTTGTGGAAAAAAATATATTTTAATGAAAGAAAGTCAATATACTGTTGAATTACATAATATAATTTCACAGGAAAAACACTGCCAGAAGAATTTAATATTTAGACAAAGGCTGTGATATAATATATAATAGTTACATTTGCTAAAGGAAGTTCTGTCATTCAAAAACCCTTAAATGTTCTTGAAGCAGTACCCTCATATTACCTTTTCAAAAACATGAACATCATTTTAAATCCAAACCTGATTCAGAACATTTGATGTCTTTGTTATTTATTTCCTCAGTGTATTCTTTTTGTAAGCACTCACTGCTTCTGTTAGACATTAACATTTCTAAGAACATTAATCCAACATAATTCAATTTCCTGGCTCAGCCGCCAAACACTTTTGTTTCTGGACTCGGTGTCTCACTCTGTCCTGCTGTATCCACACTACAGAGTAGATAAGGCAGTCAGGTACACATTTGAAGCAAGCATTTGATAGTGCTGTAAGAACATTTAATCAAAGTGAAATCATAATACGGTCAATTTCTTAATTGATGTTAGTCTCATCAAGTTATTTTACGTTGAATCTAGTGGCACAAATTCAGGTTAGAAACCAGCTTTATGCAGCACAGGCTTGAATGTGACATTGTCCAGCAAGCGTCAGACACAGCCTGAGATTTTGTACGTAAATGGAAAACTGCTGTTTGCTTAAAAGATGTTATAATCCAGAGTATTATTATAACTTTTGTTGTTGCTGCTGTCACATGAGTGCGGTCTGTTTGACTCAATCTTCTTTAGTAAAGAGAGAGGCTTTTACTCTGGCAATTACTCGTTTAAATGTTGATAATGACCAGTTTATTCTCACTATGACATAAGCGGAGATGGACTTTACCATGTATGGTTTTCAGGATCTTCTTATTAAAACCATGGAGGAGAATTATAATGATTTGTTCTCTTCTGAATATTTCTATGTAGGCAAGTTCCCTCTCTGATTGTGCCCTAGTGTCTGGCTACAGATGGACAAAACACGCAGCGGAGTAATGATCTGTTTTTTGGGTTATTTTGGGACATGTTCTGATTCAGGCTCCAGAGAAAACTCAAATCCCAGTGTGCACTACTGTGATTGAATATTGACGTCACCTCAGGCACACACAGCATTATACTGTGGCAGCTTTCGTTACACAATTAAGTCGGGGCCCATCACGGACTTATTGATCAACGTCATCTGTTATGTCTGGTCAGCAAGGATGTCAATTTCCCCTAAACAAACATTTGGTGTAGATATGTACATGTACATATAATAATCTCTATTCAAACAACCCAAGCAGTTCGAATAAGTTAATAATGTTCTCTTGTATTTGACAGAAAAATAAACAATAAAACTACTACTCAGTGGTGTCAGAAAGGAGATTTACTCAAGTACTGTAACTTTTTGATGTACTTCTTCCCCATTATAATTCAGAGGTAAATTGTGGACTTCTGCTCCACTACATTTTTTTACTGCTGATGCTTTTGTACTTTTACTTGAGTAAGATTTTGATTGCAGATTCATCTGAGTACTTGTTCCACCTCTGCAAATGAAAAACTACAGATAAAAACATTCAGCATCCCAACTTCTTGTCATTTATCCGCTAACATATATGCTGATTCCGATACATATCTGCAACACGCTTATATCACTTTGGCTCTAGGTCAAACTTAACATTTAGCACTCTTCCATGTATGTAAGGTGACGCAGTAAGGGCTAACTGGAAGTCTTACAACTTGCCGAGTATTTACATGTCGCAATATTTATCTCCCAGGGTTTGAATGAATGTGCAGAGCAGAAGAAGAGCCTGTGTGCATGATGAAAACCTTTCTCCTGGATATGGCAGGTTTAAATATAGACTGTCAGGCCTGTCACCGAGGTGCTGATGGCATGCCTGTAGAAAATAAGTATGGTACTGTGAGGCCGATTCGAGCCTGAAAACATTCCCTTTAAAGTTGGTTGGCTTGGCTGCCCTCGACAGTATTGTAATCGTGAGTCATCATCATGTTGCTGGAAATAGCTCTTATATGCCAGAGATATCAAATGTATTTACAATGCAGAGCGTTCAGACACACATGCTGTGTACTCGTTATATAAGGTGCTTCTAGCTGGTAGGATATGGCTTGATTCTTCACACTTATTTGCAAAAATGACTGCCTTGCACAATGAATGTTTTTGAGCTCGGTAGAGAAAGCCTTCGTAGTACGCTGGTCCTCCTTTCTGATCGCCTAGAGGTGGAGGAAACTCATTTGCAATAAGTAATTACAGCACCCAGTAGTGTTTCAATATCAATATCAGGGTAGCCCCCGGTGTTTCACAGTCAAGGCTGATTAATCCTCGGGGGAAATGGCACAGTACATCACATGGCAAAGGCCAAACCAGACGAGGTGCGTCAGACGCTGTTACAGCTCAGCAGGTGATGATCGATCACATCATGATTTTACCTCACAGTAATTCATTAGAGAAGCACGTCATGAAGTCAGAAAACTAAACATTTCACAAATCTTTACCCAATCTGTCATAACCTTTTTCTACTAACAATAAATGTGTATTCAAGGAATGAAAACGGGTACAAAGCTAAAATATATAAATTGTATTCCCACTCAGTTAAATGCGTATCAAAGTATACCTACATGCCGACTAAACATTAAGCAGGGTGGAGACTTAACAAAGACATCCCCTTCCCCTTAAATCAGGACTGAATACTGAGGATGTGTGTGTGTGTTTGTCCCTGCAGCTGCTGGAGCTGTTCGACAGCGAGGACCCGAGGGAGAGGGACTTCCTGAAGACCATCCTGCATCGGATCTATGGAAAGTTCCTCGGACTGCGGGCCTTCATCAGGAAGCAGATCAACAACATTTTCTTGCGGTGAGTTAAGACTTCAAAAGACAAAGGAGACGGGAATGTCTTTTACGTTTTCACTTCACTATTGTCTTAGTTGGGGATGGTAGGTATTATAAAATGTCGTTACCAGTTTTGATATGAAGCCAAATCCCAGTTTAGACTGCTATACTGAATTTAACCACTAGGTGTCGCACTTGACTCAGCAGCCTTTCTCCAGTAGACCATAAAGAGCCCCTGAAAGAGTGTAGAGACCCCAGTCTATTGTTTTTTTTCCCCATACTCATCTGTTGAATTCATATCCAACATGTTGCCTGAGGCGTAGTTTTTCATTTCTTTAAGGTGAAGCTATTTGTGGGGCAAATTAACATTTCAGGGCGTTTGAGGCTGGATGTAGGACAGTGTTTTGAAGTAACTTAAGCAATCTCTGGTGTGGGGATTCAACATAAAAAATAATATGGGTGGCTGTTTTTTTGCCGCAGTGTATTTTGTCCTTACCTCTACCATATCTCATGTCACCTCCCCCAAAACATGTTTTTATTGTAAACAAAAACGGCATGTGTATATCCCCTTTCCTACCTCTACTGAAATGAGATCTCCTTTATGTTAACGGCTTATACTCAGCAGTAAATTGTGTCCATCAGCGTGTGTATAAACAAACAAAATATTATGTTAATCACTTAGGAATATTACGTTTTAATGACGCGAAACAAGTTGGATTTATATACGCAGTGACTTACTGATGTCTTTAGAAAAAAGCAAGTTTAGTTGGTTCGCATTCAATCAAACGAGTTAAAGCTTGGTCACCTGACTAACCTGGTCAAACTAAATGAACCTTATTCTTTTATCACATGTCATGATATCTGGTAGGAACAGACCGATTCCTCCCACCTCCTACTGTATAAACATGATCACTGAGCAGCTGTGTGTTGACTCAATACGGCTCCTGTTGCTGCGTGACAATGGGCTTTACATGATCGAAACGGGGGGGGGGGGGGGCACTTGATGTCGTTTCCAACAGGCAAGGTGGCAAAACGGGAGCATCCACTTTGACCATCTGCCACGGAGAATAAAAATAGTGCCACAGTTGCCAGGCTCTGTCTGAACATAGAGAGCGAGACGTTAGCAAACAGGAGAGACTAACCATGGTCGGATCGTTAAGTTTCATAAGAGCAGTCGATTAAAGCTCTGCCGCTAAATATGTTCCAAGTCAGTCTCTGTCAGATATTTAAATTGGACTTGTTATCAAATAAAGAGGTTATGGGCTTTTATTCAGAACATAAAACTGTTTTCTGTCAGCTCTACTTTCATTGAAGCCCAACTGCAGGTATATTCAGAGCTTCTTTTTAGGCGCAAATCATATTAAACTAAATGAAAAAGGTTTATGATATCAAAGTTTTGTTGTTATAATCATTTGAAATTTGGAGCAGCCTGAGTCTCCTGTTTTGTTCAGCGTGCTCGGTTTGGTTCATGTGTTTTTTCATTATTTGCGTGCAGATTCATCTATGAAACCGAGCACTTCAACGGAGTTGCTGAGCTGCTAGAAATCCTGGGAAGGTTTGTATTAATATCCACGAATATCTACTTCATTGCACATTCAGTAGTCAAGGTTATTTAAAAAGCACATTGAGATGAATACAAATGGAAACCAAAGTGATTTACAAATAAAATTTAAAAAAAAGGCATAAATGAGAGAACATAAATATCTTGATGAGATCAGAACGCATAACACTGCACAAAGCAACAAATAGTAAAGACATTTGGTTGTGAATGATTGGATGTATTTGAGTACTCTCTGACAGTTTATATGTTTGGTAACGCTGCCATGTTCGAAAAAACTTGAAGAAAAGGTGGATTTTAAAAACTTCGGTAATGACCGAACTGTGGTCTTCATTCTGTCACAGCAGGGACTCTAGGTTGTGTTTTGTGTTTGTCTTCATGCTCAGTAATCTATCTAACGCTGTGCTTCTGTTTGTAGTATCATCAACGGGTTTGCGTTGCCTCTGAAGGCCGAGCACAAGCAGTTCCTGATGAAGGTGCTCATCCCGTTACACACGGCTAAAGCTCTGGCCCTGTTCCATGCGCAGGTAGGAGAAACTCTTTAATAATCATTATATTATTTTGATTTTGATATAACTCTCATTCGTTTTAGCTGCACATAATTGAATTATGTATATTGTACAGCTAGTGTTAAGGGTTGTCTGCAGAAATGAAGCACCGTCATGATGAATATTTGTACTATAGCATCTCCTGGTGGCTTGGAAGTGAAAATGCACTGGTTCAATTATCAATACTGTGATTAACTGTATTTTTTATTTCTTAAAAGTCAGCACTATGGGAATGTAAAATAATAATTACATGCATCATAGGTTTTCACTCTCAATATCATTTCCAGAGGATGTTCTGTACAGTGTTTCTCTGATGCCAGTTTTGTGAACAGTGTGTACTTTTACTCTTTTTCTCGTGTGTCCCTCAGCTGGCCTACTGTGTGGTCCAGTTCCTGGAGAAAGATCCTACACTCACTGAACCGGTACTTGTTTTTAGCATTCCTCCCACTCAAAGCACAAAGCCCCGAGCACTAAATGTGTCTACACTGCAGAGAGATGTGTAATGGGTGCCAGCAACAGCCCACTCAAACAGAGTGTGCGAGGTTGTTTTATTTTTAAATCGGGGAGAAGTTCTCACAAAATGTCCTGCTGTCTCCTCTCAGGTGATCCGCGGGCTGCTGAAGTTTTGGCCTAAGACCTGCAGCCAGAAAGAGGTATTCTGCACACATTAACTCACACTTATCACAGTTTTAAACCCGATCTTTATGTAGCCTAATGTCCTGCGTCTCGTTTCTTAATAGGTGATGTTCCTGGGTGAGATCGAGGAGATTCTGGATGTCATTGAGCCGACGCAATTCAAGAAAATCCAGGAGCCGTTATTCAAACAGATCTCTAAATGTGTGGCCAACCCACACTTTCAGGTACGCCGATTTTACAAACAGAAACCTAGCTACACTTTGAATTACTCTACAACCTTTGTCTAATTTACGGAGTAGTGTTGCAGGGTGTCCGCAGGGTCTTAAAAAGTATTAAAAGTTGATAAATCAATTTAGCGAAAATTAAGGCTATTAAAAAGTATTAAACGGCATTTTCCAAGGTATTACATTTTGTAGCTTGTTTTCAATAAGTATATAAATTGTCCAAAGAGGTTGTATTCTACAGTTTGCCTGAATGTAATCATTGCGTAGGTGTGTAGTGTGATTCTGTGTAGTTTATTTATGGCATCCCGTTGGGTTTGACGTCATCTGAACAGGACATCGCACGCTCACTGCTTGATAGCGCTCGAAGGTCCGTTTACGCCGGTTGTTAAACAACATCGTTATGGGGAAATGCAAGTTTGCGTCCAAATGGTTGGAAGATAAGGAGGGAGGACAATCAATACTGTATATAGTCAATGTGAGGTAAAGTGTGTCGCCAATGTAACCGGTTACAACTCAAAGTGGCGATGAGGTCTTAAAATGTATGGAAAGGGTCTTAAAAAAGGTCTTAAAAGGTCTTACATTTGACTTCAGGATTCCTGCATGTACCCTGATTTGTCACAATGCTGGAATTTCAAATTGTTATAAACCTTTTCGAAATGGTGTAGAATTTACACAAATTATTAAAAGGTAACTATAAATTCTAAAGTAAAAGAAACACCACTTTTATTTGTCTTGGTTAGAAGCGTAAAACAGCAGAAATCACAATTATTCAGAACCTTTTTATTATATAATTATTATTCTGCTTTTTGTTGTTTTCCCTTTCCTCTATTGTGTTATTTAGGTTTTTGTGCATGTAAATGATCTGCAAAAGTTAAAAGTCCCAAAGAGTTTCTCCCCCACACCTGAAATGAGCATAATGGGCCCCTTTTAATGGACCCAAACTGCATCCTTCAAATTGATCAGAAAGTCTGAGATCGTTTCAGTTCATCTTCGAGTGACTCGGGCACTTATGCGTGAAATTGCCATCATATTAAAGAAAACTTTTGAGAGTTTGAAAAGTTAAATGTAATCGCTATGCTTTCCAGGTTAGGAGTTTGTTTAACATTGAATAAAACACTTGATTGTCAACATAGTGGCTCTTTCATCTAAACAATCGTATAACAGTTGTATAAACCGAAAAATATTTTAGTATTTGAGATGAAACAATCCCATAATATATTCATTCGTTATCGCTGACGAGACATAGAGCAAGCTAAGCATTAAATTATCAAGATTAAAACTAAGTAATATTTGTAAAATATGTTGATTTCTGTGGATATTAAGGGATTTCATAAACTTTAATAACAAATAGTTGTGAAGATAAGAGCTTGAAGAGTCTTTAGGGTATAGGTACCTTGGAAGTGCTCGAATATCACTCTTAAGAAGCTGAACAACCCCTCAGTTTAAGTCTTTTTAAACTCTTTTGCTCTGTGCAGGTAGCGGAGCGGGCGCTGTACTTCTGGAACAACGAGTACATCCTCAGCCTCATCGAGGAGAACATCGACAAAGTTCTTCCCATCATGTTCGGTAGCCTGTACAGAATCTCCAAAGAGCACTGGAACCCGTGAGTGCTTTCTCTCGAGCTGTGAACCACTTATCCTTACATTAACACATGCTAATGGGATTACCATGGTAACATCGGGATATTCACATCCTGTCCTTTGTTAAGAGAGCCTTAAGGCAGAACATCTGACCTATCTGAGGTATACTTATGATTCAACAACAACTTGCTCGGTCCTGAAAGTAAATCCAACTCGAGGCTCTTATTTTAGTGCGTGACATTTACAAAACCAACGCTAAAAAAAGTACAATTTATGAAGTATAAATCTACAAGGAAAAAAAGAAATGTGTGAACAGACGTAATGTAAGATTGCATGTTTGTAATCAAATGTAAAAATAAAATAGATAAAGTAAAAGAGTATATTTAACTTAAAAATACAAACTTATATAAAAAAATAATATATATGTGATATTTTGTACAATTTGTGATCTTATTAAGTATTTAATTGTGCAATTTGTGTCATTTACCACTTTTGAAAATAGTGTCATGTGCACCTTGGGAGGGAAACAAATAAATCACAAAATGTTTTCAATGGCTGTGTTTTCAAATATTGTAGGAGTTAAAATAGTCACGCAACAGTTGTTGTTCACAAACCTTGTTAAATGTTAGTTTAATAAACCTTTCTCCTGAGATTTTATGCAGCCACGTTAATATATTGGAGGTTTTCTTTAAATGCGTGACTATTCTGATGATAATGTTGATTATTACATTAAAAAAAGTAAAATTTTCTTAGCAGTTCGACGTCCACAGTCATGTTTCTCACGGAGCGTTTGTGCTGTTTTGCAGGACAATCGTAGCTCTGGTGTACAACGTGCTGAAGACGCTGATGGAGATGAACTGCACGCTGTTTGACGAGCTGACCTCCTCCTATAAAGCAGACCGGCAGCGGTGAGGAACACATCTACAGACCGTTCATTAGATTGAACACCTTTTATCTCGTATTGTCCGACACCTGGGGCGGCCCATTTCACTGAATTGTCCCTTATGTCACAAAGCAAGTCAGTTAGTTAGTGCAGCAGGAAAGTACTGCTGGTTTAGGCAGTTTAGGCAAGGCAAGGCAAGTTTATTTATATAGCACCTTTCAACACAAGGCAATTCAAAGTGCTTTACAAAAAATGAAAGACATTAAGAAAATGGCATTTAAAATCAGTCATTAAAAATAAAAGATAATAAAATAAACATTAAAAGAAAAAAAAAAGATACATGGATAAAAGTTACAGTGCAGTTTAAGATGTGAATAGGTCAATTAAAAGCGGCGACAAAAAGACAAGTCTTCAGCCTGGATTTAAAAGTAGTAAGAGTTGCAGCGGACCTGCAGGTTTCTGGGAGTTTGTTCCAGATATTTGGAGCATAATAATAACTGAACGCTGCTTCTCCATGTTTAGTTCTGACTCTGGGGACAGAAAGCTGACCAGACCCAGAAGACCTGAGAGATCTGGATGGTTCATAATTTAGCAGTAGGTCAGACATGTATTTTGGGCCTAAACCATTCAAAGCTTTATAAACCAGCAACAATATTTTTGAAATCTATTCTTTGACACACAGGAAGCCAGTGTAAAGACTTCAGAACAGGAGTGATGTGATCCACTTTCTTAGTGTTAGTGAGGACTCGAGCAGCGGCGTTCTGAATCAGCTGAAGCTTTCTAATAGATTTTTTAGTGAGACCTGTGAAGACACCATTGCAGTAGTCGAGTCTACTGAAGATAAAAAAAAGTTTAATCATCTTAGCTGATCTTGAAAACCTAATGTTAGCTTTGCTTCGACAGGGGAATTGATTTATGGAACTTTTGTAAATCATGTCTAATACTTAGTAAGTTTTGTTCCTACATGATTCAGATTATTTCAACCTGAGACACGCTCCACATTTTCTCCCTGAGGTTTATAAGCAGAGGGCTTATGTTTGCAGTAGGCGCCAAGTTTTTCATAGATTTTCTCTTCACCCAGCACATCCCATCGAATCTGATCTTCCTTAATCCTGATTTGAAGCCACTCTCACACGTGCCTGCGTCTACATGTTTACTGTACTTCTGTCTTTTGCACAATGACTCTGTATTTTTATTGAAACATAAAGGCACATATCCATCCTACAGTTTCTAATTTCTTATATATTTTTTCATTATTTAAACAATGAAAATGACATTGATCAGCAATTTGAAATATAAATTAAATTAAAAGAACTGACTTAATGATACTTATACATCACCCACATATTGAAGTTATCCATCAGTCAATACTTCCCTTCATATTGACCCTTTTACAAACAGATCTATACCAAAGTACATCCACATGTAGGCTTGTCACGATAATTAATTTAGTTGGACGATACATTTTCCCGGAAATTATTGCGATAAACGATAATATTGTCGGCACTGTTGTAAGACTTTAGACCACTGACATAATGATAATATATAATAATAATTCAAGTACATCTTTTCAAACAGAACTTTTTTATTGAACATTCAACATTGCAAATTAAATGTGAAATAATATTCAAATATATAAATTATATATAATAAATAAACAAATAAATTAAATAATAAATGTATTATTTATTATTATTATTATTATTATTATTATATATAATATTATATTGTGTATATATGTATATATATATATATATGTATATATATACAAATAAATATATGTTTATTTATATATATTATATATATTATTATATATATATATATATATATATACAAATAAATAAATATGTGCACACATTGTCTCACAAGCAAAAAAAACCTCCTTTTTAAAACAACAGTCAAGTGTACAGTCCACTGTCCATACAAAGACCCAGATGCCTCAACAGGCCATATCCAAATCTGTAATTCAAAGTTTTCGAGCAAGGAACACCAACATGTTTGCATTGTCGGGCAAATGCATCTTTGATTGCAAACTGTCGGGAAGGTGGGGGCTCTCCATCTGCCGTGTTTGCTCCCTGCTGGGAAAACGGAATGGGGTGGTTGTGTTTCAGGTGCAGTTTAAGGTTGGTCGTATTGCTAGCTTTTGTTGCTACCTTTTTAAAACAAATCCGACATAACGACTCATTCAAGTCCGTAGGTTCGCCTCGTTGATTTGGCTTGAATCCAAAATATTCCCACACCGGAGATGGAGTTAGGTTTTGCAATCAATTCCATTTAACTTCAAATTCCCCTCGAGTAAGTCACACGCTGTCTCCTGCTTGTCTCTATATTATTCATTTGGCTGCTACGCTGCTGCACGCGGAGTGTCCTGACCTGGCTGTGTGTGAGCCCCGCCCCTCACAGCGCGCCTAAAATGCTGGTCACATCCTTATGTAAACAAACATGCATGCAAACGGCAATTTATCGAGGTCAGAAAAGTTATCGAGTTCATTTTTATTTATCGTACGATAAGTCAATTAATTTCTTATCGCGACAGGCCTATCCACATGTATATTCTCCATAGGCCTAAACATATATCTATATACACATTCACCTCTCCTTAGTCTTCTGCTCATATTGAATCTTCTCCCTTCATATATTTTACCTTCTCCTTCCTTTTCAAACGTTCTTATAAATAAGTTTAATAATAATAAAATGAAGAAGAGAGGGAAAGGTCATCAAAACAAATAGATTATTCACAACAATAAAATAAAATACGAGGAATTATTGAATAAGTAAATAAACGTAGCATTCAGAAAAAGGTCCTATTCTTCCTTTTCCATTTTTCCATTACCTCTGTATATATGCTGTATACTGTAAATGCTTACTCCTGCACAATGACTCACACACATTGTGTATTGTTCACAAAAATAGATTGAACAGCCAAACAAAAAAAAAGTAATACAAACATTACATCCACCAAGGCTTGCTGTGTGGTGAAAGCCATTCAATTCTCTGGTCTGCAGTTTCTTGGAGATGCCATGTCTGAATAAGATGCTGCAACCTTTATACAAGCCTACTAGATTGCATCGGAAACATGAGAAACTATTGATGTGATGATGGAAATAAGAACGTCTATTTCTTCTCTGTCTGTTTCCAGGGAGAAGAAGAAGGAGCAGGAGAGGGACGAGCTGTGGAAGAAGCTGGACGAGTTGAGGCTCAGCAGCAGTGCTCTCGTCCAGAACAACAGCCACGGGCTCCCGGGTGTCCAGAACAACAACAACAACAACAACAACAATAGTAATAATAATGACACCCAGGACAAGAGCGCCGAGGCTGCTGCCGTCACCTCAGAAAACAAAGATCCTGACGACAGTGTGGCGGCCAATGAGAGCAGCCCATGTGCCAAATGACACCGGATGTTAGTTTTTTATTAACGGTTTGACATCGTGTTCAGGACTGTCACGAGAGGATTAACGGAGACAGAAAAAAACACAAATTACACCTCAACAGTATATTAAAATCAATTTAGAGTGACTTAGAAACGCCAGCATTTCCTTGGCATAAAAAAAATATATATATTTCAACTTAAGACTATTTTTGGATGTTACAGTGTGGCTGCAGTATCTTGTTTATTCGTCTGATCAAAGATTTATCCTTTCACATTTAGTTTCTTAACTGAAAATGATTTTTTTTTTTGTTTATATTCGTTGTATGATACATGGGAGGGGAGAAAATAATGATGACTTGAATTTAATGTTTCCGATTGTGCTGCACTTAGACAAGCTGAATAGCTATTTAAAGATGTCTATTTTTTAATGTGCTTTTCCTTGTTGCTGCCAACGCTTTGGGTGCAAACCTTAAGGAAGAAGGGAACTCGGACTTTGGGAGTATTCGGGGTAGATGGGACCAGATCCATAATTAAACATTGAGTGTCCATTGATGTATTGAAAAGTGTAGTTACCACAAGAAGCTACAGGACTGTTATCTCACTTTAGAGATAGAGAAGGGGAGGTGCATGGCCAAAAAGAAGATAAATCCTGATGAATTATAATCCCAGATATGGATTGATATCTCTGTAAGTGACTCTAGTTGAGACTGAAATTAAAACTTGTTCTCAATTAGGGTAGATGTCATATTTGTGAGATTATTTTTGTGTTTCGGGTGTTCGTAACTGTTCGTTTAGCTGGGTGAAGCTAATAGATGTCACACAACACCTGCATTTATAAAATCACACTAAAGTATTGAGACAGGACATTCAAAGAGTTAAATGTTTTTCAGCCAAGCCGCAATTAAAGTAATGTTTCAACTTTTTGGGGAAAAGCCTTATTGGCTTTTTAATTGTGAGAGTTAGTTTAGAAGTTTGATAGCACTCATAGTGTAAGAAACTGCCGGTGGTTAGCTTAGCTTAGCATAGACTGCAAATGGAGGGAAACAGCTAGCATAGCCCTTTTTAAAGCCTTATTCAGACCTACTCGCAAACACACATTCCTGGTAGTTTACCTCGCAATCCTTGTGACCAAAGAAAAAATATCTTATATTTAATGTTCCAGAGATGTAAAATCAAGTCTGTATTACAAACACGTTTAATATTTCACCAACTGGACTTCCTGGAGCGTATTTCATCGTCTTACCTGTAGCTTAAAAAATGCCGCCCTAGCATCATTCATCAATTTGACGTTTATAGGGAATGTTCAGTATAGGACTATTTCTGAATTGTTGTTTTAACGCCTAGCTGTTTGTTTAAAAAAATTAAAACATGTTCATTTGTTAGAGTAATGAGGTGGATTTTGATACTTTAAGACGGGGCTAGGCTAGCAGTTTTCACCTGTTTCCCGTATCTATGCTAAGCTAAGCTAACTGCCTTCAAGTTCATCGTACAGACGTGATTTATTGATCTTCTCATCAACTCTCGCCAAAAAAAAGTATTAATTTAAATCAAGTTAATTAAGAAATAAAAACATATGAGACCTACAGTACTATCTTTTCTAGAGTATTGACGAGGCAAATATTTTCTAACGTTTCATTTTGCAGATGAATTATGATGGGATGCAGGATGCGCTTGAGTGTATATTAGTGGAGTGTGTATATGTTAGATTGGAGGCTACTTAAAGGGAAATGCCACTCAATTTAAGATTTTTCTGTACAGTATATTGTTTCCGTGGTCTAGGAAAGTGCAGTCTTAGGAACATAAATGGTTATCTGTCAAAGCCGAGAAGACTTACACTTGTCTTACCACTTATCTGGCATTTTACACAATGCACAAGAGGCTGAGTTTTTATATCCAAACTTATTATGAAGTAGTGATATCAAGAAACACCAGAAAATCCGAGTAATCTTTACCATCAATGCCTGTTCACTCCCCGCATCTCCAGACTTTATAACCTCACATTTGCTTTTAGGGTCGACGTCGGGAGTTTGATGAATGTGTTCATGGACTTAATCTGACTGCCGTAGATCATAGGAACAACTTGTGACTTCTTTTTAAATTGAACGGTGTTCCCGCTGAACCCCGAGTGTCTGCTCTTACTTCTTCTGAGTTTTTAGGTCCAGTCTTTTCTGATGCCTTTCTGTCAGTACAGCATTCCAACCTCTGTGACGTTAAAAAAAACTGCGTGGGGAACCTGTTTTGTAATCGCAGATCTTATTTAGGTTTCACCATCAAATAAAGTCTACTCTATCTTTCTACTCAAAGCATCCATAACCAGTGTGTTTTTTCCTTATCTCTCCCTAGTGTTTAGGTGTAGTACACCACGGAGGTCAACAGAGGGCGACCTTATCAGCATTGAGCAAAATCGATGCAAAAGAATTACATTGAATAAAGAAGAATGCCTTTTTTTTTTTAAATCAGGTTATCATTGAGACCCAGATATTTTCTGTAAGAGAGACTTGAGTACAGCAGAAGAAAATATAAAACAGAGGCTCAAAAACAATCACACACCTCATAAAGTGTTCAAAACAATTACATTAATTGAAAAAAACGAGCAACCATAAATATATACATACACATACAGTATATATGCCAACCTATACCCATATTCACATATATACATAGGCACTTGGTTGATTCAGATAATAAAACAATATCAAATTAACAAATAAATGATGTAATACAATGGATAAAAGTAAATCTATATTGATTTCTAGGTTAATTTCACAAGCTCTCCAGCAGGCCTACAATAATAAGTAACACCTTTACCAGGTGAAACTTTAAAGTAAATACATACAACAATCAATTCTTATATTTCAATCAGACAATTTAAAATTGACTTGTAATCTTTTGTATGTTGTGATGTGACTACTGTAACTATCCTTCTACCGCTGTGTGAAAGTGCTCTGAAGAAACATCAGCCGTTATTTAAAACGGAAGAGAGTGAATCAGCCATTAGAGCCCATTTTATGACAAGCTGTCATTACAGCTCTTTCTCTAAATAGCAGTGCTGTAATACCTGGAGGTGAGTCGTTCCTTCCACCTGTTAGACACTTCCATGCATTGTTCTCACTTTTCATAATTTTTAAAGTGTAGGGCTTCATCCATAGCTTTATTTGTAATCAATATGAAATTACAGCTTACTGAGGGAGAAAAACAAATAAATATTTTTTCATTTCAAGTAGTGATTTTACTTAATTAACTTAATTAACTTAATTAACTCTTCACTCCCTGGGATTCATATGAACTGCATACATAAAATGCTGTATTTGGATCTTTAAGTGTCCAGTTTGTTTACTTCATTTTATTGCATTTGGTTATATATTTTATATTTCTTTAATAAGGACACAGGAGGTGGTTGGGTACATCTCTTTTTTTTTTGTTACAATTTTTGTATAGACAATTAAAACCAATACCTTGCGTGATACTCATTATGGTGCAACACACACACACACACACACACACACACACACACACACCTGCATAAAAACAGAAGTAGTTGTTGAATGAAGTACATTCACTCGAATACTGTCCGAAATTCAATTTTGAAGTACTTTTTCTTTCAATTTTTCCATTTTCACTTATGTCTGCTCTGTTGCATCTCAGTGGTAAATATTGTAGGTTTTTCTCTTAAGGATATCAATGCAGAATGTTTAATTATTTTTCATGTATTTATAATATGCAGTGGTGTAAAGTAACTGAGTAGATTAACTCAAGTACTGTACTTAAGTACAATTGTAGGTACTTGTGCTTAACTTGAGTATTTCCATTTTTTGCTATGCGCTTCTACTCCACTACAATTCTGAGGTAAATATTATACTTTCACTCCACTACATGTATTTAATACCTTGAGTTACTCTGCATATTTGGATGAATGATGTGAAATATAATCAACACTTAAATAAGACTTTAGTTCCACCTGGAGTAAATTCACAAGCTACCCTGCAGTATACAAAGTCATTAAAATAGCTGCACCTTTACCAGCTTTGAGAACACTTTAATGCATCATTAATTATAATCAAAACATATCAGTATTCCTACTTCTACTTTTACTTGAGTACACGATCTGAGTACTTCTTCCATCTCTGATAATATGTGGTATTGGTATTTTTTTTAAATGTAAAAGATCCAAACACACATAAAACAAACACACATATTTACACATACAGTATATGCAGCGCATACTGTACACATTATAGCCTACAGAGATGCACACATAAATACTGTATGGAGTGAACATGTTATTGGAAACTAAAGAGATGGAAGCTCAATTAAAACGTGTTTTCACAGGATCCAACCCAACTAATTAGAGGTCAATCACACAACATTAATGATCATTAGTACCATTATTTTCAAAGGTGTTTGTCAGTGTGACTGCCTCTCATTATCATGCCTGATATGTCACTCCTGATGGGATGTGTCCCCCCCCCCCCCACCCAGTTAACCCCTTCTGGTTCAGGGAGCATGCTGGTTACCATGGAGACCCATCGGCTCCTATAAAAGTGATCCTCCGTGCTCTCACCTTCGTGTCTCTCTCGCGAAGGAGACTCCGAGACCGGATCCAGCTCCAGCTAATGAACCGCTCTGAGGAGAACCGGAGCTCCTCCGCCTTCACCTCCACCCTGAGCCCCGCCGCGGACTCCTGCGTGGGGGTGGCCATCCTCTCCGTGGGTCCGTGAGTTCAGTATTATATTGAAGTGTTTTTCTTCACTGATAAAACTAAATATAAATACTTCTCATTTAAAAGTTGTATTCTTTTAATAGACGATACAGGAAACCAGGAAGTAATGTTAGACATTTTTTTTTTTTTTTAGGTTAGGGTTCTTAATAATAGTCTCTGGGGTTAATTCATGGAGCCTTTTTTTTTTTAAGTGTATATTCATTTATTATACGTGTGTTTTTTGTATTAATAGCCTTTGGGGGAATCATGTAGCACTTATTTCCCCAAAAAGTGTGGATATATTATATTTTTATAAGAAGCTTTTAAGGGATATTAATGGAGCAATTATTTTCACAAAAGTGTGGATATATTTATTATAAGTTAGGTTTTTATATAAGAAGCCTTTTGGGGAATGAGTGGACCACTGTTTTTCAGAAGTGTGTGTTAATTGATTTATTATATGAGTGTTTTCTTATTAATAGTCTGGGGTTAATTAATGGAGCCTTTTTTTCAAGTGTATATTTATTTATTATATGTGTGTTTTTTGTATTAATAGCCTTTGGGGGAATCAGTACTTATTTTCCAAAAAGTGTGGATATATTAGTTAGTGTCTTATAAGAAGCTTTTAGGGGATATTAATGGAGCAATTATTTTCACAACATTTTATTTTTATTTCATTCGTTTATTTGGCAGGGACATTGCTCATTCTGTGTGGATATATTTATTATAAGTTAGGTTTTTAATGACCTTTAGGGGGCATTAATGTAGCACTTTGATTTAATTTATTAATTATATGTGTTTTTTTATTAAAAGCCTTTGGGGAATTGATGGAGCTCTTCTTTTCAGAAAAGTGTGGATATATTTATTATATGTTAGGTTTTTTTTACAAGAAGCCTTTGGGGGAATCAGTGGAGTACTGTTTTTCAGAAATGTGTGTTAATTTATTTATTATATGTGTGTTTACTTATTAATAATCTGGGGTTAATCAAGGTAATTAAGTACATTGGATTCAAATATACGCCATATACATTCAACTAGAAATCAGAGAGCACAGTGCTCAAATCGCCTCACTTATCTTCTAAATCATTTATTTGTATAGAAAAAATGTGTTAATTTCTGCTGTTAAATCATGATGTGCATGAAAAGACACATAGGTGGTGCAAGGAGAAAATAGCAACTTAATTCAGTTCGTTAGCTCAATAGAGAGAAGCCTTGAATAAAGCTTGCCTTTCATCAGGTGCTAGTCATAATCCTAAATGCCCCTGTATATGAGAACGTACATTAACATAGAATAATTGGCAGCTGTGCAGTATTTACAGTTGCTAAGGGATATATTTTTCGGCTTATGGTGGCTGTATAAGGAGGATACATTATTGTATTATCATACACACAGTATACTGTTAGTCACTCTTTTCCATCAGGGAGGTGAGGGATGTGTTTTTATTAGGCAGCCTTTGCATCATTACCTATAAAATATGACAAGACAGGTAAAATATATATAAAAAAAGAACTATAGGAGTAAATATAATATATAGTAAAATTGACATTGGAGGGCGATTGGATTTCACACTGTGGTTTTGTGTGTGTGTGTGTGTGTGTGTGTGTGTGTGTGTGTGTGTGTGTGTGTGTGTGTGTGTGTGTGTGTGTGTGTGTGTGTGTGTGTGTGTGTGTGTGTGTGTGTGTGTGTGTGTGGTGTGTGTGTGTGTGTGTGTGTGTGTGTGTGTGTGTGTGTGTGTGTGTGTGTGTGTGTGTGTGTGTGTGTGTGCGTGCGTGCGTGTGTGTGTGTGTGGTAACAGGTTCCTTGTTGTCCAAGTGGCCAACTAGTCAATAAATGCAGCTTGTATTATGAAACGTCTTCTCCTCTCATCTCCTGTCCAGTCCTGCTCTCTGTCCTGGGCAACGGGCTGGTTCTGCTCGTTTGTTACCGCAGGAGGAACAAGTTGGTGGGCTCGGAGCTGCTGTGCGTCAACCTGGCCCTGGCCGACTTCCTGGTCTGCATCTGCTTCTACCCATTCTCCATCATATCCTCGTTCAGCCACAGCTGGCTGGGAGGAAACATCACGTGTGTGTACTACGGTCTCGGCTGCTTCTTCTGCGGCCTGTGTGGCATGTTCACTGTGGCAGCCATCAGCGTCACCCGCTACATGAAGATCTGCAACAGCTTGGTTTACGGTGAGGGCAGTGAAAGGATGTGGATTTAAAGGGGCCCATCTGCTTTTTGGGGTTTTCCCTTTCCTGTAGTGTTAAATAGGTTGGACCCTGCTTGGAACGCCTCCATTGGACTCCTTTGTTTACTTCCATAACATCATGACATCAATATGTAACAGTAACGTTTCTATTGGCTAGCGCTCCAACACATTGTACGTGATAGGATAGGGGCGGGACATCTTTAAGCGATCGACCAATCACAACAGAGCCGGCCAGCTAACCAATCAGAGCAGACTGGGCTCTGTTTTCAGACAAAGGGTGAAAAGAGGTGCTGCAGCACAGGAAATATGAGAAGTAGTAGATTTACAGCAGGAAAGGTATATTTATTATTTATTTGTATTATTGGTGAATCCTTTGGCTTATTAACATGTTTTGCCTTTGCTGCATTGTTATGTCATTGGTCTGTCAGCCTTAATAAGCACTTCTCTCTGGTTGTAGTCTTTCATTCTCTGATTTATTTTGGTTTAACAACACACATTTTTTTTCTCAAAGCCATAGGTTTATGAGAGACAACGTTTTTAATGACATAACTGTCTCTTTCTTCCTTCTCTCAAGATGTCAGAATTGACATTAAAGAGCATGTTTGTCTGATGATTCAGCAACACTTTTTTAAATGTCTCATACAAATGGTGATAACGAGGCACAAATGTTACATCAGAGCTTTAATCAGTGTTTCACAAACCTGTCTGTGCATAAATGGCCTCACTCAAGATGCTTTTCATCATAAATGTGACTGATGGTGATTGAGTCTCCATTTATGAAGAACTTGAGCTTTTCTTTTTAAGTTCATTGATTGACATTTTACAGAAAAATATGTGTTTTCTATTTAATACTGCAATACCACTTTCATGCACAGTGTGAAGCTAAAAGCAGCAGCCAGTTAGAGGAGGAATAACTACAAGGCCGTCCCTGGCCAACTTGGGGCCCCAAGCGACATTGTGAGATTATTCTACTAATAATAATAATCATAATCATAATCAATTCAATAATAAATACTATATTATTTTATTATAATATAGTTGTAATATAGTCAAGACAAAACATGCTTATTACATGCTCAAAAACTGATATTTCTTAAATCTGTATTCAAATGTAGTTCCCTCTGTCAGCAATGTATCAACAACTACACACATATTTCTATCAGTATTTCTCTGTGTTGTGGTTGACATGATGATGACTGTTAGGAGTTAAGGGGAGAGGCTGAGCATCACCATGAAATGTGCAAATTGACATAAAAATGAATAAAAGGGGAAAAAAATGCTCCATGTTTTTTAGGCCGTAAACTTTAACTGTTATGTAAGCCAACTAGACAGACAGTTTATCACTCTTCCTCCTGTACATTAGCAGATAAAAGGCATACAATACTTGAATGAATGGTAAATAAAGAATGCTGGAAATAACTGCATCTCCATTAGCCTATATGCTATGCAGAGAGTGCGTGGAGAACTGCGCACAAGCCAAGCTCATAAGCCGAGACACCCTGTGCGAGGCCCCCTGCGCAATGTGAGGCCCCATGCAACCTGCATGATCGGCCTGTAGGGAGGGACAGCCCTGAATAACTAGCTCTGCTTTTCAGCACCCCTAAAGCTCACTAACTACCACATATATATTATTTGTTGAATCTGTACAAAAATAATTAAACTTTGTTCTACAGATTTCGGAAAAATAAGAGGACATAACCTTGAGTGAGCTTAGAGGTGCAGGTGGGTGTTTTGTTTTTGTACCTTTGGACAGAGCCATGCTAGCTGTTCCCCCCTGTTTTCAGTCGTTGTGCTAAGCTAAGCTAACTAGCAAATTAGCTCATTTTAGCTTTGCTTAGTTACTTGATTTAAATGTCTCTACAGAGTGCTGTATCAATCTCTGTGGGCATGTGCTATGACGCACATACCCAAATGCCTTATGATCTGTTTAATGCATTAAGTATAAGCATGTAATACTTATAATTGCTACTCAGTGACATATTCTTAAGGATCATATTGTTTTATTATTATATTATATGTTTTTTATAATGCCACAAAATGCATTTTAATTATTATTTACATATTAGGACAGTGATTTTTATGAAACCTCATTATACTTGACCTTATAAGTCCTTAAAATGCTTTATAATGTGTTATGATTATTGTTATTAAGTATTTATGATTGTTATATTCATACTGTGCTATAAATAGAATACAATGCATTGTAGACATGGAAAATTAGAAAATGCTACCAATAATTTAATGTTTATCTCAGCGAGAGAGAAAGCAAACTTGCCAAAACGTTGAACTATTCCTTAGCAATAAAGCAGCGAGATACATTTTATAGTGTATAACTGCTAGACAAGTGTTTCCCAACTAGTGGAAAGCGGTCCAAAAGCGAGTCGCGGAACATTTCTGAATGGATCAAAAGTGACTCTTCTGACTTTTCTTCACAGATGTGTGGTTAGAAGAATCTAACATCCGGCTGATGTGCTTTGCCATCTGGCTGGTGGCCGTGGTGTGGTCCTGCCTCCCTCTGTTCGGATGGGGCGAGTACGTCCCCGAGCCGTACGGCCTGTCCTGCACCGTGGCCTGGAGGGGCTACCACTCATCCACCAAGGACGCCTTCTACATCATCTGTACCTTCACCGTCTTCGCGCTGATCCCCGTCGTCCTCATCGTGGTGTCTCAGTGTCTGATCCTCGCCAAGCTTAACCGCTATTCCTACTCTTTGTCTGCGAGGGGCATCCGCAACAACATGCGATACATCGAAAAACGACTCTCCATGGTGAGAAACTACGTTTTCTTTCTGGAACGACTTCATTGCAGTGGCTTCCTTAAATCTAGGCATCTACAACTTGGCTTAATTTAGATTTTATTAAGCTAGTTTTAGGGTTTAACTTAGTGAAGAGCACTCAAGAAACAACATGGGGTTGGACTGGTTGGAAATGGATCTATTTTGCAATGGAAATATTCAATTTATATTGACGACTATTTGTAAAATAATGGAGACACTTAACTAAATAATTGGGTCGAGCGGCCAGTTGGCAATGTGAAAAAGCTCATTTACCGGAGTATTTCCATCCAGTTCCACTTTTGAAGCAAATGCTTTTATTTTTACCCAAATACATTCATTTAAAGGTGGGGTAGGTAATTTTGGAGAAACCAACTCGAGTGCGCTAAAATTTGAAAATACACAGCCGGAAAAAATCTGCCACTTCCTTATAGAGCCCCTCCTCCAACACACAAACGAACGCGCACATGACCAATGAGGGCACGAGATAAGTTTGTGCACCGATGGAAGGCTGACAGGCAGGTACGCCATCCAGTTATTTTAGCCGGGCCGGCTAAAATGATTGGTCGTGCTTTTCACAGTACTACGGCTTCCACAGATGAAATTTTTTTATGGATTTTTGGTCAAAGCACTTAAGATATTCATTGCTATCGGGATGTTAAGAGCATTCCATGGATTATAGCAAAAAGTGTATCTCGAGACGGTTTCTCAAACTTAACTACCCCACCTTTAACAATCATAACTACTTTGTATATAAAAACACAGGATATTTTTATATGATTTGATGCAGCACTGTATCATAAATCATTTGAATTGTATTTGTTTGTGATAAAAACATAATAATATTATTGTATAACGAGATTAAACAGCAAAAAAGGCCATTCTTCAAAATTAGTATATTTACTTTTGATACTTGAAATAGATGACTTTTACTGATCTGAGTAGTTGTTCCGACTCTGTTCAGGCGGCAGTACCCAACTCCTTTGGCTTATAAACAATTTAATGTCTACCTTTGTCAACAGTGGCTACCGGTTAATAAAAGTCAGCCATAGAGGGGTTTTGTTTTCCTGTTTTTAGTGCAATACATTTTACAAAACTAGGATTCGGTGTACTTTAGCAAATGATTGGGGTTATGGTAAAAAAACAAAATCCCATTTGAGGTTTATAAGCGCCTGAATATTCATGTCAGGCTGTGGTGAGTAAGACACATTTCTACACACTAAGCTTCTGCTTCAAATGAGGAAAAGTTTCCTCATTTGCAACTGAAAATAAACATTTAAACATGTGACTGATGCTGTCACTTTTTCAGGACAGTCATAACTTACAAACATTGATTTTGATAGGCTGCTTGACCACATTAGCATTGTATTTGTTTTTCTACAGTCTCCAAGAGACCAGCTTTAAAGGATTACACCCCTAATGATTCATTATTTATTTACAGCACTAAAGTATTTCCAATGTGTATCTTCGGTTATCTGTTACTTCCTCTTCCAGATGTTCTTCTGCGTCAGCCTGGGGTTTGTGATTGCCTGGGCGCCGTACGCTATCGTGTCCTTTCTCTTCATTTTCCACGAGGAGCATGTGTACATGGCTTCTGAGGGATACCTGTTTCCCGCACTCTTCGCTAAAAGCTCGCACATCTACAACCCGTTCATCTACTTCTACTTCAACAGGACGTTTCAGAAGGAGCTCCGCCACATGCTCCGTTCAATCGGGCGCAAGCTTGGAGGAAATCGAGTGAGTGTCCACGTCCCCATCGAACACCATTTTCCCATCCACATCCAGCTGCAGGAAAGAAGATGCGTCCGGAAGAAGAGAGGTGGTGTGTCTCAGGACAGAACTCGCAGCAAAAGCAAGAGCAAAGAACAAGAAAAATGCATCACCAACAACCAGAAGCTGGTTCAAACCTGCTGGGAATCAACGGCGAAAGAAGCCCCCAAGATTTTGGAAAAGAATCCTGGAAAAGACATCAAGCCTGTGTCCTTATGAACTGTTTAAATGGGGGATTTATCTCAGAATCAGAAACAGAAACAGGTTTATTACCAGGTAGGTTTACACTTATGAGGAATTTGACTAGGTGTCGTGGTGCATACATAAAAGTAAAACAACAATTTAAACACAGATAGAGAACTAGAACAAATATTAAAATAATAAAAAATATAGTCAAATATAAATATAACAGTATTTACATGGAATGGAATAAAAAGGAATAAAATATGGAATAAAAAAAAATTCGGCAGTAATAAGAAAAGAAGTGAGCCTTATTGATGAGGCTGGTAGCAGAGGGGAAGAAACTGTTCAGCTGGCGAGAGACACCTTTGGTTGGTTTTGACACCAAGCAAAAAGCCTGGTGTTTCAGTGTATTCTCTCAGACTAGTGCTATTGCTAGAGTGAGATGCAGAGACGAAATGTATCTGTGGGTGAAGTGCTGTGTCATTCCAAATCCTTCATTTCTATTGCATTCACTGCATTTGTTCAAAGTCATTCAATTCATCCATTGGAAATTCCATTTAGATAATAATCATGTTCCAAGTGCTGTGTTTTTTTTTGTAAAGTGCTTATATATAAGAGTTTCTATGTGCCTACAGTCCATCAATAATATGTTGTAGCTGTGTAGCAAAGCTTGTCCTTGGTTCTCACAGCAACTTGATTTATGGGACAAAAACGTTCTGGAAATGTCAGGTAAACTTGTTACATGCAACTATAATCTGTGTTACATAACTTTAACGTTTCTTTTCACTTGCACTACAAATCAGAGAGGTGAAACTTTCCTCTCTGCTTTTATTTTCTCATCACAGAAGGGGATAATAATGTTGATAGTCGATGTACAAGTTGCAATGAAACAAAGCCATCGTTGATGTTATATCATATCTTTTTTAACAACGCCAGCAGTGTGAATCGTTCACATTGGTCAGGGCTTAATATCTAAAAAATGTTTGGATGGATTATCATGAAATGCTGAAAGGACATTCTTGTTCCCCAGGAGAAGACGAGACTGTGACTTTGGTGATCCTCTGACATTTCCTCTAATTCCACTTTGAGGCTCACGTTGATTAAAACTTCTGAACAAGTGCAAGAGGAACTGCCTTCAAAATCTGCGCTGATATCAGAGGATTATTATCAGGGACTTTGGGGATATATCTTTTTATATCACCATTTCTATTTGTCCAATGTCAGCAAGTGAATGACATTTCACTCAGCCTTAGCTGTAGTTTGTATCAGTATGTAAGCATTGCATTTGTCAGATTTGTGTTCTTGCTGGTGTTAGCATTTAGCTGAAAGTAGTGCTGTGCTTTCTGCTGCCCGAATGTCATATCAAAGGTATATTATTTCCGAGGTTCTGACCTGCTAATAGCATTCACGTCAACCCCAAACTCATAAGTGTGACATGGAAACTGGGATTTTATCAGAGAAACATAAAACATAGTGGATTTGGCACTAATGTGAATATAGTCAATACACTGTATGTTATTCCAACTCAAAAATACGTCTTAAAAAAGTGAATATTTGCAAGTCATAATCACAGGAATCTCTTCCATCTATCCCGTTTCCATATCCCATATTTATTTTGTCCTTACATTTCTTTGTATATTATTGTGAATTAAATAATTATTTTCCAGCAAGTATAAATTCTGACTTTTGAGATCAATTTTAAATGAATGATTAGCTTTATGTATCTGTGAAAGTGTAGCAACGTCACACATCATACCTCAACTACTAACCTCAAGTAAAAGGGACAACCTGATGTTGATATTTATATATATGGAGCTACATATGGAGATCCATGTTATGGTTCTTCATGTATTATATATATATGTATTTGACAAATAACTCCGGCTGTCTGTTTTAAGCTTTTGGATATTATCAGATATTTAAACTGGGAATTTGTCCTAAGTATAATAAACGGCTCAAACCAAAGACATTGTGAACCCTTCTCTTTACTGTTAATATTTCATGGTTTCAAATTGTAACATATTCTCACATTTCTATTCAATCCACGTCTCATTCTTCATTGATTCAACAGCTGCATGAATGTAAAGAAATGAAAATGTCTCAAAGACCAGAATAACGTCTCCTATATTAACACTCTCCTTGTTTAATGAGCTCTTTGTAGTCAATAATGGCAACAACTAGGCATTAACAGAGAGAGGGAACGTTTTTAACAGCTATTTGAATGGTAATAACTGTCCACTTGATGATATATTTAAATTAAAGTTACTATTTCAATACCTGTATCAAATTGAAGGCAACGTGTCAGTTCAGAATAATGACCTGACACCTATAAAAAGCTTCTTATTAATCTTAGAATAAAGAGTTTCTTTAAGAGCTCATTGATTCACTCTCACCGCTCTCGTAGCACAGCTGCCTAGTTAGCACCAAAACAAGCCGATAAACCCAGTTAAAGGTGTTAATTGTCACTTTGGTTACACAAGTACAATCTGAAGTTATTGCCAGGCGTGTTTTTACATACAAGGAATTTGCTTTGGTGTATAAAAGTGCATACATAAACACATTAAGAGAAATGTTAAGTATAAAGTTAAAGAGCAGTTAAAGGAATAACATCAAAACTATTGGAAACACTGATATAAAATAAAATAATATTTTCAAGGAACATGAATATAAAAGAGGAAATAAAATAAGAATATGGCAAAAATATTGTGAAAAAATATTTACAATTTAATTTATAAGTGAAAGAGATGTGCAGTTTCAAAAGAGTATTGTGCAGAAATGTGATTTATACAGTAAGTGGATCCGTAAGGACAATTATAACAATTAAATATGACAAGACAGGTAAATAAAATATAAAAAAGAACTATAGGAGTAAATATAATATATAGTAAAATTGACATTGGAGGGGGATTGGATTTCACACTGTGATTTTGTTTGAGGTACACCAGTGTGTATATGTGTATGTGAATGTGTGTGTATGTGTATGTGTGTGTGTGTGTGTGTGTGTGTGTGTGTGTGTGTGTGTGTGTGTGTGTGTGTGTGTGTGTGTGTGTGTGTGTATGTGTATGTGTATGTGTATGTGTATGTGTGTGTGTGTGTGTGTGTGTGTCTGTGTGTGTGTGATAAAGCTACAGCACAGCTCTTTCAGGCTGGGATCACGTGACGCGCCGGGCCGTGTGCACCGCCTCCTTAAAGAGCTCAAAGTAGATTGAGAGTTGGAATCCAGCTGTGTCTGCAGGAGATGAAGCCTGAGCATAGAGCGTGAGCAGCATCTTTATTTTTCTCATACTGCCTGTGCTACAGCACCTCTTTTCACCCTCTGTCTGAAACCAGAGCCCAAACTGCTCTGATTGGTTAGCTAACAGACTCTGTTGTGATTGATCAACCGCTTAGCGATGTCCCGCCCCTTAGCCCCCCCCCCCCCCCCCCCAAGACCCATACATTGTCGCAGGTGTAAGAGCTAACAAAACGTGATCAGATGCTAATTTGATGCTTTCTATACGATTAACTTACAGGCCTGTTTGTCAGCTCTCCGGGGGACTTCTTCTAACATGTGTGCAGGGCTAATAGCCACAGACCATGATTAAGTCACATACACTCACACACACACCCAGGTAAAAGGAACAGACTGACCTAGGAATCATGAAAAAGAGACTGACATTTCAATTTCAGGTGACTGAAGGTGTTATTGAGTCAGATTATTCCTGTGAGGTCTGTAAACATGAGCAGTGAGATGTTTACCCGGGCTTTGAGTATGTGCCACACATTATGTAACCTCCTCACAAAAGGCTGCATTGATAAGTGTTTTTATTCCTCGTGCAAATCATCACGAGACTTAATTGTGAATCCCACTATGAACTTCACATGAGTTTTTTCCGAAATACAACGGTAGTGATGCACACTCAACCAAATGTAACAACAAAAACATGCATGCATTGTTGTGCTTTGGTTAGTGTGTACACAACTTCAACTCTGAAAAGGAAAAAGCTGCATCCGTGCACGAGAAGGCATTACAAAAAGGGATATCACTTTAATCACTTTTTACTGCCAATTAAAACACACACTCACCTCTACAAAATCCTAAACTGTCTCAAAAGTGGATCTATTAATGAAACATGTGATCTTATATTGCAGTAACAATAACTTAATAAAAGTCACCTTTCATTTACTAGAAATCTAAGATCCAACCATTAAAACAAGTAAACTATCAGAAATGCTTTCACGCTGAGCTTTAAAAACTATAAACAATGATCTACTAAACAAGACTTAGGCCCCGTCCACACGGAGACGAAGCGGGTGTTATCCGTTATAGTTCTTTATCGTATGGACGGTTCGTCCACGAGAGGCCGTAACGGAGCCGCGGAAACGGAGCCCTCAAACGATAACGTATCCCAAAGTGGGAAGGTCTGGTAACGTAACGCTTGCGGCACCGTGTGTACGCCCTAAACGATCATAGCCCCGCCTCTCCCCACCTCTGCTGCTCACCCTCGCGTCACCCGCGTCATTGCTGATGCAATGGCGGATCACAGGGTTGCGTTCGTGCTCCAGACGCTACTGACCATGATACAGATGTTAGTGCAAAATCTACAGCTCATCTACCACAACCATCAGCAACAAGTGGACATGGAGAACTACATAAACCTGTTGCTAAATCCACCACGGAGAATAAACAGAAGGGCAACCAGGCAACCATGGCAACCATACTCGGGGGGTCTTATTCGCTGCTTTTGGTGTATTTTGTGGCGGAAGTACAGCGCCACTTACAGGCCCGGCATATGTACTACAGCGTCTCCAGCGGGTCGAGCGGTCTCGTGTGGACGGACACGTTCCTTGAGCCGATTCCGTGTGAACGGAAGACTTTTTTGATATCGACCTCGGTTCGTTTTCGTTTTCGTCTCTGTGTGGACGGGGCCTTAATGGAGTCCTCCAGGACAATAACCGACTAAAAAAACAAAGAACAAAAGGCATGTTTGTTTGTTTTAATGTCCCCCCCGCCACTGACAAGTTATCACTGGGGATAGCATGTCAAGTCTAGCTGCAGGTCAGTCGAATGAAGACCCTGAATTTTAATAGCGATAGTCTGTCTGTGATATAAACATCAGTGTCATTATTGGATTTGTGGAGGAGAACATAAGCTGTTAACTTGTTGTTGTGCTTACTGTAGTTTCTTTATTTCACACAAGTGGGAGTTACATTATAAATTAGGAAGCAAATTCATGATTATTCCATGTTTTATTCCTTTTTATTCCATTCCATTGAAATGTACTGTTATATTTTACTATCTTTTTTACTATTTTTTATATTTTTCTAGTTCTCTACCTGTGTTTTTAATTCTTGTTTTACTTTTATGAATACTGAGAAATCAGTCAACGATCATTGTGTGAAGAAGTGTAACATGGATACAAATTAAAGTGCACCTATCATGCTATTTTTAGGCAATAGCATAGGTCTCAGATATATAAAAATATATAAAAAACATGTCTATGAAGTGTTTTGACCAAAATACCAAACAGATCACCAATTCTAGCCATGCCCAAGCCCCCAGGAAGTGCGCCGGACTCTGATGAAAATATTCGTTGTGTCCAAACGGCGGTACTACAACTTCCGTATCAGTCCGTGACGTCACTGGGCCCAGAAAGACTTTTCCTCATTGACTAACATTGGGAAAGAGACGTCTGTAAATCAGCGGATACTTTTTTTTAAACTAAATAAACTACCCAGTATGAATTATTTTATAGCCCTTATTGTGTGAAAAGAAATGGAAGATGTTGTGTAATTGCTGATATATTTATGATTCACGTCACATATTCAGTTTTGGCGGCATTTCTTCCAGTTTGTTCAGAAGTCTTCTAATCAGGGCTCTATAAATAAATAACTACGGCAGATGTGTAATATTTAATGCAGCCGAACCGTGTATTACAATGCCGTTATGTGATGACTTCCAAAGAGAAAAGCAAGAACACTCGGAATAAAGTATTATTATTTTCTTTTTAAATGTTTTCCGATTTCATATCGCATAAACACCATATCCCGACGTGCATTGCGGCTAAAACATCCAGGACTATGGGTAGTTCGATGTTTAATTTAGCCTCTTATCAAAACCTCTGAAAAAAGAAATGTGTCTCTCAGAATCGAAAGAGAAAAACCTATGGGAAAAACACAAAAGCATTGTACACAATTTAAACCAATTAATATCGTGTAATTAACAAGGATAAACTGATGTTTTTTAGTGGATGAGTACTGCAGATATCACTGTTACATTTGATCATTGGTTTTATGATGAAAACTTCGAGACCGGAAATACTGTTTTCACCCCGTGAGGGTTGGGTAACTTTACATGGAAGCTGCCGCATATACACGTTCTCCTGACGAAACCTCAAATCATCTTCGTAATATCTATCAAACTATAGATCCTACATATCGACTGGACGTGGATTCTAAAAGAGCAATATACACTTCTTGCTAGAAATCTAATCAAAAAGCATTTTAATGGCCAAACTATCCTACAATTTAGGATTTTAGAGAGAGGGTTATTTGTGAATAAACGACCCTCTGTAACGTTTGCAATCAACGGGAGCACTAGAGGGCGAAAACTTTAAAACGTGATTATAGGTCGTATTAAGCGCTTGAACAAACAACCTATTTGGTCGTAATAAGGGCTTGAACAATCGACCTATTTGGTCGTATGAGTTGGAGGACTTGTTGCAGCCAGCCTCAAGAAGAACTAATGGCAGAAAAAATAATAAACTCGAGAGACGGCTGAGTTGACCGCAGTGCAGAATCGCTGCATTGTTTAAATCTCCTAATGTTGTCCATTTTAGACATGATATTTGTAGGTGAACCAGAAAGTTAGCATCGCATGGGGTCCTTCAATCAAAACGCCACTTTAAAGGAGAGGTGTCATGGCCATTTCCACTGATCATAATTCCATTGTTGAGGTATACTAAAATAGATTTATACTGTGCATTTTTCCAAACTCACATTGGTTTCTCATACAGCATCTCTGTAAACTACTTGTATTCACTGAATTTCACTCTCTGCCTTTAACGGCTCGTTGTAGCTCCAATAGCTCCAGCCCCCACCCTCCCTGTGAGCACAGTGTGCTCTGATTGGTCGGGACGTTGTGAATCGCGCTGAGCTCCGTGGAGGTGTTGTTTCCTTGTTTAGGATACATAGCGAAACACAGCCAAACTCATCCTGAGCACACACAAAGCCGAAGTAAAAACAATAAGTGTGGCTTGATATTGAGTAAGAAAAAGGTTGATAAACGCTGTGAGAATGGGTCTGCAGAGAGAATTTCGCCGCGATCCCAACTGTCTGTTATCAGCCTGCAGCCAGGGAGGAGAAATCAGCTGAGCTGCCTGCTCCCTGCACACAGATGTGTGTGTGAGGAAGTCCGTGGATTGGTCAATTTGGACCAATCAGCGGTGGCTTAACGTAACGGCTCCGCGGACATAACGTAACGGCTCCACGGATTGGTCCATTTCGTTCCGGGTACGGGTTGACATCATGCCGTACCCGGAAGAATCAAATGGACAATGACATATCTCCAACGAGGCGTTTTGGGGAGGTGTTAGAGTTTTACTCGCTACAGGGTGTACTTTGAGGGTTTTGACTCTGCAGACCGTTTACATGCATAAAAACCTTCATAACACACAAGGGGACGGGTAATAACCGGAAAAGCATGACACCTCTCCTTTAAGATTGAAGCATGAAGGAAATTGGCATGAGTAAAAATCTAATGGAATTGGCTATAAGCAACCACATCACTGTCGCACAGCTGAGTGTCCCATCAGCTTAGCTAAAGATAGACTCGTGTTGAGTGTGATGACGTTACAGTAAGTGGCCTCATTGAGTTTTTGATTGAAAAAACTATATTATGACACAAAGAAACCTTGGTACATTCATAAGTGGGGTATTTGCTGGCACATTTCATTTTGTTGATCACATACCTTATTTCAGCCGTTTAACCAAAAACACATACAAAAAAACGTTGACTGCCAGGAATAGGGAACCAGAAGTTATACAAAATTATTTCCGGGTTTTAGGACTTGGTTTCTGCACCACTCTATATCTGCCGAGTTGGATTCATAAAGGGTCCTTAATGTGGCTTTGGCTAAACATGAAAGTAGCCTTACAAACTCAACTCTTACGGTACATTTTTGAGTTTGTGCTGCTTTTCATTTAGTGAAGGGAAGAATATGTGAGACCTTGTTATTCGGGGGCCACTGGCAGTCACGTCATCTCACCCTCGTTAGCCTGGAAATGGGGACTTTGTGGCGGCCCTGGTGGGACGCACGGCGATCTCTTTATGGAAGGAAGCCGCCCCACTGGAGCGTAACAGGACAGGGTGTGGGGGCGACGGAGGGGTACAGTTCTGTGGGGCTCGCATCAGAGTGGCACTGTGAGTCTAGGTCAGGCACTATTTCTTGTGCCAGCCGGGCCTCCATTGTTGTAACCCTCATTAGCACGTCAGGAGAAGCTGTTCTGCTGGACACTCTGCAACAGCTCCCCGGGTTTTCATTCACATCAGAGACCTCAAACTGCTTCTCCTCCACTTGCAGACGGATAAACGAACAGCAAAGGAAATCAGGCGGCTGAAGTCTTGCTTGAATAAACTACCATGGATTCTCCAGATGATGGAGTTGTAGCAATGAGGAGAGGAAGCTATGATGATGCTGCAGCAGCTTCTCTACATCCTGTGAGTATTGATCCACCATCTAAAGGAAATAGTGAAATTCAGCGCCCCTTGAATATGACACAACCATCACTGTATTGTTGCTCATCAGTTTCTGTACGTATGAGGGTTTAGAAAAGGTGAGTGCTGCACAAAGACAAGAAAAACTGGAGGTCTGAATTGGCAGATGGCAATTAAACTCCTAAATGGAGCTCCTTTTAAGTGATAGTGTCCTTTCAACCCAGGGCCAGAGAGGGTAATTATGGCTCAGTTATGGTCTCTGAGTGCAGGTACAAAACATTACCATGAACATGTTACTCTCTATATTCTAAGACCAGAAAACCAATCATTTCTTTATTTATTAAGGAAGAATATGTCTGTGAGTATTCTGCTTTTCTAAATTAAATGGCCAGGTTTTTCATTAGAGTCTGTTATTACCAGGAAATTACACCCGCAGTTCCTACTTCGAATCACTTAAATAGGCCCATACAAATAAGAGTCCCTCTTTACCATCTACCTTCTTACTGTATCTTTCCTTTTTTTTGCTGTGTTTCGGGATGTTTCTGAAGTCTTAGCACTAAAATGCGCCAAACTCAAAGCCAGATTGTAAGGACTAATCCAGGAGGAAGTTGCTCCTAGATTTATGAGTATAATCTTTAAATGTGAATATATGTCAGTCGTTTGTTTACAGGTTGTTGCTGGTGTCTTCAATATTCCATCGGATAAGTTAAGCATTGAAAATTGACGAGAGATACAGTATCTCCAAAGCAAAAAACACATTATCAGTAGTACAGTGATTTCCAGAAGATGGCATAGGAAAGTGTCTATGTGTGCTATCTGCGAACTGAACAGCAGTTTCGTCTGGCCGTCTCTCCTTTACATCTCATCATCTCTTAGCTCTATCAGTGGGTTGACCTTCAAACTGTGAGTGGATGGAAATAATTATCATGTCAATGAAAAGTGTTCTCTTGGCCCTTGGTTGATCATAAAGAAGGCGGAGGACGGTACAGTTTGTCTACTGTGTTCAGCGAGCATCACATTTAAGTACATGAGTGCACTCTGGACTGAAAGGTCACTCTGGTCCTCTGTGTCCTGAGGAAGCATATAACATGCTGCAGAGGCCCGAGAGAGGTGCTTTGTCCTGTATTCCTGCTTTTGTTCGTTTTGCTCTTTTTCCTTTCTGTCTTTAGTTCGGCTTGACCTGAATTCTCAAGTTTGTCAAGCAATTAGAGCGGCCACAACAGGATAGCACATATGTTACTTATTTTTTTTAAAGTTGAGAGTTGATATATGTTTAACAGCTGGGGAAATAAAAAGGTGAATTAAAGGTTAGGTTTGATAAATAAAAAGGTTTGGTTTTAGCCATTCAATCTGTATTGATCAGACTGAGATATCTCAACAATGATCAGATGGATTGTCACAAATCTTTGTCAACACATTCATTTTCCCCAGAGGATGAATCCCACTGAATATGAAGATCCCATGATTTTTCCTGTAGCGCCACCATGAACTCCATATCTTTGGTTTTGAGAGTCTTGACACATTTTCTACGGCACACAGATTCCCCTCATGATAAATTGCATTCACTTTTGCGAACCTCTTTCATGTAGCTTCATTATCAGGTAAAAACGAAATACAAAAAGCAATACTTTGTTGTCGTATTTATTTAATCTAACTGTATGTGATATTTAAATGTCAATATTTCATTCATTAATATGATATACTGCAGTTTTTCAAAATTATAATACAGTCAGTATCTCAACATTGTTCTTTTATGTTTTATCAGATCTTTTAATAATATATTCACCTCTGTTTGACGAAATTGGTATACAGCTTTTTCACATATAACAATTAAGGAACAGCGGGAAAAAAAAGCACTATACTATTGACGATGAGAGCACTTACAGCCCCAACAACAACTAAAGGTCCATTGAGTGTTATTACTACAGTTTGTTGAGGAGCAGCAAAAAGGCTTTGAAGTGTGCTTTTTTTTTTACAGATGAGAGGATTTGATCTGTTCCTGGAAGGGAGTGAAGCATGAGTTCAGGGGGTTTGATGCGTATGTTAAGTGCTTTTGTGTGCTGTGTAGGTGTCAATGACGGAAGCTGGGAGTAGAAAGAGCACTGCTTCTAGATGTCTTCTGTTCGATAAGAAGTCTTTCTGTTACTTCTTATGGAAACTTTAAAGCCTTTTTAGCGGTTTGTTTCCATTTTCTATTGATTGATATAACTAGACAAAATCTAAAAAAAGAATTAGCTAAATTTGGATGTGTTTTGAGTAAGTTATTTTACAAACTCAGATACACTCTTTCAAACCGCACGACATTTCAAAAATACCTCTATTTGTACTCTCACACGTACGCTCAAAAAAAGAAAGAAAACTTGGCCTTAAACAGAGCTCTTATTCCTTACAGTAAGCCTTTTTTTATTAAAACCTTTCTCTAGGGCTTCATTGAAATCTCTGATCTTATCTGAAGTGTGGAGCCCTGGATGCTGTTGCTAGGTGACATGTGTGCAGCAGTCAATGACTTGTTTCTCGGCATGCGATAAACGGCATACTGTATACCATGTGGGAATTTATAATCCCATGCTGCTGGGACTCCATATGTTATTGTCATGGGTGGGTGGCTTCAGTGAGATTAAAAATGTTTCGCTGTGATGGAGTCATCTCAACAGAGTGACCATAAACAGCTGAGAGAGAAGCAATATCAGACGGAAATCATAACAAAGACCTAAGAGCCCGTTTGTTGGAGCAGCGTCTTTTGTGCTCAGGTTGAATCGGTTATTACTCGTGGAAAAAGGCATTGTCGCCTTCTTCCATTCTTCCTCGATAGATGTGTTTTAAACTCAATTTGGTTTGATGGAGGACCGTAGGGAATAGTTCTCAGATGGACATTGTTATCTGTTTCCAGCGTTGACTTTGGTGGTCACTAGAGTCTGAATCCACGCTTGAATTAGATGCTTTATGTCTTTTTCAAGCAGTATTTTTAATTGTGTATGTCCCTACATTTGTGGTACCTTCTATTTTCAAATATTTCCTCATCTTTGCTGTTAAAAAAATAACCCAACAGGCTTTCTGTTGCTTCAGAAAGCCTGTTGTGTTGTTGTTGAGTTCCTATATGTTATGGCTGTTTCCAGACAAAAGAATACAAGGAAAGATCTTTAAATGTGCCTCCAATTGGGAAAATACTGGGAGAAGCCCCTTAATTGACTGTAAACAAATAAACAGGTCAATAAACTCTGGTCTACAGAAGACACCTGTTCCTATTCTGTTTCTTACAAATATGAACATTGGTTTATTTTAACATTGACAGCAATCGCTCTGTAATTTAAAAAAATAGCTTTAACAGATTAACAATTTTAACCCACACCTTGATATTTTTCTTAAACGTAACCAATTCATTTATGTGAAAGGTAATTACGTTCTCATATTTTAAAAAGTGATTATCTCATTTAATACATTCGAAGCTCTGTATTTTCTCTTTGCAGTTTTCTGACTTTTTATTGACTAAACAATTCATCGAGAAAATAATTGCCCAAAATATCAATAAATACAAATCATTTTTTGTTGCAGCCCAGTGTGCTATCATCGTATCGTTTCTCACTTGAACTGTCCCTTTGTGAAGCGGCTGGACTGATGTTTTCACAATGAATATTGAGCGTGCAGCCTGTTAGATAGATAGATAGATAGATAGATAGATAGATAGATAGATAGATAGATAGATAGATAGATAGATAGATAGATAGATAGATAGATAGATAGATAGAAAGTACTTTATTGATCCCAATTTTGGGAAATGTTTGCGTTTCAGCATAAAAAACAAGGCAATGTACATAAGAGAAAGTCTTATGTCTTTGAAACGTTTAAAATGGCAAAGTTTTATGATTCTGTCCTTCACTTTTACAAGATACTTTCTTTCATTCAATAAAGATGAGATGTGCAGATCTGTGGGACAACATGGAGAGTATGTTTCACACGTAGCCTTTGGAGACATCTGGTGAGAAGAGGGTGGAAAGATAACGTGTGAAAAGCCTTGCAGCTTGTAATTTACAGCTATTTAGGGTGTAAAAATGCCACTATGGTACTTGCTGTAAGGAGTGTTATAGTTTGGACATCACATTAATATGATATAAAAGGCCCTATAAATAGATAGAAACAGAGATACATAAAGAAGTATTGTTTCACCATAACAAGTCCTCTGTGTTCTAACAGCACCTCAAGCACTTGGCTCACAGGCGACGCTCGGCTCCATCTCTGGTCTTTGGGAAGGCGCTGGGGGTACCATGGCCTCCTATCAGGTGTGTACATCATTATTTCCCATCTGCTGAACAATTACTGAACATACTGCGTATGCCTGTTATTCAAAATTAACAATCCTCACAGCGAGCTTTGAGTCAAATCACAATCTTTAAAAGACGTGCTATGCAATTTGTACCTTTGAGGTGAGGTGTTGACATAGATGGCAAATGCAAATCATCTGGAGAAAAACAGATAATAATCAAGCAGCTGTTCACAATAACAATGAGGTATTTGACTGTAAGTCGCTTAAATCAGCCGCAATTACGATTTAAATATGTTAAAATGTACTGAATTGTTTTGGTATGTCTTCATTAGATACTATATATTTGATGAGATAATTACTAATCTAAATGTAGACACGTTTGTAGCTTAAATTGGACCCTGGATTAATGTGAGGGCCCTTAAAAATGTCAAGTAGTTTTATCTCTGCAGGCATATTAGAAATAATTATCCAAGACATTTGAAAATCCCACTTTACCTCAAGTGCTCTTAAATATAGCCCCAGGTTCACCCTGCGTTTCACTGCATTATATTTAGGAAATGCCCTTTATTTGACAGTGCATTTAAAAAAACAAGAAAGGGTTTATATAAATAAATGCGATTGCTCCTTTGCATACAGCATTTTGTTCATGCTTTTGTTTTGCTGCAGCAGATGGCAGCACATGGGAATTCAAACTCTATCACCTTGTTGTTGTCACAGAGGATACAACATGTATAAGGAAACTGATTTTCCCCCTCGCATCACGCTGCCACCACGTGCTGAGCAGAAACACTCATGATGTCACCTCCATATCACCCCCAGGCCACAAATACAGATGTCCTTGCGGGGGATTTTCAGAGCAGGGTTTTGAAACGCCATTGTGCGATGAGCTCAAACTCTTTCAACCTCAGTCACAACCTCTCTGAGGACCAGGCTGACATTTATCTGTGTTTATCTCCAAACACCTCAATCTCAATTTTCATTTATTTATATAGCACATTTAAAAACAACCAACAAGTGCCTCACAGGGAATACATAAAATATAAAATTACACAATGGGAGTAAAATAATAAAACAATGATTAAAAACATGATAAAAAGCACAACAACTTGAAACATATAAAAACACATGCAACTGTAAAAATGTTATTTTCAACTAGTGTTAAAAGCCAGTGCAAAGAGGTGCGTTTTTAGATTTAAAAAGTTCAATAGACTGAGCAGTCCGGATTTGTACGTTTAGTCCTCAAACATGAGAAATATTTCAGACCCTGTCATTTGAGGGATATTTAGAAGTGAAAGTATCTGTTAAAAAAACAACATATATTATGATGTATGGTCTAAAACTGTTATTTTAGCTGTGGGATCCTAAAGTGAAGGAGACTTAAAATCATGACCTTGAAAATAATCCTAATTTAAAGTGTTTCTTTAGTGTCGCCTCTCCTCACCCTTTACTTGGTTTGATCGTCTGCCTTCCTAACCTCATGACCCACGTAAAGTCTGTTATGTCTGTGATCAGATTATTTTCCGCGTTGGCTCTCACCTCCTCTTCAATATCTGTTTTTTTTTTTAACTCTTTAACCTTTTAGAGCTGTCAAAGACCACCAGAGCACCCAGTGGGCGAGTCCATCAAAGCAAATTAAAGAGATGTCAGATACACACTTCCTACTCTCAAATCTTACGTACGGCGCTCAAACACACACTCTGGGCATTTCCTTGAGGCAGGGGGACTTGGTGGGTGGCAGTTTTACTAAAGGGGGACTGCCACTGACGTAGATGGTATCTCATCGTCAAAAAATAGATGCTAAATATAATTAGCTATATGAGTTTTATTCGGTAATTAAAGCATATCTGGCAACATTTAACCAAACAACACAGATACTACAAACATATACGCTACTACAACCGATATTAACAATAACTGGAAGCAGTGCCATTTTAATTACATTTTTTATCTACACAGAACGCCAAGAACCCAAAGTGTAATGTAACCGTTTCACACACAGTTATACGGGCATATAATGTAGTATCATCATTCCACAACAACAGCTACTATCTTTTAATGAAATATTCATATCAATGATGAAGTGTAGCAAAAACACCTCTTGAAGACTGATTGTTTTCAACATGGTCTAAATGAATCTTATACATTATAGTAATCTCACCGTAAGGCGTATAACATAACGCCGTTTTTAAGGACATTTTGTGTGTTATTAAATGCACCATTCTCCTTCACAACTCGTCACACACATTTGCAGTTTTAAACACTTGGTTAATCTCGTTAAAAGCCGTTTAAACGCCTTCTCATTGGATTAGGCTCACGCAGCAGTAATTCATGTTGTAACCCCTTTTTTAAAGTTGATCGTTTTGTTGTTTACACACACTGATAACCACCCGTTCGAGTTCATAGTTCTCCCACTGTTCTATATGCCAGTATTTTATGTGTCATCTTCAGTGGGCCAGAAGGGTAACAGGGAAAGCACCCCTGCTGAAACAATTTGAATATCTGCCCTGAACTCAGTAAGTGGGAAGAACGCTGACCAAAATTGGTTTCATATTCATGTAGGACAAACAACTCTTACTTCTTGAGTATGTATTGCCATGTGTGTTGATTTGATGCACATTCTTCTACTCTGAGTGTCTTCTCCTTTCAGCTAAACACGCATGAGCCAGTCAGAGAAGTAATACCAGTGTGTTCTTCTAGGATACCTTTGATAGGAACATATAAGATTATTTACATGATATTGATCTGTGAGGGGAAGTGATGCCTCTACGTATGGATTTGACATTTTCCTTCAAATAAAACATAAAACGACGCTCTGAATGGTTACGGGGAAGGATCACTAGCTATCGATTAGTACGTGAACATATCTATTTTTAAAACAAATGAAAAAACAGGGTGTATTTTCAGACAACTAAACTCAACAGCAGTCTTCAGTCAGTGTCTGATCCACTGGCCTTTTAAAATCAGACATGTATTATCTTGAGATCAACCCCTTGAGATTGTCCTAATTTTTGTCAAAGGGGCCACTAACACAAACTCAATGGAAACCCTGAATAGCTAGATAAAAAGTAGCCCAAAAAGCTTCATGGACCAAATTATGATTAATCTATAAATAAAGGAACAGTGATACATCTGTTTAAAATGTGGGAAAAATACTTTTTGACTCTTAAACGCAGGAGTTTAGGATTAGCCTAAAAGGGATGTGTCCTTTTCAGATAATTTAATAATTTATTTAAATGTTAATATGTTTAAGAAGCTACAAATGAGAAAAACAAATCTTTCACAAGACCAGAAAATGTCTAGTTGTGTTCCGCACATTTGTAGTTCTATCTTGTTTCATTATAATCAATCCAGATTGAATTGGCAAAAGGTTGGAAAGCATTGATCGGAATAAGGTCATATAGGTCTAAGGACAAAACTAATGGATTGATGATCAATAGGGGAGAATGAAAGAAAAACAACAACTCACACACACAAAGCCGTGGCAGCACATCACTCATCCACCTACACTGGTTGCCGGTCAAGTCCCGTATATCGTACAAAGTACTCCTCCTTACCTACAAGTCCCTCCATGCCCTTGCCCCCCAGTACCTATCGGACATCCTTCACCCACATGCCCCACCCCGGAACCTGCGGTCCTCAGACTCTGGCCTGCTCACCACCCCCCCGCACCAAACTGCGAACCTTCGGGGACAGAGCCTACAGTGTGGCAGCCCCCACCCTCTGGAACGCTCTCCCTGTGGAGATTCGCAACATCCCCACACTCGACGCCTTCAAAAGGGCCCTCAAGTCCCATCTGTTTGCCAAGGCTTTCGGCCCCTAATCGATCTGTTGTTTTGTCTGTCTGACTTTTGTTTTGTTATGTTTGTTTTTGCTATATTACTTGTAAATACCTTGGGTCCCTTGAAAGGCGCTATATAAATGCAAGCTATTATTATTATTATTATTAATGTTCTGCTATAAGTAATACAATGTGTGTACAGATTCACTTCACTCACATGACATGATTATAGCAATAAAATGCTAGACAAATATCAAGTGAGTGAAAGAGAAAGAGGATCTGTTTCCGGGCCTTTGGGAGTGTTTTGTTGTAAGGTAGAAAAGATGATTGTTAAAATGATAGAATTACCCCTACACCATAGGTTGTTTATATTAAGAATGTATCCATCCAGTCCTAGCTGCCTCCATGCTGAGCTTCTCATAGCTTTATTGTGAAGAAATGCAAGGTGGCCACGCTTTGTTTATTTGCTCAGGACGATGTCTTCCTGTCTCTCGCTGGAGAAAACGACTCATATTCTGATTGGAAAAAGGGGTTATATGTTGGAGCCTTTCATTCCATTTAAAGCATTACAAGCCGCTGAGGCAAAAGGGAATGTCTGAGTTATGAAAGAAAAGTACATTTCTTTCCTCTATTGTAAAATACATTTAAGAACAAAGTGTCGATACTGTCTAGTTTATAGAGGCTAGAAGGCAGTTTGATGAATACCAATTCAGTTCTTATTCTGTTTTCATAAGGCTCTCAGATTAAACGTATGCAATGTGCTAAATATGCTGTATGAAACGTTGCAAAGACATTTCAGGAAATAGTTCATATTCATTTTTACATGGAAGAAACTACTGGTGGTGTTAACATGTAAGCACATACGTCATATACACCTATCATTTATGCTTTTCAGTCACCTCATTGTGTTTCCAATCCTTAGACAAGCAAAAGATACATTTCATCATAGATTTCTCACCCTGGCGCAAATAGGCATGGTCAATATTAAGCTAAAGCCAAAAGATGGTTGTTAATGATAGCTAAGCTTACCAGAAAGCAGGGATTTAGAGTGAAGAGGAGTGAATACCGAACAACGGGCAGTCAGCATGTCGAAGTCTCCTTAGGAAAGACACTTGACCCCAAATTGCTCCTGTAGGCATGCCCATGGTAATGAAGTGTTACGTACTGAAATATACCTCAACATCACCACGGTGTTGCATTCAGGTGCTCTTCATGGCAGTCTTGTAAAAAGAGAGGTACTCAGTTGGTTAAAACTCAATGGATAAAGGAAAGGCTTGATGTCGCAAAATCCTACACACTTAAATGGCACGGTATACTTGTGACTCTTACAACCTCAGAACCAGTACCTGGATACGGTTCCAGGTACCTGCTGTGCGGACTGAGGCTGGAAAAATGACCTTCAATCAAGCCTCAAACTGATGGCACTTGTCCCTATAGCCTGTTTTAAATTGAAGTGGCCTGAGGTCCTTACCACCAGCTGCTCTTGCAGTAATAAGTAGTGTACTCTTCTTACTGTCCCAAATGTGCACAATGTAGTGACTGCTTTTCGTCTTTTGTTTACTAGTTGTGTTCTCTGTATTTTATATGTCCGTGTTATGTGTAAGAATGTGTAACGTTGCTGCCTTCTTGGCCAGGTCAGCATTGTAAATGAGATTTTATCTCAATGCTTTTATCTGGTTAAATAAAGGTTAAATAAAATAAAAATACTTACTTTACAAACTAATTATTTTATCCAACGGTTGTGTCTTTTTTTAAGGGTTAATTAGTTCAGCCTTCTTCCTCGTATAGTCCACCATTAGACAATCTGAAAAGTTGTAGTGTTATTGGGACAGTGGAGAATTTAAAGTAAGCTCACATACTCAAGAATATTTGCTTATCTAGTTAATTCAAATTCGACATAGTATTAGGTCGAAAAAACACAAATTGCATGTAATATTCAAATGGTTTCATGGCTCCTGTTTCACATTGACAAGAGTGCAATCTACCTTAACATCTAACTCTAGACACAAAAGCAGTGTTCCTTAAAATCTCTTAATTTACACTGTGTTTAAAACGTTGGTTCTTAAAATCCCTCTACTGTCAACAAAGCAGTGTTGCAATTTGTGTTAAGGCACTGGTTTTGTATCATTGCTTTCCTTTAAACGCCATTAACTGTTACACCAAAATGTCAACGTTGTTTAAACGATTAATAAGGTGCGTCTGACACAGGATCACGGCTCAGAGAGGTTGAAAATATTGCAAACCCATTAAAACAGCATGACATCCAATAACATAATTGCTTAAATTACCCTGGACTGGCTGTTGGTCGTCTCTTCCGCTCAACAAATGCCCGTTTCCTCTCAGGGAGGAGGCTTCTTACTGCGTTGTCTCGGTGGAGCAGAGTCCATTTGTGCTCGGCCTCAGCAGTGAGAACGGAGAGCTGCTAATGGACGAGTGTGTTCAGGTCATCGAGGGCTCCAAGACCCTCGAGAGACACCTGTTCCTCTTCAGGGATGTCATTGTCTTCGCCAAACTCAAGTAAGAAACGGAGATATTAACATACATATATTGTGGTCATCAGTTAAAACTTGAATAAATCTAAAAATCTCCACATGGAAACCTCTGAAGCAACTGCCAGACAATAAAAATGAGAAGAGAAATACAGCTGAGGTGATGTTTGAAAAGTGTTTTGCTTACAAAACGTCACACGTTTGTACAGTTGGAATGGGTGTGTGAAAGAGGAAGTAAAACCAAAACGTGTATTTTTAGGCCGCACACTCGGACTGTTGGGGAATCTCCAAGCAAACAAAAAACGTTTTCGTTTAGTCACTCTGACTTTATATAAATAACAGAAGAAAACACGGTGATTCCCTCTGTGCTTTTGAAATTGAAACAAACAAAACAGGGCGTACTTGAAGTTCAAAATGCTGCTTTATTAGTCTCACAAGTTACAATATTTAACATCTTAAATAAGCCTTAGAAATAAGCCATATTACAACACATACCTAAATGATTTTAATCATTATTTTGACATTTACAATGAAAACACTGGATGAAAACAGCATTATCTTCCATATCTCTACCCAACATACTAAAACAGAACATTTATTAGTAAGAGGCTTTAGATGGTTGCTAATCTTAGTCAGATCTGAGATGTTTGTCAAAGCCAGTGGAAGTTTTATAGATCTTGAGTGGGAGGACAGTTGCTCTCATCTGTGTACCACAACCTGCCCACTGTTCCAGTAGCACAGTTAGTACTACAGTATGATGAGAAAACAGAGTCTGCAGTGTATACACTATACCTCATTCATTCTCGAAATAATTCTATGGCAGTTCTTTGAAAGTACTTCAACATGTTTTCACATCAAGATCACTTGAAAGAATAATGTATTTTCAGGCTCTGGACGGAGCTTTTTTTTCCCCCCAAGGATGAATGATCAGCCAGGCTTCCAGAGGCCACAAAAAACCACTTGATATTAATTTTAAGTAAACTATACAAGAAATGAAAGTCTATACTGAAGATGGTGACATCTATAGGGAAAGTTTATCTCTGTTAAACAAAAAAGAAAGTAAAGAAAACTGTCTTACTGCTCATTTTAGGACATCTCCTTAGACCATGACGTGTAAATGTAAATACTCAAATTGTTTCCCAGTTCAGGAACTACTAGATAACAGTGGTAATGATCCTCAAACTCATCCTTTAACTCTGCAGTGCAGATCATTTTAGAGCAGGTTGGTAGGTGTCTTTTTTAACCAGCCCTAGTCTGTAGCTTGGATAATTACATCCTTAGTATGGCCCTGTAGCCTAATTACTAAAAACAACTAAAATACAATGTTTAGCCTAAAATATAGTCATATTTATTGGCTTCATTTTCAATTATGCTGGTGGTAATTCTTAATCAATTCATTTAACCACCACAATTGATTCGGCAGTGTTCCAGGATTCGAGTGTTGGGAAATGTAACAAAGCTATAGAGAGGCGAAGTCCCGCCCATCTACTTCCGACCCATGGGACCTTATTTCGGAAAAATTATGTATTGAAGTCAATGGGGAGAGAAAGATTATCTTTCGATCCCGTTTGAATTGTGCCACGAATTACACATATGATGTTTGTCAATCTTAAATAATAATTTCCATGTAAAAAAAGTCACAGTTTGTCGTAAAACTGTTGAAATATAAGACTATGAAAAATACGCAACTAGAAAGACTACAAATCCCAGAATCCCGGTCCCGCATGCTGGCTCTTACGGAACCGACTAACTCCCCTTGTGTGTATGTACAGCTCTCAACATGCCCAGACTTGGAGTGATTTTTCCGCCTCATTCTGAAAGAAAGAAGTGAAACGTGCCAACGTGACGGCCGTCTTGGTGTGTGGTGTGAGACGGGAGATGTAGGTCATTGAGTGGTTTCACACAAAAAAAGTGTTACTTCACAGTTTTACGACACATTTTTATTTTTTTGACTTGCAAAATGATCTTTTAAATTGACAAACATCATATGTGTAATTCGTGGCACAATTCAAACGGGATCGAAAGATAATCTTTCTCTCTCCATTGACTTCAATGCATACTTTTTCCGAAATAAGGTCCCATGGAGGTCCACCGGAAAGGGAGGGACTTCGCCTCTCTATCTGCTTTGTAACGGATGCTCTTCGACGGGACTTAGTACATAAACACCGCACAGTGGATCACAGTCTGGGCCCTCAACTCATATTTACCCAAGGACCCTCCGAGTGTTTTAATATGTCCATTTTTGTTCCTCGCAGCCTTTCCATATTTCCTCAGTGGCACAGGACATGTCTCTCTCTATTTCTATACTATAAAGCCTCTGAGTGTTTCACCTCACCTCCTTTGTCTTCAACCCGACTATTCTGCTGCAGTCTCAGTGTGTTGCAGTGTGTGGAGACCTGATTGCTGTTGCTGTGATGAATAACTGCCCTCTGACCTTTTGTGAAAGGTGTTTTTGATCCACTTCAGGCAGTCATGCCTCTTGCTCACATCACAGTACAATAAAATGAGTGCAGCCATATATAAAGTTAATTCTTCCTAAATGCAGGCCAACCATTATATTCGCAAAGAGCGTAAGATAAAGCTCAGGGTATTCAGCGTCAAGCTTCCCCCTTTTCAAAAGATACCAAGGATCTTTCATTTAGAAATATGAACTAGCATGCTAGCTTGTATACCTTGCTGCACTAAAGAAAACGTCTCCCAAAAGCAACACAAGAGCAATTATAATACATTGATCCAATCCATATGTGTAGCAAGTTCCTCGCATTTCTTTTTATGTACAGAAATCCATTTTCCATTAGGAGGGCATTGTAGAGTCGGTATGCTCCTTATACATGGAGTTATTTGAAGGTTTGAAGGCTTTCACATGACAAATGTAGCCTTGTTATTTGTATACCTCCAACTTTTGTCAATAGTTGCTGTCATGTTGAAGAAACCTACAGTAATCTCTTTTGATCACTCAGTGTAAACCAACCTATAGAAGGGAAATTAATAACCGAGAAAGATTAATGGAACTTAACCCTGAACCAATCTGGAAACTGAAAGGCTGTGAGAATTAGAAATAAAAATAAATAATTAGATGGTTATTGCTTTTTTTTCTGCTTCTACTTGAACAGGTCGGCTGACAGCTACCGTCTGGAGCACAGAGTGGGTCTGGAGGACGTCTGGATTTACGGTTTCGAAGATGAACTGGAGGAAGAGGAAGGACAAATGGGGGATATTGATCTCAGAGTGACCCTCGTCCTCGCCTGGCACCTCACGTTTTTTGTGGTGTGTTTTTGGTGAGCAGCAAAACACTTGCATACAAACAGCAGCGTATTAAGATTCATTCCGTGCCTGAATACACATGTGCAAGCATGAATGTACACATGTGTGTCTGTGAGCATCTTCACTTTATTGTCATCCTTCCTCTTACACTCTAATCCTGCTCTTAACTGGATCCTTGACCCCAAAATATAAATTAACCTCTGATGAGGAGGAGGATTTACTTAAAAGCTCTGTGTGACATTTAAAAATTGGGCTTGTAAATAGGGCTGCAAATAGAATCACAATTTTATTTTTTGAAGAATTGATGGGTTTAATCATTTTTCCCCTACAAAACGCAGCAAGACTTAAACATGAGGAAATGACATGTTTTCAGTTTTTCATGTACACCACCCCTGGTTGTTGTAAGAGTGACTGCTGTGTACTCTAACATACAAACATGTGATCACACTTGTGATCAGATGTCACTTCCTCACTCTATATGTTAATGTACGTCTGACAACAAAGCTAAGACAAAAGGGACTAACTGTAACGATATCACAATATACAACTACAAAAGAGTAATAAGGGATCTTTAGATGGGCTGGATTTGTGTTAAAGGTCCCCTATTATACTGTTTTTCATCAATATATTATAGGTCTCAGATATATACAAAACATGTCTCTGAAATGTTTGGCTCCAAATACCAAACAGCATCCCATAATCCCCTCTGTTTCAGCCCTGTTTCAAAAGAGCTGATTCTCTGTCTGTTACTTTAGATCAGGGGTCTCCAACACGTCAATCGGGCAGCTTTTCAGTAGCTCGCCGCTCGATTATCGATTATAGCGTAGTAAGGTTGCTTCTTGATTTTTCGGCCGCGGCTGGACAATAACGTTTTTTTGTTTTTTAATGACACGAATATCAAATTGGTCGGTGACGCAGAGATCAAGGAACAGACGTGACAGCGGCACAGCGACACAAGGATTTGTGTTTTTTTTAAAAACACTCGTTATCGTCATGTCAGGTTTTTGGTGGATTTAATCAAGTCTTGGATTGCAGAGTATGAATGTCCTCTTGCTATTTTCAGTTGATAAATACGTGTGTAAAGTTTGTGAAGGCAGGAGGAAAAAGCCTCCGCGATCACCGTCTCCTCTGTTCCTCCAAACCCCGCCCCCCCCTGAAAATAATGAGTGACAGGCTGATAGTAACCTGATAGAAACTTTATTATTCACTTAATCACTGATTGAGATATGATGAAGCTAACTTAATCTCATACATTCATGGGATTTATGTAACAGTAAGACAGAGAATGTAAGTGTGCACCCACATGCACTATTTTAGTTTGTATGCTGTTGTAAATACTCCTGTTGTCTGCTATGTTCAGACTCAAGTCATGTGTGTGATGCCACATGCAGGACCTTCAGTGTCCTTTTTTTAAACAGAAGACCGTTGCTAGAAGCTGCAGCTAGACTGCAGAATTATTAGTTTTTTGTTTTTGAGGATGGAACAATTTCACACACAGATATAGGGAGGCTAGACCTATACAATTGATTTATTATGGTTTATAATATCATGTCATGACGAAGAAAAAGAAGGCTGAACTGTTCAGTGTCAATCCTGTGGAGATGGAGATGGAGGTTATACATCTCCAAAATCATGTTCAGCTTAAGTCTCAGCAAAACTGGAGCCTTGCAGACCCAGACAACTATAAGAACATTCACCAAGCAGCACTGAACATGTCTGCTTTATTTGGCTCTACATACCTTTGTCAAGCAGCTTTTTCTGACATGAACGAAATCTAAATACAGAACAAGACTGACTGAGTACTAAGTGGACACTCCAGCACACACCTCTATGGTGGACTCCATGCAGTGCCATTCATCTCACTGACTGTAAAAAAGAGTGAATGCACTTATTTTACACATGTGCCATAAGATGCTTGTCAGGTAGTGATTAAGGACATGTATGTGAATGTTCAGTGTAGTACTCACTATGTGGGCCACAATAATATGTGAGAAATTGTCATTTTCTTGGACCTTGATGTGAAGTTAAGATTTTTGATAAGCTTTAGGTATTGCAATTTCACACGTGTACAAAAGTAGCTTAATTCAACAGATGAGGGCTATGGGAATAAATGTAAGCGATGTGATGGAAGTAGCTCTTGGCCACTTTCATTTTTTCAAAGTAGCTGGAGACCCCTGCTTTAGATGAAAATAAGGAGCCACTCCCCACGCCCCTCTGTGAGATATTTGGTAAAAAAAAGAACCCAATGGTGCTCTAGGAGGAGATTCGGTGATAAGGTGGGGGGGGGGGGGGGTTACCTTGGTTGGTTATTGGCTAATGGTTACACAAGCCAAAAAATCGTTATGACATCATAAAGTGGCCAAAATCTGATCTGCTCATTTTCAGACAGGTTTTTATATAAATGGATCAGGACAAAAAGTGCGAGAATCTTTTTTCCTGAAACTTTCAGAATCTCTTGGGACACATGTTGATGTAGAAAAGATGTGAACAAGTGGATTTTGCATAATAGGTGACCTTTAAGCTAACTGGCTGCTGATAGTAGCTTTAGGTCAGATATTGCCATCAAATCATCAAACTCTTTATTTTATTTCCAAAAGGGCCTTTAGGTCAACTGTTTTCCAAATGTGTAAAGCACACAAACACAGCCCTTCTGTTACTTGTTTTCCTTTTTTTCAAAGTTATTAGAAATCTGTAATGTAATAGTCACTTGTAGTAAATGTCATATGATCTGTGGCCTTCATGAAAACAGGGAAGTATCAAAGAGAAAGTCACAGAATCACAAGACAAGAGGTTACACAATCAGCAGGGGATTAACAGCACATGACTTTATCTAGAAATACTGGCCTTTACAATAACTATGAAGGGCAGGAGAAAAGCTCTCCATCTCATGTCTGCTGTCTAGACTGTGAAATCAACTAAAACGATTTTTTTATATACAACTCATCAAAGTCACCTAATAGCACAAGTGGAGAGTCATTTCTCTAATTCACTGACTCCCACATTTCTCACAAAGCAGAAAATGTTTTAGTTTTTGACTCAATGCGTTTTCCTAGAAGTTGATTATTCCCCAGGTGAGATTTCAAATGTTGCCAGTTATACTCTGTCTGTGATGGTTTGTGTCTGGTGATGATTCAGTGTGTGAAAGTTTCCTTCTCACTCACATGGAGGTGGCCATAGACGAGAAACATTGTGCACACTTGTTGACATTTGATACTGCGATATGGCTGGCATTAGTGCTGCCACGGTGAAAAAAACTCTTATCACATGGTGAGGCTCCTCAGGTGCAGGCGCACGTTTCTCTTTCGTCACCATGTTTCCACCAGTGGACGCAGAGCCGCAGCAAACTCTGCAAGGAGGAAGTGGAAGAAGCTTGTTGGGGCCCGCCGTGACGCTGCTTCCTGTTCCCATGACTGTGTTACAGTTTCCAGAGTTGTTAAAAGAGGCCGTGGGTGCGCACGTTGTCTCAGTCGTCCCACTGCATCAGGTCTGTTTGATTCTCTCTGTGGATTAGTAACTCAAACCATGCTGTTATTTCGCCCACAGTTCGCCTGAGGTCAAAGAACGCTGGTTAGATACTCTTCACAGGTAAGAAACAACTTTATTTTCCTTTTATAAATGGAAATGTTATCATAATATCCTTACATTATCATAATAGCGAGATTAATAGTACTCAAGCTGCATTGTTAAACCATTTTGATCAATGTTGACCACACTTCAGGGAGTACACAATCATCAGCTAGAGTCAATTAATATCACTAAAAGTCTGTTTAAATCGTATTTAGAAACATAGCTCTTTCAAATATACATTTTTGTGAACATGATGTCGGTAACAGCAGTATGGCATGTTCGGATAATTAAGAACAGTGTTCATTCTGTCACTAATAATAAATAAATATGACTAAATAAGTACATTCATTGTGATATTGATCTGTTGTAAAGTTGATAGACAAAAGTGTCAAATACCAGACTTTTTGTGCGCTTGTGTTTGATCTAAAATGCAAAGCCAACAACGTGTGAATACTCAGGCAGAGTTTTGCAAAAGAGTTGAAGGACAAATAATAATGAATATGTGTATTCCTCACTCCAGGAAAATTAAAGAAGCAAAGGCTGGTTGTGCTTCTTCCCCCCCAGACGTCCTCATGAAGGTTTTGAGTGGCAGCATCACGGTTAGTCTCTCACTGAGCCTGTCCAATAGGAACCACAACATATTTATACTCAGAAAGAGCTTTTACTAAATAATATCCATCCCCATCTCTCATGTTTCTTTCAGACTAAAACTCTGACAGGAGGTGGCATGGAGCAATTCATCGACTTTCCACTTGACGTAAGTTAAAAACCTCATTTCACTGGCTTCTTGATATAAAAGGTATTCAAGCGAAAAAGCTTGTTTGTGAAAAACACCTGCACCTTCCCCTCATGCTGAATTGGAGGACATATGTGCAAGATGCCTCTGAACGTGTATTTACTGTAGCTGCAAAAACACAGTTGTACCACAATTCAAAAAAAGGTTTTATATTTGAAGATGATAATAATGATGCATCTGATTGACTTATGGTTATTTCAACTCATTCACATGTCAGTAGTCATGAATGGCGAGTGTGTGTGGTGCGTTAAAAAAACACACACCCCGTCCCTTCCGTCCTCTTGCCTTGCTCATTGTTCCTGTTTCACACTTCCCCACATGACTTTTTCTTTATTTTGTTGCCAGGGCGATGCAAAGATCTCCGCAGTGTCAAAGCAGTTGGTTAACCAGGAGGACAAGACTCCCATTGGTGAGTTTGAAAGAGGCAGTTTGGAAGGAGGGTGGGGCTGGTTAATTGTGAAGAGGTTTGACCACAGAGAACAACCAGAGACAGAAAAGGGGAAATCTACTGATAGGAGTGTAGAAGTGGTGGTTTTTTTGTAACACATTGGCACTATGGCCTATAATATTGCAGATCGTGGGTTGTTGAACTCATTTTAAATCAGGAAGAAGTATATAATATTTAATAAAGACGTTTGTGCTCTCCTCAGAAACCAAGTGGAAGCTGGCGCGGCGGAGACTCGGCTCCAGTTTCATCAACAAAGCGAGACGATCAGAAACCGAGAGAAAGAATCAACTCTTTGGACGGCCCCTCTGCAAAATATGCCCTGATGAATGCTCACTTCCTAAACCAGTCACAGTAAGTTAACCTCAAATGTCAGATCTCATCACTTCCTCTTGCCAGTCAAGTTTTCGATCAGGCGGAACAAAAAGAGCTTGATGGCTTAGTCCCAAAACTATTTCTCATGTCACTGCTTTGTGCAGCTTTTCCTATTATTTTAAGGAATATGACCACTGAATGCTCACTATAAGCCACTGCAGTCAACACAGTGTCATTAGGCAAGATGTACACCTCAATTTGCCTAAGATGGTGTGGCCAACATGTGTGTGAATGTGTGGCACCTTGTATAGCACACTCTTCCACTATAAATGTGTGTGTGTGTGCTGACTGGTATATGTAAAAGCACTTTGAGTTGTTGCTAAGACTGGAGAAGCAGGATTATAATGCGGTCCTTTGACCAATTACCTAAAACATGCACCTTCTTAGGTGAGCTTTGATCTTTTTGGAATCCGTTAATAAGGGCAGCCAACCATGCGAGTGCTTGATCTGCACGTAAATTAGTGTCATCACAAAATGCCATGCTTTGTTACCTTGTTCTCACCTCTTTCTGTCCCCTTCCTTTCACCAGGAGCTGCTGGTGTGGCTGAGGAAGAGAGGGCCGTCCACAGAGGGAGTGTTTCGGAAAACGTGCAACAACAAGAAGATGGTGGACATCAGGGAGCAGCTCAACAGCGGCATGGAGGTGGACATGGAGAGCCAGCCGGTCGTCCTGCTCGTCGGGCTTCTCAAAGTACGTTCCTGCCCTGATCCCATTTTATATTATACCACTAGGAGTGTCTACGGGTATTGACAATAACCGTCATATTAAATATTAATATCATGTTAGTAATATTGTGTAAGTAACGTAGCGCCTCTTAAATAATTTCCCTTTTGTTTTTATGGCAGATGTTCGTTGCATTTTTACTATTAGCTAGTGTCATTTTTTGTTTTCGTTGTTGTACGGTGTACAGTCATGGTTAAATACCCTCTCTAATAATTTGCCGAAACTAAATGCAAAACAAACAAAGTTAAAGATACATTTGACTGACGGCATTATTCTTTTCTATAGATGTCATCATCAAATCATTATTGTGAGTTATTTGGGCTGCAATAGTACAGTAGTTGAAAAGATGACTTCGCTACCACTATACAATTCACTGTGAATCTTACTCCTATATATTTATATACCTATTACCAATAAAGGCCTGGCTACACATTTAGCATTCATCTAACTACTATTTCACCTGATGCTTCTGTATGTGACCATTACCACCATGACCACAATTCCTCAAATATATCAATGATACTATTACTACTACCACAGAAGTACTCGGATACAAATGAAAATACCAAAGGCTTTATACAACCAAAGGCATAGTGGAGTAAAATGTTGATTAAAAGCATAGATGGAAATATTCAGGTAAAATAACTCAAAATGTCACATATTGTAAGTACAGCACTTGGTTATTCTCCACCAGTACTACTACTACTCCTACGATATTTATCATCATTTAATTAACATTATACACAACATGTATTTCAGTCAGAACAATATGCGATACCTTTTATGTTTTTCTTCCTACTCACCCAATCCTACAGATAGAATTTTAGAAGCATCAGATATTTTGTATTGATGAGCACTGTGTCTTACCACCGTCCCTCTCTTGATCCTTGCAGAGTTTTCTGAAGGAGCTTCCTGGCAGCCTGCTAGTGTCTGAACTTTATGACAAGTGGATGGCGGCTCTGGACATTGAAGACAGCCAGCAGAAAGCTCTGGAAACCAAAAAGTAAGAGATGAATGTTAATGAGTCTAGACAGACACTGCCCTTAAACTGCAGATGTGACCCCTCAGTGTGTAATTATACATTACATTTATACATGTTTTTTGAGTGGAATTTTGCAGAACATTCCCAATGTCCACCATATATAGACTGAACACAAACCACTTCTCCTTTTTAAGTCTGTCTAGATTTAAAAAAGGAAGAAACCTATTTTTTTTTTTTTTTTTTAAAAGAGCGCCAAGCTAATGTGTTCTTCCTGTTCTCTTTTTTCCTCTTCCTTCCCCCTTTCTGCTACCCGCCTACAGGGTGGTAGATGAGATCCCGGGGCCCAACAAACTCCTCCTGCAGTATCTGCTCTGCGTCCTCCATCACATCCTGGAGAACGCTGCCTCTAACAAGATGGACGCCCACAACCTGGCGGTGTGTATCGGCCCGACGCTGCTGCAGCTGGACGACACCCCGCTGGAAGAGCAGAAGGAAAAAACCGAAAAAGTAAAGAGAACTGTTATGACTGTACTTTCTCCTTTTGGTGCTTTGAAGCTTCGTGGTTTCTTGGTGCAGAAAACCTCAAAAGGTTTCATAAGATAAGATGACTCTTCCACAGAGTTTTGTAAGCTGTTTGTTTAGTTAAGAGCTTATCTTACCTAAACAAACTGTTTGTTTTTATCTGATTTCTATCTGGTAACTTTGCTAATAGTTGCTTATTGTCTTATTTGTTGCAGGTCTCAAAGCTAACCAAGTACCTGATTGAGCATTGTGAGATCGTTGGGGAGAATATCCCAAATCTGCTGGATACTGATGAAGGTACATTACACCTCAATCAATGCTTTGTTTATTACTCTTAGGGACTGTACCTTTTTGTTATTTTTGAAAAAAAAACAAGGTTAGTCATGCCCTCACCCCTAATTCTCAATTTAACTCAGATTTTAACCTTAATATATTTAGGAAATAATAATGTTTACATGCTGCACTAGGAGGGAAATGGCCAAAACTCTGCCATAACTAATGGTGCATTGCATTTTGATTTAAATTCAATAAAGTAGCTGTGGCTATTGACAACAAATGTGCACTCTTTAAACATTCAAGGTTCATCAAAGCTTAGACATTGCTCCACTACAGTAGCAACAAAAACACAATTTACTGAGGTAAGATTGTTGCCCTCTATGATGCAGGACACACACAAAAGGCTGAACTATTCACCATTCAATCTCTCTATTCAATGAATTGTGCAAAAAATGGATTATTGTTGGAATTTAGAACATTTTATAATTGTTCTGGCTCTCTCAAACATGTTAGACCAGCCTCGCTTTATAAATAGCTAAACAAAAATAACCCTCCATATTTTTACTGACCCCACCTTCACCCTAAACATTTTCGTACAGTCCATAATTCAAGTGAAATTGAATTGCATACACACTTAGTAACACATTTTGAGATCCTAACCATGTCCTCCTGCTCTTGCTCTGCAGACTCGCTGTGCTCCCAGCACCATGACTCAGCGTACGACAGCACTGACCTGGATGGAGATGGAGAGAGCGGGACGTCCTCCTCCAGGGAGGGTTGTCCCAGCTTCCCCACCTCCTCCTGGCCCGCTGAGACCGAGTTCAACTCAAAATCACCATTCAGCCGCCGTTGCTCCGAGCCCATCATCCTGCTCTCAGCCGACCTGCACAGCCACTGCAGCCACTCCAGGAGCCACGACGACTGCTCGCTGGAGAGGACGCACTTTGAGGAGCAGCCACTCAGAAAGCAGATCTCCGACGACTCCTTCCTGCTCAGAGAACGAGGTGGAGCAAAACAGGTGTCCTTTCCAAAACTGAGCAGCAGCTCCAACATGGATCACCTGCCCTACATGGCAGCGAACTGCTCCTGCTCCTCTCTGGAGAGCGCCGCCTCGAATCAGTCAGAAGGCTCTGTTTTCACCAGCTCTCCCGTGGGGTCGCCAACCTGCACCCGGAGAGAAAACAAAACCATTGAGCAGGACATTCCAAGGCCGATTCCAGATGACAAAAAACGTTCACAGTCCATGAGAGTTGCCAGTAAAGTCCTCATGAGGACCAGGAGCTTAGGAGCCTTCAGCAGGGGCAGCTTGAAGAAGGACTCTCAGAAGGAAAACTCCTTCCCCTGTGAAACTCTGCAGGAGGACTCTCAGAGTGAAGCAGATCCACCGGCTGAGCCCAAACCTCGCCCTCTGTCCGCCTTTGAAGTGTTCAAGCAGGTGGACAGCAAGATCCCCTGCAGACCCCCGTCGTACATGCAGGCGGTGCAGAACGCCGGTTCTCCTCCACGGTACGGATCGATGACTGTACACGACGCCATCGAGCAGGGGAGAAGGTCCCGGCCATCCTCTGTAAATTATGACTTCCCAGGCACCAGCTCAGTCTGTCAGTACAGAGACTCTTTCCCTCAGGAGGCGCAGGACAACGCTAACGTCCAGCAGCGGCAGCCTTTCCGGCAGAGAGCGATGTCAGAGTCCGTGTCCGCAGGTCGCCGAGAGGCCGTGTCCCGGAGATGCAGCCAGCCTGTGTTTGAGGAATTTTGTTACGCCAAGGAGTCTTATGTTTGAATGACTTTACACAGATTGGAATTTTAGATATATACAAACATTTATCAGTGGGCATAGCCGAAGATCTGGTTTTCAAACTTCAATACAGCAACCCTGCAAACTCATTTTATTTTTAACTCATTCAGAGAAAAGCATTTGTGATCTTTGCTGATTTAGAGAACATAATATTGTGAGTACTTTGCTTCATAATAGCAGCTACCTACTCCCCTTTTCACTGTTCTTGGGTTGTTGAGACAGAGGAAATGTGATTCAAGGCTCTGCCCACTGAGCAGCTCTGTGTTAGAGAATTGCTTGTATATGTCCAGATATTCCAATCTTTATTTTATCACTGTTTCACTTTAAATGAATGTCATATGTGGTTGCACTTTCTCAGTAGTACTATTAAGAGTACACCACTTAAAAGAGATGTAGTTATTTTATGTATGATAGTCTATCACGATGAAGCTATGAAAACACAGTTGACTGTGGATCAAATATGCTATGAGTTTTCATTTTCTGTTTTAGTTGTGATGTGTACAGTATTGCTAATAATATTTTTGCTTTTTGTAAATTCTCTTCTAATGCATTGTATTTTTCTTCCACTACACTAAAGCACTTTTTCTTGTGATAGACTATGCTTTGTATGCTAAATTGTAAATAAAATAAGATAGATGTAATATTTGTCATGCGGTTTTCCAGATGGTTTGAGCTCTAATGGAAGAAAATAACGCAATAAAAGAAAATAACAAAAGAAAAAATGTCCTTCTCTGTTTCTGTGAGACTGTATAAAAGGTTCATGCCAGAAATAGAGGCCCACGTGAATCGCAGCAGCATTGTATGATACAATGGACCACGGAGACTCATTCGTCCCAGTTTGTTTGGCTGATGTCTTTCATAAAAGAAGCAAACATGCCTCATTGAGAGAACAGCATGTTCAGGCACATGCGCTAACACAGAAGGAAACCAGGCGTGGTCACATGGGCGGATTTGGTTTTTCTCTGAATTGCAGTTCTTGTCTCTTGACTGATCTGATGCCACCTCTCTTCCTTCCTTTCTTAGGTTGTCTAACACTCTGTTTCCTTCCTCGACTAGCTGATACAATTCATACCAACGTTTAAACAGTGAGTTACACAAGTCAGAGCAACTTCCCGAAATCCACGTCAATATGTGAAGCATACAAGTTATTACACCTGAATCAAATGGGAATTTCTGTTATTCTACATTAGGTTTTGTGATTTGTGTGGGGATTAAAAAACAGGAAGATCTTGTAACATAATGCAGCCCAACAACACTACAAGCCTAAAAACAATCAGCCAAAGATCTTTAAAAGTACTTTTACTGCTTGTTCAATTTTGTTTTCTTTGACATATTTCTTTGATCATGTCTCATTGATGTTGTCACATAAAAGAAAAATGTAATAAGTGATATTGTGAATTACTTCAGCGCTTGAATTAACAGCAAGGCAGCAGAATTTGTCTGCTCTGATTCCACTTCTGGTTGAAGACGGCTCATCTTAAGCTGCAAGTTGATCTAATTTAATGCAGAAAAAAACTAAAAGCCAAAGTGAGGGAACTTGAGTCTTCAGGTATCTGTTGAAATACCTTTGCCAAAATACAGTGGTTGTGTTGCAGGTAACTTCATAGCTTAACTCAAAACAGACGCAAAACAAGTTTAATTAGCGGCTTTATGAATGATGAGGCTGACTTGTAATAAACACTTCAGAGTTTATGATAAACAATCAATCCCATGCATCGGTGAAACAATTGCGAAATAACTTCCATATACTGCATTGCTTTAAGTACCTATACGCCTTACAATAAGAGTTCATTTCAATCAACTTATAACAAGCTGCTCTTTCACTCTGATTTTCACAATAAACCTAATGTGCCCCTCATCAGTGAACATTGTTAATGCTTAGCTCAATGTGATTGCTCATTGTATATGAAAGGCGGAGCGGCACAAAGCATCGCATTTGTAACAGAAATAATGATGAAATAGGTCATACAAAAGGAAATATTTGCTGTATTTTTACCATTACAATTCTAAAGAATATGTTAATTTCCGCAACAGAGATGATAGATAATAATATGTTTGCTTTTTTACAGCTCTGTGCTTTTTTATATTTATATATGATTTACGTTGAGGCATCTGAGAGGAGAATGTTAACTGTAATTTACTCTTGAATCTGAGGGTGTTACTTTCAGGCTGCATACAGCCCTGAAAGTAATAAATCACACATGGGAATAAACCTGCAGCAGTCAACTTGCTCTCAATGCACCACTCACCACACATTGCACAATCATAGACTTAAATTACATTTTAATTTAACCCATTTTTCACACAAGTATTATTTTTAGTCGTAAAGCATTGGACTGCATTACATTGTCGCTGCATATGTTCAGCCCATTCACATTGTGCATTTAAAAATATCACTTAGCGTTCAGTTATTGCCTCTCTTCTAACCTCACTGCTCCAAACTGCTCCCACTAACACCTGTTGACCTCCTGTCCTGTCCTCACTGTGCAGTATACTCACTAATAGATCCTTCCTCCACTTGGATGCCAATTATCTTTAATAAACATCCAGATTCCCGGGGGCTTGAGTCATCACCTACTGTTTCAAAAGAGTGGACCAAGTAGGAGCACACACTGAGGAAGTGCTTGTTCTATAGTTATTTATGTTTGTGGATTTAAAAGGTTTAATCCATTCTGGAAAAACGTTCTCTTTTTTTACTTCAAAGAATGATGTTGTAAATACATTACTGCACTGAATAGAAATGAGTGTGTGCCCTGGTTGCATAATCTCATGGCTTACAGTCAACACTAATGAGAAGAGCCCAACAGTCTACCCTTTAATTACGCTTCATGATTTGTGACAGCCCAACATAAACAATATAACATGCAGAGGAAAGCAAATCCCAGTCCTTTACAACTCACTCGTTTGAACAGACGTTCATTATTTATAATATAGTGAACATAATTATTATAAACACATGATGTAGGTCCAAAGTAGTCTTCTCCTCCAGCAGCTGCTATATTTGGCTGTGTTGTGAATACAGTATCGTTTTTGTGGAAATGTTATGTAATGCCCCTTTGTTTTGTTATTTACATACAGTTTTCTCAATTGTTTCTTAAGATATAACTCAAATTCTAAGAAGTCATAAGAAGTACTTATCAGCATGTTTGATGGTTTTGTTGCGAATAAAGTTTTGATGATTCTTTGTGATCTATTGTTGTGTGTTATGTAACTAATCATACTTGCAAGAACTGGGGCACGATCATGAAATCTCTGATATGGAAAGCAAATGTGCTGTTCAGTCGTCACTCTGACCGCAGAGGCGCAGAGCTCTCACCTTTGTACTCACAAATACAGAATAGGGTTGTATTGCGGTGCCCTATTTTGTTCTGAAACTTTCAGACATTTTGTACAGCTGAAAATGCTCTCTGTGGTTAGGAACTTGTTGAGCAGAGTTTCTGCTTTCCTCTCCCAAATGCCTATGTGATGCCCACATTACAGTGTCATGAGCATAACAAGTCTGTTTTCAAGGGCACAGTTTAAACATTTCAATACTTTCTCTGTGATATTAACAGAAAATATACAGGACATTGGTTTTAACGATTCTATAAAGTTAATAAATAGGTGTAGTATAGCATTTACTTTGTTTGTCACCTATTGACTTCTGTACAGGAAATGGGCCTTACGTCACTGACTCATACTAAGAACTGAAAAGTGTTGAAACATAACAAGAAAAGCCACTAAGGTTGCCTGAACGCAAATACAAAAATAGTGCATCTGTTGACCCTCTAATTTGGTTTCAGTTGGAAAAAGGTTGCTTGTATGATATTGATTTAGTCTTTTACATTGGAAGTTAATTCTAACAAAAGACAAAAGGTCCATGTTGCTTTTGATTGTAACTATTCCAAAGTCAGTAAGCTTTTCAATAATTAAGTAAATAGAGCTCAATACATAACAATATAATACACATCTATACTTCCACAACAGTGCAAACTCCTGCAATATTCTAAAAAAAGACGTTGTGTTTTTTTTATTTGATTGTTTTTGTATTTGAATATTGAATTAAATCAATATAAAAAGGGTTTAAAACCATGACAAACTTTTTTACCGCCTAATTATAAAGGAAGTGACGTAGGGCAGTTCTACTAGACTTCCTGGAGACGGTTGCTACAACAGTTCGTTGCCAACTGTCACTCTACCACTTAACGTTACCTGATGTTTTGTCTACTAGTTTCTGACAGATAATGGCTTTTGTTTCACCCACCAAGAGGGATCAAAACGGAAGTTACACTTTCTCCAGCCGGCCCAGACCTGTGGAGGACAGGTCCAAGTACAGAGAGCCTCCGTCCGAACAGTGAGTTTGTTGATTGATTTGTGCTAAGCTAGGTGCTAACGTTGCTTCAGCGCTACCAGCATTGAATTAAGGCAGGTGGAACTAGCTAGCATACTGTAGCTAACACATCATAATATTCACTCACTTTCACAAACTACAGTTCAGAGGCAAATATTGTACTCTTTTTTACACTACCCTCAATTGACAGCTTTAGTTAGTTTCTAGGTTATTATCCACTGAATAAGATGTAAAGGTCAGGCACTAATAATCTGTCTACATGACTGCACTGTGTTTTTCCTGATGATGTAGGACCCAGAGTAATTATGGGAACATTATGTATGACCGCCGAGTTGTCAGAGGAAACACTTACGCCCAGCAAATCATACCAACTGTAAGTATGAAACACTCGTATCATTGAGCATGACCCCTTGTAGGTTTGCTTCTCTTTCTGACATTATATTTAAATCATGTGCATTATCTTCCCCCTTTGACAGACAGCTCTGCCAGACCCTGTAGAAGTACAGAGACAACAGGAGATCCGGAGGAGAACTGTTGCCACAAAGCGAGCCAGGGAGCAGTGCAGAACCAGGACTCCTGAAGCGCTGCAGGGCAGGAAACACATCGACGTTCAAACAGGCAAGGCTTCAAAACATTACTACTATCATTTGAGTTTCTCAAACGTGCTGTTTGAAACCAAAGTTGTTTTGTAATTCTCTTGCCCTTTAGACCTTTATCTGGAAGAATTAAGTGATGTTATAGTGGCTTCAGATATCGAGTGCCAGACTGATGCTTTCCTGGACAAACCAGCCACCCCGCTGTTCATACCTGCCAAATCTGGAAAAGATGTTGAAACCCAGATAGAGGAGGGAGAGGTAGGAAATTCAGAAAAGTCTTGGAAGTTTGGAAAACACATTACCCTAAATTGTTCAAGGTTTGGAAAGTGCTTGAATAAAAATGAACATGTCAGCACAATCTGGTGTTTCATCTTCACAATCACTCCATAGACACTTCATAGTTCTAGAACAACACATTTCAGACAATATTTAAAATGAAATGCTTGCAGGATAAAAAATAACCCTTGTGTATCAAGAAAAAACCCTTATTCTGAGTATGCTCTGCAGTTGTTTGACTTCGACAGGGAGGTGCAGGCGCTGCTGGAGGTGCTGGTGGGGAAGACGGTGGAGCAGTCCCTGGAGGAGGTGATGGAGGAGGAGGAGCTGGCCGGTCTGAGGGCACAGCAGAGGGCCTTCAGAGAGCTGAGGAACAACGAGCTGGAGGAGGTGCTGCGGCTCAAGGAGCAGGAGAGGCGCAGCAGTAAAGAAAAGGTATGGCAATGAAAATTCACTTTTTAAACCATTAAATAGGAGGAAGTCTATCCCAAAGCTTGAATATCAGGATAAACCAGGGACTCATGTCAGGAACATTCAGATGGAGTCGGGCTATTTCCTTTCATTTAAACTACAGTCAATGTGGCCGTACATCAGCAGAGTCAGGTTTCACAAGAGAGATGTCTACATTAAATAGTTTCCCCAATCCTATTCTGGGGTTGGTGTTGCAGAAAGGTAATATCCGGTGCAACGAACAATCAGTATTTGAGAATCAGACTTCCTGTTTGGTAATGTTGCCAGGGGAACGCTGTCAGTCAAATCTGATCAAACCATAACCTTACAGCCAGATGAAGCAAATGACTACTTTTTCTTCTGTTAAACTGTTGATTTATAACTTTCCTGACTCCAAATTACATTTTTAGACACAATTAGTTAAAACAAATACTTAATTTAACAATTTTTTGGGTGCTTTTACTCAGTAAAAGGATATTAGAGTGATATCACTGGCCCTTTATGGACTGATTCGGAACATTTTGGAGTAATGTAATCTATGAAGTTATCGGTTTTTGAAATCTTGTCCCTCTCTGTTTTGCTAAGCGCTCATTGCTGGGTTTTTTTGTGTGCATTTCCTAGAGAACATTTCCACTTGTCAATCAATTAGCAATCAACGTGCACCACTCACCACACATTGCACAATCATACACTTAAATTACATTTTAATTGAACCCATTTTTCACACAAGTATTATTTTTAGTCGTAAAGCATTGGACTGCATTACATTGTCGCTGCATATGTTCAGCCCATTCACATTGTGCATTTAAAAATATCACATAGCGTTCAGTTATTGCCTCTCTTCTAACCTCACTGCTCCAAACTGCTCCCACTAACACCTGTTGACCTCCTGTCCTGTCCTCACTGTGCAGTATACTCACTAATAGATCCTTCCTCCACTTGGATGCCAATTATCTTTAATAAACATCCAGATTCCCGGGGGCTTGGGTCATCACCTACTGTTTCAAAAGAGTGGACCAAGTAGGAGCACACACTGAGGAAGTGCTTGTTCTATAGTTATTTATGTTTGTGGATTTAAAAGGTTTAATCCATTCTGGAAAAACTTTCTCTTTTTTTACTACAAAGAATGATGTTGTAGTGTGTCCAAAACTATAACTGAGGGTGTTTTTCTAATTTGAGTTTCTGTATGTTTTGGTGTCTTCCTTGTCTCTGAGAAAAATGGATTGCCAAGACTACCCAGTTATTTTAATTATTTCAAGCAAAGATCATGTTTCCATAGTTCCAGAAAACATCTGTGGCTGTGTGCTTGAGGTTTTTCCACCATAGAAAAATACATCAAAGGATTGGGACAGCAGCAGATGAAGGAGCTATAGGAGAAATCTTGAGATATAATTTGTGCTTGTTTTTCCATCTGGCCTCAGGAGCGGAGAATTGCCCAGCAGAAGGAAGTGCTGAGGAAAGAGAGAGAGGTTGCAGAGAAGATTGCTGCGCGGGCGTTCACCCAGCAGTACCTGGCTGACCTCCTCCCCGCTGTCTTCACCTCGCTGAGAAGCCACGGATACTTTTATGACCCCGTGGAGAAAGGTCCGTCTTTCTTCTCCATCACCTGCTTCAATTAAAACCAACCATTCTACCTTTTTGACACATGAGGGCACCAGTGCACCGCCCTGCACACAGCAGCATCTGTTAAAACCTGCAGGCTGATCTGTGACCAGCAGCAGATGAGATCACTGTGATAATGTAATCTTTTACCATATTTGTGCTTGATTTTCTAGATATTGAAACTAATTTCTTCCCCTGGCTGATGGCTGAGGTGAACAACAGTTTGGAGAAGAGATACACGGCAAGAGCGCTGCTGGACAGTAAGGAAATATCAACAAATCTAATCAAAATGTATTCTACCCCCAAATCACCAAAAATGCCTCAAAGGGCTGTACAAAGCAAACAAAAGCAAAGACAAAAACAACAATACACTATCTATTTTTCCTGTTGAGCAGAAGACTTCCCTCTGCCCTAGTTTTCAAACCTGCTTTCTCAATGTTTCATGCCTATTTTAGGATGTTTGAATTTTCCAGGTTTCATTTTTTGGCTAAATTATTTCGTAATTTTTTTTTTTATGAATATTTAATACATTCTTCATGTAAAACCTTCCTTTCATTTATTTGTAATAATGTTGATGTTTGAACTATTGGTTGGATAAATGAACATTATAAAGGTGTCACTTTGGACACTGATGAACTCTATTTCTCACTATTTCACATTTCTTTACGAATTTAACAGATGATGTATTAATGTAAACCATTAAAAACTAAAAGGTATTTCACAGGTTCTCCTCCAGGGGTCATCAGGGCATATTCACTGTTGCAGCGCCATCTAGTGGCTGTTATTAAACATTACAGGTAATTCGTGTCAAACATATTTCAACAGAAATGACTTCATCCTGTCTCTCTCTCCCTCTCCCCCCCCCCCCCCCCCCCCTCTCTCTCTCTCTCCCCCCCCCCCCCCCCCCCTCTCTCTCTCTCTCTCTCTCTCTCTCTTTCAGCAATCATCGATGATGTCGCTTGGAAGAGACAGGAGGCGTTCAAGGACACACAGTGATATCTAACTGAGAAAGGTCAAGGGCATGAGTGCATTCTCGAAAATAAAATGTTTTTTCTTTGACGAAACTTCCACGAGGCATTTGTTAACAATCTTAAAATTATAATTGTAGTTGTAGTAGGGACGTTGTTGTGAAATAGTGGAAAATCCCATTGCTGTATTTTATTATTCTTTAAAAAAATCTTTGGACTTATTGCTGCATATTACAGTATAAATCAAAGAATTTCTGTACGGCAAGAAGAGATTTTTAAACTTTTCTTTAAACGTTGACCATCAGTGTTTGAAGTTGGGTTATTTTTGAAAAATAACTATACAAAAAATAATTGTGTTGGTTCTTAGCGGGTAACCTGTTTCAGGATTTGAATATTTTGAAATCCAAAAGGTTGTTCTAAATCATCAGTAACACTAATGTCAGGTGCAAAATTGTTTTTCTTGACAATGTTATCTGTGTTGTCTGTGTGTTAATACTGTGGCCAGGCAGGTGGAAACATACTTTCATTCTTACAGAGAATCAATCAATCATCAATCAATGTTTATTTATATAGCCCAATATCACAAATGTTACATTTGTCTCAGTGGACTTCACAGTTTGTACAGAATATCAGTATGATAATACGACACCCTCTGTCCTTAGACCCTCACATCGTACAAGGAAACACTTCCAAAGAAACCCCACAGTTTAAAGGGGAAAATGGGAGAAACCTCAGGGAGAGCAACAGAGGAGGGATCCCTCTCCCAGGACGGACAGACGTGCAATAGATGCCGTGTGTAAATCGAAGAGATAATACATTTTACAACATAGGTAGACCAAATGTTTGGAAATGCATGTGTCTATAATAAGAAGATGAATCCACGAGGATGTCAACAATCCTGTGGGAGCCATCAGGGAAGTAGTATGATGAGAGTCAGGCAGGACCACAGTGACAGGTTCAGCCACGACTCGAAATCCAGGACTCAGATCTAGGACTCAGGATCCAGGACTCGGGATGAACACACTCATTTATTTTATACTAAACATTACATGTTACAGCAGTGTAGAGCTTCAGCTGTTGCAAAACAAAGTGGTATGAAAAGATTTGGTTAGCATTGCTTACAGGGATTTCCTGTATATTTACATGTTGCTGCAAATGCAAGATCTGAAGTCCCTAAACACAACAATGGTCCTGTTGTTTTCTGCTTCAGCTTTGTAAGAAAAAAACATTATCTTAGTCTTTTATCACTGACGCCATTTTTCTTTCCGTCATAACAACCAGGCTGTGTATTTTTCCATTTCACTTATCAGAAGAAATGTTCTGCAAACACCAAACACAGCAGATCAGACAAATAATGTTAGTATTACTATTAATAAAAGAAGAAGAAGAAAAAGGTCCCAGAGGAGGAGAGGGACAGGTTAAAAAAAGGAACTCCGCATTTTTTGTAAACCATTCAAAGTGCCTTCCTGTGAATTGTATCTATTTTGCATCTGGCATCACTCTGCAAACAGCGGCTCATTCTGGTGCCGTAACAGGCAAATCAACACTGTTTTGCATTGCTCAGAAAGACTGCTTATTCAGCTATATTTAGCTCACCAGCCAAAACAAAAGCAAACTAAACTAAAAAAATCCCTTGGAATGATTTGATCTAGCCTATTTTCTACACTTCTGTCTTAGTTATGTGAAAGAACTACACACAGAACAATACGATTTTTCTTTTTATCTAAACACGTGTCACCAGTCCAAAGCAGTGTAACATTCCTTACAGCATAGCTAGCATACCATGTAAAAAATGTTAAGTAGAACAGGAAATAAAAAAAAATAAGTAAATATTGGAGGAACCCATCACAACTTCTTGTCAACTACATTTTGGGTAAACATGTAAGTTGTCATCAAAATGTACTACTGATCAGTGCTGGAATATTGTGTGAAAAAACAACAAAAAGAACAACACTCCTTCAAATTAACACAACAAAAATAAACCATACCAGTCCTAAATTAAAAAGACAATAAAGTTATCTTTGACTAAACACTATAACATCCCTTAAATGTTTTAAAACGAATCATCTTAAAGCACAGGTAACATGCAATGTAAGAACAGAAAACACACTTGTTCAAATCAGTTTGGTTTCCCTTCCTTCTACTTCCTTGTTTTTCTCTTCTCCCTTCCTCTCTTTTAAATTCATATCTACAGTGACATTAGGTAGGCTACTTTTGTACTTCTTATTCAATAAGCTCCAAAAGTACCTAAGGAGGGGTTATGTTGACAATGGCCGGTTTAGTAGTACAAAGTGGTAGGCAGGACTTTCACATCTCTCTGGTTTCGTATTATGGTGAGAAGTACGTCCAACCTCTGATATATACGGCTCTATTTTAATCCCGTCACCTGATTGGGCGGCACACCAATGACGGCACTCTCTCAGACGCGCGCTTCCCTCATGTGCTCAACTAAAAAAAAGTTTGAGCCGTCATGCATCAGCGTGCAGGACAGGTGACACCCCAATCTATACATAGCAGACACATGAGGTTTTCATTTATTTATCCAGAGTCATAGATGGTATTTATAGTTATTACTCACATAATTGTTTTCTTATTAATGTAGTTATCTCAGCTATCTTGACTTACACAGACAAGAGCCATGTTTCTTACTGAGCAGAGACTCCCTGATCCTGTCAAAAATTCAAGTTTAACTCTGTGAACACACATATAATACTGTATATGATATGACTTGGAGGAAAAGGACATACTAATGGCTTAAAAAACAAATAAACTTGTAATATAGCAGTGTAGCAGTTAGTATGGGATTTATACAGTAAAAGTACATGATTGATGATTGGCACATATGTTGGTCATTAACGTTATAATGAGGGAATGAATGGATCTTGTAATTATTATTGATGTAAAAAAACAATTTCACAATTAAGAGTGCACATTTACGGCCTAAGAGAGCCAAACATTTTATTGCCGTTGTTTCTTATGTTTTCACAGGAACAGTACCAGGGTTCACAATTTAGGTTTCAATCTTTGGGATTTTAATGATGAAATATTTTCAGTTTCCATGACAGCAGTCCCCAAACATAACTGACTGATTTATGATCTATATTTAAATCCACAAAATCCCCTGCACTATACGGTGGAAAATCCCTGTTAAAAAGCAGGGGTGGAAAGTAATTAAGTATATTTAGTCAAGTAGCCTACTGCATACTTGATTAGATTTTTGAGGTATTCATACTTTAATTGAGTAGACCTAGGAGTATAACAATTAAAGATAAATCCACCTTTACCAGCTGCAAAATTAAGACTGTCACAAATTAGACTGGAGCAATATAATATGTATTTTTTCAAAAATAGCCATTATACATAATGAGTAGGCCTACTTTTAGTTTTGGTACTTGTCTTTAAGTATATTTGAATGCTAATACTTCTGTACTTTTACTTAAGTAACATTTTGAATGCAGGATCTTTACTTGTAATTGAGTATTTTTACACTATACTTAAAGGTGGGGTAGGTAACTTTGAGAAACCGGCTCGAGATCGCTAGAATTAGAAAATACACAATCGGAGAAAATTTGCCACTTCCTTACAGAGCCCCTCCTCCAACACACACGAACGCGCACATGACCAATGAGGGCACGAGATAAATTTGTGCACAGATGGAAGGCTGACAGGCAGGTAGGCCATCCAGTTATTTTAGCCGGGCCGGCTAAAAAAGTGTATCTCGAGCCGGTTTCTCAAACTTACGTACCCCACCTTTAAGTAAGATATATTCTTCCACCTCTGTTAAAAAGTCCCTTTAACCATAATGAAACTGTGTGTTATTTGGGGGAGCCCCTCAGAGCCCCCTGCAGGTCCCCCTCAGGTACCGGAGCTCCTCAGCCTGCCGGTGGCAGCAGGAACCGCAGCGGGATGATGAGCGCCATATTGCGCCGGGTTGCACTGAGGAAGGGGAAATCTGCCTGTGAGCTTCGGACAATCATCACCTCTCCACACCTCACCAGCTCCGGTAAGACTATGGATATCCCATCTCTTTTCCTGACTGCAGCATGCAGAAAAGCGAGGCAAAAGCTGTGCAAAAACACACTCAACAGACTTTTTTCCCGGCGCACTTTCTGCTGGCTCTGCACAAAGGACATACTGTAGCCTAAATCTCACAACAGGTGTCTGTGGGATTACAGTAAGGATGACTGCATCGTTGAGGAAACTCCCACACAAAGAGCAATATAACTATTACAGTCTGACATTAAACACAATGAATCTGTGAACAGTTTTACGATTTGTTTTTTATTGTCAAACATGTCGTCTATGCGGATCAAAGAGCTGGAATTACTCGTTTCCCTGTCGCTGTGGGTGTGTACCCACAACAGACGTCACTTTACCGTGGAAAAATGCCCTGAAAATCATCACATTATTATATTTAAGGGCATTATTACCACCTCAAAAGGTTATTTGTGACTAGGACAGAAGCCCCTACCGTTAATGTTATCTTTCGTGTAGGAACATTGTTTATTTTTTACTCTTAAAGCGATTGTTGTACTCGAAACAGAGGTGTGACTCTCGGAGAATTGGGTTGTGGGTTTGTTAACAACCTAAAGCGTCAAATTAAAGGATTAAAAGCGGGCAGGGTGGGGAAATAACTTTATCATAGCTAGTGGGTGAGGCACTTCGAGTACCACATTTAACCTGCCGAGTGTAGATGATTCAACAGTGTCAAGGTAGAACACAACATCAGCACTTCCGGTGTTATATTTCAGAATAAAGTGTTGGGCTGAAATTAACACTATGAATTAGATGATGTTTGATATATAGAATAAGTCTTAAATGACTGCAAACAATTACAAAAATATTGTTTAATGTGTATGTCAATGTACATTAAATAGTATACATTAAATGTGATATTAAATTTCATTTCATTTCATTTCAAACCTTTATTTACCTTTGACCACATTTCTTTTATAGCATTGAAGTTGTTAAAGGTAACATTTCTATTTTTTTTGTGGATGTCCAATCAGTGTTCATGTTAAATTAAGTCACTTCAAGTAGTTAATTCCCTATTGCATTTTATATTGATCGACAAGCAGTTCCCTACATGTACCAGCATGCATTGCGTGCAAGCTGCTGACGCCCAGGGTCTCTGCCGAACATATCCTCTTGTACAGCTATTGCATCCTCTACCTTCCTCTGCTGGTTTTCTTTGGTCGTATACTCTGGTTTGAAAAATGTCTATTTTGGTACGCCATTTTACTGGAAACTGAGCTAGTTTTCAATGCATGTGAGGAAACAAGGAAGATGTGTTATAGATCATGGTTTACCCAGAGGCAGAGAATAGAAAAACAAACTGAAATAGCCTGAAGTTCTTCCTAGAATAGTTGTTGTCTCTTCAAATGGTGCTTCTTGATGCAGGTACAACAACTGATGTTGCAGGTATAAACGCATGTTTCTTTGTCATTATAACAAATGGGGCTCAATCAACAACAGTTAACATCAATATTAGGCTTATACTAAATTACATTCACTAAAAAGTATTCATATAATACCTATCAAACAGAGTTACGGTGGTGGGGACTTGGCTTGGCAACTGGAAGGTCACCAGTTCAAGTCCCAGAAAGACCAAGTGCTACCGAGGTGTCCCTGAGCAAGGCACCGTTCCCTACACTGCTCCCCGGGCGCCGTACATAATGGCAGCACACTGCTCCTAACACTAGGATGGGTCAAATGCAGAGAAACCGTAATGACAATAAGTTGAATCTTCTTCATCTTCTTCTACAAAGGGTTTTCACATAAGAACAGATAAACACAAAGAATAATGAATGGCCACTAAACACATTATAAATCACAGAGAGTAAAACAAACTACAAGTAATAAAACATAAAATCACATCAAAACTATTCTAAAAAAGTGGATTTTTTAAAAAGTGATTTCAAAGTCCTGATCAACATGGTGGCACCTTTACCTTTTATTTTCCTAAATAAGTGAAACAATGTTTATGGTTGGAATACAAAAATAGGATTAGATAACGTTTGATGTAGTCAAAATTGGACAAATAATCTCAGAATTTGTAAAGTGAAAGAATTAGAGATTTATCAGAAGTTACCAGCTCTTATTTTGAAGTTCAATCGGGTGCGCTGTTGTGCTAGCGGCTGTCGGTGATTCAGCTGATGACTGTCTCCGCAGGAGTGCCGCTCTCAGCCGGGTTTAAGTATCGCCGAAGAGACTCAAACTCGTTTCTCTTCTTTCTCTCTTTTCAGGAAGGCACACGGAGCTCTGGTCTCTCCTTTGGAAACACTTTTTTATTTAACAGAGCGAGGAAAAAGACAGAAAAATGCCTAAAGCGGTGAGTTACACTTTTCATTATTGATGTTTCACTCAATGCTCTTCGCATCGCTGCCTTTTTATGTGCTTAACTGAAACTTGACAGGTGATGACACTTTCCTAAAATATTCTGTTTGCGGTAGGATTTGTAACATGTAATATATTTAGTAGTAGAGTACTTGTAGGCTACTTTTGGTACTTTAAGTATATATTTTTATGCTAATACTTCTGTACTTTTACTTGTAACAGAGTATTCCTCTACTCTGGTACTTCTGAGTATTTCTCCCTCTGACTAATTTAACTTATTGTAAGACAACTTAGGTTTTGGTAATGTGAAACAGTCAATGGCAGCATATTGATACTGATGAAGAATATTATATTTAGTGTGAAATGAGTGAGTCATTGAATCATGATTCATTTGTTCAGGTCTGAAAGGTCAAAGCCTATGTTTGGTTATAAACCTTTTCTCTTATTTGGGGAAGAATATATCATAAATCACTTCCTGGGAGTGACAGATGTTAAAGTGATGCTATATCAGAGTAGTTTCACGCTGAGTAATAATCACTGTGAAGCATTTGTCATGTATTTAACTTGTCACTGCGTTTAAAGTCTAAAGCCAGAAACAAAGTACAGGCTTTACATTTAACATTAATATTTATTGGGGCTAAATGACAACCAGAAACATGTCATTTTTCCTGGTCTTCATGTGCATTATTTTTCTTAGAAACGTATATAAGTAGGGTCTGAGGGGGAAACTCAAATCACATGCTTGTTATATCCTGGGGGTGTCCGATATGTTTCAGTGCACATCATCCACTTGTGCTAGGAACAGTGATTGTGAAATTTATAATCTAGACATGGACAGTTAAGCACTGTTTCAATGTTAAACACTGTAGGCGATCATAATCACAGGATCTGTATCTTTGACCTCATTCTCTGTAATGATGTACAACATGATAAACAGCGGGGGTGGAAAATGTCATGTTTATATCCTCAGGAGTTTGTGATGAATACCGGGTTCTCCCTTCGTCTCTTGAAGTTATTTTCTAGGCTGAAATTTGAGGTTACTCCTCACTTAAATGTTGGGTTCACATAGTCAACTTGAAATCTTGGAAACTTGGAAAAACATTGACTTACAGTTCACGGTATCAATGAGTTTCATCTTTATAAAAAAGCAAAACAAAAGACAAAAAGAGATGTTATTTGAAGAAACTGTTCTATATATTTGAACAGGTTTTTGGCCCTCAATTATTCCGGACTCGTTGTGCCCCACCCCTGGGATTATGACATACTTTCTGTCACACGTGCAGCATGTCACTCAGTCAGCTCGCTGTGTGGACATTTCTAGAATAACAGCCCATGTGTTCCACAGTATTGAGGAAAATATGAGACAAATGTGTTATAGTTGGATATGAGTAAAACGTACTGCCTTTAAAGTAAACATCTCTATCCTTCTTTATTTAAAAACTAGAATACAAGAGATTAATGCCCTATTATGCTTTTTGGAGTTTTGCTTTCCTCTAGTGTGTTTATATAGGTTTTTGTGCATGTAAATGGTCTGAAAAGGGTTAAATCCCAAAGTTCCCTCCAGAGGGAGTTTCTCTACCACACATTACCCCCCTCCCGCCTGAAACGCCTCCATTGGACTTCCTGTTTACTTCCGGAACATAGTGACATCACTATGTAACCATACTTGCCAACCCTCCCGATTTTCGCGGGAGACTCCCGATTTCATAGCCCTCTCCCGGTTTCCTCCCGGGGTCATATTTCTCCTGCATTTCTCCCAATTTCTGACAAAATCAGATTTACTCACGACTGTTTCCACTCGGACTTTAATACAGCTACACCATTGTTTGGTTTCCATGGTAGCGCATCTCTTTAGTAGCGCGTGCAACTGAAAGTCTGAGAGGGTGAGGAAGATAGTCACAGAAAACAGAACAAGAATCGACAACTCGACCCTCTGCTCACTCCTTTCCTGTAGGCCACTAGGCATTGCACTTAGAACTACAATAAGCATGTTAATGTTAATCTAACAGCGCCGGCGATCCACTAGCAACCCCCCCCCCCCCGCGCGGTGGTTTTGAAATGCCCCCGATTTCTGAGGTCTCAAGGTTAGCAAGTATGTATGTAAAACTCGGGCTTCTATTGGCTAGCGCTCCAACACATTGTACATGATGGGCTATGGGGCGGGACATCTCTAAGCGGTTGACCAATCGCAACAGAGCCGGCCAGCTAACCAATCAGAGCAGACTGGGCTCTGGTTTCAGACAGAGGGTGAAAAGAGCTGCTGCAGCACAGGCAGTATGAGAGAAAAATGGACTCTTTGAACATTACAGCATGTCACAGTAGAGGCACAACATCTTATAATGAAACCTGAAAATGATCTTTATAGGGCCCCTTTAAGTCTTAAGATGCTTAAACAGACAGTTGCTCAGTAAAACATGTCAGAGAGAATAACAATGGGAGACATTTTAGTGAAAAAACTAAAACCAGAAGCATAAATAGCTGCTTAAACACTGCTCAGACCATCACAGAAAGAAGCAGCATCTTTGTGGTGGCATAAACTCAAGCACCGGTCAGTGTCATAAAGTGTGTTGTCGGTTTGTTTAGAAAAGGCCTCATGGTTGTCATGAGCGTTGCCGTGGAAATGACATCATTACTGTCTGATAGCGGCCGGGTCCAGCTACCACAAAATAGCCGTCTTTTTCAACACCGTTTCCCTTTCCATGATATCCAGAGAAGACTACAGGCCATGCTTTTGAAATCTTACCCTCTGGTTTACTGAGTGTTCAATATGTGACCTCATGACTGAAGCAGCTTTTGCAACGTAATATCAATAGGACACTAAGTCTGTTTTAATTAAAGTTGCTCCTTTTGATCTGGTTTCCACCCGAAAGCTTCCTCTCAAAGTAATCCAGCAAATGCTGAGTTTCACTTTGAGCCTGGTTGTACATACGGGTTCATATTTTGAGTTCTGTGAGAAATGTTAAATTGGATTACTAGTCTAACCAGCTTCAGTGGCTCCAGGCTGTAGCTGAAACATATTCGTGTGGGAGGCAGGGGATGGTGCCATGATGGTGACAAGAAACCCCAAACTACAGTCAGATACACCTTGTGGTACTTTGGAGCCGTATTTTGGGAGTACTTTTAATATTGATTAATCTGCTCATCATTTTCTCGATGACTCATAATCGTTTAATCTTTACTTTGTTTGAATATATTTAGCATTTGCAATTTCTCCAAGCGCACAGCAATGCCTTAAATGTACTTGTTTTGTTCAAAGATATTAAATTGACTGTCTTTTATTACAATAAAAATAAGCACATTCTCAATTTGTTCGGCATTTTGGTTTAAAAAAACCCCCAAAAGAGATAAATTGATTATCCAATAAGTTGAACAATTATTAAAATTGAACCCTTATTTTAATTCCCTACACATATCTATAGTATAATTTCAAACATTAAATATACATTTGTGAAATGGAGATGTTAAATACATAAATGTACTTTTTAGCTTCCAAAACTATCTGTATTCATTTCATGGTCATAATGTTTGCCGTACATCAAATGACGTCTTGAAAACCAGTAAAAGGTTATTACCAAATGAAGGTATTTGTATTAGTTTGTCAAGAAGCTGTAGGCCATGAAAAGCAAATATCAAACAGAATCAAAGTGCCTTACGTTTTGAAGCAGACTGGCACAGAAACCTCCCGGCAGTCTGATTATTACAGCTCAGATACCTGGCATGAAATCAAACATTCCAACATTTTTTGAATAAGGGAAACATTTATGACCGAGAGGGCCAGCGGCAAGACGTTTGACCAGTGTTGAGGAGCAGTTGAGGCTTCTGTATTTCTGCCTGCGTGACTCATGTTTCACTTATCTGAATGACACATTGTCAGAAGTAAAGGATCGCGCTCCTTGGCTCTCCCAGAATCCTGTTTCCTCGCGGTCACAGCCCAGTCACACAAACCATACAAGGCGCGGTCATGATCAACATGGATGGGTGTTTCCTTTTTCACGTCCATTCCCTATTGTTAGTATCTGTTCCTTTTTTAAATCATTTATAACTCAATCATGCCTGGAACGCCCTGGAGACCTGATTCACAAATCCAAAAGTGCTTAAGAGTCCTTGAGCTCTCATTCTCCTGCGGAAGTACACCTACAAGATATGTCACTTCCTAAGACCTAAATTAAGGACACAATGAGACCGTTCCCTCTCAATAATAGCCGCCGTTAATGGTTATATTACTCTCAGGCCATTTCAGACGAGTCCCCATGGTGACTCTCATAGCAAGAGGCACTTGTAAAGCCATGCAAACTATGCAGAGGGTTAAATATTGAATGGTCTTCACTGAAGAATGCAGTGCAACCTATTCACACTTTAACTACTGAGGTTGACCGCCTCATTTCTTTAACGTGACCCAGAGAAGCTCCTTAACCTCCCCATTGAGAAGCCTGAAGGAATGGTTTACAGGTTAGGATCACATGTGAAGGCCGAGCTGGATCTAGAGAATATTTGACATTCTTGAGGAATGACTTGATTGATTCATTTACAGAACAGTGCCTTGAGCAGTGCATTGAGTTGGGAATTGATTGATGGTATCAGCTCTAGCTGTGAGCTCAACGTTACCTCTGTAGTTGTTTAGTGGATGATCTCAGGGCTGTAGATCTTGGATATATATTACAATGTAATGTCGGACCTTGATATTTAAGGCAAAAGGGTTAACATGATAGACTATTATCTTTTGAATGTGATCTTGTTTTTCTAGCATTATAAAGTAACTGTAAACCTTGGGAAACAGCCCTAGCTTTGTCCGAAGGTGAGCTCTAAAGCTTACTATTTGACACATTACATATAATCCCTCCTTACAGGACAAAGTGTCATCTTTGCACGTCTTGCACAAATGAAACGAGAGATAAACACGGTCATTATTATCGAGCTTTAAATGTCCTTGTAGGTGGATTCTTCTTACGAATTTACAGGGACAAGTTAGCCTTTATGCTAAGCTCAGCGACATACGGTATTTACCAAATAGACATGAGATCGGTATCAATCTTTAGGTCTGACTATTGGCGAATAAGCTTATTTTGCAAAACACTTTCAGAATAAGTGTTTCTCGATGAAAGAATTAAGAACCGTTGTGTTTCCATCAAGCTTGTGCTACTTGTTATTGTTTCTTGGCTACCACAGTGTTATATCTGGCACCAAGAGTGTGAACATGTGTATAGCTTTGTTTTGGGAACCACTGCTCCCGTAGCTTAAAAAGTTGTAACTGTTATGACTCGTGGAGCAGGGGTTTACACGGTTAATATGAGCGTCTGCACTTTCCTCTGACCAAGTTGCTCATTGTGGAACTCTGGGTCCTTGCCCGTTATATTTTTAGCCTATGTGTCATGTTTTCTTTACCGCTCTGAATGGCCTCAGTTTATTGTGAGTTACCGTTGATGGACTTACTTTGCGATCAGATATCACTCACTCAGTGGTTTCTGCTGGCTCGTCTGCTCCACATATTCACATGTTCCACTCTCTGACGGTTAGGGTGTGTTATTCTAGGTTCTCCAACTGTAACGGCTGTATATAGACTGTGACGTTGAGAGAAGCACCCCATACAGTATGTGTCAGAGCCGCTGCTACCAGATCATATAATCCTTTATACAAGGCAAGTTCGAAAATATCGCTTATTAGGGCAGTTTCTGATCACTTCTGCTCCAATTACGTGGTCGTTTTTGGTCATCTGGCTCCCCTAGAGTGTAGATGATGGACGCGTGGGGCTGTTGGTGCTCTGAAAGGGGATCTTTGTTTGGCCGTGTAAAGTAAATGCAGTGCTTCCCCTCCTTCCTCTGCTTTTAAGCCGTGACATGAAGCTGGTATAAGCTGCCCTTTTTGGACTCAGTTTTCAAATTGTACACACATGTGGCACTTTGGGACAGAGCTTTTTTCTGCTTTTTTGTTTTTTACAATATTTGTATTGAAGTTTTCAAATATAACGAACATTACACATACATAAAACGGTCAGTCTAGGTGGCAGATACAGTGTACAATCAAATGAATAGGCATGTAAATAATAAACACAGGTCAGTATACAGATGATACATGGATAACAAAGTACAGAAATCTGAAAGAATATGACATGGGCTCCTACACTTTATAATCTTATTCCCGTTGCCCCCCTCCACGCCCCGGTCTTTGGTTTTATTGATCATTACCAACATTCTTTTTCAAAAACTCCATGAAGCTCCCCCAGATATTTTCAAAAACTGCCAGCTTTCCTTTAATGCATGTAAGTGTTTCTAAAGCAACACATGCTGACAGATCCTTAATATATGTATTCATACTTGGTTTGTTACTTTGGGTCAGAGCTCCAAACTCTTATGAGGAGTTTTTGTGAATGAAGCTCTGCCACAGATCTTGGTTTTTGATCCCAAGTGATTGTGCGAACTGTGCTTGAAAGCAGCAGACGCATGGAGGAAAAATAATAAGGCTTCCTTGAAAATCCGCTGTCTAGACTACCCTGTTCTTACAGTATCCTGGACACCACTGTGCTGACGCTCTTTCCATCCAACGCTGATTGGATTTGCCCGCTCTGCAGGATTTAAGCCTGTCAGTTAGTTGCTCATCCTGTGTAGCTTCATAGGAATCAGTGGAGCTCTGAATCACCAGACGAATCACCAGACGAATCACCAGACGAATCACCAGACGAATCACCAGACGAGTCACCGCCGCTGCTCAGACATCCCTTTTCCAGTAGGCGTCATTGAATTTGTCCAGCGCCCGCTCACAATGGGCTGGAGATGAAAGATGTCACTGGAGGTCTCTGTTAGCACGACTCCTCTCTCTTCACCCTGTGTCCAACGGCCTCTTTGTGTCATTTTCACTGAGCATTAATAAGTTCAGTCAATACTTTGAGGGTCTTTTCATAACCCCCGCAAATACCAGACACATTTGACATTATCCCCACAGAGAAGAGAGTCAGTATGTGCATTACTTCAAAGCAGCTATTGTAAATATTTGTACACTGTTGCATGGCCTTTTGTGTGAAATGCAGATGCCATTTGCTGATTACTAACGAATCAAACTTACAAAGCAGAATATTGTTATTGTCATCATGGCACACAGCTGATGTCAGTTGTCATTATTCAGTCATGCTTTTTGTAATGGTTTTCAATTGGACATTAATCACTGGGGTGTGTCCGAGTAAGTGGATATTCAATTCTCTCCTCTTGAAGCAGGTTTCAGTTAGATGGACCTCCTCTTTGTGTATGCGCAGGCCACTCTGATCAAACATTAACTAGAGAACTGAAAGAGATTTTCCTGTGAATGGGAGTGACTGACTGAAGTAGCTGACTTATTTTATCCCTCCTCTCTTCAGTTTAGTCATGCAGAATAACATCTATCGTACCTGTTCTTAGTTCAGTAATTAAAATGGGAGGTGGCCACTTCTTAAAACTTGTATGTTCTTTCAAATGAAAAAGTTAGCACTGATTATTCGTACAAAGAACACCTCAGATTTTGCAGCAGAATTCCCTTCAATGGGCCCGTAAGCAGAGATAAACAGAGCCCTGTGTGTTTACTGTGCAAATACACCCCCTTACAAAACACACACACACACACACACACACACACACACACACACACCCCCCACAGCAGTGTTCTGTATTCTGGTTTACCTCGTATGGGCCCTTTACCTGTGAGAACCTCTCTGTTGCTCTGGGTCAGCTTCTCAACTCTCTCTTTCTCATGTTTTTCCACAGCTCAATGTTCGCGTCACCACCATGGACGCTGAGCTGGAGTTTGCCATCCAGCCCAGCACCACTGGCAAGCAGCTGTTCGACCAGGTACAGTCCCACCAGCTCTGTGTTGACCGTCCTCAAGCCACAGTGTTGACCTATAAATATGTTATCAATAGGGTTTAAAAGAAAAAAAAAAAAGTTTATTCCAACAGTTTTTGAATGGATACATTTGTTATAAAGAATATCAATACAAGTAAGCCCATTGAGTTCCAGTGGTATGGGTTGATAGATGGATAGATAGGTACTTTATTGATCCCAATTCGGGAAATGTTTGCATTGCAGCAGCATACAAAACACAAGGCAATGTACATAAGAGTAATTAAGACACAAGAAATAAACATTCCAAAAATATTTCAGAAATAAAATAGCATTACACATTTAAAAAGGTTTAAGAATATAAAACAAAAAATAAACAATATATATATACATGTGGAAAATATACAAATTTCCAGTAACAAATATAATGCAGGATATTATTGTGCAAGAAAGTATTATTTCAAAATGAAATAGAATGAATAGTTTTCTGTAGGTTATTCAAACAAAGTGTATTGTGTGAATCAGTGATATTAGGAGGTGCTGGTTGACAGTGGATTTTTCACCTTTTGGATAGAAAAGACCCTGTCCTTATGCTAATCTAAGCTAACCAATATCTGGCACCAGCTACGTAGTTAACGCACACACATTGGTGTGGTATCTATCACTCCCTTTAACTAATGTTGGTTGATTTATCCGAGCAGTCTGTGTAAGGAAAGGAGCAAGTGTCTGCTCTCGTTATCATCCCTCCAAAGCTCTTTCCATTCATTACATCCAGGTCTGAACAGTTATCTCCTACAGACAGAGATTACAGGAGCTTTCTGCTTCAAGTGTCCTTATCAGTCTCTTTGTTCACACTGAGGTTCAGGGGTTATTATAAATGGCTTCCTCCTGTAATGAAAAATGGCAGCTTAACAAAAGTGAACAAAGATAACTTCAGACATTTATTAAACTAAATATGAATGGCATTATTGAATGAAAGCAGTGCAGAGTAAAAGGTGTGGCCACGATGTAATGGAAATAAAAACAATTTCCGTCACCTTTTTAAGGCAAGGTCACTCGTGTAACACATTATATAAAGTTATCAAATCAAAGGTTGAGACATATTTGATATTATCAAATTATCCCGCTGTCATTTGAGCTCAAACTGATAGTTGGCTCTTTGATTAGGTGTGTGTTGAGGATGTGGTTATGTAATATCTAAAAGTGATATTATATTCTCCATGACCTTTGTGGCTCCTGTCAATACTTTTAAGCGAGGAATTTTAAGTTTGCTCGTTTCCTCTTGTTGTAAAATTGTATTGTGAAACTCCGTCGCGGAAATCCAAATGTATGACATGCAATTAGCGTGAGCTCCTCTGAGGCTGTATGACAGCATCGGGGGAGGAAACACATTGTTTAAACAACTTCCTGTATAACTCGTTTTTCAATAGCAAGTGTAGCCAACTATGTGTATTGTGCCTGCATGTCAAGGGGTTCAGCCTTTGTGTCGGGAACATTTCAGGTGAAAACATCTGAATATAGCCATGAACAATATCCCCAAAATATCAACATCTTCATTCAAAATGGTTTGTATTGTATGTGATATTGATGCCACTGGTGTGAATGGATGCCCTTTGGTTAGTTTTGAACAGATCAGCACTATGGATACTTAGTTTTGTTGACAGTTAAAGCTGCTGATTTGTTTTTAGAAAGGAGTAGCTGAGGAAGACCCAGATTTCGCCTTTGACATCTCCCTATTTATAGGGGATGGTGAATTCCCCCGGCTACTTGTTAGAATGGCTCTCAGTAGGGGCGTGCCACAGATGATCCCTCTCTCCCTGTGATAGTGTCAGGGACAGTTCAGTGCTCTATTTGAGTTCAAACAAGATACAATTGACTAATTAGGGGCAAGGGAAACTTCCCACCTGATGAGAACATATACAAAACAATCTTTCTCCACTTCAATCCTTAGTGCAGATTAAATGTTTTATTTCATTCTCTGAAGTTGTTCTTGTTTTAGTAGATTAATTACCTTAATCTTTCATTACTTGAATAGGTTACTTATGTTTCTCTGTGCCTTGGATTTCTTTTTCCTTTGATACGGTATGTTGTAAATAATATTCAACGTTTTGGACAAGGGTTTTGAAGCCTTGAGTATGACATTTTGGCCTCCGCCATCTTGTTTCTTTGCAACCTAATGCCATTTTTAGACAACCAACATTTTACATTCAACTAAAAGCATATTAGAAATGGGAACATGGAGAGCGCACAGACCAAATAACACCGGAGCAATGACCTGTCAATCACAAGTTTGCTGCTAAATTGGCTATTTTATTCAAGATAATGCCACAATTTACGAAATTACCGTCATCATTTATTGAGGATAACATGAAACAAGCATTTGGGTCAAAAATGTTTTATGGTATAATAATTCAAGTGAGAAATAGTTTCGTAGACTTTAAGACAATGTGACTTCATTCATTTTGCAACTAGTGGAGTCGCCTCCTCCTGGAAGTGAAAAGCACTTTAGCATTGGCTTCACTTTTCAGACTGGTTTTAGATTTCCCAGTTAAATTAAAGATCGATATATGAAATCTGAGCAGCTGTTCACTGTCTGCATTTTGAATTCAGCTGACATTTTTCGGTCGTGTCTGTCAGCATCCTGATTTAGTTTTAAACGGTTGCTTTGGCAGTAATCGGCTGCAAAGACGCAAGCACACTCTCACAGTTTTGACAGCTTCAGTGGAAATGCGGAGTAACAGCACTGAGCTCATTTCTCATCATAACCCTCGTAAAGAACAACTCCTGCCACTCCCCTACACACCTTCACACAGTTTCACTTCCATAAGACACTCCACTGCTGCTGGTTTCATTTTGACTTCAGCCGCCATTACAGGTGTCGTTTACAGTAGATGTTCTGGTTAGTTCTGTCCGTCTGTTTTGGTGATCTCTCCGAAGTTAATGTGGTTACAAAGGCTGTCAGCCTCAGACTGGTTTAGATCCGTTCACAACAGGAAAAGGGTCGATGGCTGACATCTGAAAACATGAACTGAATAATCTGGTTGACAGGTGCCAGAAGCAAAATATGAAACTAGTTCTCTTATAAACCCAACCCACATGTCAAAGCCACATTCAAAATCTGCCTGTTCAACCAAAGAGAGGGAACATATTGCATCATTCTGTGCTGGAGTAGTGTAGCAGAACTGTTTTTGAATATTACAATCTTTGTCAAACTCCTTTTTACTGTTCAGCCGCAATAATGTGTGGTTTGACAGTAATACACGCTTTTTCTTTGGGCCAGTTGCCCCCTCAAAACCACCAAACACACTCCTTCATCTTTGTTCTGGGCGAACCCCTCCCTTCCCCTCCTGAGTCGCTGGAGTACTCCACGTTATTCAGCCCCGAGGATGTAGTGAATACTGCTCCTTCAGCCCAGTGGCATTCCTCACTTTCACCACAGAGCCTGAGCGCCCATAAACCAGGAGGAGAAACTCTCACTCTTTCAGATCGCTGTAACGCTGCAGACTGAAGTCATGCAAACTCTTCCTATGTGGCACTGCAACTGGTGCTACTCCAACCTGAAGCGGGTCTGAAGAAGCGGGTCGAGAGAGGTTTAGATCTATCTATTAAGGATGTCACAAGAACTAATTCTGCGGTACCAAGTATATGTCAAAATTCGGAAAATGTGCCGGTACTTGTTTTCTACTTTACATCAAAGCACTGATACTGATGTGGTATGATTCTTTATAAGTCTTAAATGTATCTTGACGTGACCCTGCTGAGATACACCTTTTTTTATTTGGGTTTTCTGGGTAATTAAACTTACTTTGAGTGCATATCTCAGTTGTTAGTAGCTTTTAGCATCAGTGTACATCAGCCCGTCATAGCAACACATTAAAGTCAAGGCAGCATGCCAAAGCAACCTGCTGCGATAGTTTACTAAACCTGCGTCCCCACATTCAGATGTAATCCTCCTCTAATGAACTGTACTATTTTCAGTATCCTTTGCCAGCCTTTGCTCATACCATGTACACAGCATGTTATTAAAAACTAGTTTATCTATTTGTGAAATGAACTACAATGTTGCTAAAGGTTAAATAGTTACCTCCTTGTCAGAATGTTCAGCAGCTGTACCCCTGAGAAAATGCTTCATTTATCTGAATGGTAGCCCACTCTGTTTTTCTGCGTATCACTCTGTAGACCCCGAAGCGAAACCCCCATGAAAGGGCTGGTTGTTTTCTGAGTCCTTATGAGTTCATTACAGGTGAGATGCAGCCTGAAGTGCTCTCTCGTTTCACCCCCCCCCCCCCCCCCCCCCCCTCCTCCTCTGCTTGTTGTTGTCGCACAAAAAACAATCTATCAGAAAAGTCCCCTAAATCAAAGCCATTCATTTTCACTCCCACAGGTCAGCCTGCCCTGCATTGGCCACTAAAAGCGGGGGCAGTTTGATTTGAGTTTTAACCCTTGCTGGATTTTGCAATTGGGAATTTGCTTGGCTTGAGTGCCATTTAGTTGATTCATACTTTTTCCAGGCAGCCTAACACCTCACCTGGTGACTGGGTGGGGAATTTAGCAGTGATTTGTTCAAAAAGGGCCCGGCTCAGATATTGTCGCACTTAACAGCACACTCACAAACACATGAGATGATGCTGCTGTTGGAAAAATCGCTCTGCCTCTCTGAAGGCCACAAAGAGCCTCTGGTCGTTGAGGTTTTTCCTCTGAAACCCAGTGGAAAATGGGAACTCCTTCTGCAGCACAAGTGATTATTTCAGAAGTAAGTTTTTGACTTTTTTGCCTCAGCTGCACAGTCAAAAGAGGGCTGCAAAAGTCTTCAAATCTTGCTGATCTTAAAAAGTGTTTCCAGTGCGGTTGAAATTAAACCAGGCTCATAATCTGTCCTTCAGACGTTAATAATGAGCAGCAGTTCTGGCGGTTGCAGTTTTGCCAGAAAGTAACAGCAGCCTCCCTCTCGGTCTGTTCCTTGAGTCAGAGACAGGATGCTGGTCATGCAGCACGCCCTCCTCATACAGTATCACTCAGCGGTCAAACAATAGGGCCACTCTGTTGAAGACCGGCCCTCGTTGGCTTGTGTGCTGCGGCATATTGCAACAGAAAGAGATGTGAGCTAAGTGTTACTTCAAGTACAGAAAAGAGTCTTAATGTAGCAGTTTTATTAACAAATCTTACCATAACTATTTATTACCCAAAGTTACATTTGTGCTCATTTTGTGTTGGTTTGTTTTTCCAGATGTTGGCTCACAAGCTTAGCTTTATGTAGTTCTTCATCTTAAACCAAGGCCTCCAATCTGGGACTATTTTACATAGAATTGTTAATACTTAAGATGTTGGTCGGATGAATCAAGCAATTTGAATATAATAATTGAAATTATGGATAAAAAAAACAGCTGACTTTGATAAATAAGCGTAGTCTTATCTGATTTGCCTTCTGAGGATCCATCGTGGACTCTTGATAAGATGCATCAAGACCTTGTTTTAGTTCAAGTCTATAGCCGGTGATTGTGTATTTAGAGGAAGGTTTTGAGATGAATTCCACTGTGATATTTCTGACCAATGAGAGGACAGCTTGCTTGTTTGCCCATGGATTTGTTTACAACTCCTAAACGGCAATCAAGGAGTAAATGCAACAATTATATCAAATTAGTCCAAACAAAGCAAACAACACCGAGGTCTGAGAACACCCGCAGTGACGGTGGTAACCATCCATGAGACAATCTGGCTGTCTGGAAATATATTTGCCAAAGTGCTGAGGAGAACAATCGTGTGGTGTTTTTTTAAGAGTGTAATTTTATTTGTTTTGGCTGTAGTTTACCGTTTAAATCATTACTGTAGCCACGTCCATCCTCAGGCCTGTGAACGTGTAACACTATGAGGGAAGTGAGCAGATTAGGTACCTGAGTATGCCACCTTAAGGTTGATCGTTTCACAACTCCCTGCTACACTGGGATAAAACTGGTAGTGATTCATTCAAATGTATTGGAAACATTGAACTCCCTAATTGATTTTTGAGGTGTGATCTCTAAGTGTTGACTACTACTGTACATCGTTATCTCGAAGTCCGTTTTCCTAGAAGAGCAGTTAATGCTTGGTTAATTCTGAGAAGAAAATGTGAAATGTCCTTTTATCTATCTAGGTGATGTGGAAAACTGACGTTAAGGTTTTCAAAGTGTCGGTTTTAGAGCATATACGATTATACGATTGACAGAAAAACAATCAGAAACTATTTGAAACATCAATTCATTGTATCAGTCTTTTTTCAAGCAGAAATTGTGCAAAAGGGCATTAATATCTCAGGTTGCAGCTACCCAAAAAAAGGACTTACTACAATTTGTTGCTAAATAAACTGACTCCATTTGGTGACGTCAACTTGGGATCTGAGAAGTTGTGATTTGACACTTTTTTTCACACAGTTCAGTGTACAGTTAAAACAGTTGTCTTTTTACATTTTATAGACCAAACCAGTACTCTTCATAAAAATAATCTTCAATCTTTTCCCCTTTCTCTGTTCAGGTGGTGAAAACCATCGGCTTGCGTGAGGTCTGGTACTTCGGACTTCAGTATATGGATAGCAAAGGTTACTACACTTGGCTAAAACTGGACAAAAAGGTAAGATCTATCTCTAAAAATAGATTTTTTTTGTTTTAATTGTGTCATAATAATCCGTCTATCTTTTGAATGCTCAAGTTATTATATTAGTGTTATCAGATCATTAGGGTAGGAGGAAAAACAAGTCCAACGTGATATAATACTTCCATCATTTAGTCATTAATCATTATAATTGTAAATACTGGGAAGAATTTGACCACACAATGTTATTCATACTGTCACGCCATTTATTAAACAATATAGGTTGAGTATAGGTTGTTACCTACTGTATGACGATACCATCTGGGTTATGGTTATGCTCCCTGGTTAAATAACAAAGCGTTGAGCTCTGCTGTTTGTTTTCCAGTCAATCATTAGCCCCAGTATTATAATATGTTTATATTTGTCCAACTACAACATACTGTAGCTGCTGCTTTCGTAGTTTTCTGTGTCCACAAGATGAATGAGCCAGAGGATTTATTTATTATTTGTCTCTTGAGTAAACAGAGGTTACAGTACCTTCACTGGCTGTTGGTCATGAAGCTGATCCCAGACGTGTTTAATACGTCATGCAAAAAGGAAATCAGCCAGAATAATGACGTTGGGACTGCAAACGAGCAGAATTGCCATTTTTGTATCACAGTTTCTAAAAGATGTCAGAACCCTTGCAGCATTTTAGACCTTTTGGTTCTGCATTTAGAATTTTCTGGAATGTTTTCAGATCTTAAAGAGTCGTACTTCATACTGTATGGTAAAATAAAACGAAAAGTTTTGGCTTCAGAGGGAGTTGTGGGAACTGATAAACTACCTCAAGTGATGTCACCTGAGTCATCATGGGTTGGTTCTGATGCATCAATTTAGATCCTTTTTGCATTGTGAGTTCGACAATGTTATAAGAGTGAGATTCTTAATTGTTGGAGTACAAAATAATAATATGTTTATTTATTATAGCACCTTTCACAGAAATAGAATCCACAAGTGTCGTTAAAATGTCGACCACAGAAACATGACTACAATAACCACCTGAGGCAGAAATGTAACGCCAACATAAAAACAAACCACGTGGAGTCCTACAAATACAAACCAGACTCTACTGGCTCAGATGCTTCATAGTGCAACATTGACCACAGACTATTAAACATACAGGGATAAGATAATGACTGTTTTTGATCTAACAATGATTTCCTAAATTAAACAAATGTTGGAAAACACACATATGAGAAGACACTTCAAAAGTCGTCTATTTTTTCTTTATAATCATAAGCAAGGGTAATTGAGAGAGGGTGAAGCCTCAGTCAGCTGCAGTAAACGGTTCACTGAGTGCTGACGCTGCGCGGCTGCACAATGCCTCTCAAACTGGAATATTCCCAGCCCCCATTCTCTCCATCAAGACCGCTCGGTTCCTGTTTTTAAATGAGTGGAAGAGGCACATTGTGTGAACACTTACTGTAGCCCAGAGTCATTCAAGTGTATTTCCACTAACCGATTGTGGTAGATCCCCTTTCAGTTAGTGCAGAGCAGCTATTAAACTGCGGAACTGGAAGCTGTTTCCATATGTATTAACAGTGAGACAGCCAAGTACTTAATTGTGTCCTTGGCTTTTATTATTTTGTAGCAAAAACGGGTTTAAAAGTCACATTATATACAAAGACATTTATACTATTAAAACAGAACCAGCTGCAAAGCAACCAATGGACACTGAAAGTGACATCTCTCAGCTCGGCATGAGAGGATATGGACATTTCATGACAGGATTATCTTGGCAAACATAATCACAGTTTACAGTATTATTCAGATGATCATCAACATATGCATACAACTCTTAACATGGCACTAAAAAAGAATGTAAAATCAATTTTTTAAATGTATCAAAATCACTTTAAATTAAATATTCACCAAAAGGCCACGCAATTATTTCTGGATGAACAAATCCTACATGATTGTTAATATACTTCTTTACCATGTTAGCAAACTTAAGAGTCTCATGTGCGTGTATATTCACGTTAACCTGAGTATGGAAAACCACCACAATCAACGTCTTGTGAGGGTTTTATAATGTTATCTGTAATACAATTCTATTTTTGCCGTCCTAACTTCTAGCCAATAAATACCCTGGCAAAAACAGCCTGTAACATGGGGAATTCATTGTTTTATTTCCTGTGTTTTTTTTGTATTGTTTTGTTACTGAATGTTCCTAAAATCTGTCGTAATTCCTCCCCAGGTGTCGTCCCAGGACGTGAAGAAGGAGAACCCGCTGCAATTTAAGTTTCGGGCCAAATTCTTCCCGGAGGACGTGTCCGAGGAGCTGATCCAGGACATCACGCAGAAGCTGTTCTTCCTGCAGGTGAAGGAGGGCATCCTGAGCGACGAGGTGTACTGTCCCCCGGAGACGGCCGTGCTGCTCGCCTCGTACTCCGTTCAGGCCAAGTTTGGAGACTACAACAAAGAGGTGCACCAGCCCGGATACCTGCTGTCCGAGCGCCTGCTGCCACACAGGTGAGAGAGAAGCTCTGCTGCTGTGTTAACACCCACATCACAAGGGAAGATGTAATGAAGTGAAACATTTGCCGTATTATACTGATGTTATTAGCTTTGGCACTGGAAGGAATAACGGTTGTTGCATCATGTCATTATTTAATAAAACATTTTACGGGAAGGGACTAAATACTTCAACAGTGACAACTGGAAGCGAAAACAAACAAACAGGATTACGTTTCAGGGAAAAAACCGCAGCTCAAATATGCTGTCAAGTACATGATGATTTTTTTATCTCCTGTATCTTGACATGTTGAGTTTCTAGAGGTATTTCTGTTATTCACTGTGTATTGTGACGATGCTGAGGTTGTCGCAATCTCCTGCATTGTTGCTGCAAAAAAAGAAAACTGTAGGAAACACAGGTTGCTTCAGATAGTTTTATTGTATCTGTCATGGTTACAAAATGCTTTTTTTAATCCGATATTAACATTAAGTCTGCATCGCTAGGATTATTTCCATCATCAAAGTAAAAAAAATTCTAATTTAAGAACGCATAATGAAGAAAGTTAACATGAGTAAATTGGGTTATGTGGTTATGTAGGTGTCAGTCTTTACTTCAAGCGGCTGGAATGCCAGCAGCACACACCCTTTTGCACCTTCTCTCAACCCGGAATTTGCTCAATGCGATTCTTGCATGACAATAGAGCATTACGTTACCTATTAAAGGGGCCCTATTATGCTATTTTAGAGGTTAGTATTTCTTTTCAAAAAGCTCTTTCTCATACTGCCTGTGCTGCAGCACCTCTTTTCGCAACCTGTTTGAAACCAGAGCCTAGTCTGCTCTGATTGGTTAGCTGGCCGGCTCTGTTGTGATTGGTTAACCGCTTAGAGATGTCCCGCCCCTTAGCCCATTACGTACAATTAGGGCCGCTCGATTATGGCAAAAATCATAATCTCGATTATTTGGGTCAATAATTGATATCACGATTATTAAAAACGATTATCCATTTACTTTGAAAACATCAATTTATTGGAGAAAAAAAAATGTGAACAGTATGTTTTTAACAGTTGATTACCCTGAACTTTAAGTATAATTCAACTGAAAAACCAATACAATTTTTTTTTTTATAATAATAATATAAAAATAATCGTTTTATTTCGATTACGTTGTTTTCGTAATCGTTGCAAGCCATAATCGTAATTACGATTAATTGAGCAGCCCTACGTACAATGTGTTGAAGCGCTAGCCAATAGAAGCGAGAGTGTAACATAGTGATGTCACTATGTTATGGAGGTAAACAAAGGAGTCCAATGGAGGAGTTTGAGGCAGGATTTTAGCCTTTACAAACCATTTACAGTTACAAACGACTTTATGATAAACTACAGGAAAGAGAACATCCAAAAAAGATGAATAGGGCCTCTTTAAACAAGTAGATGTTCTTCTCTGTTTAGTGATGTAGCTGACCTTTTCTGTATTCTTCTGTCTTCCTTCAGAGTCCAGGAGCAGCACAAACTCTCCAGAGAACAATGGGAGGAGAGGATTCAGGTGTGGCACGAGGAGCACCACGGCATGCTGAAGTGAGTGTGTGTTTTTATATAATCTCACTGAGTCAATAAGTATGGATTTTAAATGATGATAACTGAATGCTGTGTATCCTTACAGGGAGGACGCTATAATGGAGTACCTGAAGATCGCCCAGGACCTGGAGATGTATGGAGTCAACTACTTCGACATCAAGAACAAGAAGGGAACCGAGCTGTGGCTGGGAGTGGACGCTCTGGGACTCAACATTTACGAGAAGGACGACAAGTAAGCGCCTTGTTTGAAACTCTGCTGTTAGTGTCTGTTCCTCCTGCAGTCACTGTGACACAGAGCTATACTGGATGAGCATGTCTGAGCTTCATCACTATTCCTGTTCCTCTGCAGACAGAATGACATGAATAGCAATGAGGGCCAAATGAATACAGTCTAAGGGAGGAGTATCTCCAAAGACACGGACAAATAACTCGGCAGTTGCTTTTGTGTCTCTTCATTGTCTGTTCTTTTGCAGATTTGAGCTGAGATGATCTCTTTTTATCTTAAAGTTGTGAAGTAGACATATAGATAACCTTTATTTAATAAGGGGAAATCCATTCAGAGCAAAGCTTCCCTAATAAGCAGTTAAACAATTCAAAGGGTTAAAGCAGAAACACAACCTAGAACAGAAGCATTTATATGAAAAACATTGTTTTTAGAAGCTTAAACTGTTTTAGAAATGACAAAAAAATGTATAACTAAAGGCCATTTTGAAGCTGATTCCACCTATGAGCAGTTTTTCCAGTTACGTATTCATACATGGGATATCCAATTTTTGCCGTTGGTGCATATAATTGTGCATGTGTCACCGTTTCATGTAATTACATCGTATAAATAGGTCTTTTGTTCACACTTCTCTACTTATAAAGGTACATTTATTCCTCTACATACCCCTGAAGCACAGAGTATACGTTTGTGTGCCATTTATACTAAAGATTATTTACATAAAATCCCCGCTATACAGTACACTTGCTGACCTTATTTTTCCTATTTTGTCTTAGGTGTCCCGTTTTAGAGTAAATGGTGGCTTTAACCTCAGACTTGTCTGTACTTGAGTGTTCTTCTCCTGTCAATCCACAGGCCGTATGAAAGGGAAACATTTCTCTTTGTTAGTTTTCATGATTGTGCCATCCAGCCTGTCCTTGGTTGTGATTGCCACTTTGTATGTAGGGCAAGACAGTTTGGGAGGTAATCACTGTCTTTGTGGTGAAGTGAGTCTCCCGGGTCCTGGCCTTATCTGAAGGGGGTCACTGCAGTGAAGTGTGTTAAAGGAGCACTTCATCCCTGGTGCACTGACCCTGAGCTGGAAATCCATCCAGCTGTTCTGCTCTGGCTGGGTTTATTGTTCACCACCAGATTGTGGCTTCTCCCATGTTCAACTGGCTGCTCAATGTCGAGGACGCTTGCTTGGTAGCACATGTACCTCCGAGTCACTTGCTTCAGAAGCGAGGCAACAATCCCTCCTTGACTCGGGAAAACGAAGAATGGTGGAACAGGTGTGCAGGTGTGCGTCATATGCGAGGCCCCGCCTTAAATGGAGCGCGATTTCCGCCAAAGGAAATTGGTCCGTGCGCAAAGCATTGTGGGGATTTTAAGACCACGGAGTCTACAACATGTGCAGCCTCGAAATTTCCCGCAACGAAGTACGCCGGCCTCTGTAGATTTCCAAGGATCCTGGACATTGGAACAGTCCTTCGGCGGCACTCGATGACGTAGCATCCTTGAAATAGTGGCTCTGGAGCAGCCTTCCTCGACATAGAGAAACACCCTGTGTCTATTGAAAGCGGTGTGGTCTACTTTGTTAGTGGGAGAAATGAAAGAGGAAGTTGCTTAACCTTTATTTGAACCTTTGATTCTTTCCGTGTATGAGCGTCAGAAGTCTGAATGATTTAATAACTGTAACTGCTATTGTCTTAAAGTTCATCCAGTCTCTCATTTAGCCTTATTATATGTTCGCTGTGGTTTTAAGAGCGAGAAACCCCTTTAAACAAAGCCATCTGTGTGAGTTTGTCTCTTTATGTGCTCCCTGGGATCAGCAAAGAAAGGCCTCTCCTCCACGGTGCCCTCTGTCGTAACCATGGCTACGCCGACTGGTTTTTCAAGCTGTGCCGCACTTAAGAATGTGAGGCTAACCTACAACGGAGAGTGGCCGGCCCACAATACAACAGTGCAGCCGAGGCTCACAGTCTGCTGCCGGTTTAACTCCTTAGGCGCTCCTGCTCTGCTACACACAGCGCTGCTCACTTTAGAGGACATACTTTCTTCTCAATTGAATTCACTGTCAATGCCAGACATCTAAATCACTTATTCTTTCTTTTATTTATCTGCTTTTTAAAGGATTTAAACACTTTATTTGTTAAATGCACAATTGCTACAGCATAGGTTTTTGCAATGGGGATATTGAGTCTCAAGCTCCTCCAACATTCAACTTACTTAACATAAAGTAAAATAGATAAAATAGTTAAAAGAAAAAAGTGTCAATTGTTGATTGTGGCCTAGGGGGAAGAGTCACTTGTTCTGATTTTGGATTTGCATTTAAAAAACAGTTTTTAGTTTTTATCTGAAATGGAAATAATAGAAACAATATTTTTTTACTTTAAAGTGACTTTGGTATCTAGCTCCCAAAACGTGCCAGATATACGATTTTTGACAATTGAAAAAAGGCAAACACTCATACAGTAGGTTTCAGCTTTTCAAATGTTAGGATTGGCTGTTTGTTTTTTTAGAATTAACTTAATATATTTGGATTTTTTACATTTTTTAGTGACGTTTCCCACTATTTAGGAAAATATATAGACCAACCGACCGATGGATTCATTAAGAAAACAACTCAATTATCGATAAACCTCAGTTTATTGTCTTGTTTGGTCTATAAAAAGTCTGAAAATAGTGAAAATTGTCCATCAAAATCCAAGTTTATGCATTCAAACGTCTTGTTTTGTAAGTCAACAACCAAAAGATATCCACTTTTATGATATAAAAATCCTTTTCTGCCAAATTTCAAGGCAAGGCAAGTTTATTTATATAGCACTTTTCAACACAAGGCAATTCAAAGTGCTTTACAAAAAATGAAAGACATTAAGAAAATGGCATTTAAAATCAGTCATCAAACTATAAATCACTTGTGAAAATAGTTGGTGGTAATTTATTGGTATATTTTTGTATACATATTACAATTATAGATATATATATATAGAGCCATCATTATAAGACTTTCTAATGAACTCCAGCGACATGTTCACCAATCGCAGTGTCTCAAATGTTATAACCCGCACCGATACAAAAATATTTTCTACTAACATGAATCCATTGATGAAACCAGCAGAGCTTGAACTAACACCAAATTCTTATAGAAATATTCACTCGCTGAGATAACTTCCACATTGTTTGTGTCAGGTCAGTAATTGAGAGAAATTCCTGTTCAGGCGGTGTGGTTTCACAGCTGAGTTTCGCTGCGATCCTTTCTGGATTACAACACCTTTCTGGATTTACAGTGCGACTCTGTGTTGAACTGAACGAGATTGGCAGCTGTTCACTTTGTCTGGCACAATAGAGAGAGAGCCACACCCCAGATTCATCGCTCGTACTCAAACTGTGGATTCAGAAATCAAGCGAGAGATTTATTTTAAAATGACAGTATGCTGCATTGATCAAAATAAAGGATTTACTTTGTGTCTGGTTATGTCTACATTACACTTGAACTATCCGTGTTACTGTAATAAATAGGGCTGCAAAATGTAATCAATATCATTATTAATTAATCTGGGCATTGTTTTGATTGTGCAAAACCCAAAGATATTAAATTAGCTGATTTATATGACAGAGAAGACAATCCTCATTTGGAAAGCGAAAACCAGAGAATATTTGACTTTTTTTCTATTTTTATTGAAGAATAAAAGTCCAGAGATAAAAAGCCAAAGCATAAATACATGGCTTTGGATCAGATTGTTTTTAATTTGGTCTAACATTGGTCTGTAAAGATACCAAAGCTTTTGGCCTTTTTAAAATGAATATATGTATATTTTGTCTCTTTTTAGAATCACAATCAATAAATAAACCCTCTGTTTGCCCTTAGTATAGTATGAGAGTTAAACGTTTGTGTTCATGTGCTCTCTTCCTCAGATTGACCCCAAAGATTGGCTTCCCCTGGAGTGAGATCAGGAACATTTCCTTCAACGATAAGAAGTTCATCATCAAACCCATCGATAAAAAATCTCCAGTGAGTAAAAAATCTCCAGTGAGTACAGCATCAGCCGACCGAAGTTCTCAAGCATGCTGACATTTCTAATCCCAAAATCCTTCTTTTAAAATCTCTCTTCTCCTTTACCATCTTCTCCAAGTTAAAAGTTCTTGTTTCTCTTTAGATATAATCAAGCTTTTAGAGCCTATTACTTTGCTGTATTTGCTTCTACTTAAAGGTGGGGTAGGTACGTTTGAGAAACCGGCTCAAGATCGCTAGAATTTGAAAATACACAATCGGAGAAAATCTGCCACTTCCTTATAGAGCCCCTCCTCCAACACACACGAACGCGCACATGACCAATGAGGGCACGAGATAAGTTTGTGCACAGATGGAAGGCTGACAGGCAGGTAGGCCATCCAGTTATTTTAGCCGGGCCGGTTAAAATGATTGGTCGTGCTTTTTACAGTACTACGGCTTCCACAGATGACATTTTTTTATGGATTTTTTGTCAAAGCACTTCAAATATTCATTGCTATCGGGATGTTAAGAGCATTCCATGGAATATAACAAAAAGTGTATCTCGAGCCGGTTTCTCAAACTTACCTACCCCACCTTTAAGCCTGTTTTACCTGAAGCATCGTGTGTCTCTGTAGCGAGAGACGTTAGACATATCTTCAGTGTGATCTAGCATACAGAAAAGCCACTGCTACTTACAGGCAATGCTATTAGTGATGGACCCCAACACACTAAAGTCTATACCTTATCTGTGTAGCTCAGTCCCTTAATAAGTGAAGCAGTCTTTACTGTTAGTAGCAGGAATCTGTTTTAACATTTCCCTAAACTTCTCAGAGTTTCTACTTCAGTCTTTCATCAGGCAGCTGTTTAACTTTTGATCTCCCTCTCCCGTCTGCTTCTTCTTCTTCTCTAAATGTCAGGACTTTGTGTTCTACGCACCGAGGCTGCGCATTAACAAGCGCATCCTGCAGCTGTGCATGGGGAACCATGAGCTGTACATGCGCCGCCGCAAGCCCGACACCATCGAGGTGCAGCAGATGAAGGCCCAGGCCCGAGAGGAGAAGCAGCACAAACAGATGGAGAAGTACGCAAACGCCCCGACACGTGTAGAGAGAACATTTGAGAAGCTGGGACTTGCAAATGTTTGTCATCTTTTGCGTAACAAATTACTTGAAAGTGGTAGTTTAACCTCTTTCTGAACCAGCTTTACGAGTGGCAGGTAGTTTGAAAAGTGTGGACTCTTACATAGTCAATACAAAACAAACTGACATGTTGCCATATGCAAAACCCGGGGGTCAAAAAGGACACTTTATTCATATTATATATTACTTAGTACATAAGAGGGCAGTATGACTTGTCAAGGATTGTTGAGGATTTGAGTGCAAACATTTTAAACATACCCGTGAGTTGCAAAACCATGAGATGATCCCACGTCTTGCAGATGTCATTCTCCCAGACACTTTCAATCCATGCACTTCTGTAAATTGAGACCTCCATTCACTGGGCCATAAAGCAGCATTCCTTCTCAAGTATGGGAAATCAGCTTGAATTGGCTGAAGTGAAAGTGAATGCAGTCTCTGCTCACTGTCTGCCTCGTACAGCTGTTCAAACACAGTGATGTAACACGGAGCAGACAACACAGTAAATACCAGCGTGTGGACCATTACATCCCCAGCAGACAGTTAGGATCCACACACACACACACACGCACACACGCACACACACTCTGGGCTGGTGTCCTAAAACTGTTTCTAGATGGTTTGTTACAAGTCCCTTAAGGTGTCCAATGTAATCATAATTAACCCCTGAGGGAGATCTCAGGTTGTTGCTGCAGCAAAAGTTATGCAATAATTAACAACAAAGCTGAAGAACTAAAAGGACAATCTAGCTCTCCTACAAAAATTATTAACCCGTTGAAGTTTTTCATATACGTTCAAACCTTTACATTTTTAAATCCACTGTAGATATCAATGTAAATACAATGCTAATTGAAGAGTGAATGATTAATCAGTAACTTGCTGCAGCTCTACTTTTTACTTCTGAATAGGCTTTGATGCTTAAATGAAAAAAGTTTGATAATCCACTTATCATCTAAAGTCGTTTATTGGCAAAAAAACACTCTTAATTATCTTAGTTAACATTTTCAAATGAAAGAATATGCATCTTTTCTCCTCAGCTGAAAACATTGCTGCTACCATTATGATAGTAAATAGTAGTAATAATTTAAGCAAAAATGCCAAATATTCCTTGAAAGTTTTTTCTCAAATGGGATTACTTCCTGGTTTTGGTTTTGTTAATTTTTTTAATCAATCTGTTTGAGATTTTAAATTGGGCCTAAGGGGATTTTGGCAGGTATTTCTCTCTATTTTCAGAAATGTTATGGACTACTAAACAATGAGTCAAATAATCTTTTTGTTATAAGAATTGCTAGTCGCAGCCCTAATGTAAAACCATTAAATAATTCCTGTTACTGATGACTACACTGACATCCTTCAGCTCTCTAGCAGCTGTTTCCACTCCACCATTCACAGGATCGTATTGAAGCAGTTAAACGGCCCCACACGGTCAAACTGAGAGAGAATACTATTTACACGTTGCATTTACTGTATGTGACCATGCCTGATGTAGCAGTGATGGAGCCGCTTGTGCAATCACGCTGTGAATCTGGGGCTTATGTGGGGGTGGGGGGGGGGCAGACCCTGTCGTTTGTCAGCCGTTATACTCTGCGTCCAGCATGTCAGCTCACGGCGGCTGTGTGTTATCTGCAGGGCCCAGCTGGATAACGAGAAGAAGAAGAGGGAGGCCATCGAGAAGGAGAAGGAGCAGATGGAGCGAGAGAAGCAGGAACTGATGATGAGGCTGTACCAGTTTGAGGAGAAGACCAAGAAGGCAGAGAAAGGTGAGGCGGCTTCGATATCACTTAACCCTTTTGTGAGGCATTGAGTGTGTGTGTACATAGTTAGCATGTGTGTGAGGTGGGGGGAGGGAAACGTGAGGTTATGTAAGCAGGTTATTTGTTTTATCAACAACGTTTGTGACGAGTGTAAGCGGAAACAGTGAAGCATCTGTTATTGACTCAAGCACTGATGTGATCTGTGTTTACAGTATGAAGCATTCTGGTTAGTTTTTTTCTTTGTGTGTTTTTGATTTGACTTTGTTTAGTGTCCAAACCAGACACCTGTTTATTTTTGTGACAGTCTCTAAAGTGACTCCGGGGTTTCCTCATTAGTAATGATTAACACTTTAACAGCTCGTAAAGTAGTTCCAGATTATTTGAAGTGTTTGTTTTTAAATACTTCAAATTCCAGCTGACTGTGGTTTCACAGCTGGAAAAACACAAGTTGACACAGTCATGGGAAAGAGTCTGGGTGCCCAGTGATAACTACATCTTATTAGACTGAGTGTCTATCCGCTATGCTACTCTTTATAGGCATTAATGTGTATTAATTATCAACTGCAATTATACAAGTGTGCTAAAACATGCAGTACTCAGATGCTATAGGAAATCACTTAGCCTCTTTTTAAAGTAGAAGGCAATGAGCAAATTCATATTGAAAGATATTGAAAAATGCCAGCTTTGTCCTTCAAAAGGTCAAACTGGTTCTGATTGAACTTGTCAGCAATCTGTCTTTGTATGGGCTCGTTTTGTATTAATGCTGCTTACCTTTCTGTATCGTAGACATGCAGGAACAGATGCAGAGAGCCATGATCCTGGAGCAGGAGCGGAGGAGAGCCGAGGAGGATGCGGCCCGTCTGGAGGCCGAGCGCCAGGCCGCCCTGCTGGCCAAAGAGGAGCTGGCCCGCCACGCTGAGGACCAGCTGAAGAGCCAGGAGCAGCTGGTCAGTGCTGCACTCACACCGAGCAACTCTTTATTAACCTTCAACCAGCTTTCCAATTCTCTATGGTTATTTGTATAGTTTGTAGAACAACGGATATACAAAAGAGACACTCGGGTTAACTAGCATCTGTTTCATCTGACATCAAGGTTCTTTATTTGTCATACGAACATAGCTACAGAGTAGTTATGTCGATGAAAATCTTAGGTCACAGGCTTCTCCAACAGTGCAACACAATAATACAGAAAAACAGAAAAATATAGTGCAAGTAATTATTAAAAAGTAAATACAAAAAGAAAAATAGTTTAAAAGTAGTGAAATAAGAGTCTATATGCAAGCTATTGGAATGATATATTAGATAAATAATTACTAAGTAGCAGATGAATGTTATGGATGTTACAACAGTTCAGGTGTTTAACAGTCTTATTGCCTGTGGGATGAAACTGTCTCTGAATCTGGTGGTTTTTGTCCTCACACCTCTATTGCATGTTTGCTTTGAAACTACCTCATTCATGCTCCCAAACCAAGTCATTGTGTCAGTAAATTGGCAAATGCCACCAAGATTAAAAGTGTTTTGAGCCGCACTGGACAACAACAAAAAAGGTTTGGCTGCATGTTTGCGAGATGAGACAAATCAAAGTCTTTTCTCTCCACATTCAGCGGAGACTTTGTCCACCTCTGTACCAGGCACATAGCAGGGTGGAGTATTCAGCAGTGCCTGGCTACAGTAGCTTCAGACAAAACAACTTTGTAGCGTCCAGCTGGACCACACCCCATTACTGCAGACTTCTCACCCCCCCCCCCCCCCCAACCCTCTCTGCAGACCACCCACAGGACCGTGCTGCTCCCTCTCACTTTAACAGTCCGGACAGTAAAGCTGTGGTTCCTTTTCCCACAATCACACAGACACCTGCTGCTGCGAGACCTTTATACTTAAACCTTATTAAGAAGCTTCTGCAAAGGATTTAGTGTCCGTGCACTGAATGCCACTGAGAAGGCAATCTGTAGCTGTTGAATCAAAGCACAGAATGCATTAATAGTTCACTTTGTTCCCCGTGTTTTCACTGAAGGCTGAACACCTTTTTTAAATCAACAGTTTCACGGCCGGAGAGTCGGTTCAGTGACTTTACAACCGAAGCAGGTGTCCCGTTTAATACTGAGCCTCCGGTTAGTGAGGCTGGTGAAAGACGAGCTGCTCACATTGTTCGGGGGTCCGGAGGAATGTACCACAGACTGGTCACATTTCATCAGGACGCTCAGGCTTCGTTTTGATAGGACTGAAACTCAGAATGCTTTTGAATAACATGAATAAACTAGTGTTCAGAAACTCAAGTATTCAAACCTTGACCTACTTTTAGTGTGTCAGTTGTGTTCCTTCTGTGTCTTCAAGTACAGCTTTGTTTATTATTTTTGCTGCACTCTGTTCTCTCAATGGGACCACCTGATTAAATAAATGTTTTATTCCATGATCCAGCTACATGTATTAAACCTGGACTCTTTAATAAGTCTTTCTCTTGTTGTTTTCTTCCCAGGCTTCAGAGCTGGCAGAGCACACGGCTAAGATCAGCCTGCTGGAGGATGCCAAGAGGCGCAAAGAGGAGGAGGCCAACTCCTGGCAGCTCAGGGTGAGAGCTTTACCTGAGAGCACACTGAGGCTCATTCAGACATTCCTGTCATTTACAGCAGGCAGTTACAGTATGTTAGACCTAAAAGGACTTCAATTCAATTAGTTTAGACCAGGGGTAGCCAACACGGTGCCCGCGGGCACTTAGTCGCCGCAGGGGCAACGTGAGTCGACCGTCGGGCATGTTCTAAAAATAGCTCGCCAAGCAAATCCAAAATGTATAAAATACACAAAACAAAAAAGGAAATGTAATTAAAAGGATCTACCCTATGCATAAACGAAACTTAAATAATAGCGAACTTTATCTACTTACTACAACTCTATATAACACCCCTCCTCCCCCCACAATGAATATCGACCAATCACGTTCTTGCTTGATTTGCGGGACCAGCGTTGCAGTCGGGAAGAAAAGCAATGTGGCACCTCACCACTTCATAAGGAGTGTGACCGTGATTTTCCTTCTGGCAGAATCTACACAACACATCAGCCCCATTGAACAGCCTAGTCATGCCAGCCTATACTGCACATGAGGAATAGAGTTTTACTCTGTGTGTTGCAACTTGCATATGTATTGCACTTGACGCACACACACGCATGGCGTAATTTCCACTGGGGACAGGGGGGGACATGTCCTCCACTTTTTGAAATCCCGTTTGTGTCCCCCCACTTTACAAATATGCGAGCGAGCGAGACACAGAGAGAGAGAGCACACCTTTATCTATTTAATATAGATAAAGTAAGAAATCATTCCAATGTGTATAGGACAGTAAAAAAAACAAAAAACAGTTTAAAAGGAGAGTGATTAGTAAAATAAGCATAAATGAAAAGATAGAATTCTAACTAGGTAAGATAAGATAAGAATAAACAAGTCTAAATGATTTGTTATTGGTTGTGATCATATTCTAAAGGTTTTTGGATTATTGAAAAGTATACAGCTCCCTTTCATCTGAGTGTTGAGAGCTGTTTCCATAAATTCATTTTGTGCTCAAAGTGCTCCAGATGGATGCATTTCACTTCAACATTTAAAAAAAAATCTTCCCCTAGAGGATGTGAGGTCCACCCCCAAATAAAGCAGGTTAAAATAATTAAATTGAATACATGTTCTTTTAGTAAACACTGAAAACGGTCCCACAGACCCAAACAGCACACAAAGGTTAAAGGTAAGCTTATAATAATGTTAAAATGTGCTAAATATATACACTGCAAAAAACAAGTACTTGTTTTATTTTTTGAAAGTAGCTCTCTTCCTAAAAAAAGTTGGTGACTCCTGGTTTAGACTCTTTCTCTGCGATTATACATTCTCTATACTGACAAAACTTTTCAAGAAACGAGGCAGTTGTGGTTCATTTAGTTAAAGAGTAATGCATGACTCCCACCCTCTGCACTCAGAATTCAAGCTTCTTCCTTCTGGCCGGTTAGTCGTCTCAAGGAGTAGAACGAAGCGGTATGAAAACTGTTTTATCCCAGCAGCTATTGCACAAATTCACACATCATAGGAGTGTCACACAGATGCCTATTTGTATTTATTTAATTATGAATTTTAGTAGTAGTGTTTTCCTTCTTGAAATATTTCTGAAATATTTTGAGATTTGGTTGAGCATGGTATACTTGGTGTACTTTTTACTAGTCCTTTTATTAGAGTTGTGTGTGTTTGTTCTTAGTGTCAGGATGGATCCCTTGTCTTTTTCTCTGCAAACAAAATCTACCTACGGGTACAAATAAAAAAACCTGAACCTGAATGCTTGTGATCTTAAATCCAAACCAAATTATAAATATAATATATTCTATTCATACTATTACTTCATGTTTATTATTATTATGTGCCATTTTATTTGTATTCTTATCATCCCATGTGTACTATCTGTGTTCCTGTTTTATTCTGTTGCTGCTCTAACACCTGGATTTCCCTACGGGGATCAATAATAATAATAATAGAGGACATTTTTATAGCGCCTTTCAAGGAACCCAAGGCCGCTTTACATGGTGAACAAACAAACAATGAAGCTCCATCTTACCTTATCTTATATAAAAAAAAAAATTTTAAAAACGTAATTGGGCCAGGGAGGCAGTTTCTATTCGACTGTTGACTTTAAATTAGTTGAATTTGAAACTTGAAAACAAAGGATTGTTCCATCCACAAAGAGTTTAAACTGACTCTCTCTCTCTCTCTCTCTGTGTGTTTTATTGCTTCTCCTCTCAGGCCCAGGAGGCGCAGGACGACCTGATAAAGACCCGGGAGGAGCTGCACATGGTGATGACGGCGCCCCCCCCCGCCGCCTCCCCCCCCCATGTTCGATAACATGGACTACAACAGCGACAGCGAGGAGAACGTCAGCGAGGAGAACGTCAGCACGAACAGCGCCGACCTGCAGAACGACGGCATCAGCGACCACCGCTACGAGGAGGACCGCCTGACGGAGGCAGAGAAGAACGAGCGCGTGCAGAAACAGCTGAAGGTAAACAAACGCTGTCAATAGCTCTTAAGAGGCAGAGGCGTTATTGTATTTATTTCATGTTATCTGACAACTGTTTCTTTATTTTTGTAATTTGGTATTAAGATGATGCAATGTAGAATTGTAGCTAAACCAAGAACATAGGGAGTGAAAAAACTACAAGGGAAAGGAAGAGATACAGACTGATATAAATAGTACACAATAAAAAGTCCCAACAACATCGGTGAGTCAGTGTAAACACATATAGACACAACACCGTGCACAGAACATCATTGAGTTATTAGTAAATCCACAGTAACAAACAACTGACAAGAAACACAAACAACAAATACTCATTCAAAACAAACTAATACAGTGAAATTATTTCTGACAGCTTTTTTTTTTATAGATTTCAGAATAAAAAAGTATCTTCCAGTGAATTGTGAATTGCTGTTGCATTTGCACGTGCACGACTTCCTGTAATAACAACGTGATGACGCAAAAGGATTATATATCTTCAACAATCAAAGTGTCCAGGAGTAATTCCTTACTATAGAGTACTGAGTGTCAGTGATACAGGAAGTAGGCATTACCTGAGCAGTCAAAGAACAAATTATTAAATTGTCAAAATGAGCTTTTACAAATCCTGAATTGAGAAATCTTAGTTGAGTAAATGTACAAAAGTATTGACATCAAAATATTGTAAGTACCAAGAGTAAAAGTACTTGAACGAGCTACTTTTAATTACTTTATATACTGCTGCTGGATATCTCAAACCATAATTATATATTTATTATTGATTTATATGTAATTGTAGCTAATCATCCAAATCTTTAAAGTTACTAAAGCAGTCAGACAAATTTAGTGGAGATAGAAGTTCAACATCCAAAGTGCAGTAGGAGTTTAAAGTAGCATAAAACGGATAAAATGAAGTATAAGTAGTTCTTAAGTACAACACTATGAGTACATTTACCTCTTACAGAATAATCTAAATCAAAATTCCTTTATTCAACCCGGTGAGGGGGGGGATTACATTGTTACAGCAAAGTATACATTACAAAAATAAAACCGTCTTAGACAAAGGCATCCACATTATATAGTTAAAATATTTACAATTTACAGAAGTACACATTCAGGTAGATAAGTACTGTAAGTAGCAGCAGTATTTATAAATCAAATAAGTGCAACATTATAGAATGAAGACTGGTTGAGTAGTAAAATGATATATTTACAGATCATTGTTACAGTAATAGATTGCACATCAGTGGTTGAATATTGTAAGTTGTTGGATTTGTTTCTCACCCCTCCTCCCCCCTCTCCCCCCAGGCCCTGACCTCAGAGCTCGCTCAGGCGCGTGACGAGTCCAAGAACACCACGAACGACCTTCTTCACAGCGAGAACGTCCGGGCCGGCCGAGACAAATACAAGACGCTGAGACAGATCCGGTCGGGCAACACCAAGCAGAGGATCGACGAGTTCGAGGCCTTATAGAAAGATCCCTCGGCCCCTCGCCCTTTCTGATTGGTCCCTACGTCTCGGCACGTGGACACACACACACACACAAACACGCTCATGTATAACACACACACCAGTCGCTGACTAACCTGGAGCAGTATAAACAGAGAGACACACTCCTGTTGGGAGTGTGCAGAGCTTTGCAAATCCTCAGAAGAAAACTTAGTGCCAAATCCTTTCCTCCTCTTAGTGTCTCAGACCTTGTATTTGATTGTGTGTAATTGGTTCGACTTCAGACCAAATCATTATTGTTTTAATCCAGCGGTGTGATGAAGTAGTGGGACTAGCCAAATTTCTTATTATTTCATGATGTGCACATATGATATGTAATCAAAGCCTCGCTTCTTTTTCATGTTTGTCGTGTTGGAAGAAAAGGACAGTTTGTCGTTGAAAGCGACCACTCAGAAAGGGGGAAAGTATAAGCAGGAAAATGGTTGTTTTTATTTTCCTTTATATTTGAACACTTCCATTTATGTTTAATATTGCTATACAGTAGTTTAAAATCATCCCTAGCTTGATATTTATACTGTATATGGGACATTAAAAAGGGTATTTCATCTTGGTTTGTATATTTTTGCTATCTACTAATGACAATGAAAACATTTATGTTTTATATATTGACCAAAATAGTCTTATGTTCCATACGTTTTCCTTCAGATCACTAAATTAAAGAGATTTAACTGTAAGTTATTATTATTTTTTACTGTAGGAAATATCCAGCTGCATGCCATTTAAATCAGTAAAGGACAATGCTATCTATCGAGGTACTTTTGATTTGTTTGTTGCCGTGCACTTCGCAGCATGCAGAGGAATGTCTGTATCCTCGCAGCGCTGCGTGGACTGGGACACTTTAGGTTTGATATATTTTATTTCTCTGTTCTGCGTCATGTTGCTGTTGAGTGAGAGACGAGCATGTGTTGTGCTCTTCCCCCCCCGATGTGGCCTTCTCTGGCCGTCCCTCTGGAGGGTCAGTGACAGACTGTCGGCCCTCACTTCGTAGCCAAGGTGCTCAGTCACACAAATGTTAGTTATTTTAGTGTTAAACCTAATGAGGGTTGAGGTGAACGTTACAAAGAGTTTTCATTTCGCAGGTCACTATGGACAGACGGTGAACATCTCTCTCTCTGGACCACAGTAGCCTCTACTGTAAGAAAACACTCCTTTGTATATGAACAGGATTTTATAATGAGGTGTTCAACATATTGGCAATAAAGAAAAATCTATGATTACACATCAGCGTTTCTTTGTTTGTACACTTTTTGACCAAAACATCCCTGTCTTTATGCACACACACATGAACTTATGAAGAGAATTATTTTAGACATACTATAATGTGAAATGTTTCGACATACTATACTACAGTATGACTTGTTTTTTTTAGAAACTATATTATGACTTTTTGTTTACATACTATAACTTCTACACATGTTATCACATACTGTATTATGACTTTTCATAAATAAAATTGTATTTGAACTACTTTTTTGAGCATGTACAATACTATGACCTTTTTTCTAATTTGAATGACAAACTTCACTACGGCTTTTAAAAAACAAAATTGTTATAGCATTTTATATTGGCATGCTATTTTAAGCCCTTTAAAATACTAAACTGGCGTACAATACAACAAACTCTCAAAGTTATGAGGGCTAAATGCCAATTAAGGAAGGCACAGCGCTCGTTAACTGTTGCCATGGTGACTCTCTTACAGTAATAACGCACTGTGACCATGTTATAGTGCCGAGTGTGTTTCTGAATGACATCATGTTTGCCTGCCTGACGTTGCCGAGTGACAGGGACGGTGACATCACTCAACCTGTTTGGCGTCCTAACAACTGTTGCCATGGTGACCCAGAGCAGACCGGGTTTACAGAGAATTCCAGCCCGGTGACATCATCGCTGCTCTTCTTCTTCCTCTTCTTCTTCTTCTTCTTCTTCAAATGAAACCAGAGAATGTCTTTTACACAGACCCAGACAAGAAAGGCTTCATTGTCCAGAGGGAGAGAGTCAAACCACTTCCTGTGAAGAGAGGGTTTAGTTTAGTTTAGGAAAATCAGATCAGTTTAATTTCCAGTGATTTCATTGCATCGATGTTTAGCTGAACATCACTTTCAGGAGGAAATTGAATTTGAACGATGCCTTTAATGCTGCAAAGAAGCTTCTAGCACACTTTAACACCACTGTTGTTAATATTGTGCCTTTTATCATATTTAAATGAACATTTTGATCTTCTGGGGAACACTTGACAAGAACCAGATAATAAGATGGATATCACGCTAACTGCTCACTGTCGGGTTGAATCATTATATTTCCCAAAAGGTTGAATTATTCCTTTAATACATGTTTACAGACAATAAACAAACACAAACAATCCTTAGAAGGGTTCACACCATAGTTTCTTGGAATATGAATGGCATTTAACAATAGTTTTCCTTCCTGGTCTCACCCGTCAGACACACACACAAACACATATCTATACAAACACACCCTCACGCTTATTATACACTTGCACTCTTTGATGCATTCATAAACACACACACCAGAACACACACAACACACCTCAAAGGCCTACGGACACTGACACACACACGCACAAAGAGACATGCAAGGCCACAATGAGGTGTGTTTACACTCTGACGCATGTGTTCTGCTCTGTGTTTGCATAAAAGGGAAGGTGTTAGGCACCTCTGATAAGGACAGTTAGATCATGGCCATGTGGCGCAGAGTTAAAACTCAGTCTGCAGGAAGTCATGGAGTCTGAAGGAGACGCTCTTCTGACCTCTAGTGATGGAACCTGGGCCTTTTATTCCCCTTAAACTAAATCATTCTACAAACAAACAAGTGTTACATTTGTATCCTGCGTTATACCTTTGTCTTCTCTGCATGTATCTGAAAGCTGGAGTTGTTTTTCAGATGACGAAAAGACAAATCACTTTATAAAATCTGATACTCTACAATGGATCTTTAGAATAAACTATTCCAAAGTTTAGGAAGTAGTCAAAATGTACGGTAATCAGTAATTATATTCCGTTATAGCTCCAAACCCAGAAGTTACTTTTACTTCAATACTTACTTACTTAAGTACTTTTGCTGTTTTACTTGTCATTTTGAATGTAGGACTTTTACTTGTAACAGAGTTATTGTTTTTGCAGGGCAGTATTGTTACTTTTACGTAAGTACTTCTTCATTAATGTACTGTAAAGTAATGCTTAAAATGTGTTCTTAATTGTTTTCTCTATTTTTCTTTGTAAAACGTGTGGGAGTATTGAATTGTTGAATTTAATAAATGAAATCACATGATAACTACTACATCAGAAAACACATTATAATCTACTGCATGATTTGGGATGTTATAAGTCATGTAATCATATCAGAAACTACAGTATACTTATTTTATTTATTAGTAAATATGTATTATTAGCTGTAGAATTCATGACAGAAAATTCCTTTATTTATATAAATAGGTGTATGATAATTAAATATTCTAATATAATATTAATACACAATATAAAATAGTTCATGACATTAAAATAAAAAATGACGTTGCTGGTGTTAAATCAAGTCAGCTTTAATCAAGTTAATTTATTAAGCCCAATATCACAAACATTACAAAAAGATGTACAATGCGTTCTGTGGTTTCAGAAAGTAAGGGACGAAATAAAAAAAAGAACAATAAATTAATTAATAAATTAACAAAAAAGGAAGTTAAACAACTTTTGTGCAAAACGGACAACTGCAATATCATCCTTTTTCAAGATTTAAGGCTTTAATCAAGTCGATATTTGTTGTTATTAAACTATGATCACATGTTATATTATCTGCCGACGTGTGTCTTTCTCCTGCAGACTCTTGAAGGAGCTGAGCTGCATGACCTCCCTCTGCTCGGGGGAGGAGAACTTGACTCTGAGCAGCACTTCTCCTCCGTGTCGCTCCACAGGGCCTCCCTCTGAAGCCTGCGCAGAAACACAAGAAGGAGAGGGAATAAACTCACATGCAGCCTCAAAAACAAAACAATCCCAGAATATGTGATGAAGAACTGCATTATTCATAAATGTTTAAAATTATTGAGTTCAAATGGAAAACCAAATATTTGATAAATAACTTTTTTTATATAAAACTACTTTGAGAGCCTGATGAGATGTTACTGTCATGTCTGTATGAGGCCCCATTTACACGGGAACGCAAACAAACCGAGTTCGATATCAAAAAAGTCTTCCGTTCACACGGATACGGCTCAATAAACGTGTCCCTTCACACGAGACCGCTCGACCCGCTCGAGACGCTGTAGTACATATGCCGGGCCTGTAAGTGGCGCTGTACTTCCGCCGCAAAATACACCAAAAGCAGCGAAGAAGACCCCCGAGCATGGTTGCCATGGTTGCCTGGTTGCCCTTCTGTTTATTCTCCGCGTGGATTTAGCAACATGTAGTTCATGTAGTTCTCCATGTCCACTTGTTGCTGATGGTTGTGGTAGAGGAGCTGTAGATTTTGCACTAACATCTGTAGCATGGTCAGTAGCAGTAGCAGTAGCTACTGACCATGCTACTGACAGTAGCTACTGACCATGCTACAGCAGTGAGCAGCAGAGGTGGGGAGAGGCGGGGCTATGGCTTCATCGTTATCAGGAAATTATCATATAGGACGTACACACGGAGCCGTTTGGCGCCCCAGAGCGTTCCGTCCGCAGATCTATCCACCTTGGGACCCGTTATCGTTTGAGGGGTCCGTTTCCGTGGTTCTGTTACGGCCTCGTGTGAACGAACGGGCTATACGAAAGAGAAAAGTAGCAGATACAACCCGTTTCGTTCCCGTGTAAACAGCGCCTCAGAACTACTGTATGCTACAGCCAACAGTCAATTAGCTTAGCTTAGCATAACAATTGGAAACATGGGGAAACTTCTGCCCTGTCTCAGTCCAAATTGTAATAAAATTAACTTACCAAAACCAAATCTAAAGCTATATTGTTAGATCAATATCTCTTGTAAGATTATAACCTTACAAAGTGTGAACAACTAGCATTTGTGGATGGAACACATATTTAATATTGAACACATAGCCTTTCAGTTTTACCTTGTGACAAAGTGGGTACCAGTTGAAGCTCTGGGAAGTCTTGTCCTCAAACCTCCAGCCATCCAGCGGGAAGAGGGCCTCGCCGAGAAACACTTTCCTTCTCAGGGTCCCTGAATGCCACACAGAGGCCTGCAGTCTCTTTCCAAGCAGCAGGTGGCGCTCTATGGGAAACTGTCAAACACCAGACCAAGAACTTTGTTTAATTTGAGAGAAGTGGCACATTTATTGTCCAGACAACTGAGGTAAAATCATGTTTGTACCTTGAATACTTCATTATAAACCGGATTCGTCGTGCTTTTCTTGACTGTCGTCTTCATTTTGCCGCTCTTTCCTGGCAGCATGCAGAGTTTGACGTACCTACACAAATACATATCAAGATGCTGAGTATTTGATGGATAACCCGATATGAAATAAGACCTAAACATGAACAAGCATTCAGAGCACTGGACAAAATGTTGCTCCAAAAACAAGTTAAACAATATTGAAAACATTTTCACTTGAAATAAGTACAAAGATCTGCCAATAGAACAAGTGCAAATTAGCTTGGTAAGATTTCTTGAAATAAGAAGGGATATTTAGATAAATCAGATCTTGTAATTAGCTGGTCGAAAAAAATTGAACTATATTTGACCAGAATCAGGAAATGTTGTGTTAAAATATAAGCCGCAAATGCTCAAAAGTTTTCTGTTTTCTGATATTAGTTGGTGATCTTCAAATAAATATGTAAAAACAGAATGTGTTTCATCTGAGATATAACTCAAAATAAGATTTTTTGACTTAACAAGATGATGCATTGTCTAAAAACAAGACCCGATATCTCACTGCAGTGTTAACTTCTGAAGTTAATGTGACTTATATCAGCAGGGCCGTCCCTCCCTACAGGCCGATCATGCAGACTCTGTGAGGCCTCACCTTGCGGAGGGGGCCTCACCTTGCGGAGGGGGCCTCATCTTGCGGAGGGAGCCTCAACTGAGCGCACTTATGCGCTTATGCGGCGACGCTTGCGAAACAGAGGGCCTCATCATATAACTTTGCGTGGGGCCTCATGTTGGCCAAAGACGGCCCTGTATATCAGGTGTAAAGACATATTCTGACTAGATATTAGACAAATATACATGGCAAGATTTCAAGTTTTTTGTAGTGAGAGTGATATTTATTATCCTTACGGGTGGCACTTCTTCTTCTTGGCGTCTCCGTGGGAGAGATTTCTGCAGGACCCGACGGTGATCTCCAGACAGGAGGAGTCGCTGCTGTAGGACAGAGCCAGCTCCAGCTCTCCGTCCATGCTGACGCTCTCCAACAGGCCGCAGTCTATGCTGAGGATGCTGCAGCTGCTGCCCTGAGAACATTCAAATACACAACATGTAGTATTCTGCCACTGAGAACATTTAAATACACAACATGTAGTATTCTGCCACTGAGAACATTTAAATACACAACATGTAGTATTCTGCCACTGGGGGTCTCCGGACTTCATGATACAATAGCAGTTTCATGTTAAAAAATCTGTGTTTTCTGGTTGCTTAGCTTGGTAGCTTGACTGAAAATGAACGTCCAGGAGGGGCTGTGAGTGGAGTTGGCATTTGTGTTTGCTCAACTTGTTAATCTGATAAAATGTCCACTTTGTTCAGTTAAAACATTTAATTTCTGACAGCTTCTGGCTTCAGGAAACAGCAACCCGTTTAATGAAACAAGGCAATCAATATGTGGGAATTACTTCTTTTTTCTTTCTTTGTAATCGTTATTCTGCTTCTGGTAAACAACTACAAAGCAGACACATGCTCAAAGGGAATACATGGCATGAAGATTACAGAAAATAATGACAGATTTATCCAGGTTTAAATCATTTAAAGAAACATTTTGGACTATGTAAATGACCAACTCAACAAAATATATAAGATATGTCTAGTTGTACTAACTGATGGCCATTAGCATGAGTAGAGTACAGGCAAATAAGAGTATTTTTTATATGAGCTAGAGGGCTGAAGAGTATGAATCATAAGTGTGTGATATTTCGAACGTCACAGGATGTCACTGGGAGATTTTTTTGCTCTGATTATCAGTTTCTACTTACTCTCTTTCCTCCGGAGTACTCAGAACCACAGGAAGTTTCTTCCTCCGCCCCGGTGGACGAGCCCTCCTGGTCGCTGTCTTTGCTTTTCTTGAACAGGTTTGGAAGACTGGGGCCTTTAAAGAGCTGGAGAAAGAAGCAGGGATATTTATTTAGTATTTAATAACAGTTATTCCTTCTTAGCAAGATAAGATGATTCTGAAATTGAGTTGACTTTCACTTTTGGTACTTTAAGTAGGCCTATATACTGATCCAAATCATTTTGTACATTTGATAGCCAATTGGAGTCCGAGTGTTACATAGTGATGACACCGTGTAACAGCAGTAAACAAAAAGTCAGATCGAGGCGTTTCAGGCCTCTGGAATGAACTTTGGGATTTTAGCATTTGTTTCAAGTTTCAAGTTAACACAATACAACAGATAAAATAGTACAAGTAAATAAAGTAAAATAGAATATGATAGAAACTGTGCAGAATAGTCTATACAGTAATTGAAATATTGATATATATGATATATGTTAGTTGCAAACAGATTAATGTTATGTATGTCCTTTCAAAGGTTCAGGTGTTTAACATTCTTATAGCGTGTGGAATAAAACTTTGCAGACCATTTACATGCACAAAAACCTATACAACACACTACAGGAAAAGGGAAAACCCCAAAAAGCCAGTATAGGTGTACTGGCATTTTAAGGCACTAAAGCTGAACATGTGGATTTGTTGCAGCTCACGTACCCTGCTAGATTTGCCGATGTCAGTTTCAGAGAGGCTCTTCTGGGTGCTCAATTTGGAGCCTCTCCGGTCGTTGTCCACACTCAGCAGATCTCCTCGCACATCGTTCTGAGATGTGGAAATCTCTGCATTGAGAAACAAGAAGTTAGACCATGGTGTCCACACTTTTTTCACCGAGGGGCACATACAGAAAAAAATATATGAAGGGCTGGGTCACTCACTAGAGGTATATTGCCTCATAAGTTCAGTTATAAGTTAGCAAAATCAATCAAATGTAGGTAAATGATGCTTGTGAGTGTTGGCAGCTCATCCCTTAAAACAGAAGCCTCAGATTGATTATAATAATGAGAAATAGGAAGGGTATATTTCAAGCTTGTTATGTAAATAAGTCATTGGGCTTTTTTCTTATCAACTAAGATATGTTAGAAAATGTTTCCACGTTTAATTGACTGCATTTATTTGAAAAGTGGTCTTATTAACACATGAATACTACTGTGTAAAATATTTTTTAATTTATATTTAAGAAGTACAATATAAGACAAGCACAAGTTTGATTTGTGGGCCATATTTCATTATACTTTTTTAATTTGCTGAGGGCCAATTCAAAATGGTCCGCGTGCCGCATTTGGCCCCCGGGCCGTAGTTTGGACACCTCTGAGTTAGACTCTTCAAATCTCAGGAAATAACTGAATAAATGTTAACTTGCAGAGAAAAACTAAAACTATTTAAAGCCAGACACACATTTCAAACTGCTTTTTTCTTTTAAAGGAGAGGTGTCATGCTTTTCCGGTTATTACCCGTCCCCTTGTGTGTTATGAAGGTTTTTATGCATGTTAACGGTGTGCAGAGTCAAAACCCTCAAAGTACACCCTGTAGCGAGTAAAACTCTAACACAGAAAATACCTCCCCAAAACGCCTCGTTGGAGATACGTCATTGTCCATTTGATTCTTCCGGGTACGGCATGATGTCATGCCGTACCCAGAACGAAATGGACCAATCCGTGGAGCCGTTACGTTACATCCGCGGAGCCGTTACGTTAAGCCCCCGCTGATTGGTCCAAATTGACCAATCCACGGACTTCCTCACACACAGGCAGCTCTGCTGATTTCTCCTCCCTGGCTGCAGGCTGATAACAGACTGTTGGGATCGCAGCAAAATTCTCTCTGCAGACCCATTCTCACAGCGTTTATCAACCTTTTTCTTACTCAATATCAAGCCACACTTATTGTTTTTACTTCGGATGTGACTTTGTGTGTGCTCAGGATGAGTTTGGCTGTGTTTCGCTATGTATGCTAAACAAGGAAACAACACCTCCACGGAGCTCAGCGCAATTCACAACGTCCCGACCAATCAGAGCACACTGGGCTCACAGGGAGGGTGGGGGCTGGAGCTATTGGAGCTACAACGAGCCGTTAAAGGCAGAGAGTGAAATTCAGTGAATACAAGTAGTTTACAGAGATGCTGTATGAGCAACCAATGTGAGTTTGGAAAAATGCACAGTATAAATCTATTTTAGTATACCTCAAGAATGGAATTATGATCAGTGGAAATGGCCATGACACCTCTCCTTTAACAATGCAATACATTATGTCGTTGCTTTCTGTGACCCTTATCTTATGCAACTTCTGTTGCAGTTGATTAACTCAGGATTGTTTTTGCATCATATTATTTATGGCACACTTCCTTTGTGGTAATCATTGCTCATCAGATTAATATGCAATCTTAATCACATCAGAGGAAGTGATGCTACCAATTCTGAAAAGTTATCACCATGCTCACTGGAAATACCGATGAGAGGAAGTGTTTCAAAGATGCATAAACTTACTTTTAATATGACTGGTGAAGGAATCCATCAGATCCTCCACAGATTTGGTAAAAGGTTTTGAGTTTTTTAAATCCTGCAGATCAAAACACATCGTTAATTGGCACTCAGTCCATACAGTACACTTGATAAATGTAGAATAAAGATGGAAATATGTCAGTGTTTTACCCCATGTCTGCTCAGAAACGCATAATCTGATAATAAGTAGGGCGGAGGAGTCGGAGGCACGACTGATATGTGACTGTAAAAAATATCAGAACAAAAAAACATGTTACTTTGGCTTTTATTTTCAAGTTTCTCATATAATATATATAATCATATAATGTTCAAGAACACATATGTTAAAACTCCTCGTACCTGAACACATTGTAGGTCGTTAATAGTTTGTCTCCAACCATCTCATATTTGTCTGTCAGGATCGACAAAAAGAGAAACATTTACACACTATCAAAAGAGGACAGTGACACTTAATACAAATGTGAGCATTTTATTCAGGTTATAAATATGAATGAGTATTGTAAACACACCTGTGGTGCAAGGAAACTTCTTAGCCCTCTCCTCTAAGAACCACTCTCCAGACCTGAACTTGACATCTCTGTGAGGAATAAAAACAAAACAAAATCACATTATTAGCACTCACACGTACTTATTAACGTACTAGAGTCTCTCATCCATGTCTGTCTATTTGGAAATTAGCAGTTGCTGTAAAGTGGGATTTAAACGTTTTTATAGCCAAAAAAAATTGCTACATGTGGAGAAAAACAAGGTAAACCACATCAAGGATTATTTCTGAAACAGTATGCAGCTCAAATGCTTTTTCTCTTGCCGGTTTACCACAAGGTGAGTTCCTTTTTATATCCTGCTTCTTACACATACTCTCTCTGAGCAGTGTTTCCGCCAGACCAGGGCTGTTAGGGCGTCCACCCCGAGAGCGCGGGGGGGGGGGGGGGGGGGGTGCTTGCTCTCTTAAAGCGCCGGCTGTTTCGGCTCCCAAACGGCTCTTCATGTTACCACAGTTTACCACGGAGCCTCAGTTGCTGCGAGGCTCTGGTGCTCGCAGCTCACGCGCGTGCTCCACTAGCACCGCTCATCACGTTCAAATCACGCACGTTCCGTGTTGTCCTGTAGCAGTTACCGCCGATGTCGGGGAAACGATCTTCAATACTCCGAAAAGAATCCCACCAGACTCCTTTGCCCCTCCAACAGAGGGATGTCCTTGTCCTTTTTCCTTTTCGTTATTTCAAGCGATAAAAACTCTCGATCTTCTCTCGAATTATTAATATTTTTTTCGTCAAATGACGGCAAGACGCCCCCCTGGCGGAAACGCTGGCTCTGAGTGTTAAGGCCCTGACACACCAGGCCGAAATCGGCCGTTTTCGTTAGTCAGACGACGAAGCGTGCCCTGTCGCCCAAACTCAATTTGGTGTGTCCCGCACCGTCGGCCGTGACACGCCTTATTTGGCCTTTCATGGCCGACGCATGGCCGATTCAACATGTTGAAGTCTGAAGTCTTTGCGGTGTGTTCCAGTGCGACACATGGCCAAGACGCAGGAGAACACGGCGACGCAACAGTCGGCGTCGGCGAGTTCTCTGGTGACTGCTTGGTGTGTCAGGGCCTTTAGCGATGCTTGCTAATGTAAACAAAGACCGTATTATGTCCAAGACAGTCAGGCATTGTTTCTGATAGCAACTTTCTGATAGGGCCGTGGGTGTAAAGCCAGCCCACATTTCCGATATTACGTCATATTGGCAGCAAATCTGGATCAGCTCCGTTGTACCCCCGTTTTTAGAGATTTGGGCACGGAGGAAAAGAGAGAGGGTTTTGTTTCTGACTTCTGACACTTTGTGAGTTCCCCGACACACCGGGGACACATTGAAAAGACATAAAAAAGTGCATTTTGCATGATAGGTCCGCTTTAAGAGTTGTAGTAAGCATGTGTACTGCACCTGTAGGCGTGGCAGACCGTGCACTTCCAGTCCTCCGTTCCCACGCGGCACCGGCTGCAGATGCGGTGGCTGCAGCCGCGGCACACCGCTCCGGAGTTCCACAGTTTTCCCAGAGGCCTCTGGCAGCGAGCGCAGGTCCGCTCACCGTACTGCCGGGAGAAACTCTTCGCACCTCTCCTCCGAAGCTCCTGGAGGTCATGTTTCATCCTCCTGAGATGAAGATGGAGGAAAACACAAACTTTAAATGAATACTCCACCCACAAAATGACCATTTACATATCACTTATACTCAACTGGTGTTACCTTGAATTGTTAAAGGAAAGATAGTCAACAAAAGGGGTTAACATGATTTTTCACCAGCTAACAACTGTTTATCTTAAATAATAAGGATTAAAAATCATAACATGTGTTTAGGAGGTATTTAACATAAGACTGGATATAATTCATGGGTTGGGTGACAGGGTAAGGGTTAGTTTGTAAACTGATGTGTTGATGTAGTTTTGCTGTTTTAAATTGGGCCCTTATTAAAATAAATTCATCAAGACTTTATTTTAATTGTATTCTTTGTTCTCTATGGATTAATATGAAAAACGTTTCCTGCAATAATTAATGAATTCAATTGAGTAATTTATATACAACTGTTCATTTTGAAGATACAGTATGTATTTAAGCTGTTAGACAAAGAAGAATTATCTTCTGTCAGTAAACATAAATGTGAATGACAAACATCAATTCTTTATAAGCTTCTTGTCACAACAAACCCACAAAATCGTATTTCCATTATGACTGTTTGTTGCTGGTCTCATAATGATTAATGAGAGATGATAGTACAGCCTCCTTCAGCATCATTAAGAAGTATTTCCCATGCAGTAGTAATTATGAAAGTAGTCAAAATGACTCACCTTATCCTGTCCTCTTCAATAGTACGCAGCTGTTGGTCTCTCCGAAGAACCTCCAGGACTCTTTCTCTCTCCAGAGTTTGAAGAAAAGTTAAATCCATCTTTAAACAGCAGCAGTCTGTGATCATCTGTATCACTACTCCCTTCTCTCTGTCTCTCTCTGCTTCACTGGCTTCTTTTTGTTCCTGTCTCCTCCTCCTCCTCCTTCTCTTCGTCTCTTGAACCCTCCCTCTTTACTGAACGCAGACCTCCTCTTCAGTCCCCACAGCTGAAAGAGTAAAAGTGAGAGAGTAAAGGTTATTCTAGTACATTCCGGTAAGAAGCCCCTTCTCCTGATTGTCATCTCCACAGTGTCCCCGTCCACGTCAGAGCCAGATATATCTGTACCTCCTGAGCAGAGGGTTTGTTTCCACTTGGATGATTTAACTGTGGAAAACCCTATTTTAATAAAAAATGTCTCATGAAAAGTGACTGGGTACAAGTCTGCGACCTGATGACGCAGAGGGTTAGTAATCTAGGGTAACATCTACCACACAGGATCTGATGTAATAACAGACTACATTACATCTGAGCAAAATCCTACATTGTTTTAGACAGCTCATGTCTTCATCTTCCCTTCCTATCAGCATTACAAAGCATCACCCCACTGCACATGATCAGTACATTTCATTTCATTTCACTATACATATTTTCACCTCCATGAATTTACTTCTGGTCTGTGGTCAATGCCGTCTACTTGCTTTTTCTTTGCACTGGAACTGAGTTACAAAGCTATACAGTATCAATCAATTACCACCAACTCAATGATAATTAGGTCAGTATACTATCTTGTATCTATTAAAGCCGTCTCCTGGCAAACCAAAAGCTTCCTCAAGTGCAGGAAGAGCAGTGAGGCTTCACTGATGTCAGAGCTGCAAAACAAACCAAATGCCAACCTTTGCATTATTGATGATTGACGTGCGTCTGTGTACTAGATTTTTTTTTTTTTGCAGACCAGTAGACTTATTTCAATCTTACTTCAATAAATCATGACCTGAAGCTTGACATGTTGTTAATAAATATTAGAGGTAGTTGTTTGTATAATGTCAATTCAGACTTAAATGCTTTATTTTAGAGTTTGATACTTTGGGAAATAGGCTCATGTGCTTTCTTAACATTGTTGGATTGGTCAAATGATAGCTTTGATGCTATTATTAATCAGTTTATCCACTAGTCCATCTAGTGCTATGTCTCTGCTTTCATCATATTAAGTCTTTGGGTATTGGACTGACAAAACATCACATTAAAAGACATCCTCTTGGCTGGACATATTTCACTATTGACAGACAGATAAATCTATAATGGAAATGTTCAACTGTTGAAGAGCTTGTTAGCTTAGCTTAGCATAAAGATTGGAAGCAAACACAAAGGCTTTGTCTGAAGGTAGACAAATCGGATAGCACCTTTAAATCTCACTAAACAATGTTAGCGTGTGGTTGTATAATCTTTAGAAAAACTGAAGTTTTAAAAATAAATGTTGTTTTGGGGTTAGTTTATGTCCCAGACTAGCAAGCAAGCTAGTAAGTAGCACACCAGTCCAAGAGAGACCGTTTTTGTTTTCAGTCGTTATGCTAAGCTAAGCTCATGGCTGTATTTGTATACAAAAAACTAAATGGTATCAATTCTCTAGCTCTTAACAAAATAATGAATAAACGGCCACATGTCAAATTATTTATTTCAGCTCTTATTCATCTCATAAGAGGGTCTAATTGAAAGACATTTCAATCTGGCACATAACCACTTTGCTCTAGTAGACAAGTGAAGCATGGTGAGTAGAGAGTAATAGCCTGATGCCAGCCTGTGTTGGGAGATAAGAGCCTGTGCTTGTTACTGTCCAGAGCTGCCAGGAAGCTGTAGAAAACATCAGCGTAGGCTGTAATCAGGCCTCACGTCTCACAGAGACACACAGCTGCTATCTGTCCTCTGCTGACGTGCACCGGCCACAGGGATTCTCTCATCTTGTAAATAGAAATGAGGCAAGATGGGAAATGTGCTGCTAGAGAAAGGTTGTGATGCAGCAAACATTTCTCCATGCTTGTAATTTGTTAATGTTAATGGATTCATCTAATCGACAGGTGAATTGATAATGAAATGTATTATTCGTTGCAGCCTTAGCTTAGCTTAGCATAAAGAATGGAAGCAGAGGGATACAGCTAGCTTGCCTATGTATTGATTAAGGTAACAAGATCAAAAAACACTTTGAAAGCTAGCAAAATAACACGTTAAGTCTTATTTGTTCAATTCGTACAAGAACTTACATTTAAAAGAAAATGTGGGTTTGTGATGCAACAGACATTTCTCCATGCTCACTGATTTGTGAGTATTCAATTATTCATCTTGAGAATGATTGGCAGATTAATCGATAATGAAAATGATTGTTAGTTACAGCCTTTATACAGTCTATTACACCCCCTGGCTCTGTCCTCAGGTAACAAGATCAACAAACACCTTTAACTGTGATAAAATACCACAGTAGGCTATGTCTTATTTGTTAAAAAATAACTTAAATGCATGTTGTGGCTTCTGGAGGAAGTTTGTGATGCAACAGACATTTCTCCATGCCCCACTATATTTTGATTCCTCATTTGTAGAAACAAGTGCTCTCACTTTGACAGTTTGACAGGAGGCTTTTAGTATGATGATCATCATGTCTATGCAAGTCATTTCAGAACTCGCCTCTACTATGCAAAGAACCATAATGATTCAGGCTGTGGTTTGGTGGTCTGAATTCACATCCGAGAAGAGAGCGTGGGAACCCACATCAGCCCACAGCTCTGATAGGAAGGGACACCTGACTGGTTACACTGGGACCCTAATACGGAGTCTGAATGCCGTGAGAAATACTGAACCGGTCACGAGGTCTCAGATCAGTTTCCCACAAGAGCGCAGCTTCCAGGAAGACCTGTGTGAGCGGCTGCATACCTCGAGTCAGCTCTGGCAGCTCTGCACTAAAACTCATCACCACAAACCGATTCCAAATAAAAACGTCTGTCATGGTCACGCTCACACGCCATGAGCTCTGACAGTGACTGAGGGTCCAAAACGTGAAGAAGTCACACAAACCCTAATGAAAAATATCTCAAAAATATCTCACACCTACTTAAGCGGCATGGTGTCGACATACAAGTATTTACAAAACCATGTACTGGTTTCAATATTTTTTCTCCAGTTCTTCACAGTCACGAAAGTGCCTGGTTGCTAAAAATAAGCATAGTTACAAGGTAAAAGGAAAAGCACTTGTTACCAAAATGTATTTCCTTTTCACTGATGTGCTGACAGACATGTACTGTATGCAGCACTCCAACATGTAAATCAGGCTTAAGGGCAAGAGGAAAGCGTTGCACATAATGCAGATTTGTACATATGGCTTTGTCAACATGTGACTCAAGAAGGCATAATCAATACACAGCATGCAGCCAGGAGACAAGACACTGCGTCACTGCACAGAGAACAGGAGACCTCCACTTATAGAGCAGTCACAGACATGTATACAACTAAAAGCAACAATCACTTCATTTCAGTCATTTCTGCTTTTATGATTACTCAATTGTTAGCTTTGATTACAAAACAGATACTCAACACCAGCTCTTTTTTTGCTAATTCGAATCTTGATATCACTTTGACAAGTACAACCTCAAAAGGAAAGCACACTCAGGTTTTTGAAATGACAACTGGGTCACAGCGTTGCAGAGCAAAAAGCTGCAACATCTTACCTTCAGTCTCGCTGCAGAGTGGTCAGCCTGAGGAAGTGGCAGATTTGGTATACACAGAGGGAAACATACAGAGCTCTGTTTCCTTCCTTTGTGAGATCAGACTTTTGCAATCTTGAGACTGGCAATAGAGAAACGGCTGGGTGGTTTTATCTCACTTTTTGTTTCGGATGTGATGCATGTGTGCAGAAAGTGTTTCTCTGCAGCCCTGATCTCAAGGTGTCATGGGTGAAGAAAAAACGATACAAGTGACAAATTCAGTGTAGAAGAGTTTTTATTTGAAACGGCGTATTTGACTGTAGTCACAAAAAAAAGCTGCTATAGATGATGGAAAAATCTGTTGAACCTTCCTTCTTTTTTTAATAAACTTTAACTTCCAGACAGTAAATTTAAGACTAAGTGTGTTGATCCAAAGAAATTATTTCAGCCACACACACACACACACACACACACACACACACACACACACACACACACACACACACACACACACACACACACACACACACACACACACACACACACACACACACACACACACAGTAAATTCAAGTTTTCTCATTCTGTTTTTGTGTACACAAATCAAAATAGTGACTGGGACGACAGGGCACAGAAAGCTTCTCATGTCCAGCGTAAACTAAATACTGAGTTCAGCTAAAGTTTCTCAACCAACAGCCACATCCGACAGTTATGGTTTACCAAAACGGAAATGATTCGAAAGTACAAATGATCAGGAGATGCAAAGTATAGAGACGCAAAACAACAATAAAGAGGCAATGAAGAGATGCAAAACTATATCAAAGAGACACAGCATTGCAATGAAGACACAACATGAACAGAAAAACATAAATAGCTACACAAAGATGATTTGAAAACTACTACAAAGGCAAAAATAGCTTAAAAAATATGTAAATTAACCACAAAGACAAACAAAATGGGGAAATGTGTCTCATTATCCATCAATACACACACACACACACACACACACACACACACACACACACACACACACACACACACACACACACACACACACACACACACACACACACACACACACACAAAAAACAGCAATGTATGTATGAAGTATGAAGAAAATAGAAAAATAACAAGCATGAACAAACAATGGCAACATCTGGCAGGTAAAATATGTAGTTTTCTTTTAACAGTAAAACTTCTTTCTTAAGTTTTCATGTTTGTTGTTTTCTGTCTGCAGGCAGCTCTCCAGATGTGTGGAAGCAGACATAAATAATTTCCAGATTGTCGTGTGTTTCCTGAAGAGCCTCTGCCAATAAAAGCAAGTGTTCTATAAATAAATTCTTCTTTCATCAATAAACATTTCCCTTTTATTTTGTTCCCATACGAGGCAATACTTTGGAGCCACTCAGCAGATGTGACGACGTCTTTGGTTCAGAGCTTTTTGGTTCATTTTATAAAAACATTATCAAAAACAAATACACATTTTCCACACATGGATTTATCTGAAATGTTTACATTGAAATCAAACATATGAAAAAAAACCTGGATGGAGCTTAAGTCAGATCAATTTGGTTTTAACACAGAAAACGAGTGCACCCGTTAACTGTGTGTCCATGTGGACTGAGGCCTGTTGTGCAGACCAATATGGCTTCCTTTGGAAATTCAATCTTAATTTTGATAAAGTATCAGATTTTAAGCAGTCTGTAGCAACGTTTTCAGCTGAAGCGTCTCCTCCACTGATATCCTGTCGTGGTAGAAGCTGAGTCCGGCCAGCATCTCGATGTCTCGGACTCTCGCCGTGTGAAACTGCAGCCAATCCTCCACCCACGACAAGTCTGACCCGCTCTGAGGGGGGGAGCAGAAAGGAAAGGGAAAAGAGGAGCGAAGAAAATGTATTAAAGGTCTCCTATTATACATATTCATCAATATATTATAGGTCTCAGATATATATAACACATGTCTCTGAAGTGTTTGGCTCCAAATACCAAACAGATCATTGCAGCATCCCATAATCCCCTCTGTTTCAGCCCTGTTTCAAAAGTGCTGATTCTCTGTCTGTTACTTTAGATGAGAATAAGGAGCCACTCCCCACGCCCCTCTGAGAGATATTTGGTTAAAAAAACCCACATGGTGCTCTAGGAGGAGATGCAGGTGATAAGGTGTGGGGGGGGGTTACCTTGGTTGGTGATTGGCTAATGGTTACACAAGCCAAAACATCGTTATGACATCATAAAGTGGCCAAAATCTGATCAGCTCATTTTCAGACAGGTTTTTTTTTTTTTTTCAGGACAAAAAGAGAGCAAATATTTTTTCCTGAAACGTTCAGAATCTCTTTACACAGAGCAGACACATGTTTATGTATGAAAGACAGGAAAAAGTGAATTTTGCACAATAGGTGATCTTTAAGGCGTTCGATCAGTTTGTTTCCACTGAGTGAGGTGCAGAAAGGAGTGAGCGGTGTTACTCACAGCGCAGCTCTCCGTGTGGTCAGGTCTGTGGGGCAGGATGAAGGACTTGACCCTCAGAGGACCCTTGCAGCCAACGGGCCTGAAGGTCGAGTTCCTGCAGCTGGTCAGGATCACGAAGAAATGTGTCGGGACGGGAGCCTCATTCCTGGAGAGACACAAGATCACAGGGTTCAAGAAACTGATGCACCACTCTATCGAAAGCCTCTTTTAATCAATCATTTGTGCAGGAAAAAGAACTACATACTATACAAGCTGGTAATGTTCAATCCTTTCATACAAAATAGTTACTTATGGCGCATTTCCACTACAGGGCTTCGCTCGGTATGGCTAGGCCTCGTTAGGCCTTGTTAGGACCGGCTCACTTTATGCTGCATTTCCATTACAGTTTAGTAGCTGGGGCAGTAACTATAGTAACGCAGTGTAGGCGGAGCAGTGACGTCATCTTCAATGAGAACCACAGAAAAACCAACATCAGCCGTTAGCTGTTAGCACTCAGAGCTCACAGCTCCTCATATATGTTCAGAAACTAGACAAAAGTTAAACAAGTACAAACCACAGACTGCCTGTGTCATGGCGAATACAGTCGCTGCTTTATTTATGTCTGTATAGGCCGTTGTGAGTGTGGACGGTCGGAGCATATACTGCGTTAGCTTAGCCGATCTCCATTCAGAAAACACGCATTTTAAAAGGTTTTTCGCCTGCCGTCTGTCTGCAGACTTGTCAAAGCATTAATTCATGGTTTTTACTAACCGGTATCAGTCTGTTGTTACTTCGGCATCATTTAGAAACGTGTATTACAATTAAATCACGGTCAAATATGTTCATTTTGTTGTAGTTGTAGCCCCCTTGCCAGCGATTCTCTCTCTAGTTTAGCATACTAGTTTAGCCAACTACCGACTCAGCCTGGTTGTTGGCCCGGAAAGAACCTTGATTTTATGGGGCCAGAAAAACTGTGAAATAGTACCCGCTAGCCGGAACTACGCCAAGTGGAAACGCAAACAAAAACGGGCCGGGCACAGCACGGCACGCTTAAAGCGAGCTCCGCGCTGTAGTGCAAATGCGCCTAGAGGACCTATGAGGCTTTTGGGGGACTTCCCTTTCTTGCAGTGTGTTCTATAGGTTTGAGTGCATGTAAATGGTCTGAATAGGCTTAAATCCCCAAATTCCCTACAAAGCGGGGTTTCTCTCCCACACACAATAATTATAACAACATAACGTAATAAAGTGTGCGTTGCTGACTTACCCTGAGATGGCTTTGAGTGCATCAACGTTTCCATCGTAGTCTTCATCAAATATCGGCCCGCTCATGACGTTGACTCCGTTCAGCTCTTTGGAATATTTTGGAAGCAGGACATCATGGACATGGGTCCAAACATCTGCAATAAGGGAGAAGACACACCAAAACCTTTTTACACTTAAATTATTTTAAAAGAAAGTGATAACATCATTACAATCTTTGAAGGAATAATGAATCTACCATAACCTCTAAAGTTAACTAATCAACAATATGTTGTTTGTTTATTATATATAAATAGTTAAACAGGATATAGCGTGTGGAGTTTTTTGTTTTAGTTTCAGGTTTAAAGGGGACCTATCATGCAAATTGCACTTTTGTACGTCTTTTATACATGAATATGTGTCCCCGGTGTTCCAGGGAACTCACCAAGTGTCAGAAAACACAACCCTCTCTATTTTCCTCCATACCCAAATCTCTAAAAAAGGGACTGCAACGGATCTGATAAAAACTGATCCAGATTTGAACACTGTCCTGACGTCAGGACAGTGGCGCTACGGCTATTGGGCCAACTCCACCAATCAGGAGGAGACAGCCACGGCCATTGCCGTACGAAAGCGCTGGAGACGCTGTAGTACATATGCCAGGCCAGTAGATGGCGCTGTTCTCACTGAATCTGCCCTTGCAAATCCAGAGCTAAAAAATGTCAAGCAAAATGAGGCATGGCTAAAATGCATGATCTGTTTGGTATTTTGAAAAAAAAATGTATAAATATGCCTTATATAGGTATGGTCCTACACTATATTATTCAAATATAGCATGAAAGGTCCATTTTAAGTTAATAAACTCACCATTTGACAGTGTACAGCATGTACAGCAATGTGCCAGTAGGGGGCAGCATCTGCTAGCTGATTAGTATGAAAGCCTCTAGCATGCACAAACTGAAGCACAGAGAAGGGGTTTTCCTTCCAATGGGACCTCATTTCAAACCTTTATTTATCCAGGTGTATCCCATTGAGATCATTGATCTCTTTTTCAAGGGAGACCTGCTCAAGTAGGTTCCACATGAAACATTAAAACATAAACAGAACAACAAAAAGGACATCATACAGCATCATTACAGGGATTACAATTTACATAACTATCCACATGAACAGGTACCAACAGCTTCCGATTGAGTAGCATCCAACAGAGCTTTAAAAACATTTAGTGGCACCAGATTGCTCAGTTTCCATTTCAATTGCAGACTATTCCAAGACAGTGGAGCTGCGCATCTAAATGCTATCTTCCCTAAGACAGTCCTAGCAGTTGGCACATTTAATAAAACCACAGCATGCGATCTCAGGCAGTAGCCACTTACAATTCGCCGTGAGATCAGGGAGCAGATGTAGGATGGAAGTTTCCCTAACATGGCTTTGTATATAAAAATGTACCAGTGACTGAGCCTCCGTACAGTTAGCGAAGGCAAACCAGCCCTTGCATACAGGGTACAGTGATGAGTTAATGCTTTACAGTTTGTCACAAATCTCAGTGCACTGTGATACGCAGCATCTAACTTGACCAGGCAATTGGCAGGTGCATTCATATAAATCAAATCACCATAGTCCAGCACAGGTAAAAAGGTCACAGAGACTTTTCCTGGCCTCGAGCGAGAAACAGGACTTGTTCCTGTAGAAGAAACCTAGCCTAACCCTCAGTTTTTTAAGCAGGTTATTGACATGACGTTTAAAAGTGAGACAGTCATCAAGCCAGATACCAAGGTATTGGTATGCTACTGAGCCAGAGTTTCCATCATAGTGTGGGTGGCCCAGTGGAAACAGCCCAGAGCCGAAGTCTGAATCGCTCAATTTGATATGTATTAATCAGCTAAAAAAAGGTAACAAGTTTCAACTCATCAGTGCTTCTGAGCACATAGCAGTGTTGCGTCATAAAATCTTTCTGTACCCTAACAGGATATCACATATTTCACAGGTAGTTTTGTACAGTAGAAATGTCAGGGCTGGCACAGACTTACTTACGCTTTTGTGAGCAATACGCCAACAACCTATTAATCAAGACACGCACTCATACTATTTCTTGTATAATTTGCAACACAAGGAATGATTTCCTGTGTAGTCATGTGGTGACCACCTTAAAAGTGAATCTTATCGTGAGATAAACTGTGGATCTGCAGTAGGATGGCAGGAGGATTAACTCTGGAAAATCTTACCAAACCTTTAATTGTGCTTTACAGAAAGAGCTTGACTAAATGCAAGTACAGTAATCCTGTGTAATCACAGCAGTTAGATGTTGGGCTCTTATTATATGTGTATTTGAGAACCAAAAGTATAGCCTATTTGGAGAAAAATATAGAGACAATATTGAGCTATAAAAACGGCTTACGAGAACAGACAAACCACAATACCTGCTCTCTGAAAACTGGAGTGTTTAACACAGAAAACAGAGCATGACATAATGACTAGTTGTGATCCGGTGTCTCTTCAGTTCACGGGTTAATGAAATAGTTCAGCTCTCACTCAGCTCAATAGCTCTCACTCAGTGTGCAAATGAACCCTATCTGACATTTCTGAAATTAGATTATTAACTTGTGCATCACCATGAATGCCATTTCCACATTTAGGTGCAGCTAGGAAACCGAGTTGATACATATTTTGAAGACTGACTCACCTTTGAATGCAGGGAACATTGGTGCCATGTTGCTCGTGATTAGAGAGTCTGTCTCTGCTCCGTTGGCACCCAGATCTATAGAGAGAAAATGAGTGAGACAAATGTATGTGTTTGCAGATTGGATTTGGATTTAAAACATTAACTGCATGTTGTAAAAGTCTGATGTGTGTCCTGTTAAAATAAGGAATTAAGATTGTCTTAGTCTAGATGTATGGCAGCAACCAACTTCTGCTTTCATTATTAATCATTCTGCCTTCATAACTTTTTGTAATCTATTAATCATTTTGCCTCATAAATGCCCAAAACATTAAAAAATATTCTAGTTAATTTGACCAAATGTCTGGTTTGTCAAACCACAAAGAAATGTAATTTACAATCATTTAACATTTAGAAAATCTAAAAAGATTTACAACAGAGAGGCTGCATGGAGCAAACCTTTGGCAACTTTGCTTTAAAAAAAAAAAAGGCTTAAACTATTATTTAACTGTTCAAATAAATGCTTAAAATTATGCAAATAAATAAATGCACAATTGTTGCAGATGTAAAATCACGAAACTGCACAAATCTAAGTCTGCAGGACAAATTATGACCGGAAAATAAAATGTCTAATTTTAGTGAGTACAGCTTTCGCACAGCTGTTGGGGAGATTTAACTTCTCTCTTTCACTCTGTCCTTCTCTTTTGTGGGTCTACCTGAAACCTGAATTTCATTAAAATACACTGAATCTGCAGCGTCTGAATAAAAAGAGGGGGATGGGGGTCTCTTTAGTGTTGCAAACCAAAAGCATGGGAGCATTTTTACATGAGAATGTGGCTCTGGAACACGTCAACTTGAATTCAACACCTGGCTGGGGACGCCGTGTTATGACCCACACACACAAACACTCACACACTCACACACACTCACTGGGGGGATGCAGCAGGCCGAAGGACAGGCTTGGGTCGTTTCTGTAGCGCAGACACAGCTGGCTGGCGGCCGGGGGGGTGCGGACGTCAGCACGAACACACTCCTCGAACTCTGGGCTCAGGGGTCGGACTGTGGTCTGAGAGAAGAGCGGTCAGTGTGAGTGTGTGTTGTGTAAGATCGTTCTCTGTGACTCTGCTCCGTCTGTATTAGAGAGTCACTGAGGGCATTGCAACGTTTCTGCAGAGCTCTCCCTTAAAATAATAATCTATGTAAGCAGATGACGGTCAGATATAACCATTGATTGAGCCACACTGCTAGTATGGATAAAATGGGCAAGCAATCATACATATCTAAATCAGACTCAGAGGACAGAGGGATTCAAGGAATTAGCTTTGGAGTATAATGCTGCATACAGTAGGGAAAATTCAGTTGAAAAAAAGGAGCAATATAGACCTATTGTATTACATTAAAAAAGGGGAAATGTTTACAAGAAATATCAATATTGAAAGTACAATGAAAATAATTTACTCTGAAAGAAATTACTAAAATATGTCCAGTATACCAGAATTTAAAGTTTCGAGATGAAAAGTTTTTTTTAAAAGGAGGTAGCATTGTACACAAATGTAATAAATATACAGAGGAATGTGCACGTTTCACTAAAATTCATTTAAATTAACAAGTTTTTCTCACATGATGTACATTAATGTGAAACACAGTGTCTGTAGAGAGGATAAGAGTCCGTGTCAGTGGAATCTCCGGACTTTGTTGATTAATGCATGAATATTTACATGTAAATGCAGCTCTTTTCTTTGAAATACAATCCTATTTCCTATATATAAATACCAGTTCTTATAGCCATTTACAGGAAACGTGTTTAAATATGTTAAGCTTCATATGAAGTTGTTCACTTTGACAAGCTGTGGAATTGGAAGTTTTCTCTTGGTTGATTATAATAGCGTATTTTATAACAAATACATCGACAAAATAACTAAACCATGATTTTTATCCAGGGCAACATGAACAGAGGATAGAGTACAACCATACTCAGCCTTCACTGTATTTGGATAACGCCGGAATGAAAACAAACCCTCACACGCTCCATCATGCAGACAGAATAGTACAACAGTGTAAACTCTCCCGGGAATGCATCACTCTGCCTGAAGTTATGATTTACACTTAACCTCAACCGCATAATGAGAAAGACAAGAAGAGTTTGAGCTAACATGAGCACAGAAGATGAGTAACAGCTGCTTCGAGAAGGGATTCGAGATACTAAACAACCTCTTACAATTTCCTGCCGTGCCCTAACCGCAGCAGAAAAACAGCCGGGTCCCCTCGACTGCACGGGCTATGTTTATAGATAAAAGACGACTCACCAGAGGCTCGAGGGTGTACGACACCCACAGGGGCATGAGGCGGTCTCTGCTGTATCCACTGAGGTAGTTGGATTGGTGGAGGAGACAAAAGCTGGCGCCTGATTGGACGACACTGGGGATGCCAAAGGGATGGTGGAGGTGGCGTAAGATGGCTTTAACACCTAAAAGGCAAGATGTATACAAGTCGCATCGTGCTTTCCTTCAAGAACATTTAAAATGCAAAGAAAAATTAAATGATACTCACTGGAATTAGTTGCTATGAGATTTCTGTTGAGGTCCGTCTCCTAGAAATAAAGTATTTTTAGTATGCTTGTGTTTAATAAATGATATCCAAGTTAACAATTCCACATTCATGTAGGCTGTATCGGCACTCTGGGTTTTGAGCTAAATGCTAACGTCAGCTAACATGCTCAGAATTACATTTCTAACATTCTGATGTTAAGAAGGCCATGTTAACCATATTCAATATCTTAGTTCAGCACGTCAACGTGCTAACATTTGCTCATTTGTAGGGATAGTTCAAAACCACTTGTTCATTTCCTATCCTATCCTACACCGAAATGATGAGTATCAGTTGATACCGATACCAATCTGATATCCTCCTTTTCCTTCTCTTCAATACCCAAGCCTTAAATTATACATTGGTATGAAAAAGCATGAGGAAGAAGATGGAGAAGATGGACCTTTATAGGATCACCAAAGTCAGTGGCATTTATCCTCTGCTAACATGAATGTCTGCAACATATTACCTGGTTATCCACCCAATATTTTTTTTGTTATTTCAACCATGACTAAAGTGGTGGACTAACCGACAGACAGAATACCATGACCTCAAGAACTTGTTAGCACCTTATATATTAACTCTATGGTTCTCACGTACCGCGGCCTTGTCCTGGGACGCGCAGGAGCACTGCAGGTCGGTGGGGGCGGGGTCAGAGGTCTCACAGGGGGTGTCGTGTGAGAGCTGCGCTGGGTGGACCAGCTGGTGGGCGGGATGCTTCAGAAGGTGGTTCAGGCTGCCGTGAGTCCCGTTGTTCGGAGAGGGACGAATACCCAGGAGGTCTGAGGAGGAAGAGAGAAAAAGTGTAAATCTGTATCACACAGACTGGATGTAACACAGCAGGGTCACAACAGGTAATGCTATAAGAAAATACTATTATTTAGTTAATTCAGCCATCATTACGGACAGTTAAAACACATCTTATACAATGAGGTACCATACAGAAGGATTCAGTGACATCCCTGGTCATACAGATTTTAAACTACTGTATTTAAGCTAAAAAGTTTTTGACAAATGTCAATGTAATCTTCATATAAGGCGTTTTTTTAACATACAAATCTTTCATCGATTTTTTAAACAAAAAAATCTACAGTGCTGATGAGCATGAGTATACAATAGCAACGTATTAACCACACAAATATTAATACGAATAATTAAAAAATCCCTGCCCAGCAAGTTACACATATTGAATTCTACCTGACAGGCTGGTGCCTCGCAGTGAAAGAGTGAACAGTGTGTGATGTAGTTAAGCTGCACCTAATAATAAAGCTTTCACAGGGTCTGGAATGCATTAAAATGGCCCCATGTTTCAATGGGATTTTCTCCTACCTGAAGTTTTAAGCAGGACATGATGTCCCGGATTTTTTTAAATAAGTAAGTCACAGTCCATATTTAAATCACATTGCTTCGACCATAACTTGGAAGTAAAGAGGGGAAAACTGTCTGTAAATAATATGTTTTATTGGATAGATTCTGTTGATTTGTTGTGTATGGATCTTCTTGACCCAGAGTACCATACTTCCTTTAATAGTGAGCAGATTTTCCACTGCAATACTAATGTCATGCATGTCTTAAACAAGTGTCTCTATCACAGCCAGGTGGGGGTCGTTATCTGTTTGTTTAAGTTCCTTTTCCCCTGACATGTGGTTGATGTAGCTGCTCATTATTTACTTCCTCTAAATTCAGTTGAGAAGTGCACCTGTTTCCTCTGAGCTGTGTCATACTGTGTTACTGCATCTTCTACAATGGACCTGCTGAGAAAAGTAAACTAAGAGAAATGAAAGCTACAGGAGCCGGGTTCTGCACTTTCAACAGGTTAAATATAATACTTGTTTAGACCTCTTAAAAAAGAAGAATGGAATTAAATACCGAATGTTTTCACGGTAATTTCAACATGATCTCAAAATGTTAAGTTTGTCAAACTTTAGTCAAGAAATTCAATAAGCCTATGTCCCAAAATATAAAATAACTCTTTTAAAAACGAAAAACTAATAAAGTAATGCTACAGTATAGCTGCAGTACAGGAGAGTTAAATAAAGAACACTTACCACACATGAGGTTATACAACTCAATGTTTTCAAAGGGGGGCACAACAGTGTTTTCTTTGAATCCTGGACCGTAGCCAATGAAGATCGCCTGGATAAAATAGATACACATTAATATAATGACATTGAAGGATTTATTTGTAGCTACAAATGAGAGTATAGAGCGAACTAGGTAGGCTAAACAAAATCATGTGTGCTTGATTTAATCTCCCTCAGTAATGCGGGCGTCACACTGTCCCGAAATTGACACCAGATGGACACACGAATATGGAATTGTGAATTTCGCACGAAGATGACCCGAACTTGGTCAACGGCCAAGCAACAGCCGAAGCAACAGCCGAAGCAAGTACGATGCCTACAGAAGGCCACACGATGGCGCCCGAACCACACACGAAGGCAAAATTTACATTACATTTAAGACATACATACAACTGCAACGAAAGTAACAAAAACAATTATGTAAAAGTACTATGGGACTTTACATTTTTGGAGACTTGAGATTGTATAATACAAATTGTCACTGATATTTTCAGACTTTGTTCTTTACTTTCTCCGTCTTTATATGTAGAAGATATTACGTTTTTTCCGTCATGTTGTTTCCATAGCAACAACAACTTCCTGTCAACAGCTTAAACTCGCCTTCTAAATAAAAGCATCTAAATAAAACAGGAAGTTAACCTAAATTACATTTAAGACACAACTGCAACGAAAGTAACAAAAACAATGTAATATCCTTTTCAGTTTCACAGAACACAAATTGGGTTATTTACATAATATGTTGACATGATTTTGTTGTGCAATAAAACAACCAGAGAAGCGATCTGCAAGGAAACATTGCACACCGTGGTCCCATCTCGATGTCATCGTACTATAATACGATGGCTACACGACGGCATTGCGAGGGCTTCACGTAGTCGTGTTGCCTTCCTAAGACAATCAGGCAGCTTCTTGTTTCCTTCGTATTGTCTTCGTGAGGCGAAAAATGCCCGATGGCACCGATGATCAGACGAAGATGACACGATTTGACAAGATGCCCTCACGAGTGCCTTACGAAGGGCAAAATGGACACACAAATTCAACACGAAAATGAACCTTCGCAAGGTCTTTCGGAAAGATTTTGCCACCGCTCACAAAGTTTCTGCCGGAGCCTGAGAAACTCCACTGGCGGTCATACAATGGCTTAAAGTGGACCTATCATGCTATATTTAAATGATATATTGTAGGGCCATACCTATATAAGGTATATTTATACGTTTCTGTTTTCAAAATACCAAACAGATCATGCATTTTAGCCATGCCTCATTTCGCTCTATGTGCTGTTTGCTGTCTACGGGGCTGATCTCTGTGAGCTGCAGCTGACCACGCCCCCCTGCAGGACAGGGGAGCCGTGCTCTGATGAAGTCAAGAGGGGGAGAAAAAAATATCTCCGTCCTCCGTGTTTTATTATATAGAGTCGTTATTCATTTGTTTTAAAGCTCAATAAATAACAAAGAAGACCTTTGACCGGCACTTTTCTAATTTTGTCCGGAAGATTTAAACTTTAACGGACATCTTGACCGGCGAAACAAACTGAAACTGAAACTCTGCCGCACGGTCCCCTCGTTCCTTGGAAGAGGCGGAGAGGTGCGTGTTTGTCATCTGCTGGTGGACTAACCGGAGAGAATTACAGTGCTTGAAAAAAAGAGAAAAAAAGCCACAGCGGAGAATAAACAGAAGGGTAACCATGGTAACTATGGGCGGGAAGTCTTCTTCGCGGCTTTTGTGGCAGACTACAGCGCCACTTACAGGCCTGGCATATGTACTACAGCGTCTCCAGCGCTTTCGAGCGGCAATGGCCGGCCGTGGCCCAACCCCACATTCCCCTGATAGGTGGAGAGTTGGCCCAATAGCCGTAGCGCCACTTCTGTGACGTAATAGAAGTGTTCAAATCTGGATCAGTCTGTATCAGATCCGTTGCAGCCCCTTTTTTAGAGATTTGGGTATGGAGGAAAATAGAGAGGGTTGTGTTTTCTGACACTTGGTGAGTTCCCTGGAACACCGGGGACACATATTCATGTATAAAAGACGTACAAAAGTGCATTTTGCATGATAGGTCCCCTTTAAGATGCCCTCACGAATGGCCCGATGTTACGATCAGAGCCGAATTTGAACATTTCCTTTATCGTGTGTCCATCTGGTGTCAATTTCGGGACAGTGATAAATAAGTAAAATGTTATGTTAATATTTGAAATGGACTGATGCTTTGAATTGACCTTACATAACCTTAAAAATAAATGCTAGATATTTAAATTATAGGAAAGACATCGTTTGTGTGGGTTTTGTGGATATTTGCAGGTGAGTACTGTAAATACTTGTGGAATATGTGACTTTTCACAACTCACAGCGGTCTATTGGACAAGTCATCAACTTTGTAAGCTAATTTTACAACTAGTCATTGTCAATCTGAAACCACGTCCGGAAACACACACAGATGTGATGTGATGACTAACAGGGAGACGGACAGACACAAAAACATTTCATAATTAAATTAATTCAACACGAGGCACAGAATGTGTAGGTGGGGAGCAACTTTTTGACAACATGGTGTCATCACTGTGCTCAAGTTTTAGAGATCCACAGTACTGTTGCGTTTGTATCTTAGCCATTTTCCTTGAGTTTGATTCAAAGAAATAAAACATCACATACAGAGCTGTAACTTGCATTTAGACCCAAACATTAACTGCTTACAAAAGCGGCCAATTTATGAACTAATGACTTTTACAACATCCTGAAAATGTTAGAGCTCAATCCTTTTGAATATGGTATTTTTGGAGAAATACATATTGTTTTGAAAGCTGTCTGTCATGTACTTAATAATATTACATTTGATTTATAGTGTGCTTTGAAAAGGGACTCAAAGTCACTTTACAGATAGATATTAACAATCTTAAATAAATTATAAAAATAACACAACTAAATGCATAAAATGAATTAAAAATTAAAAGCAGATCTGAATAGGAGAGTTTTGATTTTGATTGATTTATATGAAGACAGATTTTGTCCAATCACAGATGTGTTTGGGGACGTAACTAGCCTACTACTTCTTCCTCTAATCTAACTCGAAAGTAAGCAGACACTAATTGTTGAGAAAATTATATTCACACTCTTTAATGTATCTCTGTTTTCGGGAGGCCAGTAATTAGGATTTTCCCGTAAAACCTTCAGTAGTTATCAGGCCTCGACTTATTTTTTTCTCAATGTGTCAATGTGTTATCACACTTCCTGTTTAAAAGAAACCTAAACAGGATACCGTGTTAAACATTTATCTAGTGTACTATCACACATCTTTTTAAGTGAAGACATTTGAAAAGTAATCCAGAGCCTATGTTCATGCGATCCGTTATAAATAGGAAGAAGTCTGAAGCAGGAAGAAGAGAGCCTGACCTGCATGTTGGTGAAGATGTTGTCTGAGCCGTGGAATCCACCAGTGCAATACTTCAGCTCCTTGCGATTACTGTCAAGACAGAGTAAAAATAACCACAATGATGGGAATTAAGGATGGAAGTCATGCAAAAAAAACAAGTTTTCATCTGACTTTCAATCTCAAATCCAGGGTCAGGCAAGTTTACAGTTCGTCTATATTCCCTTAAGAGGGATTTACTGCACACTGCAACTACATTAAAGCTTACATTCTTCAGCCTGAAACAATTTTCTGTGATTACATGGTTGCTTTCCTTCAAAGAAGTTGTACAGCTTCTCTCCAGCATACCAAGCCTTATTCATTAAATGGCTGCTAACACAGATTACTTTAAGTGCTTTAACTTCTGTGTGGCCAAAATAAACATTTGTATTTATCACCAGACATTCACTTTGGTTTGACTGAACTATAATTTACACACAGTAAGACTGGCCAACACCAATCACTGTAAGATCTCTAGTATATTCCGCTGCGTAGAAACTACATCTTAATTATTCTTATAATTTGTTTTCTAACTTTGTCCATACATTTCGAGATTAAATGTGCAATGCAAATGGGTTTATAACGCTCCTGCACTTCCAATTTTCCAATCAATTCAAATCATGGAACACAAAATAAACACTTATTTCAAATCATTTAGTTCACTTTAATTCAAATAATTGCCTTTTGCCACAGTTTGATCAGCGAAAAATGCCAAAAGTGGCTAATTTTCCATGCAGTAATTTGTAAAGTAATAGTTTTTTATAAGCTGGATCAGTTATTTTATGCCAAAGTTAGCAGTTTGACTTTTATCGATGGTTTAAAAGTGAAAGAAGGCAAACTGTCTGCATCTAACAAAACAATCTAAGACTAAATGGATAATTTAGAGAAAGAATGTTAACCACAACTAACCTTCTTCCTCTCTATAGAGATTGCTCATGGCTAAAACATGCTTTCCAGGCTGTGAGTAGGCGAAAATACACAATTGTTGTTTGTAGAGATTGGTGTGGCTGTTTCATTTCAAACTTGTTGATACAACTTGTGCAACACTTTTTTATGTTTTCTCCCTAACACAACTGCTCTCAATAAGTGGTCCTTTATCAAGCTTCTGACCTCCATTCTCAACACAGTTTAATGACCTCAATCAGTGAGAACATAAAGACAGTGGCCTGATCGGAGACTTACAGCGCAGCCTGCCACCCCTGCTCCATGTAGAGGTGTCCTCTCTCGATGCGATCGTTTTTGGCAAAGTGCATCCTCTTGGGGAGGTTTTCTTTGAGGAAGGGCCTCATTGGCTGGTCATCGGTCCTGCACTTCAGAACAGACACAGCAGAGGAGAATCAACACGCAGCGCAGGGAGAATGGCTTTGTTTGACGTGAAACCAAGCAAGCAGATAATCTTTCATTCTTCATATCAACACAAAAGTCACATTTGGAATACTTGGCATACCGACAAGTTCTTCATCACGCCCTCATAGTCGACTGAGGAGAGAAACAGAGGACAAGGTCAGCGACATTACGTACAAACGGACACTGAGTGATACGGCAAGGCTGGGAACAAGGGGAGGTTTGGGTGTTTTCAGCAGGAACTCACAGATAAGGTAATCCTCTGGCAGGCGGGTGGGTCTGATGCGAGCAGCAGGGCCTTGGATGACAGAAAAGTCCTCTGTATTGTCTTGGTAGTTTGACACATAGAATGCCTTATCACACGAAGCCTCCTCCATTCCTGAAACAAAGGGAAATATCAATCTGTCTTCAGTGTTTGTTTATAAAATATAAAGATGGGTGTTTGAATTATTGACAAATGTAGCTACTGTATGATTGCATGGAAGTTGCCAGGTTTGTGCACTGTTAGAAAAAAAATCCACCCCTGTATGATTCTTTTGTAAAAACATTGAAATGTTCTTCTCCTGTATGGGCACAAAGGTTGATCTGGTTTAAAATGCACTTTCTTGGTCATTTCCACGGTTTAACAGCCCTTTAAATTCCGAACACATTTGAAGATTTATGTTTGTGTGACATATGAACAACAATCAATCTTTTTTTTCTCTGGTCCTTGACGGATCCCTGCAGAAGAATCACTAGCTCAGCTCGCTAACATGAAGGTCTTCTCTTTGAAATGGTGTCTTTGATGAGGATAGCTGGGCAGCCACAGTGACTCCCATACATTGATCTCTAATATACCTAATTACAAGACTGTAACAGATGGTTTCCAGATGCAAAGGAACATTCTCGCCATACAACATACTGCTGAGAGTTTTTCCCAGTTTTCTCCCAGATTACAGACTCATTTTTCTTTAGATTTCTTCCAAACATGGAGCTGGATTTTCTCCTTTAACAGATACTGTATAGTGACTTGATCAAGTCAAACATTAACAGATGTCATTAAGCCTCTAAAGCCCAGCTCAGTGGCACACAGGCTCTAAAACGATGGGACAGTTAAACGGCGCAGATTAAGGAGGGATGCACCAAGTTTATCTGTAAGCACATGCACAGCTTTGAATAAAAGATTTTAAAAAAGGCGTTAAATTCACAATCACATTGTACAGTTTAACTGTCGTGTAAATGACACAGCGCTGTACCGCAGGCTGTGTAGTTATCTCACCGTGGTCTGATACGATTATAATGTTGGCACAGTGGTGCAGGTTTTTCTGTGTCAGGCCGTCCATCATCAGCCCCACAATCCTGTCCACATTTTTCAAGGCCTGAACAACCTGAAGGGAAAAACAAAAAGCTTTTGTTAACGTGTCACCGTAACACAAAACAACGTTCAGGAAAACTGTGAGTGTGAACACTTCAAGGACAACTTGATTCAGCAAAGAAATGATTAACAAATATAATGGATAAAATGAAGCTGTCAGCATGGGTCATAGCATGGGCTTTATTAAATGGAGTTTAGTTAAACATCTGTAATGGAAACATTTTTACTGACAAGGTTACATTTTAGATAATAATCATCATTTTTAACCCAATATTTTACACATTATTCATATGATTTTTTTACAGATTACACAATAGGTTACACTTAGTTTTAGTTTTAATTGTTAGATACTATACGTTATATGCACGTGGAACTATTTAATAGCTTAATCTATTCATTTCAAAAGAAGAACATTAATTAGCAATCATTCTGATAATAAATGTAACAAATGTTTCAAGCAGAAATGCCAGAACATTTTCTAAATTGCAAAGTCTAAAATACTTTTGCTTTTCGGAATAAATTATATAACAAGCCATTTTAACATTTTTCTGACTCTTTTTAGACTCATCAATCATGTATTGCACCCCTAGTCAAACAGCTCCAAAACACTTTGAAAAATGTATATTACATTACATTACATTTCATTTAGCTGACGCTTTTATCCAAAGCGACTTACAATTACCAATTACACAGGGACATTCTCCCTGGAGTAACTAAGGACTAAGTGCCTTACTCAAGGGCACACTAGTGGTGGTGTTCCTGGCGGGATTTGAACTCACAACCTTGCGATCTTCAGCCCACCTCACTATCCATTCGACCACCACTATCCCTATATATATTAACAAGCACTTTTTTTTTTTCAGAGCTTTCAACCAATCTCATGGTATTCTTCAGTGGGTGGAGTTTTTCCACCACCCTTCCCTCACATGTACAACGAGACCATCACATGACCCAGGATCCGCCAAGGATCGAGAACAAAGTTCCTCATTATTTGCACTGGTCTGTTCTTTTTTTTAGGTAATCAGCAACCAGCTTATATTTTAAGGTTTATTTTTAGTGACAGACTAACCTCGCTGCTCCCTGGTCCGTATCGATGTCCAGCCGAGTCAGGCTCCTCCAGATACAAAGTGTAGAAGTCAGGTCTGAAATCAGTAAGCCAACAGGTCAGTGTGATGTTCTGTGTTCACTCACAACATATTTTGAATGATATAAAAGAGCATGTAATACCTGTCCCCTTCAGGTAAACTGAGCCATTCAAACAGTGTTGACACTCTCTGCTCGAATGTAATGCTCCTGTGAAGAAAAAAAGAGTCATTAATACAGCCCCATAATATACCATTAATGTTCTTGTCATTAATTCAAAAGAATATAATGTAACTCTTACTTATCATAGGACTTGTACAAGTTTGGGTAGGTGCCATTTATTTGTACATCTGAGCCAGGCCAGAAGAAGGTTCCTGCTTTTAACTTCTGACGCATGGCAGTGATCCAGACCTGAGAGGAGGAGAAGGGAGGCAAGGAGAGGAGGAGAGGGGAGGCAAGGAGAGGAGGAGAAGGGAGGCAAGGAGAGGAGGAGAGGGGAGGCAAGGAGAGGAGGAGAAGGGAGGCAAGGAGAGGAGGAGAGGGAGGCAAGGAGAGGAGGAGAGGGGAGGCAAGGAGAGGATGAGAGGGGAGGCAAGGAGAGGAGGAGAAGGCAAGGAGAGTTTTTGGGAGGCGAGGAGAGGAAATAGGAAAGGTGAGAAGAGGTAAGGAATGGAATGGAGACACAAGAAGAATAGAAGATAAAAACGAAGAAAAAAGTACATAAAAAGAAGAATGAAAAAATGGGATTAGATGAGAAGAAAGTAGATACAAAAACACATGAGATAAGGAAAAGATCAAAGGTGGAGGAGTTGAAAGAAGAGGAGATCAGGGCATGGAAAAAGATGAGAGGGTAAGTAGAGGAGAGGAAAAAGAGGAGATGGGATGAAAGGAAAGAAAATAATGAAATTAGGGGAGAGGAGACGTGAGAGAGAGAGAAAAGGAGAGGGGGGAGAAGAGGAAACAGAAGGAGAGGAAAGGAGGTGAAAGGTGAGAGAAGGAGACAAAATGAGAGTGTCATCTAGATTCATTTTGACACACTAAACTGTATTAGACTCATACGTCATTCATTAATATCAGTATATCACAGCAGCAGGGTTTAGTCCATTAGGGTGAAAGTGTAATCCCTCACAGCCCAGACGACTGATGGACATCTAACTGCATGTTCTTCATGTTCAATCAATACCTATTACACTGATGTGCAGCTAGAAATTCTGTTATAGTTATGCAGCAGGCTTGTAAGCATGTTTTGGCCGATGCTCTAAAATGAGATTGGCTCATTACAATATGATTTATTCCAGGAGTCATCGTTAATTTATTTCCCCTTCGCTCCAGGAAAGTGATACGGCTGCTGCATGGTGAATTTTCACGAGGAGCAGCCTGTCACACTGTTAAGGAATGAGATTTAAGAGACCTGCGTTTTCAACAGGAACCACAAACAAGCTCAACTCACATCCTTAAATGAGATGTCATCTCGTACGAGGAGAATCCGTAATTATATCAAGGAGCTCATTACAGGGGAAGCTGATTCTGAGCAAATGACAGGCTGTTCTGAACACAATGATTCATACTTCTCAAAAGACAAGTGCTGATGCTAGATCTGTTTCTGGTTTTCCCAAAAGTCAGGGTGTGTTCACTTTCACATGTTACAGAACAGTAGTGTCTGACTCAGACAATGTGAGAAGGAAATTACAAAAGCTCAGAGCTGTCCTGCACTCAAGGAAAACTAAATCTCCTCACATGGTTGTTTTTAGATCCCAGTTTTTGTCTTTTCCAAACTAGTCTTTACTGAAAAATGAATTTACACCTTTGTACAACATATCATGGTTGCTGAGATTCACTTACTGGCTCTCCTTGGTACCATTTTGGGTTGAGTTTCTCGTCAGTTTTCAAGCTGAAGAAAGCATCTAGTTTCATATCGTACATCTTGTTGTCCACTATCCCATGGGACTCGGGATAAAGACCCTGCAGGTAAAACATACAGTCAGGGTGAGCTGTTTGGATGATGTGGCTGAAGGGGTTTTCATTAACTAACTTAAATATTATTTTTCACCAAAGCAGTTTATTTTAATTACAGGGTCTGTAAATAAAAGAGGTGAAGGCCAGAGTGGCCTTCACCTCTTCAGCCCCTCTCCTCACAACAAGCACATGTAAGACATTAAGCCTCCTCCATGGTAACTCTATACTTCTGTGAAGAGACACTGGCTCTCAAATTGCAGGGAAATACCCACATTTTTGTTAAACTTTGGAACACCAACAGCAGTGATAGAAAGTAAGTTAGGAGATTTGCTTTGATGCATTTCTCAAAGGGAAACTTGTTACTAGTAATTTCTTTGGTTCATATTTATTTTTACTATTGGTTGCCAAACAGTTTGACCCTTTACAAATAAACAGTGTTCACTCTGGATCTCTTATCTATGAGTTGTTAGTTTAACTACCAAACGTCTCCAAACTTCTCAGATGGTTTCGTTTGAATAATTGTTCAAGATTCAAGGATATAAAACTCATAACGTTTTTGAATGAGCTGCACCGTACAAAGACTTTTGGATATTAGAAATACAAAATATCAATCTAATAATGTAATATATAATCATATACATTAAAAAAGGATATCTCTGATACTTAGCTTTGAGTACAATTAAACATGCTTCCGTTTTGGACAGAGATGGGATAAATCTACATAAATGTACTTTGGTATCCTATTTAAGTACAATTTTAGGGCACTTGTAATTAACTTGAGTATTTTGCTTTTACCCGAGTATGACATGTAGGACATGCGTATTTCCTCACTGTAGTATTATTGCTTTTTTTACTTCTTTCACCACTTGTTTGAATACATTACTTTTATGAATTCTTCTACGACCACTGAAAAAACAATCTATCCAATAAATCAGCCTGTGGACCAGGAGGGACTCACAGTCACAATGCTGTAGTGGTTGGGGAAGGTCTTTGTGGGATAAACAGGCCTCATGTAGGGAGGTGTTGTCCCGCTGTTTCCTGCAACAGAAGGATCCAGTCACACAATGCAGAGTGAACCATGAAGCGCTGTGCAGTCAACATGATGGTGACTTACGTAACTTGTTGATGACAGGAAGGTGGCTGCCGTGGTCTTTCAGGTACTCTGCCCTGAAACCGTCCAAGGACACCAGGATGAGAGGAGGCCGGGAGAAGCTGCGTGGGAAGACAGAGAGGAAGTAAGATGCTAAATGGGTTTGTGAAGGGGAAATGGAATAATTACTCAGCAGGAGACAAGTGTATCCTTTGGCAGCAGTAATGCTGTACAGTAGGTCTGTGTGGAAGGAGTACAATGAAGCTCTTTGACTGAGCAAGAGGAGAGAAAAGAGAGAAATCACAGAGCGAATAGCAGAACAGGAAGAGAAAGGTGACTCAAGAGTTGATAAATCAAAGACTAAACGACTTCTGTTGGTCTGTATCCTTTGTTCCTTTGTGCTGGAAGAACAGCATTTATTTTATTATTGGAATAAGTTACAGGTTATTCCGTCATTACTTGTGTTTAGGTTACAGATATTAAAGGGGCCTTACTACGCTGTTTTGGTTTTCCCTTTCCTGTAGTGAGTTATAGGTTTGTGTGCATGTAAATGGTCTGCAATGGCTATACAGTAATCCCTCCAGAGGGAGTTTCTCTCAAAAACAAGGAATAATTAATGGCATATATGAATAAATATTGTAATAAAAATAAAGCAAATAAATTGGAGAAAGTGAAGAAAAGAACAACACAAAAAATGACATGGAAAAAATACGTAATTTAAAAATATAGATTATTAAACACTTAAAAAATTGAATTTAAATTGAAAATTGAAAATGTAGTAATAAAATGATAATTTAATTGTTTTAAGTTTTCCATTTTCTTTAACATTTACCATGACCACTTAAAATCGTTGCCATGCAATCAGCTCTTTCCAGAAGCGCTTCCTCTTTTCGTGTAAAGTCTAAACCACACATTAAAATGAAAGCGTGGTTTGCCAACAGAAACAAACAAACCCAAGAGAATAAGGGACTTTCATTTTAAAAATACAGACAATATTCATTTGTTTAAAGCTATTTCCAAAGCAAAAATAGCTTCATTCGGAGACACAGGTTTTTAATTTTCCATGCTCTGTCTGGGGGTTACTCCCTTTCCAAAGCAGAAACACACACACATGTGACCACACACACTCATGCACGCACACTAACACCACTCATCAACACACGCCTGATTACTCAAAGACATTCGTTCCTATAGAGACCGATACTTTTTTCCGCAAATTCAACACAATCATAAAAACCAAGAATTATGTGTTTGGGTTATTAACACATAAAAAAACTGTAACTGACAGTGACTGAAAAGTCTTTCTATCTTTCTGTGGCCACAGTTCATTTTCCACTACAGAACTGCCAAGTGGGAACAATAAACTCCCTTCAGGAAAACTGTAGGAGTTACAGCTGAGAAACTTCCTTCTCGTAGAGAGGAGAGGAGGAGCCACTGTTACTCAAACTAGGTCATCTGAGATGTGAGGTTTTGTTTTCTATTGAATTCACATCAGCTCTCTCATTACAGCAACAGAACAAGAGTGTATCGTTACCCAGGGGGACACTTTGGCTCTTGGATGTCTCCTTCCAGGGGGGTGAACAGCCAGAGCTCACCTTCAGCTGTAAAAGAGGAATGATGTCAGCAAAATAAAGCATGTTTCAAAATGCATACAGTATATTATGTCCTAAGAAAACACTTATTCCAATAATCACCAGACACCAATAATACGTATAAATAACTACTGAATGATAGTTGCGCAAAGACACCCATTTTGTAAGCACCTGGAAACTAGTTTGACTTCTTAAATATATAGTTGTACCATTTAATATTCTTGACTGAATATGGCAATATTATATAACAATCCCTTGCAAAGGAAAACAATCTCTTCATGAACAATGTTATTTTTCTACGGATGCTTATGATGTGTGAGGCTTACGTCTATTTTCTTAGTTAAATAGCCGTTGTTATCGTATATGTGTTTTTTTTACCAACTTTGGCAGGAGATGTTGTCTACGTGAAGCATCCTGTTATGAGAAGATAATTGAGAAAAATCATTTTAGGACCTTTAATGTGAAATTGAATTGGATTCAGTAGACTGGACTACTGCAATGGTGTCTTTACAGGCCTCACTAAAAAATCTATTAGAAAGCTGCAGCTAATTCAGAACGCCGCTGCACGAGTCCTCACTAACACTAAGAAAGTGGATCACATCACTCCTGTTCTGAAGTCTTTACACTGGCTTCCTGTGTGTCAAAGAATAGATTTCAAAATATTGTTGCTGGTTTATAAAGCTTTGAATGGTTTAGGCCCAAAATACATGTCTGACCTACTGCTAAATTATGAACCATCCAGAACCCTCAGGTCTTCAGGGACTGGTCAGCTTTCTGTCCCCAGAGTCAGAACTAAACATGGTAAAGCAGCGTTCAGTTATTATGCTCCGAATATCTGGAACAAACTCCCAGAAACCTGCAGGTCCGCTGCAACTCTTACTACTTTTAAATCCAGGCTGAAGACTTTTCTTTTTGCCGCTGCTTTTAATTGAACTATTCACATCTTAAACTGCACTGTAACTTTTAACTTTTATCCATGTATTTTTTCTTTTAATGTTTATTTTATTATCTTTCCTTTTTAATGACTGATTTTAAATGCCATTTTTAAAATGTCTTCCATTTTTGTAAAGCACTTTGAATTACCTTGTGTTGAAAGGTGCTATATAAATAAACTTGCCTTGCCTTGCCTTGCCTAAGAAGCCATGTGAGCATAACCAGAGGAAGTGAAAGTGCAGAAATGCTGCATTATCATTCACATCTGCATGACATGACTGAAGATGGAAAGAAACTTAATGCCCTTTGTTCTTCTTTCAGTCTTCCCAAAGTTTTTGGGAGCTAGCGGAGAGCACCACTTTGTGAACCACATGAATATGTTGTGTAAAAGCACAAATGGAGAACAGCACAGACTCCGTGAACAAAGCAAATGCTCCATCAACACATTTTTTTATCAGATGTTGTGCTGTACAGGATATGTTCTCATAATGTACGATAGAAAACATCTGGACTTTGTTCTCATGGAAACAAAACAGAGAGGAAAAACTTTTCTTTTTCTGAAAAATATGTGATCATTCAATTAATGACCAAAACAAATGTATAACATTTGAGGTCATACATGCTCATGTAACGATAGATATTTCAGCCATAGACAATCTTACAACATTTAAGGGAACTCATGCAACCACAAAATGTACAGATAAGTCTACAAAAAATATGTGATGACTACAGAGGAAAGTGCTGAGCCTAAGAGTCCCATACATACAAGGCCGGAAGAAGTGTGTCTCATTTTGGTTTTGCAATACAATGTAATTTAAGTAACGTTAATCTCAAGAGTTTGTCAAGCCCTTGAAAAACAAACCTAGGACAAATCCAACGTATCCTCTTTTGTTTACTCCAGAGCATTTGGAAACAATTTAACTTGCTGAAGGGCATTCCCACGGACAAGGAGACTCTAAGCAGGAACCTTTTGGCCAACTCGTTCACCTTTCAGGCATCTGTCCTCCCGAAACAATCTGTCAAGTGTGCTGCTGTTGACATGACAGAGGAGTCTTAGTATGTCGGTGAGAAAGCCCCCCCCCCCTCACAGAGTCTCGAGGCCAGCGCTGTGGTTTGGACCGTGATGCTCTGTCTCAGAAGACAAGTTTCTGCGGTCTGTAATCTACGGGAAAACCCGGCTCTCAGCACTTCATACTACATCCCGTTAAATTCTGAGAAGAAGTGGAGACCTGGGTTATTTTTATTTCTTTGAATCTGTTTCCAAAGGCCTTACCAAGCAGCGTTACGGAAGATGTAAAGGATCCAACAAAGCTGTATGTAAAAATAAAATAAAGTGAGTGCAAAGATTTATTCTTCCCATATGGCTTTCATGTAAACTGGGTGGGAAATACAAGTTAAAAGAAAATGCCACAGCAGAGAGAGCACCCCGCCCAGGGCTGGGGACCCACAGTCACCACGGCTGCCCTGAAATGGAAGAGGAGTGTTTTGGCACAGCGGTTTGCAACAAAAAGCATACTGACGCCTCTGCCCACGTCTAACCAGAGGGAATCTACAGCGTCAGAAAACATGCCAACCTCCAGTGCACATTCCTGTCTCACTTAAATGTGTTTTTTTGCAACAGAAGGCAAAAAGGTTGGATCGCACCACCCTGACAGACACATATCCTGTGAACAAATCATGCAGTCTCAGGAGGTAACTTTCACTTCCCTGTTTGTGTCTGGCTGGTGTGTAACCTGAGCCTCAGGTTAGAGTTTCTGAGGAGCCAACAGTGTTTCAAAATATAGCTTGAGATGGTTATTTCTGTCTGTTTGCAGCCAAGGTATGTTCATCCCGTCTCTGCGTTGTACAGCCCATAGTTCACAGTAAGCTCATTCAGAAAATACAATATGACATCAGGGATATTTACATGAGAGTGAAAGTATAGCAGATCTGACATTTTGGTCTGAAATCGAGTATAGCATTTAAAAAAAGGCATACATTGGCATTGGTTCAACTGTGTGTTTCCCATTTCCTCGAAAAAGTGCACATATTTTTCAAATCAAAAACCATATTTGTAGCTTTTAGAGACTGTTTCCTATTATGTTGATGTCATTTGCTTTTGTCTTGAAAAAAAAAGATTATCCCAATGGAAAAGTGTATTTTAGTGTCCCCCTGATCAGATCCAGTTTTATTTTGCTTTGTTTATCATCCCTTCCGGAAATTCCTTCTCTGTCTGCGGCAAATACAACCACAACAACAGACTTTTAAAAACACAGAGCTCCACAATAGTATCCAAAACAACTGGGGATTAAACACAACTAAATGTAAGTTACACAATGCCTTCAAAATGATACAGGGGACATTCATTTAGAGAATTTGACTTCAAAACATAGTGTGTTAATGTGATAATTTCCTTTAAAATGTAGAAGGTGCAATGTTTTTTTCTTGTAGTAAAGAATAGCTCTCTTTATGATGAGTATTTCCAACCAAACATGTTTTTGTGTGTCCTTGAGATCCAAAAAAAGGTGAATTGTTTCTTGTAAGCACATTTGCTTAACCATTCCATGTTTATTGAAACCTCGATGGCTTGCAGTTCCTCAACTTAGCTTTTGCTGAAACCGCATTCAACAACAGGCCATAGCATTTAAATCTAGACGGAGAAACGGTCATCATCGCCTACCTTTGGCATCACTGCTCTTCCTCAGAGACAACGCCACGGCCAGGATGACCACCAGTAAGCACAGCAGCAGAACCTTAAATACAGAGAACAAATGTCAGGATGTTTGTTGACCTTACTGAAGATTACAGGTCATAAATCACATGACAACAAACATGACCGAGGATGTTTAGATTGACCTCCTCTTGGTTTTGGTGAGTGGAAGGTAAAAGAGGTAAAACAGCACAAATTCAAACACTCTGTATTGAATAATGATCAACAATGTTCTTCAAATAATTTGCTATTTTTACAGCGATGACTGACCACCATTTCACCTGATGGCTGTTGGCTAAACAAAACTCAATGCAGGTGAAAACAACACATTATTTTGAATAATACTGTGGCTAGAATTGCCCTGGTTAAAAGCTTCTGGAATCGTAGACACGCTCTAGTGTCAGCTACATGCCTTGTGACCATACTATAAACACACTTTAACCATCTTCTGGCCCCGTGAGGGAAGCCATAAATCAGGACGTTGTGAAGAATCATAAACAAAAACAGAGAGTGATTTGTTATCCACGCTAGCAGTGTTGGCTCTAGAAATGGAAATGTTGCTTGTTGGGTCCACCACTGTGGTCCTGACTGAAATATCTCAACAAATGTTGCACAGGCTGCTATGAAATGTGTGTACTGACACTCATTTTCTCCATAGGATGACTCCTGCTGACCCTCCTCTCGTGACACAATGAGCCAGACAATTTGGTCTTTACGCTAAATGTGTAAACAACTATTGGACAGATTGCCATGGGATTTATGCGAGATATTATTGTTTTTTTGTGCTAGATTTTGATCTTTATTCGAAAAATGTTTTTGTCCTCGAGATCCATCATCAAGTCATATTTCATTTTCTTTTTAACAAAATACCAAAAAGCTAATGTGATTCCAATCATTGTATTGCTAAGCATCCCCATGTTAGCATTGGCATTATGAGCAACTTAGCATGCTGACCAGTGGCGGCCGGTCCATAGGGGCGCTAGGGGCGCCGCCCCACCTCTTCCCATATTGAAAAAAAAAATAAATAAAAATTTTTTTAATTTAAATTAAAAAAAGAAAATATGGTTAAAAAAAAATATATATTTTTATTTTTATTTTTAATGAACAAGGTAAATATTATATAATTGGTATCAGTAAAATGTATAATCTACAATAAAATCTCGTTTAAAATTGTGTTACGATGTTTAAAGTTACTGATAAGTCACATGTTTCCTGCCTGGCCTTGCCCATGCACCTTCTCTCGTCTGGGCGCTAAGAGAGGAGCCTTCAACCAGTGCAGCAGCAGCCACTAGCAGCTGACTGTTGCTATCTGTAACATGTAAACTATGCCGCGAAAATATAATTTCAGCCAATCAGCGTCGTCAAAGATGACGGTCACCGGGTGCCAATGTCAGCGCCCAGTGCAGTCTGTGAGTAGTTTGGACAGTGACTCGTATCCGGTTGACGCAGTAGTTGATGAGGATGGCTTCGGGTGCAGGTGGAGTCTCCGGACCTCGGTCCCCGCCTAATTCTGTTCAAGAGCTAATCTCCAATCCTTTCGAAAGGAGAAGTTTGGCAGATAAATTGTTGCTTAAAGACCTTGGACCGGACCAACCCGATTTGAATATATCGCAGCAATCTCGTGAAAAAGACAAAACGTATACACGAGGCTTCGCAAGTAGCTGGTACACAAGAAAGGCTTGGCTAGCTGGATGCAAACAGGTAAATGCTGTCTTTTGTTTCCCATGCTTGGATATCACTTTATATGTAGAGAGGAGGTTTCCCATGGTTGTTAGAAGTTTATTAATAAGTGGGCATTTATCACAGAAGTGATTGTTCTGTCTCCACGTTTGTTGCATTGTCTGTGATGTATTTTCCAACGGTTATAGCTCCTGTTCTGTCCCAGCAACACTACACGGTTTGCAGCTCCACCACATTTTTGGTTTATCTTCGGTGTCGCTTAAAATCTGCTTCCCATCGGACTAAAACCTCCACGTAATCTGAAGACAGATACTTGAAGTTATTTAAACCTTTTGCAAACGTTATGTTCTTTCTTGCTCTAGCCTTGCCAGTTACATTGTACATAACACATATATTATCATTATGCTAAGTGGTTGTTCGTGTTAGACGATGTAGCTTTTTCATTTCTGAGTTATTGCTATATGTAAATAAGCCTGTTTGTAAATAATCCTCAGAGAAACAAAGAAAAAACACAATTTATGACATTTTGTGCTGTGGTTATTTTTTTTTAAATTGCATTTATTCACAGTTCAGTTTGAAATGCTGTAGTGACTTGTATTGAACCACTTAAATATTTATAATTAATGCTACTGAAAAGATGCTATTAATTTTATATCTCACATGCAGTTCACTGTAAAGCTACTTGGTGAAGGTGTTGGTTCATAAAACATGAACAGTTTTAAGAAAGAAAAAAACAGACCAGTTCTGAGAACACAAATTCCTGGTAAAGTAGTAGATGTTCAGGTTGATAAATAATATTTTCCACACTGAAGATTATGGAGGTATTGATCAGTCTTCTCATATTTTTAAGCCTCGATTTCTCCTTTCCCCCCCCCCTCTAACATCACCAGAAGTCATCATTTAAGGGGTCATTTCTCGAAAAAAAATGACGGGGGGGAAACCCCCCGGACCCCCCGGGTAGGTCACTTACGGTACGTCAAGAGCCCCACCAAAAAAAAAGACCACCGGCCGCCACTGGGGCTGACGTTAGCATTTAGCTCAAAGCACCACTGAAGCTGTAAACTTTTAGTCTTATCTTTAGTTTATTTGTCCAGTCTTTGATTAATTTATAGCTGTATTCGTTTTTCTTTGAGGTTCTTCAATCTTTATACAAAATGGGATAAAGGTCTTGCAGTGCTGAGGGAAGGTGGGCTGTTATTTATTTATTTAACCCTGCCCAGTGTAACTCTATCATCTCCGCCCTCCCTCATACACCATCTCCAACTGTCCAAATGTTGGTCTTGGCCGTCTGTAATTGAAAACTCAAAAGGAGGTTGTAGGCAAAGCTGCTTTTGTATCAGCTGCTCGGCTCATATCTGCCCAGATTGGATACCCACTGAGGGAGAGGCGTTTGTGATAAGAGGGGCGTTTCAAAGTAGTGTAAAACGGTTTATTAAGATAGTAGATTTAGACGGTTGGTATACACCAGTCTTATCAACGCTGCTTATTTTGAAGCCCCTGCAACACCCCCGACACACCTGTAGTGAGTGTTGTGTAATTAGTGTCTAAAAGCAAGTTTTTAACAGAAGTATCCTGCCAGTTGTAAACATCTCTTTGATCCTGTACTGTAAATCAGTGGATTAAATGTTTTGGCTTGTGTTGTGATATCTTAAAATGTAAATGTCAATATAAAAGAATAACAACATTTCCTAGTGACCTCTCAGATTTATCTAGGGGCCGGACAGCTGGGGGCTACTCTCAGAACAATAAATGTTGCTGCGTCACATGAGATTGCCCTTCTCTCATCTCACTCTTCACAAAGCTTCACAGAACTTACTCAGCAAAAAAAACCGATTGCATTATTTATTTTCTTAGAGAACCTTTTCTCACGGTAGTAATAACATGTTAATCTTATCTAATTGTATTTCAATGTCACAGGGATCATTCAAGTCAAGTGTTTTTAAGTGTATTTATCTTTTCTGTCCTTATCTTATCACCTCTGTCGAAATATATCTGTTTTCACTTGAAAAGGGTTTAAAAATGTGAAGGGTGGGGAATATAAATCCCCTTTTTTCCAAAGCAGCCACACTTTATCTGTTCTGTTTTAAACTGAAATAAAGCTAAATAAAAAACGTACATAGCTCAATTGTAGGACAATGGTTTACATTTAAAACCAATATGTGTACTATGTGTAAAACCCTCTAAATCAACACTACATAATATATTTTCATGCTGCACTCATGCCCTTTAATTTAAATCATTCTTAAAGCTGTAGTAGTGCTTGTGTATGTGAATCACACAAAATGGATTACTCATGGGTGATGATTCGTGGGAATCATCACCCATGAGTAATCCATTTCGTGTGATATTTCACATACACAAGCATTCCTAGGCGGGTATGAAAATATGCTGCCATGTCGGTGTGCACTTGTTTTCTCCAGCTATAGGTGAATGGAGTGGGAGAAAGAGAAGGAACCTGGATTAGACTTCGGGAAAGACGTGGTTTCTGTGGGCTGTAAAAGTAAACAGTCTGTCTGGTGGAAACAAACTTGGCTGACACAGAAATACACAACTACCCTAACTTTTGTCTACCCAGTAAAAGACCTGAAAATACTTTTGGGAGTACAAATCTAACAGCAAAAAGTCCACATTAGGACACAAGTTTAAAAAAATGTCCCTTTAAGTCTGAAAACTAATTTGAAATGCTCATATCAAGATGTTGCTATCATCCTGCTACAAGACCTTAAATGGCACTTCAGTGTAACTATATCACAATTACCCACAGCTGTACAGAGGGGGATGTATGACAGGACGGAGTATTATTGTCTAGACTCAGCCACATGTGTATTTAATTAAACCAGGCAGACAGCAGCTAAAAACACTGTGGGTTTAGTTGCTTTGCTAGTAAAATGTTTCAAAGGTGTGTTTACTGTCAGATGATTATTGACTGTACAGGTTATATTTCAGTGATGAGGTAAATTATAAAGCAGCATACAGCAATAAACTTAAAATATGGCCTTTTTATATTAAAGTATGTTATTATTTTAGCGTAAAAGCATTTTGTTTCCAGACCAAAGCTACATAAAGGCAGTATCTTAAACATAAAGTTACGTTAGTCTTTGCAATTCCTTCAATTATGGTTTAGTCTTCAAGTAAATCCCCAAATGTATTCCAGATTTAGTTTCTCTGTAGAGTTTGTGTGGTTTGTCTCGGAGGAGCTGTGGACGATAATGGCTGCTGTTGTTTCTGAGGCTTTTCCTCTCTGACAAGAATACAATTCTTGGTAAGACAAACAAAATAGTCAGACTAATGTCCAAGCAGATTCCATTCCTGGTTATAAGATATATAAAGATTTGACTTTCAGCTGATTTTAATATAAAAGCAGCAGTTTCAGTGTATCGGTATAGCAGTTTCTTGATCTTGGATGATATAAAATTGAATATCTTTGGGTTTTGAACTGATGCTTGCACAACAAGCGGTTTGAGGCTAAAGCCTTGTGCTCTAAAATATGGAAAGCCATTTTTCATTGTGTTGGCCTTTTATAAACTAAATGATAAAGCAATAAATCAATAGATTAGTTGACCATTCAAATAATTATTAAACATCCAGACTATCTGTAAAAGTTCCTTGCATTCTTTTTTCTAACTTAATTGAATTATTTTCTCTTTTGGATCACAATCAGCCCTGTGGACTTTAACGTCTGGTCCTGCTCAATAGCCAACTAATACCATCTCCACCTGCAGAGATTTTCCTGGCCACTGTCCTTTTGCACTGGAGTGTAAACATTTACACATTCGTACTGGCAGCACTGACAAGTCTTTCCTGTTTGACAGCTGTGGATTAATGACACAGAGTAAACAATGTGAACATATAGACCTAACGTCTGTGTGTTTTAATTTCCTCTGATTTATTGACTTTACCTTATGATTAAATCAGATACAGTCACTTTAGTTGCAACTGACTTTCATTATCAATTCATCCGCTCCTTACATTTATCATTGATTGATAAATCACTTGGTCTGTTAAATGTCAAAGAGTTATGGAAAAGCCTCCCATCAAGACCACAGTGAGGTCTTCAAACGACTTATTTTGTCTGACCAAAAGTCCAAAAGCCAAAGTATGCAGTTTACATTCTAATATCCAAAGAAAAGCAGCAATTCCTCAAATTTGAGAAGCTGGAAACAGAAATACGTTTGGAACTTTAGCTTATCATTCCAGAAGTTACTACAGTCAGTTACTATGAACACATAGCCAAGGCAGGGACACAATTACATTTTATAGACATCTTTTTGGGACCTATACTGTAGTAACTATATTGAGCCATATGAAACAGTAGATTACATTTTATTTTGGAGTCTATATAAAGTCTAATGAGTAGCACAAAGATGCACTGCCCTATTGTAGAAATAAAAAAGGTTTCAATGTTATTTTAAGCACTTTTTGAAAACATCCAGATGCAATGTAAAGACAGTGTGAAAGTAAATCAAATTTGCATTCAGAGAAGAGTAAGTCAGACATGGAAGTAGGCAGGTAGGTTAACTCTTTTGAACGTACCCCAGTAATAACTTTACAGTGGTAATTCCTCTTCCTTCTCCGTTCATTGTTTCTCCCTTGACTCTCCAGCTCTGGTGCCCCAGTCAAAGAGACAGCATGCTCGGCGGAGCGGTCCTCTCTTTTGGTTACCTCCATGCTGCTGATCGCGCAAACTGCAGTGTACATGGCGGGCAGAGCTTCACCCTGGTGGAGGAGGTAATGCTGCTGCTTTGTGGGATATGACCCCTCTCTCCTCAAGTGGAGCACGAGCACCGCCTTGTTTCTTGACGTCTGCCAAGTTTACAAAGCAGCATGTGATTGATCTTAAGACAGGGTTGGAGGCTGTGGTTCTGATTAAAGAAAGCAGGGCTGGCCACAGCAGACGGCTGTTTTGGCTCAAGTGTCATTTTCCAGCGAGGTCTGTTCACTGGTAAAGCTGACAAATAAGCCTTTTTATATAAGCTGTCCACCATGTCAATAAGTTTCTCTTTTTGTAGTGGATTGGTCTTTTGTAGAGGTTTTTCATTGCCAGCTAAAATCTTGCCTAGGGCAGCAAATTGGTCAGAACCGGTCCTGGTGTCATCCAGCACCCCCCATTTGAAACATGTCAGCCTGGCAGCTTCTAGAAAATAACTGTTATAAATGCAAAAACATAGATAAACTAATTAAAGATATACAGTATAGGTTTATACACTACTCAAATGTCACGTCTAATTTCTTAGCAGTGGCTTGAACAAACAGTCAAACAGCTGTTGAGGAACTCCTTTAAAAACGTCATGTGAAATGAATGAGCGCTGCTGCCGCCATCTTGTGGCAGAAACGGAGCGTTGCGCTACCATTACAGTTTGACAGTTTGTCAAGAAAATACGAATAAAACCCAATCTGAGATAGCTCTGATGTTTACATTTTAACTGTTGGAATTTACAGAATTAACCATATAAGTCTTCAACAGAGAATGTTCACAGTAATAAGCGTTTTGACTGGTTTCACATTGACAGTTATATGTAACAAATGCTAGGGCTAAAGTTGAAGCCAGTTTAGCTCAACAAGAGTGGTATCTATCTTCTTATCAAACTCTGTGACAAAAAGGTTAAAAGGTTTTCTCCTAAGTGCCTGTCCATTTTTTAAATCAGTCTTAGTATAAAACAGTTATAAAACATTACCACTGACAGGCGAGCACATATCCCTGATGCTGGGAACAGAAACTCTGCTTGCCACCTTTTCTTTTGTTGATCTGACCAACTTTCCCCAGAACCAAAAACATTTAGGAAATGTTATCAACAATGCTATATAACTACCACATAATAACATTCTAAACCGTCTCTTGTATTGAATATCGTGCTTTTTACTTCACTACATTTAATGGTAGCTGTGGTGGCTCCTTACTATTTTGCACTAGTCATAGGCCTACTCTGAAGAATAAGATTAATACAAAATATTATATGAACACGTTATCACTAATAATTCAGAACTATACATGTGATTCTGTAACTGGCCATCTTTCGTCTAGCACTACTTTTTTTATGTTACTTTTGTGATTTTGCTATGATTTTTGAGTAGGCCTAATGGAACTTCACTTGTAATAGAGCATTTAAGTATTGTATCTGAATACTTATATTTTGTATGAATCCATACAATCATCTGCATCAATCAGAAAAAATACATTATTGTAAAAGATAGCCTACTGGTTAATTCACACATCATTTAAAATCTGTTCATTTGGTATAAAGTAGTATAAAAGTATACAGTCTAAAAGCCTCCACAAGATGGTGATGCTGCAACACCTTTAAAGTAACACTAGAGTTCCTTCCCTGTAGTAGAAATAATTATATAACACTTCTCCTGATCCCTGACAGCTTTAACACAGACATATTTCAGCTCTGTGAGGTCCAGGTCCCCTTTGGATCCAGTTGTGTCATGTAGTGTGATAATGGAGATCACATGTGGCTGGAGCTCCTGACCTCTGACCTCTGCTCTGCACTCATAAACAGCCGAGGGTGTGTGTGTGTGTGTGTTTGTGTGTGTATGTATACCATACTGTCTCTGTTTGTGTGCGTGCCTGGATATGAAAATAAACCTGGTTTCGTGTTTCAATCATCAAGGATTTGTGCATGTCTGTGCGTGTGTTTTCGTGTCTGGTTGTGGATGCAGTGACTGCGGGACACAGTGCTTGTGTATGTGTGTGTATTTGTGTGTGTGTGTCCTGCTCAGTGAATTGCATATCTCTCAGCAGAGTGTCTCCCTACAGCTGTTCCCAACCCAGCTGGACTTCACAATATGACCTTTATTGGTGACCTTACACATGTAGCACTTACTGTCCTCCTGACTTCTTAAAGTCTTCTTGGGAAACACGAGTGTGTCACTATTCCATGGCCTGGAAACATTGCCAAATGCACCAAAAGCATGTTGAGCTTCAAAATCATAAATATTTCAGACCTACAGAAGTTAACATTAAAATGTAGTCAAAATCCTGACACAGAATAAAAAATCAATTTCCGTTTTTTAGTTTCCAAGTCAAATCAAGTACACATACAGCTGTATTTGCCTTGACCTCTGGATGCCCCCTACACATTTGCCCCTTGCTTGTTCCACCACTCCATGTAAGCTAGTACATCATGCTCCCATGCATATCCTATTATAATGCAATTTTAATGGTTGCATTTCTGCATTAAACAATGTGTAAAGCCTTGCAAAATGTGTATGCAAGGAGACATTTTATCCTTGCATAAAGTACATTTTTGGCCTTAAATGTAGTTTAAGCTATGGCATTGAACAATTTTAAGCTAAACATTATGTTTGTTCTTGGAGACAATTGTATTGATTTGTTGGAACATTTTAAAACAATAAAAGTTCACAGGTTTGTGCTGTATCATTTTTTGTAATGTATCTGCACACAATAATATGATATAATAAATCAAGAAAAATAAGAAATGTGTCAGAGAGGTCAAGAGGACACACATTTATATAACTGAGCTCCCCTGTACTAAGGTTTAAAAACAATAAATAAAACAATAAGAGAAAGGGATCAAAAGAAGAAAGTAATATTGGCTAACATAATTTAGGAAGAATACAACGAGAGATGAATAACAATGTTGAACATTTCTTATATCTCGGCAACAAGTCACAGCAACAAGTGATGCAGCTTTTTTTAAAGCAGTTTTATAGTCTTCTGTCTGAGACAAGTAATGTAAAATCAATTGGGCATCGCTGTTGGAACAATTCTCATCTTCAACACATGAAGTGAAGTACAGACTAAGCCCCGCTTTATGAATAACACATTGAGGAAAGGCAGTAGGTATGCTTAAAGAATTCATCAGCTGACAGTTATAGGCACATCTTCCCCATGAGATTTACTGTAGGCGCTTGCAAAATTTCCCATGAATTATTCATTCATCATGACACAATCCTCAGAACATTGAAAGCTTCTGTCTTTCTCAGACATATCTGTCACCTGTCAACCAGGATTTAGCTGAAAGTCTTTGCTCTGTCTGCTGTTGTTTTTGTCCAGAAATAATGAGCACCTTTCAAAAAGTTTGATATGCACCCACAACTGGAACATAAACTTGCTCTGCCCACCTACTGACTTTGGATATATATATAAATTAATTGTTTTCACTGTTTTTGACACTTATTGAGCTCTTGATATATGTATTAACAGCATGTGACAGTACATGTGCAAAGTTGTTTTAGATCTGTTATATTTAAGATTATCACTTCTCTGACCTGTATGTTTTATAAATATATTTCAGACAGATTCTGTTCTGTATAATGGGAAACAGAGTCCCAAAAAAGCTTTTTCACGCCTACATCAGTCTGTTCAAGAACATAACGGGGGAGTGAAATCTGGTGCGGTTTACAGCTTCACAATAAAACTTTTTTCCTGCTAACGATGCCGTGAATATGCTGAGGTGGCAAAAAGGCTGTGGATGTTGCCAAAGTTGGTCTTTTTATAACTGTGAGAATTCACCAGATGTCCTCTAAAACTCTGCCTACTTGCTATTCTGTGTAGTTATATTTCTGTTATTATTATTATTCAGAATTTGTATTATTATTATTATTATTATTATTATTATTATTATTATTATTATTATTATTATTATTATTATTATTATTATTATTATTATTATTATTATTATTATCATCATCATTAATGTAGTGCCATCTTTTTCCGCATAACCTCGTTATTCCATCCTGTTTGTTTTATGTCTATTTTACCTTGTTCTAAACTAAATAATTTACAGTTCAATTGCTGCGTTTCATGTATAAACAATGGTATTAACAAATAAAGTGTATTATTATTGCTGTTAATATTCATAATTTTACAACTATTATCTGTTTTTTGTGTTGCATATAGTGTGTATTTTTCATATAGTAAGTATATTACATATAAACTGCTTTATAACCAATTAAAATAAAACTCTTGTCCATTGGGGAAAACAACTATATTTATTTATTTATCTATCTATTTCAGGAAAAGCACCCCGGTGCAGAGGGAACAGCAGGACACCTCTTCCCTACAGTGCAATGACACATCTCTCCACACATGGATGTGTCTGCGGAGGAGTTCTGGTCACCACTGCAGCTGCAAACATTTTCAGGATTAAATTCAATCATGCGGTCTGCCAACCCTCATCAGGGGTAGCATGTAACCTTTGTTTTTTTTACACCTTGCAGTCATACTCAGTGTTATGTTTCTTTGTACTGCTCCTTCAGTTTTCTTTCTTGTGAACCTGCATCTGGGTTAAGGGCAACTTCTTCCACGCCATCAGCTTTTGTGAAAGCAGCAGTGGCCTTCAGGTCACATGAGGATTTAACTGCCAGGAACAAGGAACAAGCCTGACTGTGCGGCTACAGCGTTATTGCTGAAATAAAGTGGTGTGACCTCTGATGGTTTTCAAAAAAGCAACGTGTTGAACTTGTTTGCCATGAGGGGGAAACAGGACAGAGGTGCAATCAATTGAAGAAAGCAATCAAATGTGAGTCACTCGTACAGTCCCTCATGACTGGTGCATGTGGGACTTTAAAGAACAAGCTGGGCAGACTGTCAGAGCAGTAACATAAATCCTACCTCTTTAAAAATGTAACTGCCAGATTTGAGCAGATATTACAGAGCTATTCATCAGGTTCTACTTTTGTTAGTTTTTCATGTGTTTTTTAACTTAACAGACAACACATCCTTGTTTGTTTTTTTCTACACCACCCAGTAGGTTTAATGCAACACTTCCTCTTACTCAATTTCATATTCATTCGAAAAATGTAACTTCTGTAGATCATTGTGAAAGAGAAGAGAGAATAGAATGAATGATCGTCAGCTTTTAAGAAAAATGTAGAAACTGACTGTGACTGTGCAATGTTTTTCCAAGATTCAGCACAATTTTGGAAACAATTGACGAAATGTAAACATAAGTAAATCTGGTTGTTTCCTTGAAATTGCCAAGTAAAGTCAGTTATTTACTGTAAGTATTTCAGTCATTGAGATATTGAGGTTGAATATATACAAATAAATAGATGACTTGCTTAAAGCAGCATCTGATGTTTCCCCACACTTAATTAACTTCTAAACTATGGACAGACAGACAGACAGACAGACGGACGGACGGACAGCCAGACAGACAGACAGACAGACAGACAGACAGACAGACAGACAGACAGGAAGGCAGACAGACAGACATGCAGACAGACAGACAGACAGACGGACGGACGGACAGACAGACAAATGGACAGACAGACAGACAGACAAATGGACAGACAGACAGACAGACAGACAGACAGACGTGCAGACAGACAGACAGACAGACAGGCAGGCAGACAGACAGACAGGCGGACAGACAGACGGATGGACAGACAAATGGACAGACAGAAAGATAGACAGACAGACAGACAGACAGACAGGCAGGCAGGCAGGCAGACAGACAGACAGACAGACAGACAGACAGACAGACAGACAGACAGACAGACAGACGGACGGACGGACAGACAGACAAATGGACAGACAGACAGACAGACAAATGGACAGACAGACAGACAGACGTGCAGACAGACAGACAGACAGGCAGGCAGACAGACAGACGTGCAGACAGACAGGCAGACAGACAGGCGGACAGACAGACGGATGGACAGACAAATGGACAGACAGAAAGATAGACAGACAGACAGACAGACAGACAGACAGGCAGGCAGGCAGGCAGGCAGGCAGGCAGGCAGGCAGACAGGCTGGTATTCTAAGCAAATCTTAACCGTATCATTACTGTGTGTCAGACAGACGTGTCACTTATGCCCCTTTCACACCAACGCAACTCCGGTTCAAGCTCCGTGCTAGAGCTTTTCTGGTTCAGAACCGGTTCTTCGGTTTAGCGCCGGCTCTTTTCACACCGCTCAGAGCCCGACTGGTGCTGCCGCTGCTGCGTCATGACGTCACAGTTTACGTCGCTGAGTTTCTCCCCAACGCCGGAGCTCACCTCACAATAGTGATGGGAATTATGGCTCTTTGAAGGGAGCCGGATCTTATGGCTCCGTTCCTTTCAAAGAGCCGTTCAAAAGAGCCGTTCAAAAGAGCCGTTTTTTTAAAAAGGGGGCGGGGTTACTAGGTTTATCTGCGAAATAATCACCAGGATAATGATTGACTGCATTGCCAGACCTAATGTCAATAATCTGCATTGTAAACATGACACAAGGTGGCGCCATATCCATGTCATTCATGTCAGTGAATGTACTTTGAATTTACCCTCTGCATGTGTTAAGTAAATAAAGTTGCCTTGCCTTGAATGAAATTCACGCAACTCTTAATATTAGTAGTGTGTTTTTAAGTGGCGATGGAGATTATTTGTTGACCCTGCTTTAAAGGATATTTTGCCTTTACAAATGGTGCGCTTTATCACTGCCTGGGTTTTGGTTGAAGTGCATCCAAATGCTGCTGCGTTTTCGCGTTTGGCTCATTTTACATCCGAAAAACACGTCGTCTATCTGTCCAGTACCACTTGTTATGACTTCTCTCTCTCGCGTATTCCGTTAAGACCCACCCCACCTAACTCCTCGTGCTGAAACCTACAAATCAGAGTAGGGGCGGGTCTTCACAGAATACGTTTGGGGAACAAAATCAAGCTTTTTAAAAGGCGAGTGAATTTTGGCAGGCAGTGAGTGCGGACCAACTTTGATTGAACGATAAGAAGAACGGCTCTCACCAAGTACGACTCGGTTCCCCTCGTTCGTACCAAAGAGCCGTTCAAAAGAATCGGCTCGTTCGGGAGCTACAACTACAACAAATGAACATATTTTACCGTGATTAAATTGTAATACACGTTTCTAAATGATGCCGAAGTAACAACATACTGATACCGGTTAGTAACAACCATGAATTAATGCTTTGACAAGTCTGCAGACAAGACGGCTGGCAAAACACCTTTTAAAATGCTTGTTTTCTGAATGAAGATCGGGTCAACCAGGCTAAGCTAACGTTGTATATGCTCATTCCACACTCATAACAACGGCCTACAGACATAAATAAGCAGCGACTGTATTCACCATGACACAGACAGTCTGTGGTTTGTACTTGTTTAACTTTTGTCCAGTTTCTGAACGGATATGAGGAGCTGTGAGCTCTGTGTGCTAACTGCTAACAGCTAACGGCTGATGTTGTGTGGTTGAACGTCAGTGACGGCGGCTGAGATCCTCACCGCTGATTGGCTTCCGCGAGAACGCGTCATGTGAATTTGACGCTCGAGTTGAAAAAATTGAACTCTCGCGTTTAATGCGGCACCGTTCAATCGCCTCAATCGTGTGATTCGCGCCGCGTCCACCGCTTCATGCACGCCGTCGGAGCGAATTCGCGTCTGTCCACGTCTCTGCATTGACTTTACATGTAATCGCGCCGCCCCCAAACGTCGCATCGCGTCCGGTGTGAACACAGCATAATGCTGCGTTCACACCGGACGCGATGCGACTATTCGCTTCGCTCTAATCGCTCCTATCGCATCGCTCTAAACGCTGGAGGTTCACCGCGGCTGCCAGCTGTGTTTACTCGCATCATTCAAACAAGACGCGCTGGCTCGGGAGCTACAACTACAACAAATGAACATATTTTACCGTGATTAAATTGTAATACATGTTTCTAAATGATGCCGAAGTAACAACATACTGATACCGGTTAGTAACAACCATGAATTAATGCTTTGACAAGTCTGCAGACAAGACGGCTGGCAAAACACCTTTTAAAATGCTTGTTTTCTGAATGAAGATCGGGTCAACCAGGCTAAGCTAACGTTGTATATGCTCATTCCACACTCATAACAACGGCCTACAGACATAAATAAGCAGCGACTGTATTCACCATGACACAGACAGTCTGTGGTTTGTACTTGTTTAACTTTTGTCCAGTTTCTGAACGGATATGAGGAGCTGTGAGCTCTGTGTGCTAACTGCTAACAGCTAACGGCTGATGTTGTGTGGTTGAACGTCAGTGACGGCGGCTGAGATCCTCACCGCTGATTGGCTTCCGCGAGAACGCGTCATGTGAATTTGACGCTCGAGTTGAAAAAATTGAACTCTCGCGTTTAATGCGGCACCGTTCAATCGCCTCAATCGTGTGATTCGCGCCGCGTCCACCGCTTCATGCACGCCGTCGGAGCGAATTCGCGTCTGTCCACGTCTCTGCATTGACTTTACATGTAATCGCGCCGCCCCCAAACGTCGCATCGCGTCCGGTGTGAACACAGCATAAGTGTTAGCTCAGGTTAATCTCGCCCCCCTCCGACGTAAGCGTGACGTATGCGGTTCTTGCTTCTAGACGGACAACTTTTTGGTGCTCGAAACGAACCGGATTCCGGAGCTATGACGCTGCTCCGCTGCGGTGTGAACAGGAAAACCCGGTGCTTTTCAAGCACCAGCACCGAACCGGCCCTGAAACACCGTTGGTGTGAAAGGGGTATTAGTGAGAACTGCAGCAAGAACCCCAAATGTACTCCCAACCGTCAACATTCATCAATATTACAGAAGGGCCACCAGTCCAAATATGTGCCTTATAAGATGGTGAACCGGTTTTCTTATCAATTTGAGCGATATGAGAATATAGAAATACTATATACATTTGTATACATATATTGCATTTCCCTTTAAATGATATCATAGGTAAGGAAGTTATCGCCCTCCTTCTAATTTGCATTGGCATCAATTATATCTAATTGCATAATGACAGTGTTACACATTTAGACATTTCCTACCACCCACATGCTTTTATTTTTCTGCCTCCTGGAGTTGTCCTTATTTGCTCTTGATCTATAAATGTATTCCTGGTATTATGCACCATTGATCCGTGTCAAGCTCGATCAATACCTCCTGAGCCAATACGTGACCTTTGTCTCTTTGGACTTAATGAGGGTCATGCTGTCAATGTTTATTGCAGATCTATGAGGAGAAAAAGCTGGAGACAGGGCGGATAATCATTGCTGAAATATTCATAGAGAGACGAGTGTTATGTAATATCACATCGGCCATGTGACAGTGTTCATTAGAGTTGATGGGGCAGCAGGGATGACTTGTTAGGAAAGACGGACACTGAGACAGACTGAGGTCAAAGGTGGATGTATTTTTCTAACTACATGTGAAAAGACATGAGTCGTGGAACATGATGAGATTTAATCAGCATTGATAATCAATTCATTTAAAAAGTCTGGTTGAAATTGGTGGACCAAATTTGAAAATTGTTTATTTGTCGACAGCTCACTGGACATCTATCCATGAACATATCCTATTATAAGTACATTGATATTAGACAACTCTTTGGTATATTGCCTGCCAAAATAGAGAGATCACCATTTGTAAATAAATTACATTTTCTTATAGTAAACCTGCAAATGTGATACGGCAATGTTAAGCATCCATATTTTCCTTCATGGACAGTATATATAAGTATATGCAGCCTCTCAGATAAGCCAGTCAATTCTGAATTTAGCCAATTTCATGCATCGTGATTTTGGGTTTGACCCAGAAGACATGGTACAGAGGCACAACTCAACCATGAGAAAATATCCAAAGAGTTTGAGGTTAGAGGTGGAGACACATTAACCAGAAGCTTCTCAGCAGTCAGGTTACCTCTCTTTCTGCCCTCCTACTTTCCCAGTATTATGAACATTACTGTATGTCACTGTCTGCCATCCGCTCATCCAGAACAGCGGCGCAGGTGAGTCACACTCACCGGGTGCGGAAACAAAAAAATAGATTTGCCTCTAATTGTAGGGCTGTTTGGAATAATTCTCAAATGACAGCTGGAGCCATGTCAGAGTCACGGACGTGGAGCAAATGATGGGAAAATGAAAGGCTTTAATTGAATGTCAGCGGGAATCTGCAGGCCACGTTTCCCCCTCATGTAATGAGATGTAGGCAGCTGAAGGGCTCCCCTCGCAGGATGCTTTGCTGGTAGGGAAGAGGCGGGGGTGCAGACCGGGGGGGCTTTGGGATGGCTCCTGTCTCACTGGCATTGCCTTAACGATGTCCTCATATCATGGCATTATGTAATATGCTCCCCACTAATAGTTAGTCAGCCTCACAGACCCTGAGCAAATAGTACAAGACTCAACATGAAACTGTGTGTGTGTGTGTGTGTGTGTGTGTGTGTGTGTGTGCGTGCGTGCGTGCGTGCGTGCGTGCGTGCGTGCGTGCGTGCGTGCGTGTGTGTGTGTGTGTGTGTGTGAGTTGTGTGTGTGTGTGTGTGCACTTCAAATGCATATGTGTGTGGAAATGTGTTGGTTGTAGAGTTATTTTTGCCTCGATGGTCTTAAAATCAATGTGCGTTATTTCCACAGGAGGTATACCTCTGAGATTTTCAGTTTGAGAAGCCTACTACGATAGCAAACTGGGAATTTGTTAGCGGGAAAATCAGGATGATGATCTGTCGTCACAGACTGTTTCAAGGAAGCTGAATTCTTCTGCAGGAGAAAACTAGTTTTGTACTTAGTATTTGTGGATGACACATCTGGGTATTCTCACTTTTTACTACAGATTTGTTACTGTGACCTGCCTGTATCCGTCTCCTCGAAAACTTTTTCCGCTCAGTGCTTTATTACCTTGCATATCACAGAGGACACATTTCAGTGGAGTACGTCATCAAACCGAATGCCTGCTCATGTGAGAGGCGATGAATCACAGCTGAAACCACAGTTTGGAGATACACAATATACACTGTGACACTTATTATGTCTGCCATGTTTCCCTGTTGTATTGACTTGTTTAGTTGCAAAAAAAAGTGTCTAATAAATCAAAGAAATATTGCAAAGGACTCTTCTTTTACAATTAGCAAACGCTGTTGTGCAGGAGCACCTGATCACAGTGTGCACTCTAGAGACATCCTCTCAGCTGAGGTGTTAAAAATTGATGTTTAGTTTTCAGACACCCATTTACAGCACCAGAGCATGAATAAAAACAACAACACAATCAATATCTCACATTCTTATTTATAATTTCCCCTCAGTGGATAATCACCATTGGGACTGCAGTGGTTTGCTTTTTGGATATATCCAATCTGAACACCTACAGGTTTCAAAGTACATCAAAGCTCTGACTTCAGTGTGGCCTTTGCAGCCTCTGCACACCGCAGTAATGAGGGGCCGGGCTCAGACCACCACGGTTACATTTTGTCTGATGTGTCCATGCCTGCAGGAAGTGCCCGCGCTCGTGAGGATGTATTGGTGATTACTCAGTGGAGGATTCGCAGAGAAGTGACGGGCCTGCAGCTGAAGCCCTGCAGGACTGCATGACTCTACAGCTGAGACCAACACTTTGATTTAAGACCCTGGACCAACCTGAGGAACACACAAAACACAGCACCAAATCAAAAACATTTTTCAGGTTAACTGGTTTCTCCTTTGTGTTTGACCACCTTGGCATTGCCGGCTTCCTTGTTTCTCATAATGCAGTTTAGCATCACCACAGATTGTAACTATAAAGGGTCCGGTTGACATTTTTACATGTATATTTTTCTGACTGTCATCCAATAAAATATTCATTACTTACAATAGATTTAACTGTCACGTATTGTCTGTGCAGCTTGATATGTTTTATTCCTCTGTGCCTTAGAGCTTCACTATTATCTAAAAAAACAATAAATAAAACACCCAAAAATGAGCCACATTGTTGCACTGGGATACAAGGTTTTTCTCAATATGATGAACCTTGGATTGGAACTGTAGTTTATTTAAAAAATACATTTGTTTTGGCACTAAATGTGTATTATTGCGCTGCTGAAAATAGTCCTTCACAGATGTTAAATTATTCATTTTTGTTTTTTCTAAGTACTTAAACAATTATAAGTGACTGATCTGGTTTAGTAATGTAGAGCAAAACATCGTCAGCATGTCTATTAATTATGATACAATTATGTATTTCTTGTTGGAGCTTTTATTGACAATAATAGGGACATCGTTTTCTGTATTTTATAAACATATGATTCTTTACTGTAAGTACATAACGCTCATACTGAAATGACCTTTGTAGACATGAGAAGTTAAATACAGTATAATGTCCTTAGTCTATACCTTCCAAAGAGCATCTCATGAAAGGCCACATTTTTGAACGGTTATGGATTAATTGACGTATTGATCAGGCGTTGGCTTGCTCCACTCCAGTTAGTGAAAAGAGGATTTATTCAGGCTCTGTCACAGATGACTTGACTGACCTGGTTATTGAAGCAAGAGCTATTTTTGGCCTGGCTTACAGTGGGGAACGATCGAGGGATCGGCCAGGATATCACTCAAAGGAGCAGGTGCAGAAAAGATGGCGTCATCTGTCACAGTTTGGTCAAACTATACTGTTATAAATATGTTTTAAGGTAGTAAGGATGTGTGAAACTCTAGAGGAAAAAATGATTTGTTGTCACTTAAAAGCAAGAAATAACTGAAATGAATGTTGATGACCCCTTGTTTTATTTTTCCAGATAAGACATTTTGTTTGGCAGGAGAAATCAGCAATACTTGAGGAATGAAAAGCAATGAAATCTGATAGTGGATAGTGTTGACCTCTTTTCGAAGCATCCCTGCCAAAAAGTGTCTCCCACTGACGTGCAACGCAACAGGGAACCACCGACTGGAAACCAATGACACCGAAGGCCATCCAATTTGGCCCAAGTCAGACTTTCACTTGACATCTTGTCTCTCCGAGTCAAATCATCGCCATTAACTGTTCCACATATCATAAACAAGCATTATTTTAACAAGGTTTGAATCTTTCATATACGCTGTTTTTTCTTCTCAATTTTGAAATGTTATTTTCTGGTATTGCCTGGATGCACAGGGGACTGATAAGGTCAAAAAAAAAAAGGACCTTTAAGAGTTTCGTGCAGCCAAAGTAACAGCTGGATTCGGTGGAGCATCACTCAAAGAGTTTCCTTTCAAAAATAGAAACCTCCTCACAGCAGTGAATGTGAATAAATATCAGGGCTTTCTACCCCCAGCTGCTCTGCTCAAGCAGCTCAGTGGTAAAAACAAAACAAAAAAACAAGGCCACAGCAGTTCCACATTGTCTCATAGGAATGTCCAAGACTCCAATAAAAGTAAAGCAGTTTGTGTTATAGCTACTGAAAAGTGACCTTTGTGTTGTACTTGTTTGGCCAAGTTTCATGGACTTATGGTTTAGTAGAAAAAATACACTGTTGCCCAAAGTTGGAATACATTCGTTTTCAGACACGTTCCTCTTTCTATTCCTATTTAATTTTCACTGTGATATGTTTGGAAGACATTGATCAATAACGTTTTGAGAAGATATACACTTTATTCATCAAGAATAAATCACATTGTCACAATCATTTAGGTAAAACATGTCCTTAAAGGTGGGGTACAGTAGGTAAGTTTGAGAAACCGGCTCGAGATACACTTTTTGTTATATTCCATGGAATGCTCTTAACATCCCGATAGCAATGAATATCTTAAGTGCTTTGACAAAAACCCATAAAAAAAATTCATCTGTGGAAGCCGTAGTAGGCTACTGTAAAAAGCACGACCAATTATTTTCACCGGCCTGCCGAAAATAACTGGATGGCCTACCTGCCTGTCAGTCTTCCATCTCCTGCACAAACTTATCTCGTGCCCTCATTGGTCATGTGCACGTTCGTGTGTGTTGGAGGAGGGGCTCTGTAAGGAAGTCTGAAGGAAGGGGCAGATTTTTTTCGGCTGCGTAGTTTCAAATTCTAGCGCACTCGAGCTGGTTTCTCCATTCTTACCCTACCTTTAAGCACAGATTGATACTTGTTTGTCCTGATATATAACATAAATCTGCATTGACATTATATAAAACAGAACACAATTTCAACAGGAGAAACTTTTGCAAAAATAAAAATACAATAATGAATTGATTATCAACATAGCTGCAGATGAATTGATTAATCAACTAATTGTTGCAGCCCGCAAGATAGACATTTTTATATGGCCAGACATTTGGGTCTCACCTAAAAAGCACAATAGGACCCCTTCAAGTCTTTCAGTCAGTGTGTTTTTGGTTTTGTGTAATGTTTTAATCTGTGTGAAGCACTTTTGGCTGCATGATTGGTGACACATCAATTAAAAGTTGAGAAAACTTTAGTCAAAGTCAAAGTCAACTTTATTGTCAATCTTTCAGTTTGTGTGTAGGTACAGACAGAGAGATCGAAATAACGTTTCCCACAATCCCGAATACAATAACAAAGATATATAAAAATATGTATATACCTATACACAATCAACAGACAGATGTATACATATGCACACATTTAGACATGAATAAAAGCACAACAATCAATATACAGTAGGCTATACAAAATAACAGTCACTTCAATAACTTTGAGAAATAGTTGACATATTCAAGTAAAAGTAGGCCTACTTCAGTATAGGCTACTTGAGTACCAACAGCCCACACTGTGTTTATTGTAATAAAGGTTAAACTGGGATTCACACAATATTACCCCTGAGATAAAGGGAGAGGTGCAGAGGGGTGTAGGGGGAGGATTCCTGCAGTGGGAGGGAGGCGTGGTGCTGAACGAACAGCTCCTCGGCTCATAAAGTGGTCAGAGAGAGAGTCTCCGCTCCTCAGAGCAGCACAGCCATGAGCCAGCCGAGCTCCCCGTCCTCCAGACCCGCGAGCACTCACCGCCCGACCCCCTGACACGCGCCACAGCACCATGAAGAGGCAAAACGTGAGGACCCTCGCCCTCATCATCTGCACCTTCACCTACCTGATAGTCGGAGCCGCGATCTTCGACGTGCTGGAGTCCCGGAAGGAGACGTCCCAGAAGGGGGAGCTGGTCCTGAGGAAAGAGGATCTGCTGAAGACCTTCAACCTGTCCGTGGAGAACTTTGACGAGCTGGAGAAAGTGGTGCTGGAGCTGAAGCCGCACAAAGCCGGGGTGCAGTGGAGATTCGCCGGCTCCTTTTATTTCGCCATCACTGTGATCACCACCATAGGTAAGGAAGCATACTGTGTGGGAACTTATTTTTGGGCTTTGGGAAAAAGTTGATATATTGGGTTGAATGTCGGTTTCGGTTTAATATGAGGCAAGATCTATGACTGTATACTCATATTAAACAACTTATAGGCTAAGCATGGTGTTTGGAAAGACACTGACCTCACAGCAAGACCGTAGATCATAGGGAATATTATAGCAAATATCAAAAACATTTCGTACCAATATTTATAGTAACATTAGTCTGGTATATAGGTAATATCACAGATTGAGAATATGCATGAACTCAGCTAGTATGTAGGCTACAACAGGTGAAAAGTGACATACTGCTATTACAGATTCATACTTCTCTGATTAATAGATGTCCACTCACACCTCAAATTACTTCAATATAAAAGTATTCATTACAAGTGAAAGTAGGCTACTGCATTTAAAAGCAAGTTCAATGTTTCAAAAATGAAAGTATCAGATTGTAATAGTGGTTGTTTTTATTATCACAGTAGCCTATATATGATTTAGTTTGAATGCTACTTTACATTTAAGCAATAGCTCACGACAGGCCGTGATATAATGACCATATATCACGGCCTGAAGTGAGCTATTGCTTTTATAAAACGGTTACCAAGTATGGCAATATGAAAGAAAAATACACACTCCAATTTAAATAGTTTTTATTCTTAAATAATGATGTTCAAAATAAAATAGTCCCTCCGTTGCCTTCTGCACAAAACATAGAGCGAGGTGGTTGCTATGCAACAACACTAACAGCTAGCGAACATATTAGACAGAGAGCGTTGATCGATTATTTGGCTATTTATTTACATTAATTTGTATGTTGCTGTTTATTGTGCAACCCACTGAAAAACTGTCCAGCATCAGTAGAATGGCTTACGAGGTTACTTGTACTAGGCTGAGGTAGTAGCCTACTAGGCTGTTGCTTGGTGTGGCGAGAATATTGCTCCACTTTCTCCGGTCAGTTGGTCTACCTGCTCTTCACGTAGCTCTGCATGTCGTCGTTTAGGTGCTTTTTTTTCTGGAGATAGGCACTGCTCAATCCACTACTCCATAGTAAGGCCACCCCGGAGGTCGAAGTTAACCTTAAATGTTTCCATCTTAAGCATTGTTAGTTAGTTAGTTTCGTAACGGACGTAATGTAACAGTTGTAACGGTTGTAGCTTTTTCTCAGACGCGGAGGTATACTGACTTGTGAAAAGTAACTACAATTTTATTCTACCCGCCGCTCATTATATCAGATTTGACTTGTCCGTTTTATAAACGTATATTGTCCACTAATGGGTTGTTTAATCTATAGGAAAGCATCAAAAACATAAAAACCATCATAGGGTTTTGTTTTTAAGTACATCTGAATCTGCAGATAAAGTAACACCTGTAGCTGTGAGGTTAACGTGTTGCAAATGTACAAATGAAAGTATTCAAATAAAAAAAGAGTAAGACACTCAGATACTTACCGAAGACATATAAAACATGCTGACACAGTTGGAAACACAATATGGTAATGATGTCAGAGATGGATAAAGTGCAATCAAATGTATATAATTATATATATTTGTGTACAGAAAATACTATTAACATCTTAAAATGATATGATTATTATTGTGAAAGCAGAGAAGGTTAAAAATATCCTAAATGAGATCATCTTATATAACCTGAATATTGAACATCACTGACACGTTTTTCAGCATAAGGTGTTTCTGGCAGCTTGAAGCCCCATTACTGCAGTGTTAACATCGTGTGAATTGCTTCACACAGACTGAGCAGAGAGGAGACCTTATTTTAGACTGAACCCAGACAAACAGGTTGTCATCAGAGCCTTTTAATTGAGCATTTTATTGGATTGCAGCATTTTAAAGAGGGTCGCTTCAAAGTCAAATCAGCAGCAGCAATGTGAAATACAATTAGGGAGAATCTTAGCAAATGTGAAATTCTGCTGCTCATAACTAAAGGTGGTTTTTAGAGGAGATGCTCCAGGAGACTTTGGTTATGAGACATTCATTTGCCTCTTCTCTGGTGCTCTTACTCATTATTCCTGCTCCAAAAGGCCCTGCAACAACACAAGCCTTCAAGCTCTTTGTCCACTTTATCACACAACAGCCTTCAGAATGAGCATGTTTGTTCTTTAATTTAAACTTCCCTCAGCTCTTTGCATAACACAACTGCTAGCTAAACTTAGTCAGACATCTTAAAACATTGGAAAATAAACATAAAAAGAAAAGAAAAGGATGGCTTGTTTACCTTTGTCTCAGAATGTAAAGGGCCAGTGTAGGATTTAGGATGCACAAATTGAGCAATATTCATAACTTTGATTTTACTATGATCACCTGCATAATAAGCAATTTGCTCATTGCGAGGTTGGCGCAGACTTGCAATGAAAACAGCTAGTTAAACTTAGTTTCTATGCTTATTTCCCGGCTGGCTTGCCTGCTTAGCACAGCTAACATCTAATTGGTTGCTCGTCAAAAAGGTCAGCAGCAAACCAGGTTAAAGTTGAACAATTTTTAACTGTGAGCACAGCCCTTGGCCACAATTTAGTTAATGGTGCGTGGCGCTGATGGTAACGTCTCCGAAGACAGTGCAGAGCCAAAAGTCAGATTGAGAATTGTTGTGTTTTTCGCCAAAAATGTGCCTTTTAATTTACATATGGATCGGGTCCATTTCTTCTACAGTAGCTCATAACTGAAAAACCAAACTCTGGCTCTAGAGAGGTATGTTTAATGTTCATTACTTGATGGCCAGTTCAGTTGGTTGCAATCTGAAGCCTGACCACTAGATGCCATTCAATCCTACACACTGGTCCTTTAAGACTTTTACCTTAGAATTACATTTATAAAGCACATTTTTGTCATATCTCAGAGGTGCTTTAGTACATCTTTCCTGTTTTCTTGACTTTATCAATTTGTATACAAAAAAATGTATACAGTAGGTGTCCTGAATGGGAGACCCCACTCAAAAGCAACCAATCCAACCTAAGTAGTTTTAATAAATGTTTACCAAGTTCATATGTGCAATGAGCCTTAATGAGTGCTAATTTTGCTACGAAGGTTGTTTCTTAAAGTAGTATATTTTTGGTCAGTTGTCCTACAGTATGTTTAATGCGATGCTATGATGAGAGTTAAAGCAACACTTTGTAACTCTTGCATAGCAGCGAACACTGTGACACTGAATTTGCTTTCATTTATTTTGCTCATTATATATACAATTGACAACCTAAGCTAAGATTAGCTCCCATGAGCTAATGGTCACACCGGACCAAGCATGGCTGTAGTTGCAAAACACTTGAGTGTGCATTCAATTGACAAATATCCACTTTCATTTGTAAGTGGGAGATCGTCTTTTCTATTCTTGTAAAAGTAACTGAGTTGTTTTGACGTCTTCTATTCATCTCTTAAGAGCCCTTCCTTATCGCCATCTCCTCTCTGAACTTCCGCCTGTGTTTGGTGACTCGGGCAGTTGTCAGGAGTGACCTGTGACTTGTAACCCTATCAGATGTAGCCGGCTAATTGTACACTAACCCAACCCTGGGTGTCTGTAACCGCATTCTGTAAATTTGAGCCCCACGGCTGCTATGAACACAGTGATTGGAGTTTCAGCCTGCCATTAAGTATTAATGACAACACCAGACCCTCGCTGTTCCACTGGCCTCCAGGCACACAACAGTAACGTTGTAGATACTTTGCTGTATGCACTATACATGCAGCTAAACTGACAGTCCAAATGCTGAGCCACAATACACGGCTACAACATATATATTGATACATCTGAGCAAAAGCTGCAATTCATTAAAAAAAGGCTGTTTATGTCACCGACCAAAGGACAGCATAAGGAAAGACCTAATTCTTCCCTTCATTTTCATTTAAATAAGTCAAAAATTCTATTTAGGAATGAGGCCTGAGGACATTCAGATGAAAAATCAGAGGAAAGAGGGTAAGGACTGTTTTGAAATTCATAAAATCCATAACACATACGCCGTCAATTATATGATAAGATAACACAATATTTTTCTGGGAAGCTATGAATAAATAAGCAATTTTCATAATGTTTTAACTGTACAACCGCGAGTGGAAACCGGCTAACACACATGACAAGATCTGGCCCGACTATGCTCTACTAATAATTTAACATAAGTGAAGAAGGGAGGCCGCAATCAGTAATCAGTCATTACTTTCCACTGAGGACAGGGGAGGCAGAGGGCAGGGGTGTCCATTTACTCAGCCAGTGTGGGGGGAAAAGGCTGAGGCGATGTGAGAAACACAACGAGGGGGAAATAAATTAGCTTTGAGTGAGAAAGCGCTCTCAAGATGGTGGGAGTGGATACAGGCTGGGCCTCAGGAGGGGGGTCTTCTTGTGGGTACAAACAGTCACCCACCCCCCAGGGATGTACATCTTGTCAGTGCCACGCCAGCGTATGTGACCGCAGCACTCAGCGTCCAGGCTGCAGTTCAAGGCCACACAGGCTGCGTAGAGGACAAACACACAACATGAAAACAATGTCTTACAAATATGACACGGCTCATATCCTCTGCGTGTTATTGTTCGTGCTACATGACATCTGATCGGGGCGGGAACATGTCGTGCTGTGCTTCTCCGGCAGCTGCCTTGTTTGTTTTCTTTAAATCACATGTTGACAGGCAGAAGTCTTTGTGTAACACACAATATGATATTTCAGTGTGTTTACACAAGCTGAATTATTCCAATTACACACACAAAACATATGTAAATCAGCATCTTTGATTTCAAATTGTAAGTCCCTTAAATGAATTCTGTAGATTCTCCAGATTAACAAGGAAACTGTTTAGGGAAACACGTTAATATTCTTCAATTATAGTCATTTTTCAAACAAAGATTCACCTTGTTTTATTGGGTTGCAGCCAGAAATCTCAGAGTTGCATGTCACAAAACCTGGGAAAGTAAAACAAAACGAGTTAGAAACTAGGAGTAAGTAAAACGTGTATTTTTTAAATTTGGTTGAACTGTCCCTTTAACAAGTAACTGACCTAGTTCTCACCAGTTAAGCCCCATGCCCCCGGTACAGGGGACAAAATGCAACATCTTACAGCTTCTGAGGGCTTCTTAACATTTAACAAACTATAAATGCGTCATACCCACTTAACGGGAAGAAACTCAGCTATCAAACAATATTAACAATTTTTAGCTAAACGAAACACAAGGGTAATAACAAAGGCTCTGAATTAGCCCTGAGCGAAAAAATGCTAACACACTTAGCACAGAACTCACGGTAAAATACCCTTATTACTTATCGGATCTGCACAAACAAGATATCGATTAGCAAGCTGAAATTCCACAGATTCCAGAAATATAAGTATCATCACTGAGCGATCAAAACTCGCGGCATGGGAAACAAAACCAGACATCACACCACGTAGCTTTACGGAGCAAACACGGCCAATTTGTCTTACCTTTTACTGTTTCTGATCGAAAGTTGTATTCAATGGCATTAAAACGATAAAAACGCTGCTGAAGGTTAATCCAATGTGTCTGTGTCACTTTGAAATTATTACTGATAATCCATCTTCATATTTATGTCAATAACGGAGATTTCATATTAGCTGCTACCAGAGTGTATGACAGCTTCTGGTTTTGGGCATTCTGGCTATGCATCACTCATTCACCAATGGGTAATGTTTAGATGGATTTTAGGAACTTCCCCTCGATTCTATTGGCTCTAACGGTTAAAAAGAGGTGTCAATCATCAAAATCGACCGAGGGGGGCCAGAGATATAGAAAATCCACCCAAATGACCCCAGAAGTGGGTTTATTTTTGCTAAAACTCTCTAAAAAGGTCAAATGTCACTTGTTTTGCATCAATCTTGATACAGGGTACTTACTGTATACTGTATGTTATAGTTTGGATTCCTAAAGCTTTTATTCTACTATCCCATCATCCAAGGGTGGTTTTCACTATAAGTAATGTTTATTTTTTGGACGGACACTATCATTTACAGTTTTTTAAAATGTTCAATCTGAATTTACTTTAAAATAAAAAAATTCTATATTGATTATGACTTTTCTACATCCAACTCACAGGTTTATCATTGCTTTGAGAAAAAAGATGATTAATTTACCCCTTTTAGAAGTTAAGATATAGTATAGTCATTTGTTCTGGGAATGTCATTTTCGAGCCTGAGGCCTGAAAAACAGGCTCGGGGCTTAACTGTGGGAATGTAATATTAGAAAAGAAAACAACTTGACATCTCACCCTCTGGCTAATATCTACTTTCTTAAGTCACTAACATTCCTATTTGGCTCATAAATACACTTCTAGTTTTTTTAAAAGGACCCTTTAAAGTCCCCATATTGTTTCAGTTAGAAAACCATTCCTTTTGGATGTTTATTGTTGTGAATCACCTCTTGTAAAATGCTTTTTGATCACTTGGCTGTTCTCCTCCTACAGATTCAGTAGACATGAGGTCAGTGTTAGATTTTCATCTGTGTCTGGAGAGAAGAAATTCAAATGCATTCAGGGCATGCGATCTGAACGCGTTTCTATAATCCAGTCAGTGTTGAAGCCTGGTTGGTTTGCAGGCAACACTCATCCCTCACATCAGAAGTGGTTCGGATCAGAGAGCTGAAGCCCTTCCAGCTCTGGTTTAGTTGCTCCGTGACCAGCAGTGCATCAGTTGTTGATGCACTGGGAAGCTACCAAGTGTGGAAGCACATTAGTGTGTGAATGTAAAGCAGGCTGGCGCTGAGAAAGAGCAGTGAATCCTGTGTGGGTCAGTGCATCTAATGTTTCTATATGTGGACTCACAATGAATAAAATATCTGATCATTCTTTCTATTTCCATCTCTGACGTGGACTTTGATCTGGCACCAGGCGTGCATCCATTTTCTGCCGTTGCAAAATTAGAGGTCAGATGCTGAAATATTAATGGTAATTACTTACATTAGTATCATCATTATTATTCAGTCTGCTTAAGAGGTTAGTGCAGTAAGTGGTTGAGTGCACAGAGAATATAACTCTTACCAGCTTATTCCACACGGGCTCCTATCATCTGCAGACAGACGGAGGGAGACGGATGCTTCAGCTGTTTCTCAGAGGAGAGCTGTGGAGCGTCGGCAAGGTGACAATACAAATAAATAAACAGTTGTGTTGCACTCAGTCATCTTTTGGCATTAGTAGTGAGACCATAGAGATGATTATTCTGTTTGGTTACTGCATGAAGAAGCCAAACAGAGTCATCAAAGGCTTTTATTTGATATCAATCTTCCTGACCGTTAGTCTGTATCCGTTAGATTTCTTTATCCATCGCCAGGATCACATTTGTGCTTCAACTAGATGTGTTTTCCATGTCATTTGGGTCATCCATAGTTGTCCAATAGTTTTGTTTATGGCTAAATACCTGCAAAACCAATGACATAATGTTAACAATTTGGCAAATAACATAGGAATGGTACACATGCTCTTATCACTGAACCTGAATACATCCACATATTTACTAACACAATTTCAGACTCTTTTCTTGTTTTCTTGACTTGTTGATGAAGACCGGAGCTTTGCTACTAAATGGGATTAATATGTTCATTTGAAGAAATACTGTAAAGGGTTTTGAATGATAGCTTTTTCTTCTATGGAACTACTTTAAAAATCGACAGTGTTGACACAATGACACCTCTGCGAGATCTAAATTGCTCAGAAATTGTTTTAAATGCTTCACGCAGCCTATGAGTATTAAGGGGTGCATGATCAACCAGAGCCGATTCAGTTGAATTAAACTTGGGGAATTGATCCTGGCCTTACTGTGAAGCCAGCAGTGTTTTTAGTGATTTGGGAGATAAGGTAACTGTAACTGTTCCTGGTGCTTGCATAAATAGGCCCTAAAGTTACCTAACCCAATATCCTTCTCCTCACTGAGCCGCTGCCCTCCTCACTAACCACGCAGACACACTCAGATGTAACAAACCATAGCACTGTTTGCAAAGAATTGAATTACCACGGAAAAAAAGAGGAAAGAAAGTATTGTAATTTCTGATATTACCCAACAGACCTTAAACATGTCTGATGTTCCCAAAGGTCATGGGACAAACCAAGCATGACATATATGTGCATGATGGATAAAAAAGCATTAATTAAGAAAGCATAGTGGACATAGGACAGTCTTTGAGTCAGTGCCGCCTCAGGGCCATCACTGAAAAGTGAAATAGCTGAAAGGATGACTCACCTTTGACAGACTCTTTGTTTGATTTGCCCTCTTAGTGTCTGTGTCACTGAGGGTACAAAATAAATCACCAACTTCAAAACAGAGACAACTATATGTGAGCAGCGGAGTACGAAACACTGACCGCTGTAGGAGAAGGGGGTCAGGGAGGCAGATATTGATCCTCTTCACAAGTAATTGTAAACAGCTCGGAGTGAGTTGACATGCTGGCACTGGCAGGCCTGGATAAAGGATTACTGAGAAATTACGAAATGTACTGTAGTGAAAGTAAATGTGACCGAACATAACATGCACAAATAGGAGGCATAGATGCAAGAGTTCCAGTTGAGTCAATGAGTCAGCTGCTCTCTGGAAGCTGATTCAGCGTTCTGCTGTTTTGATGCTTTTCACAACAGTTTGCCCTGTGACCCTCTACAAAGACAACTAACAACCCTTCATTAAAGGTTATCAGATGAATTTATATGAGATGTGAGCACTTGGGAACATAAAATGTAATTTACTTGGAATGATATTTTTCTGTTTAGTACTGCAGGGATGACGTGTATCCCTCAACAAATGGGATTTTAGCATTGGATTTTTGATTATTTCAGAAGATAAACACAAGTGTATGATACATGACAAGTTTTGTTCAACAGACTATTCAGCTGTAACGTTTGGCATTTTTTTTAACTGCAATTGGCAAGAGCTTTTTTAATTTTGTTTTAGGTATCTATGTTGGACCATTCCCAGAAATTGTTGTAGTTCTTGTTTCGTGGCATTATTACTTATGTGCCCCTTGTATCTAGTTAACTCAACGAGAGAAGGAACAATTTACTGCCGTCAAAGGATTCTGTAGAAAGTGCTATCATAAAGAACATATTTGGATAATTCAACTAAAATAAAAACAGTGAAGTTGAGCTCTTCTGTTCTTTTGATGGTAACATTGTTGAGTCAATTGTTAAAAGTTCACTATAGTTTCAGAGTTTACTGGACCTGCATGAGCACCAAACTTTAATGAACACTGCAGTGCTACAATAAAATGGATTTAAATGGGATCTTTGTTTTGTAATCGTAATTATTCTACTGAAGTTATTAAAGAGGGTAAATATTACAAAGCCACCGGGGAAAGTAAAACACCAACAGCTGTACAAGTCAGCAGTTGTATAGATAATTAGACACAAAGCAAACAAGTCCCTGCCTCTCAAAGGGTTTCATGGATTTCTCATGTTTTTTCCAATAACATTCAGTCTTTTTAATTACAAGCGACTTAAAAATAATGATTAGATTTCAGCTTCAAAGGCCCTAATTTCACTGAGCTGTGGGTACAAAGTGAGCGTACGGAGAGAAATGTTGAAACATGCAGAGCTATAATTGGCTGAGAGAGCTTGTTGCTGTTCTGGATCTGAGGCAGTAAGTCTGAGAAAGTTGACAGAAGTGACTCTCATTGCTGCTGCTGCTCCGTTCACATGACCAGCCAATGTTTACCTATTGTACGTCTGCTTTATGCTCCGCTGCCTGGATGGAAAGTTGAGTGCTGGCCTGACTCTCTAAACAAAACATGACTTTGTATTTATTAGACTTCATAATCCAGCGCGGCCTAACTGGAGTTTAACCAAATAAAATAGTACACAGTAGTGAGATCTGAAGCTCTTTCACTTTAAGTTTCCTATGATTATGTTCCAGAGTGTAAACATACACTGAATGACGTTAGGTCTCTGCTACACCGTGGCAAACTGACTCCGGTGAGGTTAGTCTGACTAGAAATTAAGACTCTCTTTTCCTCTGAATGGAAGATGCCAATAACCTCATGTCCTTGAATATTATATCATGTGGTTTTTTTACAACCCAAAGCTATTAGTGAGCGCTGCACACAGCTGCTCGATTCATGTATTAAATCTTTCTGTTGGATATCTGAGATAAACTGAGATGTGTCTCAGGACTGAAGCCTATAAATAGGTGTTACAATTCCATCAAGAAAGGAGAAAAAATATACTGCCTCAGTTTATATTTAAAAATGGTACTTCTCTACCTAACATAGCTATCTTCCTGTAGATATAAGAGAAGCTAAGGACTGTGTAAAACTGCTGGACACTGTTGTTTATCTGCAACAATTACTTTCACTGTAGGAAATCATGCTTTTGTTTGGGGACTATTTTCAGCAGATTAACACACATTTGGTTCTCAAGTGAATATTTACTGAAGCAGGATGGTGTATCTAGTATTAACACATGAAGTACAGCGCTCATGTTTATAGGAAGATTTGACATGATTTTGATAGTGCTTGGAACAGAATAAGATAAAGCTTTGACTGAACTGATCCTGTGATTAATACTATTGCATGCTGGAATGTTTTTGAGTATCTATATGGTATCTTTGTGTGCATTATACTTCAAATATGGTTTGTAAACCCATAAGCTCCATCTAAATCTTTTTATTTTATCATTAACAAAGATCATCACTGTGCACATTTGTGCAAACTGACTGTTGTCATGTGACTGTCTCTTGAGCAGTGCAGAAAAGTAAGTACATTTACTCAAGAACTGTACTTAGGTACAATTTTGAGATACTTTTACTTTACTTCAACATTTTCCCCCATTGTATGTTGTGTTATACTTCTACTTTATTAACTTGCATGCATGTTGTCCGCTGTGAGCACTGCTAGCTGCTCAACCCTTTCCATGAAGAAATTCTTGTGCAGGCTTTGACTGAATCAATGATTGTTGTGTATAGCCTCTTTAAAATGAATTTCACAATGTAAGCTGCAATTTTATGTACATTAATCTATTTATAATTATAGTTATTATAAAACAGGCCACTCTGCATAAGCACATTTTGTTTATTTTAATGCCAATACTTGAATACTTTTACCCTGGTTAAAATGTTCGCTGAGGTCTTTCACTTGTGTGTCTGTGGTCAGGTATTGCTACTTTGACTAAATATCTGAATACTTCTTCCACACTGCTCTTAAGTAGGATTGTCAGTGTGGTTCTTCTCTCTTGACCTGAAAAGGAAAGGTATTGGAAACTTGTTCAGACAGTTCAGCTGAGATGTGATTCCTGGAAACAAAACTTCTAACAAGGTCGCGGCTGTTGTGGTTCTCTATACTTTTGTCCATCGCAGAGAGAAAGACTTCACAGGGAAAGTTCAACAAGAATACAAACTATTTTTACAGTTCGTGTTTCAAAAGTGGAAGTTTTTTCCATCAAAACGTAAAACGTTTTATTTGATTTGGCTGCTTTTGATAATTTGGGATACTTTTGTGAAGGTTTTCTGCCAATGAAATTAGGCTTTATTCTTTTGATTGGCCCTTTTACTACTGTAATTAAACTCTCTTCAGACACTCACCCTTTTCTTTCATTTCATTTTGAGATATTAAGTCTGAATAAAATCCTTTATGTAAGTGTCCACAGCAATCGTGCTAGTAACACTTCCAAATAACACAACGACGATTCTTATTTGTTAATTCACCAAAATATCATTATACCCGATTGCAGGCCTGAAGAAAAAACACTGTTTTGAGAGTTGGGTGTGTTTGAGGCTCTGATTGGTATTTGTTCAGTGAAATCTCACAATACTCCCTGACAAGTCCCTAATCAAATTCACACTTGTGACACTCAAATGATGTCTCCCTAGATATTTATTCTTTCAGATATGAAACGTATTTAATTCACATGGCTGCATTTGATAAGCTATGGAAGCAATCTAAAAAAGAAAAGCCAATCACTGCAAGCCATATCATGTGAACTGACTGAAAGAATGTGCATTGCGTTTGGCAAATAATGCAGAAATGTTGGTAATGGCTCCGACAAAATCATCTAGATGTTCTCCTAGACAATTCTTAAGAGACAAGACATTATAGCCCACACTGAGCGGCAAATTGTCTGTGTTTATTTCTTCGAGAAATGTCTGAATGCTGATGGGTAATTTGAACCGACAAGCTCATTATGTGTACAATGCCAACTTGACAATGCATGTGTTGTGTATCTGTGTGTCCTATGTTTTACTGCAATTGTACTCTTTTTGCCCCCTTGAATAACCAGTCAAGCATCAGCACAGAGCCACTGTAGGGATGTGGTATACATAACCCCACAGCACGACACACAAAAACAGCTCGGTATACCAAAGCCAAGTTTTGAGAATCAAGATCTGAAAATTGATCACCTGGCAAATGATGATATTGTTTCTGCTTCAAATTAAAAATGTAATCAAAAACACCAGTTGAAGCTTTATTGCTGGAGAACAAAAAGCTAAACTCTGCTGCTATAAAAAGCTGACACACAGCTAGTCACACAACCGCACCAGAGAAACTCTCCCTGAGGAACTCACAATGTCATGAAACGAAGCTCTCAAACACATTTCCCTCAGATGGGAGGGGGTGTATACCAGCCGGCTGCTTATTTGCCCAAAGCAACGAGCTGTCTCCCCATGCAGCGCCCAGAGATGGTGGAGAAGCCTCAGTAGCCTTTTCTGCCTCGATACAGACATGTGCCAAAAAGCAAGTCTTTCCACATCAAGCATGGCAGTCTGTTCAGCGGCGTGGACAGCATGTAAACACTGAAGTGAGAGGTGAGAAGCTAATACTGTATGTTTACGGTTCACAAATAAAACGGAGCGCTTTCATTGCCGTCCTTATCATAACAACCTGAAGTGATTTTCTCAGAAGTCACTGGCTGCTGACAGCTCCGAGCTTCTCCTTGTGTTGAATGCTTTGGTAGCCCAGGTGTTGCATTAGCTTTACGCTACTCTAACTGGCTCAGAGCGCTGCAATGATTCGGTCAGACAGCGCCAAGCGACCGGCTCTCGTCTGGCATATATACCTTCTCCCAGGGGAATTTGTTTTCCAATTTATTTCCAGCATCTGCTTTATCTCTCAACAAGCCAACCTGGATGAAGTGGACTGTCACACACAGGGGGGCCTAATGATAATAACAATAACTATGATAGGTGGGTTGTGTTTACCCCCAAGGGCTGCTACGGGAGTATGAGCTTATGAGTTCATGTTTAATATCCATACACACAAAAAACAAACAAACCGGCACCCTGTGACAACCTTGGGCTAAACCAACAGGCTGCTAACCTGTTTCCGGTTGAATAATCCTCATATCACAGCAGTCATTATGCTGGTTGTGTGTTGGTGGAAACAGTGATAGAGTACTTATTGTGTATGGCTATTAGCTCTAATGGCTAATGATGCAGTTGGATTGGTGAAAGATGCATTAAAAGCATGACATCACTGTGTTGACCATTTATGACACTAGCCGCTATGTAGACTTTGCAATGTTGTCTATATTGGACCTTTCAATTCAGGCAATATATGGTGCCAATTAAATAATTAGTGTGCACTGTTTAAAAAAACATTTTCAACTTAACAGAAAATAAACTAGAATAGTAAAGACTTGTGACTTGAGATATTATGATGCGAAATACTTGCCTTGGTTCCTTTTATTTCTTCACTTAAAACGGTAAATATGTGATTTTCAATGTTGTCAATGATGACATTACAAGTGCCTGTATAACGTTTCCTGGTTATTAAATGATAACTACCACGATGGCAGGAAATACATTTTTAAAATAAAAAATAGCTTTTATAAAGTTATTTGTTATTGTCTCTCTTTTTTGACTGAATAGCAATCATGTTATTATAAGTTCAATTCATTGTCATAATTGTAAAAGCTTTTGTTTCCGATTTGGTTTGTTGGTCAGTTTTTCAGCAGGATAACGTAAAAAAGCCCTATTTGTACGACACTTCCAGAAAGGGTGTAGAATGAACCGAGGATAACCCCATTTGATCTTGTAGCAGATCTGAATCATGGGGTAAATACGGATCATTTTCTTACTCATGGAAACTTGGCAGAGGTCTAGTTCATCAAGTTGTTGAATATAATCCAGGGTTCGGAGCTGTCTTAATATCCACTTTCTTCTCTGGTGATAGGGTTTCAAGTAACCTAACAGCGAGGGACCATTATTATTAGTGAAATTATTATTTTAAATTCTATTTTCTTGGGTACAGAAAGTTGTCTCAACCCTGCCCAGCATTTGTTTACTACAGTATGTCTGTTTCAGTAAACTGCAGCTACTTAATGGACTTATTTGACTGTAAAAAACAATCATAGAGTTAAAGGATATTTTTTTGCCCAAGCACAATTTCAGTTAAATTCAATTGAAAAAGCCTCTAAGCAAACCTATGTATTTGTCTTCATGACATGACACTAATAAGGCAACACCTCCCGCTTCGGATTGATCCAAACACAAAGCAGAGGGCATTTGAACTCCTTCTTTGGTCCTCGAACAAAAATACATTTACACTGGCTTGCCACTAAACCGACCGGCTATTATTCCAGCATTAAAAAGTAATGGCTATTGATATTTATGGTCTTTGGTTACTGTGCTCCGTGTCAGCCCTTAGAAAGAAAACAAAACTGTTTTGACACTCTTTAGTTTCAGAAAGAAAAGCTGCCAATGCCTTCTCTTTGGACATTTAATTTGCTCGTGTGCTCATGGTTTTGCCTCACAGAAAAGGAACTCTGCAAATAACTGCTGTGTGCCACAAGAAGAGTTCCACCGCTATCTTTTGTTGAATTATTTGAAGACACAATGTGACTGTGTCATGATCTAATGAATCAGTGAGCCGTCTGGCTGTTCGGGCTCCTGATGAATATCAGGCGGGAACATAAACTTTAGTGATGTGACATTTGCGTGTCCTTATAATAGTCGTTTTATCCTCCAGACTGTCTGAGTGTGCCACATAAGATATACCACCCAATAAGAGAAAGTCAAGACAACCTTTGAAACAAAAGAAGCCAATTAAACACACTTTCCAGACACTACTGCATAGACAAGATTCATGATAATAAATGGTATTATGTCATACAATAACTGTTGGGAAAATACTGAATGTACTCTTCTAATATCAGAGTATGATAACAAAGGCCCTACGTAGCTGTGTACGTAACAGGATGTATGATTACCTAGAAGAGCGTCAGGACTGTTTTAGGCATATGATATGTGACAATGAATAACATGATGATTCAGCCTCTATGGAGATAGACATATGACTGTCATGTTTATTGCTTAAAGTGGACCTATCATGCTATATTTGAATAATATAGTGTAGGACCATACCTATATAAGGCATATTTATACTTTTTTTTTTTCAAAATACCAAACAGATCATGCATTTTAGCCATGCCTCATTTCGCTCAATTTGAATTTTTTTAGCTCTGTTTTTGCAAGGGCAGATTCAGTGAGAACAGCACCATCTACAGGCCTGGCATATGTACTACAGCGTCTCCAGCTCTTTCGAACGGCAATGTCCGTGGCTGTCTCCTCCTGATTGGTGGAGTTGGCCCAATAGCCGTAGCGCCACTGTCCTGACGTCAGGACAGTGTTCAAATCTGGATCAGTTTTTATCAGATCCGTTGCAGCCCCTTTTTTAGAGATTTGGGTATGGAGGAAAATAGAGAGGGTTGTGTTTTCTGACACTTGGTGAGTTCCCTGGAACACCGGGGACACATATTCATGTATAAAAGACATACAAAAGTGCATTTTGCATGATAGGTCCCCTTTAAGCAGGCCTTTGCTAATCTGAACTAAACATTGAATACTGCTTTGAACCGGTATCTTGTGACTGTAACACTCTCTTGTATTTAAGGCATGTGAAGGACACTATTGGGGGAACTATTCGTCCCATGCAGCTTTGTATGTGATGACTACTTCCATTCTTGCAAGGATAATAAATACATGTATCCTGATATTGAAGGTCAAGCCGGTGACGAGTGATATTTTCTTAACAATAACACAAGCAAAATGTAACAAAATCACAATGTCGATGGTGCAATAAACCTCGTCCATACACTTCTTCAAGTAGGTTAAAACAAATGTAACGGGTGCATTTGCAGATACTGTGTGACCCAGGTCTGGTGAGGTGAATCTGCAGATTGAGGGGCGGTGGAGCGGATGCTACCATGTCTGTCTGCCTGTCTGTCTGCTCCCGCCATATGGGCAGCCCGAGGCAGGTTACCTCACCAAGGTGAAAGTTTTACCTCAAAGATAATACTGGATTTTCATTCAGTCAAAGTTTGGATGAAGTTATGACTATAATTAGTTTAATTAGGAGTTAGTCATCACGTACAAAGACAGGTTTGCATGGAATGTATCCCTTTTTGGCTCAAAGGCAATATAAACAGCAGGCAGGCTTCAAGGTTACTTCAGCTATCCAGACCCTCTATAAATAACATTCGTATGCTAAACTGCATTCATTTTTGAGGAAAACCATTTCTATCCATAGATTACATTTGTTTTTGACGTATCACAAATACGTAAAGAGGGGCATGTGGAGACAAAACACGTGTTCCATGTGAATAAAAAGTCAGTGTTGACTGTAAGTAAAATGATGTCAATCGGCATTTTTATGTCAAATCGATTCAGTTGTTTGTTATTTCTTGTTCTTTTTTTTAGCACAACAAAAATGAACCCAATGACACACAACACACATATATTTTGTTCAGCACAGAGGACGATCGGGAGCAGCAGACATTACAGTCAGAGGGTTCATATAACACCTTAATAAGATCCATTACTTGATTTAATTGCATTTGTTCTCTAAGCCAGGTGCCAGTATTAGACTCATGCATCACATGACATGACATATGATAGCTTTACAATGTGACGATGAGCCCAGGCACACGGCTCAGCAAGGACCTTGATGGGGACTCATGTCTCCAGTAGAAAGCTGTTGTCAAAGGACCGCACACACTCATTGTGAGTGTTCAAACACGTTGTCTTATATGTGTTGTATGCATGCTAGGGTGTGTGTTTCACGTCGTCAGTTAGACTAATATCAGCATTCTTCTCTGTGACTTAAAATTATTATTTAAAAAATTGGACTCACTCATTACAAAGCTAAAACATCATTCAAATACCGTAAACATGACACAAAAGTGGTATTGAGGATGTCATCTAACTCCAAACAAATTTCCCAAAATGAAAATTCCTTTAAAGTCAAGTTGTTGTTTTTAGAAATATAACCACATTTATACCACTTTTTTTTTTATGTGAACACATCACATAGAAAACGTAAAAGGATCCCTGCAATGTATCTAATAAATAATATTATATAATAAAAATGTCTGGTGAGCAAACCAAGAACCTTTTATTTTGTATTGCTGTTGTTTGATTACTTGTTTCCATACTAAGAAATTACACTCTAGTCCTAAAAGATTTATAGTCCCAAACATTGGTGAAAGTCTGATTTGTTAAAAGTAGTAAAGAAAAACACAACTACAACAACATACAGATACAAAGGATATAGTACTCTGCAATATGTTCAGTACAGGATGTACTTTGCATTTTTCAATTAATTTTTTTGTGTAACCCGGCACTGATGTTTATCATTGTCCCTATGTGTGCTCTTCTCATTACATCCAGAGTTTTTCCATATTGTTTTCCTTTTGCTGTGTAAACTGAGCTGTGTTTGTGTTGTGCGTTTCACCTCTTTTTGCCAGCACATGTCAGTTTAGGGCAGCATCTGTTCCCTGAGAGCAGCTGAACGAGCTGAACTGAGGCCAGAGCGTGTTGGAGTATATCAGAAGAATCAGGTGACAGAGACAGGTGACTGTGCTGCAGAGGCTGCAAATAGAGAGAAAATGCACCCCTTTGAGTTACACACTGGCGGGGCGGTGAAATATATACTGAGAAGAGGGTGGGAAGTCAAAAAGAGGGATGAAAATAAATGTGTCTGAGGGTAAAATAAGTCAGCAAGACAAGCAGGAGCTATTTTTAAAAAGAGCATCCAACTGAATAAAACATTGTCCGGCTGCTGCCAAATTACCAGAATCACAAGGCAGGCGCAAAATAATCATGTCAAACTTGAACTGGCTTGTCACATATGTTTTGTTTTTAAATGACATCAAGCTGCACTATTTTCTCATGCAATGTTTAATTTGCTGGACCGCAGAGACCCCCTCCAGTGTGTCAGGACTAACAACCATGAAATATGGTTTACGCTCATCAGTATCAGCTGTCTCTGCACCGTCACATGCGTCAGAGACTAAACACTTGTTTCGGGTGCAGATGGATCAAAGGCAGTTAATAGTGTGTGAATTTTTAGCAATTGTCTGCTGATTCACACTTGGCCCTATTCCTAGCCTAGATGTAAGTGTGTCACTGCTCTTTTTATATTCCACCAAAAATTATCTTCGTCATCCTCAGCCCCATCATCTGCTGTGACATCTGTGACTAATTATGCAAACTGTAGTCTGGGCGAGTTCTTCCCAGCCGCCGTCCATGATGTGCCCTCGGCCCTGTCACATAACTCCTTCATCAACACTTAAGTTAATATAACTGTCGTTTATTTTCTTTGCATTGTTTTTTTGAATTATATTTACCACTATCTATTATTAAAAGTGGATATCAAACTATTGATCGCTCATTTGTCAACCCTTTCTCCTGAAAATGATTTTCCAATACAACTTAACTGCTTTCTTGATAAAGAATCAAGAGAACGTTTTTTTTCGGATTATGGCCAGTTTTAAAGTTGTGGTTAACGTGTCAACAATCAACAATGAAACATAAACAAATGGTAATTTAGTAAAACACCTTGGTTTAGTTTAAAATAAGTATTTGTTACATCACTTAAAGGTCCCATGTCATGGCCATTTCTACTGATCATAATTCCATTGTTGAGGTATACTAAAATAGATTTATATTGTGCAATTTTCCAAACTCACATTGGTTTCTCATACAGCATCTCTGTAAAGTATGTGTATTCACCGGTATTCAATGTGAGCCCAGTGTGCTCTGATTGGTCGGGACGTTGCGAGGCTCGCTGCTCAATGATCTGGCTTACTGGTGTGGTTTCCGGGTCGGCGATACAGCGGGACAGCGCGAAACTCATCCTGAGCACACACAAACACTCACAGCCGAAGTAAAAACAATAAGTGTGGCTTGATATTGAGTAAGAAAAAGGTTTATAACGCTGTGAGAATGGGTCACTCGTCTATTACCAACCAGGGAGCTCTATGCAAGTCAATGGGACTCCCTGTTAGTTGAAAATCTAGGCTAAAGGTCCTGGTGTGTGAGGAGCTCCGCGGATTGGTCCATTTTGGTTCCCGGAAGAAACAAATGGAAAAAGAGAAATCTCCAACGAGGCGTTCTGGGGCAGCATAGACAGGTCTTTTCTGTGTTAGAGTTTTACTCGCTACAGGGTGTACTTTGAAAGGTTGTGACTCTGCAGACCGTTTACATGCATAAAAACCTTCATAACACACAAGGGGAGGGGGTAATAACCAGAAAAGCATGACATGGGACCTTTAAACTTTGATTATTCTGTTTCGCGATAGCTATAACTATTAGCCACATCCATATCATTTAATTGGACTGGAATGAGGGGGTGTTTGAGTTTGTTTTCTCAAGGAAGCTGCCACAAAGGTTTACCTTTAGGGTGAATGGTAATACCATACAATTAAATAGGGAAATTGGCATACTTAACATCAGACCTAATCCAGTTCACTACGCTCTATTTTAAATATCTGACCGTAAACAGAAAAATTGTTTACTGACTGTTTTGTAACAATGTACAATTAGCCTTTACTCTATGAAGTGGAAATACATTATCCAATAACAAGTAACACAAACATCCCCCTCTAAAAGGGAGGGAAATTACCTTTATAATTAATTTAACAAAATTACCTCTACTTAAAGGTGGGGTAGGTAATTTTGGAGAAACCAGCTCGAATGCGCAAGAATTTGAAAATACACAGCCGGAAAAAATCTGCCACTTCCTTACAGAGCCCCTCCTCCAACACACACGAACGCGCACATGACCAATGAGGGCACGAGATAAGTTTGTGCACAGATGGAAGGCTGACAGGCAGGTAGGCCATCCAGTTATTTTAGCCGGGCCGGCTAAAATGATTGGTCGTGCTTTTCACAGTACTACGGCTTCTACAGATGACATTTTTTTATGGATCTTTTGTCAAAGCACTTAAGATATTCATTGCTATCGGGATGTTAAGAGCATTCCATGGAATATAACAAAAAGTGTATCTCGAGCCGGTTTCTCAAACTTACCTACCCTACCTTTAAGCTGTCAATTTACCAATACAAAAATGCATTACCAGTAACCTCTCTCTTGCATCATGTGGATTTTAATTTCAATCATAATATTAATATTACTTTTTTATATTTGAGCATCTCCACAATCTTTCCACGTACCCCTGTTTGGGAATTACTTGTCATAGCTGTTGACGGAGAAAGAGGTCAGAAAATGGAGCACGTTGGCTGAGCAATTACGTCATCATTCTGAGTATCTTCCTTTCCCCTTAATTTGTTATCATTCTTGGCAGCAAAAAGAAAGTATGTTTAGCGCTCTTGGCAGCTGGTTACCACAGGGTTTCAGCATCTATTCCCTAAAGAAACTCTTTCAAATTCCAGGATCATATTACACACCATGTTCTCACTTTCTCTTCACTCTTTCTCTCTTCCTGCCAACACAGACACACTTTTAAAGCAGATAACCCAAATGGAGCACTTGAAACGGATACCTCTGTTATTTGAGTTGACCTCCTTCGAGCCTGGAAAGAAATCCTACATTAGCAATGACTACAAATGAAAGACTTCCTACCATCTGAATTAAGTTTTAAAGCTTTATTCACGTAATTCCCTTAATGGATCTTTTTTTAATTTACTACAGGGGAGATCATGAGTTATGTATTCAAAATCTGTTTCCCTTCATCTTCATTTCTTACCCTTTCATCCCACTATATTTAATGTCCTCTCCTACCCTCTTCTCCAGCCCTCCCTCTCCGTTGTGTACAGTATCTGTGTATCTGAACCCCATTTTAGTCCAGCTGTGTTGTGAGTTTTAAAACAAGTCCATATCAACTGTATATCAGGTACATAAATCACGTGATTTATTTAATTAGCTAAACCCTCCCTGAGATCTCACACTCTGCCTGGAATGCCTTGCTTACTGACCTCATGGAAAACCACGGCCTGCCAAGGTTTCCTCTCATATCCCCTAAAAAGGAACCTTAGGACTCCTTTTGGAAATAGACCCTGATAGGGATTTTTTTTTTCACAGTGAAAGCAAAACATAAAACTAGGACGGTCGAACACACACAGACACAGATTTCTGCTTTTGATGGAAGCACAGAAAACATGTGAATGTTGTATTGCGTGAGATGATGAAAGGAATTCACAACAGCACAGGTATATTCAGGGATAGATTCAGGTTGGTGATGCCTTTATTGTTTAGGCCTCAGCTGTGTGCTGGACCAGAGCACACGCTCCCAGGCCGGATTTGGAGCCCACAGAGGGGTAACCGAGTTAAAGTGAACCCAGACAGACACTTTGCCAATGTGCTGTCTCCTCTGGCGTTACATCATGATTGCTTGTGATGAATACATCCCGTATACCACTTTCTCTCTCTCTGTCTTCTGCTCCCTGCCGGGGCTTATAATGAAAGTTTGATTGGAGAGATCATTCTTGCTGCAACAACAGAGTAAAGTCAAAACAGCAGACATCATTACAAGTACTAAATAATAAAAAGAGCATCCTTCCAAATATTCTGATCCAGGTTGAAAAGCCAACAAGAGCCAAAAAGTGTCTTGGCATTTAAAGGATGTACCGGTGATTAAAGTATATTGGTTTTGGGACAGGCCCAACTTTAAACCAACAGGGTTTGGTGTCATCCTCAAGGACACTGTCACATTATATACAGGACGAAACAGAGATTTAAGCCCCAATGCTGCACTTACTGTAGCAGAAGACCTTATACCTGCTGAATTTGGCTAAGCCTCAAACCCATCATTACATAAATTCTTTATTATACCATCTCAATTTTAACTGTGGAAATGTATTTTGAAATTAAAACGTGCCCTCTTTAAACCACATGCTATATGTTACCATCTTTCCAACAACTCCTCCAACCTGCAGGACAAAATATGTTCCAATTCCTGTGATTTATAACTTATTATAAATATTATTCACAAAGTTGAAAAACACAACAGGTACAAGAGCAACTGTATATAAAACATATATGTGTTTTTCCATCAGAGAGGTTGCTTGGGTTTGGTTTTAGCTAAAAAACATCTTAGTATGGGCACCTGGATAGCTCACCTGCACTGGGTGACCCATATACTGAGGCTTATTTGTTTCCGAAGTGACCCAGGATCAAATCCAAACCAAGATAAAATCTGATGGGCACTCATGTTTTTCATGTCATCCACTCTCTCCTAACTGTGTGGCTGTTCTATCAATTCAAATCAAAAAGCCAAACACATTTTCATTTATATAGAAACCAACATGATTGATGGTGAGAAACGACGGGGACGTTTGCTGAAATGATGATGAAATATGTCCGTCAGTAGCAAGGGCATAAGCAGCAGGATATTGTTTAGTTCTGAAAAAAAACAGTACAACAAACACATTTTTTTTAATTGCAAATACGTGCAAATTTTAACTTTCAAACGTCAGGTGTTAATCAAAGGATTCGTTCTCCCAGATCTACAACCTCAATCTTTTCCTTACCTTAAACCAAGTAACAAAGTTGGAAAAAGTACTTAGATCCTTAAGTAAAAGTAGAAATAATCTGGTTAGAAAATACTCCATTACAAGTGAAAGTCTTCAATTAGAAAGTAGTAGTAGAAATGTAGTATTGTCAGCTAAATATAATTTTAAAGTACATTAAATTACGGTTTATATGTAAACAGTATGCTGGTACCTATGGTTAAATAAAGATAGTGGAGTAAAAAGTAAATGGAAGGGGAGGCTGTGGCTCAGTGGAATAGTGTGCTGAACTTAGTGCGCTGAACTTTGATAGCAAGTTCGAGTCCCACTGCAGTCAGCATGTCGTTGTGTCCCTGGGCAAGACACTTCACCCCAAATCTCTCCTGTGGGGATTGTCCACAGTATTGAATGTATGTAAGTAGTATGACAAAATAGTACTTAAGCACAGTACTTGAGTAAATGTTACTTTCCACCAATACCAAGTGGTTTAACTACCTGAGAAGACAGACGTTATTTGAAATGACAATAGACACGCCATCCCTTCAAACACTTCAAAACCGATGTTATAGGGGTATACTGTATGAAGCTTAATGAATTATAGGGGCACTGACATAGTTTTTAGCTTCATTAACTGATGGCACTAAAATATATTGGCATCCAGCTTTGCACCTCTGCTGCCCTAATGAGTAATACTGCACTGAAATGATTGAAACAGCAAAATATGCTTTCCCTCTAATCCATTACTCATTAGAAATGAATGAGGCAACCATGCTTCTTAGATTCATGATTGCACTCATTGACTTTAAATATTGATATTCTTTTTTCTTCCAATGAAATGTATTCCTTGAATTCTTGGCTTTCACACACAGGGACATTACACAGCAACTGTCAGCAAAGCCCTGTGGGTCAAAAGCCGGACGAAGTAATGGAGTGAGGGCGGGAGGAGCAGGGCTTGTGTTTGAGGGACTGAATAAACACTCAGGGGTCATCTGGAGTTTGAGGCGTCTGTGACAGAGTACGGATGTGAGTTTAAGTTAGAAATGGGACATCATTTGTGGGATATGGCGGCTCGATGTCATTTTCTGATATATCATCTTTGGGTGATATCTGCGGAAATGCTTACAAGTGGACAAGAGCTACACTTTATCTTTGGCCAGACGCAGCTGGAGATGAAAGAAGGAGGCACGCTGGGAAGCAGAGTGGGCTGCTGCTCAAATACAGTGTGTACCAAACGGATGACATAGTCGCTGTTTATCTGCATGGTTGTACTGAACATTCCTCTATCTGCGCAGTATTTTCTGGATGGCGTAAAAGAGTGACGTCACACGAAGCTGGCTGCTCGGGCCACCTGTATGGTGAAGAATTAGGCCGGCCATATACGGATAAATATTGGGATTCTGTGTAACACCTTGGAACACATGTCAGCTTTGCAGAAAGAGTTTGTTTACAGACCAGTGCAGAGATACGCGTACTGACAGTCAGCTGTTAGTAGGGCTGTAAATCATCAGAACTACTCCAGTTTCACTTCTTCTAAAGGAGTTTTTTTTGGGTGTCTTTTTCACATTTTCGTAGTTTTTTTCTAAAGGGGCCCTTTTATGCTTTTTGGGGGGTTTTCCCTTTCCTATAATGTGGTTGTTGTGCATGTAAATGGTCTTCTAAAGCTAAAATCCCAAAGTTCCCCCTGATTTGCTCCTTTAAACCTCTTTAAACTGTTTCCTCACAGTATATAACCATGCCATAATCCAAATGACAGAAGCTTTTAAAATTAATCAAAATATCTGAGTCACCTTCATTTAGCACCCTGCACTCACAATAATCAACAACATAGCAAACGATTTAATCTCAATATCTGATATTATTTGAAACGCACAGTTTCTCCTTCTGCGGTGTTGGAAGATGCAGTTTCAGTCTGAAAATGTAATACATTGTTATCAAAAGCAGAAGAAGAAAAGTACAATTTACACTTGAACAATTGTTAAAAGATCATCTATATGAGAACGATGCACAAACTACACACTAATTGATTTAGTTTAACTATTTATTTAGAGGCTTTTATAAACGACTAAACCTCATTTGGGATTCTTCCGAAAGTAATTAACCACATGAGAAGCTTCCTTTCATTACACATTTACGCAAAGACAACAGGATCCAGTCGTCTACTGTTTTCACCTTGGCCTCTCGGTCTGGAGTGAAACCCTGCCCCCCACCCACACACACACACACACACGCACGCACGCACGCACACATGCACACACACACACACACACACACACACTGATGAGTGTTTTACACAGTGTGGCCCTGGGTGCAGAGACGTCTGAGGACATTATCAGTCACCCCGGCCTGCCAGCATCATTTCTGTTACACATCCTGAAGTCTCCTCTCCAGAGACTTTGTCTTCTGTTTGATATACATTATGTATGTGTGTAAACCATGGCATGTTTCATAACACACTTTGTTAAGCCTGTCTCACTGGTGTGCACATATCTTTCATTTTATGTATGGGAAATTACACCATTGTGGTCTTTTGTTTGCATGTTGTGGGCATATATATTATTTACACATTGGTTACATCCGCTTTTTTTACAAATTCCTGATAAATTAGCCCCTGATAAATGTGCCGCCTCTGTGAGCATCCTGCCCCATTAGCTGAGCTGCGGAGCTGATGAATAGGGTGTGCTCCTCATCTGGTTGGCGAGAACAAATTGTGCCTGGTAATCAATGAAAATGTAATTGACTGACAGAGAAACGGAGCCCTAACAGGCACATTATGCCATTCTTTGATGTGTTTTCAAAGCCTGTTTATATCCCTGCCTAATTAATCAGTCTAATGAAGGCTTTGGATGCAGTGGGTGGTGTTGTGTTTGGAGACAGATACCACCAGGACAGAACTGTACATGCTGAGCTGTCATCTTTGGAGGGAAACTCACAATCAAAGGACCAAAAGGTGAAACAGCAGGCAGAATCAATTATGTTATTTGCATTGGTAGAGATGACTAAAATTGGGTAAGGTTTAACATGGCATAGCACTGAATAAAGATGTGGGACCATCTGCTTGGATGAATAATTGGATTTGAAATTGTGAAATGAAGCAGAGTAATATTCATTTTTAGATTTACATTCAATCTCCAAATTATATAAGCAGTATTTTAGAACGGCAAGGATATCATAAGGGAATATTCTCCTCTCTGAAAAATGATTTGTTTTGAAGAATGTAAATGAGCTTGTTGCCAGAGGTCTCAACGTAAATGATTGGCTGTAAATTACGCCTCAGTAATGAGAGGCAGCAGCGAGGGGAGAATGAGCTTTAGAGTATGCTGCACCTGTGCCCTGTTGACATTTATAAACCAAAGCCTCCCCTGCTTGTTAGTTTTGCGTAACAAGTCGTTTAAAAGCTCTTATCGGATTTCCACATTATGCAATCTTCATATTTTCTTTCACATGATAATTACAGAAATTAGATTATGAGACGATCGGCCCCGGGTTGCAGCAAAGTCTTTGATTTTCCTTTTATATGTTGCAACAATCATTACACAAATTGAGAAACTGAGCTAATTTTAGAGGGAATCACTGTTTCCTCCAGAAAGACCTGATGGCCTGTAATTTCCCACATGTCTCCTTTCAGTTTCCCCAGTCTATGCATGAAATATGTGCAAATAGCTGCAGCCAAATGTGTTCGGTATTGAAGCTTCAGCTGGTGCAAAGGTCTGGGGTTATTCAGATGTCATTCAAACCTCTTTGGACCGTTGTTTTTTTCACCTTTCAGAGCGGTGAGGCAGCACTTTTTCCTCTTCCTGTGCAGTGACTGTAATTCATGTAAACAGAGGCAGTGGCCCTGGTGGCTTTTTTCTGCGTGCCGCGACAAGCCGTGGAGACGTCCTGTCTTATGATAACTTTGTCACTTTTGTGGGGGAGCAGGGAAAGGAGGAGGAGGGGAGGTAGAGCTTGTCATGCGGGTCGCTCCTCTCTCTCTCTCTCCCTCTCTCTCTCTCCTCTCTCCCTCCTCTCTCTCTCCTCTCTCTCTCTCTCTCTCTCTTCTCTCTCTCTCTCTCTCTCTCTCTCTCTCTCCTCTCTCTCTCTCACAGTGGGTCTGCTGGCCTTGTCGCCTCCAGCTCCTGCGTCTGCTTTTGACACGCACCGCTGTCACTCCGGTCCTCCCCGTGTCCCGATCCTCTGCTGACAGATTCTGACAGGCCTGCAGCTCACACTGTGCTCACCTGAACACACTGCCTGCTCTTTTCTGTTGATCAACGGCCAATACGTGGATTTACTTACCAGCAGAATATACTTCCTCGAATGAGACTGAAAGAGAGTCCCCTCTAAATAGGAAATAACCGGGGCCGTCCCTGGCCAACATGAGGCCCCACGCAAAGTTATATGATGAGGCCCTCTGTTTCGCGAGCGTCGACGGGGGTGGGTGGGGGCACTGCTAGTGGAGCCTCGCAGCGGCCAAACCGTGCCGCGCCACACATATTGCAGCGCATAGGTGCGCCGCATTTTCGGCTCAGTTGAGGCACCCTCCGCAAGATGAGGCCCCCTCCGCAAGGTGAGGCCCCACGCAGTCTGCATGATCAGCCTGTAGGGAGGGACGGCCCTGGAAATAACACACTCTTTCTTTTAGCATATAAAAGTTCAAATCATAGGCAATACAACTCACTCATGCTCAGTTGAATACACTCAGGGTTTTTGACCTTACGACCTCACTCAGTCTGGTATGACCAGTAGCGTATGTTAGCTTGGGTTTTCCATTTTTCAGTCAGTTTTCATTATGTAACTCTATAACCGTCCTCTGCTTGTGCTTCAATTTTTCTTTTTTCAGTACTTATGAATTAAGTTAAAATAGCTAGAAGAAAACATTTCAAGCTATTTAAAGTTATGGATAAATGGTTAAAATTGAGATAAATTGTATTGAAAAAATTATGTAATCCAGTTTAAAATATATATATGTTATATATATATATATATATTATATATAAGAAAAAGGGTTTTGGTCATCTTTAAGGCTGTTTTTTCACCAGAAAATCAGTCTCTTAGGCAATGCAGCTCTGAAGCTCTGTCTCTTTGCTCAGTGAGCAGGTCTTTCTTTTAGTTTGTAGTTCTTCAGGTTTTTCCCTCCACAAAGATATATATATATCACTTGTTATGGCTCTTATTTTCCCTCGCCCAACTGGGAAAGCTTTAAACAGATTTGGCACCAGACAGACAGATGGATCAACCACACGGATCAGTGTGACAATAACACCAGAGCCCAAAGAATTAAATCAACCCTCAGAGTAATTAAATTCAAACTGTTGGTCAACCTTTTCCATTTGCTGATCCCATTGTTATCAGAGACATCATCTCGGCTCCTGTGTGCAACAGGTCCACATGTGGGGAATATATCTCTCACTCTGTAATGATGTTGCATGGAAGGCTGCTTTCCTGCACTATACAATAGGAGTGAGAGGATGACGTTACGTGACAAAAGGTTGGCGCTTAACCTAAAATGTGCCAGAAGGAGACTCAAATCCATCCTGAAATTCATGAGCTCTGCAGTGTGAGTGCATACAGAATAAGTCAGAGTCAGTCTGAGTCATACTGATATGAAATTGGCTGCTGGAGAGCACTGGCTGGTATTCTCCACACAGCCATTTCAGTCCCTGACAATACAATATTGAAATGAATATACTTTATTTAGATCATTTGAATAGAAACAAATATATGTCATGGTGACACATACAGAATAATATTTAGAATGGGTTTATCATTTCTTAAAAGGATAGTTAGGTTTAAGAATTAAAGTGTTTGTACAGATGAACACAGGCAGGAGTTTTACACTGGTTAATGAATCATTGAGATAGGTAATAACAAATAAAAAGTGTGCTGCAGAACAGGCAGTATGAGAAAAATAAAGACCCTTTTGAACATTAATACCTGGAAACATGAAACAGACGAGGCAGAAAATACTAATATTATGAACCTGGAAATTAGCATTATATGTCCACTTCAAGCTGCAACCCTTCTAAACCTCCCAGCCATGAAAGTCCATAAAGAAAAGTAAATACAAATACATATCAATGAATAAAAAGGAAGAAGAAGAAGGGGGGAGTGGGTGGAGTAGAAAGAAGCAATAACTCGAAAAAGTAAACCAATAACAACAATACCAGTATTTGCGTATTAACATTCCTCTTCATCATTCCCATACATATTTTTAATCTGTCTGTGGTAAATGGTTCATTGGTTCTTCTCAGTTTTATGGGAAATAAACTACTAAAAAGCTTCTTGTTCAAACTTTGACATTACACGTTCTGTGCCATTAAGCTGCTTCATTAACTCTGTGGAAAAGTGATGTTCTTTTTTGGGGGGGAGGCTGTGTCACTGTTCAGAAGACTCAATGAAGCACACACAAACCCACACTGCCGATTTATTGTATTCTGCTACCAGGCTCTTGTAATCCTAAGATTCAAGAGGACTGCAGGACAAAGAGTGATTTCATAAACCAAATAAGGACTAATATTTGCACGTATTCTGCTCTGTCAAGTTTATTTGATCTGGAAAAATGTAGAGGACTAATTATGTGAGAATGTATTCATTAGCTGAGGTCACTCCACAGAGACCTATCGTCAATGAATAATTCAGGCTGTCTCTCACATACACGGCATCAATGTTTGGACAGTCCCGCCTCATGGCTGTGCATTCTCATCTTCAATTGCATTCTTCTGCTGTGAGATGAAGGGTCTTTGAATGTATAAGAAGTGCTGTTCAAAGAATACAAATCATTTATGATGTGTCTTCTCATGGGTTTGACTATCTTTCCCAGCCTGCAGCCTTCTTTTCTCAGACCCCTGTCCTCTGCACTGTAGATTTAATTAGTTCTGCCCTAGTAACCCTGCTCCTTTCTCCTTCTCCCCCTCAGGATATGGACATGCAGCCCCCAGCACAGATGGAGGGAAGGTGTTCTGCATGCTCTACGCCCTCCTGGGCATCCCTCTCACCTTGGTGATGTTCCAGAGCGTAGGTGAACGGATCAACACCTTCGTCAGGTTCCTGCTGCACCGCCTGAAGAAGTGCATCGGCATGAGGCACACCGAGGTGTCCATGGTCAACATGGTGACCATCGGCTTCATATCCTGCACATGCACGCTGTGTGTGGGGGCGCTGGCCTTCTCGCACTTTGAAGGATGGAGCTTCTTTCATGCTTACTACTACTGCTTCATCACGCTCACCACCATAGGCTTCGGGGACTACGTGGCGCTGCAGAACGAGCATGCGCTGCAGAACAAGCCGGAGTACGTAGCCTTCAGCTTCATCTACATCCTGACGGGCCTGGCTGTGATCGGAGCCTTCCTCAACTTAGCCGTGCTGCGCTTCATGACCATGAACGCAGAGGACGAGAAGAGGGATGCCGAGCAGAGGGCTCTCCTCGCTCATAACGGTCAGGCAGGCGGACACATACACTGCTCTGTAGACCAGGCCTCCGACTCCTCCACGCCCTCGGGCTGTGGAGGGAGCGGGGTTGGAGGAAGTGGTGGAGGGGCGGCGGGCCGGGGTCTACGTAATGTTTACGCTGAAGTGCTCCACTTCCAATCCATGTGCTCCTGCCTTTGGTACAAAAGCAGAGAGAAGCTTCAATACTCCATTCCCATGATCATACCGCGTGACCTCTCCACCTCGGACACCTACATGGAGCATGGCGAGGCGTTCTCCAACCCGCTGCACTCTAACGGCTGTGTGTGCAGCCTGCAGCGCCACTCAGGCATCAGCTCAGTTTCCACTGGTCTGCACAGCATCAACACTTACAGAAGACTCAATAAACGCAGAAGCTCCATCTAACCTCGGTGGACTTTATGTTTTTCTGAGGTTAAGTCCTTAAGGAGGAAACTGCTAACATTAGCTGAGGACATCCGAGGAATACTCCAGTCCTCCAGGGACGCAGAACTCCCGATGTTTGCTTCTTTCTGGCACTGAGAAGCCTCCAGACTCCATGTTTTTGACTTCCATTAGCTAAGCACAAACCATCGAGCACTAACATCATTGTTGATGTCACTGAGAAATGATGCTAATGGTTGTTTAAGAAGCATTCTCAACACACAAACTCTGAAACTGTTGCTGCGTGAAGACAGGGGGGAAAACGTGTGCAGCTCTCTTCACTTGTGAATTCTTATATTAAAATAATATTGAATTCATTATTTTCTTTGTTCAGAAGACAGAATTTACTTTTCTAGTATGAAAAGGGACAAAGTACACTGTGAGACACCTTTTTAAGAAGGATTGTATATATAATTCCCCGCTATGAAGAAATATTTTAAATCCAAATCCTTTGGTTGTAAGTATTATAATCACTGCAGTAAAATGAAAATATGTATATATTTGGGCACTTCACTTGTAGGTATTATGGAGGAAAAGCTTATTTTTTCAGTGAAAGATTTCCAAAATGTTCTCAGTGTCTTCTCCTGTGTGTCTGTTACTGAAGTTCAGGTTCAAGCCAAGCTTTTCTGTCTGTTTCATGTTTTTTCCTTCCATGTTGACAGCATTTAAACGACGATAGAGAATGATCGAGCAGGTTCAGCTTTAAATGTTTTGTTAATAGACGGGACACATGTAGCTCTGTCTCTGACTACTACCTGCCGACTCCTTCAGACCTCACCACTATGAATCTATCGTTCATAGTTCTTCCTGTACATCAAACTATTTGATGTACCTGTTGCTCATCATATGTTTTCATATAGCACAACTATATTCTGATAGTTTGACCGTGTAAGCTCACATTGTGCATAGTATATATAGAGTGATATCTTGTTCACTGCTGCACCTTAGAAGACTTTAGGGCATTCTGTGCACTATTTTATTTTTTTATTTAATCCAATCACTTCATGTTTTGTTATGTAAATGACACGCTCTAATTAATTGTTTCATTTGTTATCAGTCCGAGAGGTTTGACTCGATACTCTGCGTTGTTAATGGTTGAGAATAATAGCAGTACACCTCACTTATGAAGATCTGAGTTTGCACCTCATGCCCTTTGGGGGGGGGGTCTTGGCTCCACATAAACAAACTCCATTAACTGAGGTCTTTGTGCAGTGTTCATTGTTTTAGTTTGTTTTTCTCACATAATCATTGTTTTTTACTTAAAAATGTCTAAATCTTTTAGACATATAACCTTCATTTCAGTCACATTTTCACCTTTATCTTTTCTACTGGAAAATTCTTATTAACATTGTTTAGCCTCTCTGAAGAACTGAAAGAGGGACTGGAGCTTTGTGTGGCTATACATACTATGTTTTTTTTCTTCTATCATAATAAAGTATGATTTCATTTAATACAAAAGTTTATTTCATTTCAGTGTCCAATGGTCTGCTAATGTTGCTGTTATTATTGGTAAAATATTCATATATTTCATTTGACCTGTTAGTCTTTTGCATCATGAATCTAAAAACGAGTTCAGCCAAAGAGAAATAAGGGATTTGTTGCAGTGCATTCAACACTAATGCACAGGTTCAGTGGTTTAGTATTAGTATACACTATTACTTACTATCACTATGACGTTCAATAAAGTTGAAATGAACTGCCATTTGGACCACCAGGGAATGAATATTAGACGAATAGAGATCATTTCTACAACAATTAAAGAGCAAACATTAATTCAACTGAAAGCTGGAGCCCGTTTCACAGACCAAAGAAAAATGGTCTTCATTTCAATGCCCAGATGCTAAATTGCTGAACTGCTTTATAGAAATGTATTTTTTATCACTTGCATCAATTGCATCATAATTTTTTTATTCTCATATTTTTCTCTATTTTCTTTTTTTTCAGCCAGACACATTTCTGCTCCTGCTTATTTTCAAACCATTTTGTAAAACACAACAAATATATATTTTTTTAGTTACATGACATGCATTATAAATGAAGCTTGTCTGGGGGGGAATCTGTCTTGTTAAGTAAAGTAAAACCCTACCTCCATGTGGCCTGGGCTGTTGCAGCAAATCCCTGCTGACTGTGTCACCACCGCTTTCATCATATCAGAATCAGAATACCTTTATTAGTCCCACGGAGGGGACATTTGCGTAGTTACAGCAGGAAAAAAACTAAGTTATGATATAATAAAAAATATATATAATAAAAAATAAAAAGTTAAATAATTAAAAAAAATGCACATCCTGTAACAGTTCTTAGGATTTAGCAGCCAGGTATATATTACACAGTTATTAACGGCATCTATATATATTGCACATCTAGCACATAGGTGGTTGGTATTTAACAGCAGCAAGTTACACAATTTACAAAATATAAAATACACACCTTGTAACAGTTCTAATGATTTAGCAGCAGGTATATATTACACAGTTATTACATAGTTTATATATTGCACATAGTTTGTTCTTATTTAGCAGCAAGGGGTGATATAGTCTGTGTTGTGGTGTGTGTGTGTGTGGGGGGGGTCAACTAGGGGCTGTGCTGGTTGTATAGTCTGACCGCTGCAGGAAGGAAAGACCTGCGGTATCTCTCCGTGCGACAGCTGGGGTGCAGCAGCCTATCGCTGAAGGAGCTGCACAGTGAGGACAGGGTGTCCTGGAGGGGGTGGGACACATTGTCCAGCAGGGAGGACAGCTTGGCTGCCATTCTCCTGTCTCCCACCACCTCCACAGTGTCCAGAGGACTCCCCAGGACATAGCTGGCCTTCCTTACCACCAGTCTGTTCAGTCTCTTCCCGTCAGCAGCCGAGATGCTGCTGCCCCAGCAGGCCACACCATAGAAAATGGCTGATGCCACAACAGAGTCATCAAAATGTCTGAAGGAGTGCCCCCTGCACCCCGAAAGACCTCAGTCTCCTCAGCAGAAAGAGTCTGCTCTGCTAGCTGAGTTTTCCACGGTTACATAACCAAAGTAAGGACAAAGTGACTTTAGGTTTACTCATCTCTCTTATGATATTTATCATATATCTGTCACTTTTCAAAGTAGGACATTACTTTTCATCCTTCACCCTGCAAGGCGTGACATAGAGACAGATCTCCTCCGCTCTTCTTCATCTTAACATCACCTGTCGAAATCCGTGTGTACAAAGAAAAAGGGTGGCACGGGAGCCTCTCTGTCGCCCGGGTCCCACACCTCCAAACGGCCTCGGCCCTTCAGACAGCCGAGGAGCAGGGAGCCTCCGGGGCCCGATGAAACCCGGCCATCCTCATTAATACACTGAATAAATGGACAGTGTTTTAAGGAGTAAGAAATTAAACAGGCAAAGTTGTAGTGTGTGTGTAATTCAATGTGAGTTACTCCTTCACACATTTTCTGGACACATTACAGGGAACATTCTGTCCTCTGCATCTACAGCCCTGATAATAAGCCTGTTTTTGTCCGTTTATTTGATCTCTAATGCATTTGGTCCTTTGGTTTTGAACTATTTATTCATATATTGCAATGCCATCCAAATGTTGTTCTCTGTCATAGTTAAAAGCCACTGATGAGCACTCCTTCAGAGCCGTGTGTATCTGAGCAAAGTACAGAAAGTACATGGATTGAGGACACAAATGACATCTGACAGGCCGCAGTTCTTCATGCTTGGACGGTCAAGCATTACAAAATGAGCAGAGGGAAAAATTCAATCTGAAGTGATGCTTACGTTCTGCTGCACTTTACACTTGCAAAAACCCCAGAGAAGGTTAATGACAAATCTTTAGACGTGTATGCCTGTCATGTACATTTTTTTCCTCACTTCAGATAAAGATTCTCAGAGGTCACATTTGAGTGGAAAGATAATATGCAAGGCCTCATGTAGACTAAATGTTTTCCAGCGTAATTACACAGCAACAGTATATGAAGCACTCTCAGCCGCAGTATGGTTGCTAATCACACTTAAAAAGTTTATCCACGACCAAGAAACCAGCTGGAAAAGGTCATCTTTACCTTGTAAAGACAGCAGTTCATATTCACAGGAAGAAATGAAATTGGAGTGGAAAACTAGGTTTTTTTTTAATGAGTGATGGGTTTGTAATTGTTCCATAGCCTCCATGTATGTCCAGTATTCAGTTTATCTCAGACCTAAGTCCCATTGCATTGCATTAAGCAAACATGTCTTTCCACAGAAAGCTGAAAAAAATGCCAAGATAGAAATGAATGGCCTGCCCTGCTCTCTGCTGTTATTATTCAGAGAGGAAATGCCTTTTTATGAGCTGAAAACCTTCTCTCCTGATCAAGCAAGATGGTGAGTGCAGTTACTAACTGCCAAATGCGTGCTTTCTCATAGTGCTTTCTTGAGATTGACAGCAACCAAAAAAACACTTAAAGTAAATTGCTGCCACTCATGACAGAAAGAAATCCACAAGCTGTCCCCTGTCAATGAGAAACGTCAATCCCAATCTGTAAAAGGGGAGTTCATCTCTCCCCCTGTCCTTCTGTCTTTTTATCATTTCACTTCAGAGGTAAGATGTTTTACTTTAAAAAAAAAAAATGCCCTTTCTTTTATTTACAACATAAACATTATAAAAATGTATCAGATGTTGCGTGAATCAGTTGTAAAGTAGAAAAAGTGGCGCACTATGAAAGCAGCCTTTAGAGCGCCAACGTACAGTATTGAAATATCATTGTGGACATGTTTCGACCACAGGCCCTGCTCCAAGCAGGAAGAAGGTCCTTATATTTACATTTTATATTTATATTTACTTATCTAGCTTGAAGATACATCCTGTGACTTTCGAAAAAGCAGCTTAAAGAAAATACCATAGGTCATAGATCTTATGATCTCCATGACAACCGAGAGATTCCATTGTGAAGAAAGGCGATGGACTTGAGAAGCACAAACAGAAATTAAGCCTTGTTGTTAAGTTATATAATAATTGAGTTTGAGTTGATTTTGATGCTACTTTCATGTATGTCTGTTCAATATACAGTATATCAACCAGGCTAGCTGCTTCACCTAGTTGTTATGCTAAGCTAATCAGCATTTTGCTTCATATTAAAGGGGACCTATTCTGCTTTTGCTTTTTTTCAAACTTCTATTGGCTAGCGCTCCAACACATAGTATGTGATAGGCTAAAAGAGGTGCTGCAGCACAGGCAGTACGAGACAAATAAAGACCTTTTTGAACATTAAAGCATGTAAACATTTCACAGTAGAGACACAAAATACAAAACCTGAACATGAGCATAATAGGGCCCCTTGGAGTTTATTTTGATACTACTTTCACGTCTGTTCAATGTATAACAACCAGACTAGCTGTTTCTCCCAGTTTATGCTATAAGCTAATCTGCAGCTTGCTTCATATTTATTGTAAATATGTTCAAGTGGTATTGAGATCTTATCAAACTCTGGGCAAGAATAGGCACGTTTTCCTCGGTTTCTGAGCAGTTTATTCTACATTGTTTAGCCGTCACAGAAGCGTTAGCTGTTCAAATTAATCAGAAATATAGGAGCTGCAGAGATGATAGAGATAACCTAATGGCAGACTATAAAAATAATAAAACATTTCTTCAGAAGTCAAAACACATTGACCCTGTTCCATCTTCATTTTACACTTGAATCAACTGGACACCCGGGTCTGAATCGGCTGGCTTCAGCTGTAATGTGATTATTTTAACTGATGTTGAGAGAAAATGGCATCCAGCAACAGGGATGCTGGGGAGTTTCTCATCTTATGTGATGGTCTGACATTAGTGGTGTTACATAACTGTGACCCCCGGCTCTGCAGCCGCCCCTCCTCCCCCAACCTCCTCCTCTGTGATCATTCTGCTCGCATGGCTTCAGACATGAACCCATCTTTGTGGCCAAACAAGCTGTTGGCACTTGCTGAGATGTTCTTCTGATCCGTTGATGCCGTCAGCTGACTCGAGATCAGGCAGGAACACAAGTCGAATGGTACTGATTTCACTGCAATCACTCATGTGCTGCAGAAATACTGTAACGCTGGGAGAAGTATGATGTCCGGTCTGTCTCTGCCATGAAGAAGCTACCATCACATGGAAAAGGACTTTATATGAGGTGATGTTTGGTAGGGAAAGGGATGGATTTATGTCACCAGTTCTGATGTATTTTTTTCCAACTCTTTTGTTAATTTATAAATAAGAAATCCTTTGACAGAGGATCATTTTATATTACTATTTTTTATTTTAAATACAATGTAATCACAGGAATGCAGGCAGGTGGACCCAAATGCAAAAGAGCGACAAGATTGTAAAATAAACTGATAAACTGAAAAAATGGCAAGCTTATGACACAAGGAGCCAAAATGACAATTGTTAATACCAGGAAACACAGAATGAATGGAAATTCACCCGTGTATTATACAGAGAACCTATTACAAAAACAAGACACAGCTGGAGTAGGCAGGCTCTCGCTTAAGTAGGGACACACAAGGATTGGCTCATAAAGGAGACTAAACAGAACAGGTGAGCAAAGGCTGGACATGTCTGTGGAAACATAGACAGTTTTAGTAACACATAGAGTTAGTAAAACAAGCAATAAACATGCTGAAGGTCAAAGGTTAAGACGGTTTTTTTCCACTGCTCTAATGCATCTCATATACTCTCTACTGAATATACAGAATGGCCCCAAAGGAGACCAACCACAATGAACAGTAATTACCTTCCCATGTATTGTTTTTAAAAGATACAAACATTTGTGACATGCACTGGTCTTAAAGGGAGAATGTCAAGTGGATGTCCAATCAGTGTTGATGGTCAATGTAGTCGATAATTGACGTAATAATTCCTCAGTGCGTCCTGTATTGACAAAGAAAACTGAGTTAGCATCCAGAGCCTTCATTTGACGTGACAGTGAGTTGGATACGAAGAACAAGTACAGGCTTTCAAGATTACATTTTAGTTTCTGAAAGAAATGTAACCTGATTACTTTCCGTAGTAAAGCAAGCAGGTTACATATTCAGGCAGTAGCCTACAGTATACACCAACAATGAAACACATAAACTACAGTTTTAAAAAAGAATCTGAGCTAACAGCAAGTGAGAACCATAAAACAAATTCAGGCAGTAGTAGATTCACAATTAAAGTATTAATCATTTTAATGTAACTGTAAGGGAATAAAGTTACCTGCTTTTGTATGCCGATTACCTTGTCATATTACATGTAATCGGTTACCCCCCCGTTATTCAGCAACTGCAAATCATTCACATATCTTAAAAGACTAAACATGTTTACACACGAGGGAACAGCCAATTAAACTGTTAGAATAAGCGTGTGCTGCTGCCCTTTTTTCTCCTTGTTCAAAATATTTTATTCATAGAGTTATATAAACTGTGTCTGTAAATGTGCTGCCAAGTAAATCATCCTCTGTCTCAACAGACCCAGCCTGGTGGATACATAATCTGTGGAAAAATAAACGTACACGTCTTCATGTGAAGCCTTTGCTCATTAGAGTATCTGGTGTTGGATCATTAGTGTGTTGTGAGGTGTAATACATGACTAATGGGCAGGTCTGTCAGGTTGATTTGATAGAGCTGCACTCAGAGGGACGATCAAAAGAAAGCCATCAGACATCAAAAACACGCACGTCCTGCACTAACACAATCTCAGAGTAAAGCAGACTTCAGAAGCCATACAGTAATTCAATATCTCCATTATTGAGAAAAAGTTCAAATGGTTCCTCATATTTTACATCATCAAATGTCTTTTTTTTTCATCTCTCCAACATATTTAATGTTCTTCCTATTCATTTAGAGGCTTTTTCTTCCTTGAACATGAGAGTGGATTTAGTTCAAACAGGGAAAAAGCAACATCTTTTAACCTGTTAAGCCCTGAGCCTGTTTTTCAGGTTTCAGGCTCGAAAATGCCACTAACACAACAAAGACTATATCTTCACTTCTAAAAGGGGTAAATTAATAATCTTTTTTCTCAAAGCAAGGTTACATCTGTGAGTTGGATGTAGAAGTGTCAGAATCAATATAGATGTTTTTATTTTAAAATAAATTCATATGGAACATAGTAAAAACATGTAAATTCTATCTCCGCCTAAATAAAACCCATTACTTATAGTGAAAACCACCCTTGAATGATGGGTTAGTAGACTAAAAGCTTTAGGAATCCAAACTATAACATATAATAAGTACCCTGTATTAAGATTGATGCAAAACAAGTGAAATTTGACCTTTTTAGAGAGATTTAGAAAAATAAAGTCCAGGCGGACTCACCTCTGGGTAATTTGGGAACCATCAGCTCCATTTGACCTTTTTCACTGTAAAAATCATTTTATTACTTTGAATTATCACTATAGGTATTAATTCCATCCAAATACAACTGTTGTAAAAAAAATTAAAAAAACAAACATACAAAATGAAGTTTGACTCCAACTGGAGCAGATTTATTTAAAACTTTACAATGTTACAATTTAGGCATGCCACTCCTCGTAACAATTCTTTTTGGAAGTGAAGCACAGAGGGACCTCACACTTCCTGCAGTACACAGCTGTCTTCACCTTCTTTTTGCCAGATGTTGCAGATCTCTTTCTAGAAGTTGAGGAATGTGAGGGTGTGGCAGGTGTGGGCTGGGTGAAAGTAGGCAATGGTGAAGCCATTTCATCCTCATCTCCATCACTATAAAAACAAATGTGGAAAAACAAAGAGATTAGATTAATTCCTGTAATTCCTGTTTCCTTGGCAGTAAACATGCCATTTTGAGTGTGTGAATGCAATACATTTAGTGCCTATAGATGAACACTGGCCTATACTTTTAGTAAATGTAACAGACAAGAAACACTATTTGGTATTTTTGTAAATAATCCCTCTAACTCCTGCCAAACATGCCATTTTGAGTGTGTGAATGCAATACATTTAGTGACTATAGATGAACACTGGCCATTTTGAGCGTACATTACATTACATCACATTTAGCAGACGCTTTTATTTACTATATGAATAATCGTACACCAAATAAATAAGTAATAGATAAAAACAGAGAGATTACATACCTTTCCCGTGGTGGAATTTCATCATCAGAGTCACAACGCTCCGGGTTCCGTTCTGGCTGCAGGAGATCCTCGTCGTCTGACTCAGAATCAACGGGTCACATATCTGCATCGCTGTCAACATTAGTCACCATTTCCATTGCCTGTAAAGTAGTAAGCATCTCTTTCCTGCAAGCCATTATTTGACAAAAGTCAAAGTATAGAAAAAGTCCTAAACGCCAATCTTGTAATCTGCTCCGTTATCTGCTGTCCGCTCTGTGCGCTCTGGGTCCTGCTGCTGCAATTCCTGTTGTTTACGTAGTAAACACGGCGTAGAGTCTGCTGCGTAATGGGTGTGCCGCTGGCATTCACAATTTATACTTTACAGGACCATATCTATTGAACCCATTGGTCGATTTGAGTGATTTACACCTTTTTCTTAACCATTAGATCCAATAGAATCCGATGGGCGGTTCCAAAATCCACGTAAACATTTCCATTGCGGACGTAATAGAGAAGCAAACGAAGCATATCTGAAAGTACAAGCCTTGACTGCAAAACTTTATACCCAGTTTATTGCCATAAATATGATGATGGATTATCAGTAAAACATTCTACGTGACACAGACACATTGGATTAACCTTGAGCGGCGTTTTTATTCCGTTGAACACAACTTTTGATCACAAATCAAAAAAGGTAAGATGTAATTATTGTAATATTTTTGAAACCGGATGTTTTTTAATTTCTCTTTTATGGCTGAAAGCTCTGCAAATTCTGGGTCGTACAGTGATGACACTACATGTATGGAATCTGTGGAGTCTCAGCTTTAATCGGATATCTTGTTTGTGCAGTTACGATAAGTAATAAGGGCATTTTGAGAGTGAGTGCTGTGCAAAAGTCCGTTAGCATTAGTTAGCATTTTTTCGCAAAATGCTAATTCAAAGGCTTGGTATTACTCTTGTGTTTCTTTTAGCTAAAAATGGTTCATATCTTCAGTTAGCTGAGATTCTTACCGTTAATCTGGTGCTACACATTAATAGTTTCATAAATGTTAAGAAGCCCTGAGACATTGTCTCAAAAAAAAAAAGTGGGAGGGGTCCAATGGGGGGATCGCCGTGCTTAAGAGGTTAAGCAACAAAGCAAAGCTTCAGGAAGGCTCTTTCTATGTCCACCTTGAATTTTCTTTTTCTTTTATACATCTTTGTTACTTGTCTCGCTATTATGGTATACCTATAGCTTACTGTACTGTATTCATACTTGGACCACACTTACATGTATACATTGAACACATTCATAACAATTCAAATTGTGTATATTCTCACTCAGCTACACTGGCTTCCTGTACGCTACCGTATTGACTACAAAAACCTTCTACTCATATATAAAGCTCTCCATAACCTTGCCCCCATCTACATCACCGACCTCCTTCAGGAGTACACCCCCTCCCGCACCCTCCGCTCTTCGTCCGTAGGACTTCTCACCGTCCCAAGCTCTCGCCTCAAAACCATGGGTGCTCAAGCTTTTAGCTGCTCGGCTCCCAGACTCTGGAACACCCATCTCTCCAAAACATATACGAGCAGTCCATTATCAGACAGGCAAAAAAAATTGTGTCTGATCCCACCCACATACTCCACCCAGAATTCCAGCTCCTACCTTCTGGTAGAAGATTCAGGGTTCCCAGGAGCAGGCTGAACCGCGACAGTATAAGCACTCATTCCTACCTATGTCCATTAAGCTTCTTAACATTCACATGAAATGAAATGTAGTCAAATGTAATGAAATGTACTTTATAAATGTTGGCCATGAGGGTTGTGCAATAGGTCGCCATTGTCAGTATGTGCGTCTGTGTATTGTGTTTGTTCAAACGGTGTATGACTGATGATATGTGTATGTCTCTTAATGTCCACTATGTGTGTATATGTACATGTATGCGGAACTGCAGGACGGAGTCCAGAACAAATTTCCTCACAGGGACAATAAAGTATATCGTATCGTATCGTATCGTATCGTATCCGACAGTCTGATTCCATAACAACTTTCAAAACCCAACTCAAAACCCACCTGTTCAAACTGGCATTTTCTTTATAAACTGTACCCTGTGTCCTTTTGTGTCCTTCTATAGTCAATTTCCTGTTGTTTGTCTTGTCTTACCCCGGCTGATATTTCACAAAATCCACTGTTTTAATTGTTCCCTATATTGCCCCTATGCCCTGTAAGGTGTCCTGGGGTGTTTTGAAAGGCGCCCCCCAAAATAAATGTATTATTATTATTATTATGGACTACTAGATTAAAGTAAGGAAACAGACCAAATATTCATCATAACACTTTACATTGTGCGTTCATATTGTAAGAGAAAAAGCTTATATTCAAGGCCAAGTACATCAACAGATAAAAGCCACCGAGTGTTGGTACAGATCTTAAAGCTTCACAGTGTATTTCTTGGATGCTTATAGTCCAGTATTTTACTCAATATACTCCTAGCCGAAGGTGTGTGTGAATGATTGAAATAGGTATCACATCACAGCCTTCATGGCACAATTTCAATCGTACCCTTTTATCTAGAAAGAACCGCTGAGAGCCTTGGAAATGTTTCTGACTTCAGCATGGATTACCATCAAATCTGCAGCGCTGCTCCCGTGTCACTTGTGATTAGGTGTCCTCCAAGTAGATCTGCAGGAAAATGTGCCAGTTCGCTCAGTACCCCCGCACACCCCGGCAAAGTCGCGAAGCTCCTCGACGGTTAGATAATCAGCCGAGATATGACCTGAAGTGATTGTTGTGAAATCCATACGCAACAGGCAACAGGACATTCTGTACAGTGACATGTAGAGGTATTGAGTTGGGTGTAACGCGTTACAAAGTAATAATTACTGCGTTACTGTAATAATATTACTTTTGTCGGTAACGGAGTAATGTAACGCGTTACTTTTATAATTCAGTAATCACACTACAGTTACTAACATTGCCCGACACGCGTTACTTCGTTACTTTTATAAAATCAGTAATCACACACTACAGTTAGCCTACTAACATAAAGAATTACTAGATTCTCCCTTTGACAGACAAGAAGGATTTCCGCCGCAGGTTTATATTTACGTAACATTTGCGCGACTTGCGCGTCCACATGCAGTGCATAAACATGGCTGAGTCAACAGCGATAACTTTCGTACGGTATGCCCATTATTTTGATTTCGTCCGAAGAAAGGACAGGAATGTGACGGTGAGGTGCAAACTGTGTCCAGGCCAGAAGCTTTTATCCACTGCTGCAAAGACAACGTCAAACCTCAACAAGCACCTGCAAAGACAACATGCTAACGTGAAGCTAATAGCTAAGGAGGACCTCCAGAGTGAGGATGTCGAGTAACGGAGCGTCCACACAGCAGCGTTAAAAAAATCTTGTAACGCTTCTGCCCATTCACTTTGAATGGGATGACGTCACTTTGCCTCACTTTTCGCCGAACTGCATTGTGGGAAGCAGAGCGGAGATTTTCAGGATTTTCAGGATTCAAAGTGTTCAAAGTTTCAATCAAAGTTTCAAAGTTCAATCAATCAAATTCAAAGTTCAATCAAAGTTGAGCAATGTTCAACTTTTGAAGCTGAGGTGGAAGCGTCAGCCAATCAAATCCCGTTTATGCAAATCTGACAGTTCAAGCGCTAGCCAATCGAACCGCGTGTAAGCTGGGAGTGACATACCGCAGTTCATTTCCTCATATTCCAAAAAATGGAGGAGAAATTAGCGGTAGGGAATCACCCGGTGCTTTATGACCAGTCCCTATTTACCTACCGGGATACAAACCGGAGGAGCCAGGCATGGAGGGAGGTGGCAGAGACAGTGGTAGGTTTTCGCCTGTTTGGGGAGTTTATATCCAGTTTACTTTGGGCTTTTTTGCTTTGTATGTCGGGGGCGGGAGATTCATGTGATTGGTTGTTGGTCGCGTTGCTCGCAAAAAATCCCCAAGCCTCAGATACGCCCACCTCCAAGATTTTTTTAACGCTGCTGTGTGGACGCTCCGTAAGGACCCTACACACGGCGGCGTGCGTTGACGCTTCAACGCTTCTGCCCATTCACTTTGAATGGGGTGACGTCACGATTCGCCGAACTGCATTGTGGGAGCAAAGCGTAGCTTTTCTCGCGGTGCTCGCTGCAAAAGTAGAGCAATGTTCTACTTTTGAAGCTGAGGCGGAGGCGTCAGCCAATCAAATCCCGCGTATGCAAATCTGCCAGTACAAGCGCTAGCCAATCAAACCGCGTGTATGCTGGGAGAGCCAGACCGCAGTTCATTTCCTCATATGCCAAAAAATGGAGGAGAAAATAATCGTAGCGGTAGGGAATCACCCGGTGCTTTATGATCAGTCCCTGTTCACCTACCGGGATACAAACCGGAGGAGCCAGGCATGGAGGGAGGTGGCAGAGACAGTGGGTGAAACTGGTAGGTTTTCGCCTGTTTGGGGAGTTTATATCCAGTGTACTTCGTTTGAATGGACAGCTAGCAGGCATAGACAGTATTTAGCCAGCATGGAATGTTGCGTAAAATAGCACCATAGACATTAATGTCATAAATGTTCATCATATAAAGTGTGACATGTAAAACCTTTTATGCAATTGACAGGAGAGATTCATGTGATTGGTTGTTGGTCGCGTTGCTCGCGTAAACTCCCCAAGCTCAAGACACGCCCACTGCCAAGCGTCAACGCACTCCGCCGTGTGTAGGGGCCGTTGAGTAAAGTAACGAACAGTGTGCGCCGCATTTGCGCTTCAGATGAGGCTCCCTCCGCAGTCTGCGTGAACTGCCTGTAGGGAGGGGCGGCCCTGCGAGTAAAGTAACGAGTAAAGTAACGCGTTACTTTATGTAGAGAGTAACGAAGTAAAGTAGTATATTACTTTTTTTGAGTAACGACCCCATCTCTGAGGTATTCATTATGGAATTAACACTACTGATAACCCTCTTTTGATTGCACTCGAAATCACAAGCATCTATGTAGCAATAATTAAATATTAAAGACATATTCAGACAGTCAGGGTCTCAAGTTTGTTTTTAAATATTAATTTACGATTGTCAGAAATGTGTCGAAAAGACTGCGACTCAAATGCAACGACTTGGCACAAAAGTAAAAAAGTCTTAACATGTTTTTTAAGAAATTAAGTACTTCAAAAAATCAATCTTCAAGAGGATAAAACTAAGAAAAGGCAACAAATTCAAGACTAAATGAATGTGGCTCTAGGTATAAATGAAAGTTCTTGGCTTGGAAAACACTGGCTCTATTGACAAGGCAAGACGAATTAGCACTGGACAAAAGGAGAAAAGGATATATATATATGGGAGATAATGGGAATCAAGGGTGCGGCTGACAATCTCACTGGAGGGAAAACACACAATGGCAGGAAGTACAAAATAAAACCGGAAGTGAAATGACAGTGCATGACGAGACAAGGTCATAAGTGTCTGTAACTTTACACGTGAACAATGAGAGATGACTAAACAAGTAGGCAAATCTAAACATGGACTCTAAACTAAACATGAAACATATAACATACACCTAATAACTAACAAGTTCAACATAACATGAGAGGCAAAATTAACAAACTTGGCATGGTGGCCTTTACATGTAAATGTCACTAAAAGAGACATGTACCAAATATGAAAAGACTCAACAACAACTAAGACATGGGGCAAAATAACCATGAAGAGACACAAATCAATTAGACAGAGACTCAAAATACCACAAAGAGATTCAAAACAGATACAAAGAGACACAAAATCATGATTAAGCAACACAAAACACCGGTAACAACTATAGTCAGTGTGTCTTGCTCTTATAGGAGAGGCTTTTTGAATGTCTGTGCCCAGAAGGCTATTGTCTCACAATATGTCCATCATAATGAGTCATGCAAACTTCATCACATACAGTATGAAAACACTTTTAGGGTCTTTACATAAACATTATTTAAATTTGAAAGTAAAGAACGGACTTAGAGTCCCCAGGTGTGTTTTCTTTTCTGTCTCAAGAATACTTTACTTTTCAAGCCTGCTCTTCTGAAATCTCTCAAAGGGACGAGCTGCTTAATAATTCCTCTAAAGCGCGGTGTGTTTGAAGGCCTCTTCAGAGAGCCCAGGTTCCTGCTACCAGCACACTGAGTACCGCCAGAGAGCGATTGTGTAACGAATGAGAGCCCTCAGCGTCTGATGCATAATCAGAACAAATGTGCTGTTGTGTTGCTGATACAGGAATAATGCTCAGAGAGGAGACGAGTGGACAGGAGGGACAGCGGGTCGCAGGTCAGGCACATCTGCGTCATATTTTATAACACGCAGCATATTATGTGTGTGTTTTGATAACATTGTGCAAAGCAAACAGTAAAGTTATGTAAAAAAAAAACTGAATTTAATTAATTTTCTTGCTTTAAACTGATTGAAATGCCATTCCTGAAATGATTCTCATTCACAAATTCGATTTTTGTATCCAACATTGAATATACAATTCTTTCAGGTTTGTTATTAAATAAAGAACTCATTGCTTGACCATGAGTCTGCCACTGAAATCTAACCAGTTTTTTAGGAGTCAGGCAGATTCACAGTAACACTAAGACAGATCTGTGTGACTGTGGCCAAATATGGACTCAAACGTCTGATCTTACTCCTGTTGCTGCAGACCCTGCTACGTCATGGAACAATGGTGATTAATATCTTATATATTCAAACTTCTTAAAAATTGTGAGTTTTCTATAAATTGTTTGGCTGCATATTTGCAATCCTAATTTGATTCCTGCACAGCATTCCTGAATCTCACCTTTCAGTTGAACGTAAGACGATCCAAAATGGAAAAAATAGTGTACTTTAAACAAAAGCCCTGCCTGGAAGTCTTGCTTTGTGTCTGCAGAGTTCATGGTAGCTGTTGTTTATTTTATTCTCGTATTAAAAACTTATGCAATATATTTCAATGCGGTAAATCAAAATATAAACAGTGCCGGGAATGGTGAGCCGCTTTTTCCAACAGGAGAGGCCATACTGCAGTCACCGGAGGAATGTAAATACTCAATTCCAGACTTTTTACACATTCTAATTTAACAGTGGAGTAGTAAGGTGGAAAGGTTACTAAATACACAATTGTATTGTCATTTCTTCTCAAAACATCCTTACTAAAATCAACATATTCTGGAGATCAAAACATGATTCAACCATTTCTTCAACAATACGTTATTAAGTGTCTTTCAAATGTGAGAACAGCTTACATCACAACATATTTTATTCATTTAACCCTCTAAAAGATGACAAGATTTGCATGATTTTCCATTATCTGACATTTATCCAGATATTTTTTTATTTATAAGCACCAGCATTAATGTGCATTAAAAAGTTACAAAGTTACACAACAACCATAGAGTCAACATGCCCTGAAAAAACTGAAACATTGACCTTAATTAAATGTCTTATGTCAACATAGTTTACATAACTGTATAAGGTTACTTGAAAGCAATAATATGAAATAATATTAGGTTCAACTTAATACAGTTATGTGAGATTTGTTGACATATTACATTTAATTAAAGTCAAAGTTTCAGGTTCTTCAGTGCGATAAATTCAGTGATGTTTGGGAATCTTTTTTTATTTTGTTTAAACCGTGCAATAAAGCATTTTGTGTGATTTATTTCGATTGTATCCCCCTGTATCTTTAGACATATAGCTTGTGTTGGATAATGTTGCACAGCCACTGATCCTCATGCTTAATTAACTTGTTAGCTCTTAATCCATTAGCTGCAGCTCTCCAGTGAACTCAGTGCTGGAGGGGTGAGATGAATAATTATATTATATAAGAACAGTATCATATAAAAAATAATGCACTGTGTGTAAGCATTAATGTAAACCTTAATGTGTTTTATTGCTGCCGTAAAATTGTCGAGATGTTTAAGAGCAGCACAAATCAAAACACAGCGTGTTTTTAATGTTTTCTATGGACTTTCTGCCAAGTGTTGATTGTCTGCAATTATAGAAATGTCCTATAAAGGTTTTTCTTTTTTAATTGCTGCCTCCAGCCACTTCATTTCTTCAACCAGCAGCAGGCATGTGCGATCACTGAGTGTAAAAGGCTCCAATCATGTGCTGCAGTACACACATTATCCTTCAATCTTTAAAATATCACAATAAAATGTCACAAGGTAATAATCAACCATACACCTGCATTTCATTTTTTTCATTTTGAAATTGAAACATCGTAATAAAATGGCCCTATGAGTGTTGATGTATAGTTGAAAGGTATTCCAGTGGGATTTGAACCAACCAATTTGTAAGGCATCTTTCTGACAAATAAAAGTCTTCCCTAAACATCAGTCCATCATCGGCAGCTGCTGGCAGGTTAAACCCCTCTGCAGCTCAGCTGATATATGAGTCACTTCATGAGTCAAAGTTGACAAAGTGCTTTACTCCTCATCATAAAAGACGAAAAAGCAAATATCACTTCCAGACCTTTTGTCAAGTTTTGACTGATTTGTTCCCTCTGAGACATTTTGGTCAATTCAGTCTTTCTTTAGCTGTGTGTACGCAGAGTTTTGGGGGTAACTGAAGAAAGGCTTGAAGAGTCAACTTAATTATACAGTCCTCCGAGGGTTGACAGGAGGAACACACAAAGACTTCAGGAGGGATTTGAACTCAGATACCTTAAATTATGAAGCACCCTCTTTACCAGCTGAGCTATTTCAACTCACCAATCCCTGTACTGTTACATCATTTGAATAACAGACATTGTCAGGTTGAACATGTTTCAATTTGAATATCTTTCAGTCTAAAGTCCACAATTGTCTCCTGTCTGTTTCTCTGCAAGTTGATGAAGGTGAAGTTTCTGCAGCTTCAATCTGACCTTCATTTTAAGGATTTGTAGGGGCAAATTGTGCCAAAGATGGTCCACTGGTGAGCAACACCATCCAGCAAGAAGGACACGCTTGTTCAAATCCCGCCTGAGGTACGTCACACAGGATGAGAGTGATGAGTGTGTGTATGTGGTTTCATTTCAAAAATCGTTTGCGTCGATTCCAACTTGTGTACTTCCACATTTCCACCATGGCTTTACAACTGGATTTCCACCATGAACAAGGAGAGAACTGTGAAACATAAGTCCATGTGAGCCCAGATGAGCTAGTTTCACAGGCATTAGGTTAGATGCTTTTATCCAAAGCGACTTACATACATTCAGTACTGTGGACAATCCCCACAGGAGCAATTTGGGGTGAAGTGTCTTGCCCAGGGACACAACGACATGCTGACTGCAGTGGGACTTGAACTTGCTACCCCCTGATTTGAAGTCCAGCACACTTTCCACTGAGCCACAGCCGCCTAAGATATAACATATTATATGGTTAACTAGCATGATAAAGGATTTTGAATAGCTCATCTTGCTTTCAGTTAAACAATCTCTAAGAGTCTAACTTATTCTCAACATTTTAAGAACAAAAACAAAGTAATTTCAAAGTGTCAAACCCTGTAAATGAACCAAACAACATTACAGGTAACTACACTTTGAAGTTTTAGGTGTATCATTTAAAACAATTAAACAACTGGTTTATATAAAAGGGTTTTAAATCTCCATCTCCATAGTTCAAACCCTCACAGACATACATTTTCTGTCATTTTTTCTAAACTGATTGTGCCTTCATTCATACGGGTTTATTTATGGATTACCTGAATGGCATAAGAGGCTTTTCATGGAAATAATCCCATAAAATGTCAATCAGTCCTCGTCCTCCTAATGGGACACTACAGAATTATTATGGACTCTGTGCCATCAGTAAGAAGTTTAGGGATGAGGCAATAAATCCATAAAGGTGACGGTAATGTATTCAACAGCTAGTGACAACAACAACAACAACAACAACAACAACGATGCCATGACATTAGCAAAAATGTCAGAAGTTTATTTTGCAATGATTTATTGTGTTGGCAGTTTTGAAGAGTGATGCTATATTGGAGCGGTAACCATAATCAGGACATTTGAAATGTTTACGAATGTTTCCATAAACAACATCCACTCCTAACTCAATGTATGATTAGGTATCATTATGAGTACACATATTTAATACTAGGTATTTACATTATTACATATTATGAAGCTGACGCCTACTATCCTAAGCAACTTACATACACTCAATAACCTCTAAGGTGTGGTATCTTCAACATGTTGAATGCAGAGGGGAATCAAACTTAACAGTAGCAATATATCTGTATGAATATCAAAGTCCTTAAATGTACTACATTCAAGTGCGTTATAATCACCTATTTAGTGTTTAGAAATTATTTTTAAATGCTAAATAGAGAAGGACTTTTTTCCGGAAAACATGTGACACTTTAGCAATAAATAAAAAATATCTAACTTAATTTAGACTTCAAATCAGTTCTAAGTATTACATTCTGTTTTATGTTATTCTATCTATTAAATTATAGTTCATACAATGTTATTATTCCTGGAACTTACTTGCACCATTATGTGTGTTGCACTACTATGTATTTTTCTTTTTATATTAAGTATATGTTGCATTGTTGGAGAAGGTCATTGATAGATTTTCAATGCCAAATATAAACTGTAGCTATTGTGCATTTGACAAATAAAGCCTTTCAACTCTCTGAAGTAATAAAAGGTCATTAGATTATATGGCAGATAAAGTGTCTGCAGGTGATCTTTGTTCAGGTTATGTAACAGTCGCAGGGTCATCAGTGATATCTGAAGCATGCACAGGTGAGCATTGCTGAGCGTTCATCATGAATAATTCTGCGGTCAGAAAAGTTGTCACCTCTCACATGAAGCTTTTCAACAAGCTGTGTCCCGCCTCAGTCTGATGACCCTGCCATGTGACGGTTCAGAGCTCTGGGATGAGCTGCGTGTCGCAGAAAGTGCTGTCCCGCCACCTTTCCCTCCCGCAGGTCCAACCTCACACCACTGGAAGTTGGCTGTCAATCAAATATTTCCGGACCATTCAGCGTGAAATGCTGAAGCTCCTGGGCACTCATATTTCTTTCATGGCTGCCACAGATGTTGTGACTATTTCAAGAGCGGATTTGAAGAATTACAGGCTCACTGAAGATGATGTTTAGCAAATAACCTGCAGGACATGCATTTATTGTGTTGGCAGTTTGTTCATTGTGGCATGGAGAAGCTGGACCTTATACCTTACTTATCTGCTATGGTATGTAATGGACAAAACCCCCAAATAATACATTTTCTTCAAATATAAAGCAGCTAATGCGTGTGTATTTTGGTATATTTTAAACATACAACTATTTTCACATCATTTTAGGTTTTGTTATGCCACTAGCAGGGCAAAATGTTAACTTTGTCAACATTATCACAACATTGCCATTAGTCATTCAAGTTCCCAAAAGGATACACCTTTTGCTTTCTTTTTTAGATTGTTTTAGATTTTTTAATAGTTTTCCAAAACATTTTGTTTGGACCCTTATGGGCCACTGAAGGTGAGACTTTGGAGGTCCTCTGGCGTTCATTGAGCAGCACCAGCAGATTGAAATCTTTGATTTCTACTCAAATAATATGAAAACTAATAATAAGATTGCTATATTCTACTTCAGTTATATAATCCAGCACTTGTTTTGTCTAGGTATCTTTATTAAAAATATGTCCTTATTCTATGAGACACACATGCAGACAATCTACTAGTCTGCCCCAGTTTCTTGCATTCATAACAGCACTTGAACAGAGTTATGAAAGGTAAGTATTAAGTGATTTTACTTCAGGCTGCCTTGAGAGGAGAGATGACACATTTCATAAAGATACAGAGCGAGCGTCTCCTTGATCTCATCAGCTGTCTGGAAGAGAGGAGACTGAGGAGAGTGAAACAAAGAGAAGAGCTCATATACAAATCTTAACTTTTCTTCCATTTGGTGTGTGCACTGCAATTGGAGTGTTAAAGCTATTAACCTACAGATCCCTACTTAACTTAAATTCAAATGTATATCCTTGACATCGGCCCTTCATTTTTCGTTTTTTGAAAAGCCTGAAATTGACATCATAGGCGCTGAGGGACATCATCTTCATGGGAAAGTGAGAGCATGTTCTAATTTTAAGCAATGTGAGGCCACAGATGGGGAAAATGTACTGTGGTCCCACTTTCAAATCCTGGCTGTCTATCTGGTCTTTAGCGCCCCCTGCTGTTTACCCATGATGCAAATTTACAAAGATTTGATACAAGTACTCAAGACTCAACCTTAGGGTATACAGTAGTGCAGTGGCGGCCGGTGGTCTTTTTTTTTGGTGGGGCTCTTGACGTACTGTAAGTGACCTACCTGGGGGGTCCGGGGGGTTTCCCCCCGGAATTTTTTTTCGAGAAATGACCCCTTAAATGATGACTTCTGGTGATGTTAGAGGGGGGGCGAAAGGAGAAATCGAGGCTTAAAAATATGAGAAGACTGATCAATACCTCCATAATCTTCAGTGTGGAAAATATTATTTATCAACCTGAACATCTACTACTTTACCAGGAATTTGTGTTCTCAGAACTGGTCTGTTTTTTTCTTTCTTAAAACTGTTCATGTTTTATGAACCAACACCTTCACCAAGTAGCTTTACAGTGAACTGCATGTGAGATATAAAATTAATAGCATCTTTTCAGTAGCATTAATTATAAATATTTAAGTGGTTCAATACAAGTCACTACAGCATTTCAAACTGAACTGTGAATAAATGCAATTTAAAAAAAATAACCACAGCACAAAATGTCATAAATTGTGTTTTTTCTTTGTTTCTCTGAGGATTATTTACAAACAGGCTTATTTACATATAGCAATAACTCAGAAATGAAAAAGCTACATCGTCTAACACGAACAACCACTTAGCATAATGATAATATATGTGTTATGTACAATGTAACTGGCAAGGCTAGAGCAAGAAAGAACATAAAGTTTGCAAAAGGTTTAAATAACTTCAAGTATCTGTCTTCAGATTACGTGGAGGTTTTAGTCCGATGGGAAGCAGATTTTAAGCGACACCGAAGATAAACCAAAAATGTGGTGGAGCTGCAAACCGTGTAGTGTTGCTGGGACAGAATAGGAGCTATAACCGTTGGAAAATACATCACAGACAATGCAACAAACGTGGAGACAGAACAATCACTTCTGTGATAAATGCCCACTTATTAATAAACTTCTAACAACCATGGGAAACCTCCTCTCTACATATAAAGTGATATCCAAGCATGGGAAACAAAAGACAGCATTTACCTGTTTGCATCCAGCTAGCCAAGCCTTTTTTGTGTACCAGCTACTTGCGAAGCCTCATGTATACGTTTTGTCTTTTTCACGAGATTGCTGCGATATATTCAAATCGGGTTGGTCCGGTCCAAGGTCTTTAAGCAACAATTTATCTGCCAAACTTCTCCTTTCGAAAGGATTGGAGATTAGCTCTTGAACAGAATTAGGCGGGGACCGAGGTCCGGAGACTCCACCTGCACACGAAGCCATCCTCATCAACTACTGCGTCAACCGGATACGAGTCACTGTCCAAACTACTCACAGACTGCACTGGGCGCTGACATTGGCACCCGGTGACCGTCATCTTTGACGACGCTGATTGGCTGAAATTATATTTTCGCGGCATAGTTTACACGTTACAGATAGCAACAGTCAGCTGCTAGTGGCTGCTGCTGCACTGGTTGAAGGCTCCTCTCTTAGCGCCCAGACGAGAGAAGGTGCATGGGCAAGGCCAGGCAGGAAACATGTGACTTATCAGTAACTTTAGACATCGTAACACAATTTTAAACGAGATTTTATTGTAGATTATACATTTTACTGATACCAATTATATAATATTTACCTTGTTCATTAAAAATAAAAATAAAAATATATATTTTTTTTTAAACATTTTTTTTTTTTTTTTTTTTAATTTTAATTTTTTTTTTTTTTTTTTTTTTTCAATATGGGAAGAGGTGGGGCGGCGCCCCTAGCGCCCCTATGGACCGGCCGCCACTGCAGTAGTGATGTTAAGATTCACCGATTCGCATCGGTGCACCGGCATAAACGTACAAGATGCGAGTGCACCGGTTGAAAGAGTGCACATCGGCTACAGTTTGGGTTGAACTCGCGATGCATCGATTGTGGCGTCTCTTTGCATCGGTAAAAACCGATTAATTCTAATAATATTATCATCCACTTGTCAGCACTCTGCAGAGACGATCTTTGATTTTAACTGGATGGCCTACCTGCCTGTCAGCCTTCCATCTGTGCACAAACTTATCTCGTGCCCTCATTGATCATGTGCGCGTTCGTGTGTGTTGGAGGAGGGGCTCTGTAAGGAAGTCTGAAGGAAGAGGCAGATTTTTTCCGGTTGTGTACTTTCAAATTCTAGCGCACTCGAGCTGGTTTCTCCAAAATTACATGCCCCACCTTTAAGTAACCAATTTGATATATTTTCATGGGGCCCAAAATCCCTGGCGGCGCCCCTGAGCTTATCGCAACTTTTTTTTTTCACGCTCCGCTGGCTAACAGTTCTACCCAGGGTTCGAGTTATAAACTGAGCTCTATGGGGGTCTTTAAAACTAACGTGTGCCGTGCGCACACACGCACACACTCAAACATTATACACCCAGGCAGCAGTGGCGGAGCTGGGAGGGGTGGCTGGGGGCCACCCCCAGCTGAATTCTGGCCACCCTATTGGCCACCCCAAACACCCTCACCACGGGGGCCCAAACTATTTTAGTAAAAAGTTTAAGTAACCTTTCATCATTCATCAAGAATTAACATTAATAGGCCGACGTTATATCGATAATGTACTCACTAAACTTACACTTAATTTAACTTACAAAAGTTAATTATCCAAAGCCTCTGTACTAGGGATGTTAAGATTCACCGATTCGCATCGGTGCACCGGCATAAACGTTCAAGATGCGAGTGCACCGGTTGAAAGAGTGCACATCGGCTACAGTTTGGGTTGAACTCGCGATGCATCGATTGTAGCGTCTTTGCATCGGTAAAAAAACGATTCATTCATATAATATCCTCTCATCCTGTCAGCACTCAGCAGAGACGATCTTTGCTCCGCACTACGGAGGCCGAGAGTCTCAGTTATCAACAAACATGGAAGTCGAGGAGAAAGAGATACACAGCGCACCGAAAAATACCTACAAATCAAACGTTTGGCAACAATTCGGATTTTTCAAGAAAGACGGACAACTTGAAAAATCGCTCGCAAATTGTAAACGATGCCGTGCCGCTTTAAAGTACACAAGTAGTACGAGGAACTTAGCGACGCACATAAAGACGCAACATGGGGTCTGAAAAGAGAAACCTGAAAGTAAGACATATGAGTTCAATCACTCAGTGAGGTGTAATGTCAGAGAGAGTGGTGTTTAGTTTACAGCAGCCTGTGACTGCCAATAATAGTTTACATGTCTTCCTTACAATTGTAAGCAGTTATGAAATACCTGTTTGTGAAAGGTTATTTGTATTTGTTATTGTTCATATAGAAACCACACCACTGCTTTCTGCTCACTGGTGAGTTAGCCTATGAATGAGTGTTAAGCACATCAGGCTGGCAGTTGTATGGGCATTGCACTATGGTAGTTGTTATTTGCACATTGTTAATCATGGTCAATGCATCCTTAAATTGTTTAACTGTGAGGTGTTATACAATTGTACTGTACTCTGGAGAGTTTTTTAAGGTAAAAAAGGTAAAAAAGAAACAGCATAATGGGATGTGCAGTACTAGTAGAGAGAACCAAATATGTAAAGCACCTTTTTGTTAATGTATGATTTGCTGCATATAAGGAATACAACAAAATCCTCTGTCGTACCATATTGAAGTATCATTATTTTGCATCGTGTTGAATCGCATCGTATCGCCCCGTATCGCATAATGTTGAATCAAATCGTATCGAACTGTATCGCAACAGGGGTGAATCGTATCGTATCGCACCGCCTGGTGTTTCAAATGTATCGTTAATGTATCGTATCGTTGGCAACGTATCGAGATGCACATCGCATCGGCCTCAGTGATGGAGATGCACATCCCTAGTATACAGAGAAACAGGAGTATGATTTTTTTTAATTAAATCTTTCAAAAATAAAATAAAAATATATATAAAAATGGAAAGACAATGTTATTACTTGTTTTATGTGTTAACAAGTTTAAAGTATGAATATATATGTTTAATTCACTTCAAAAGTCCAGTGCTATTTGGGGTAATTTTTATTTATTTAAGTTAGTGTCCACTTAGTTGACCATATTTAATCTATAAATGTTCAATTAATTAATCTTGTATTTTTCATGTTCAATATTTACAATGACTTTTTCCACTAAATTCCGTTACTAAATACTATACACAAAAGATATGCCTAATCTTTTATTCCACTCTAAAAACGTAAATGTATACGATGGCATAACAAACGCGTAAACGTGTCTGGTTCACCATTTAAAAAAAAGAGAATTATATATCTAAATATTTGGAGAAATAATCATTTACTTTTTTCTTTTTTGGATATATATGTTGAGTAAAACTTTATTTTTATTTTGTATTTATTAAATAGCATATATGAAGCACTTATATTTTTTATTCAAAACATTGGACATCAGGGGTAAACATATAAAGTAATAAAAGAACACATTTAAAAAATACAAATAACAATTCTGTTAAGTTTCGCCCAGAGCCGTATAATTCTATCAGCTCTGGTTTCGCCTATCAATCATTGCGTCACTTCCGGGTGCGGTCAGCTGACTGTGGTCATGTGGCGTTTAAAGTCAGAGGAGATCCCACGGAGAATTGAGTGAACAACAACCGGGGTTCCTTCAAACAAACAAACAACAGCTCGGCGTTCCCGGTGTGTTTGTCCCGCTCACACTGCATCATGGCCTGGACTAAATACCAGCTGTTCCTCGCCGGACTTATGCTAACAACCGGCTCTCTCAACACATTATCGGCAAAGTGAGTAAATTAGATTAAGTCTTTATACTGGAGTCATGTAAATTTACAGTTAACCTTTCACTGTAATTCACCGGTAAAACAGCTGGTACACAGTTGAAACACTGCACGTCAACGGTTGTTAGCTTAAGTGCTTTTTTTAGCGAATTATCAAACCACACTAGCTTCTTTATTACATGTTTAACTATTCTTATGTGTTAACGCATTGTTAGCCTGTTAGCTTTACAGACGTCTGATAAACATCCATATCAGGCTGAGTGAAAGGAAGCGACAGAAAGCTAATGTGTGTGAGGATAGCAGTTAGGATTTGTTTGACAAACTTGCTGCCAGGAAGCAAATCATTATGCGCAGACTATAGTGAAGTTATTTCACATTATCTTGCTCTGTAATGGTATAACACCTTTATCACGCGTTATCTGTGTTTTAGACTGATCAAAGGGAATAGCCTCTTTCTGTAGGTCACAGGTAAATCCAGCAGCTGACAGACATTTTCATCTCTATAAAGTCTGACTTTGGACTTTCACTTTAATTTAATCAGAAAATAGTATTAAAAAAACGTGATATGTTTTAAAATGACTTGTTTTGTTCAACCAATAGTCCAAAATGCACCTTTTATGTTCAATGAGAGAAACATCTGTTTGGTTGTGATATGACTTTTTAAACTTTCAATGTGGCTTTTATAATTGCTCATGCAAACCCAAAAACCCAGTCCTGCCCTTTGCACATAAATCATTGATAATAAAGTATTTTTTAAAGTATTTTCTGAAACATTTTTGTTGAGATCATTTTCTCTGGAAAGTTTGATTTGAAATGCCAACCATTATCCTATTAAGAGCTGCACATGTTTTATATTTTGTAACCATTAACCTGCAGATACATTTTTCAATTAATTTGTTTCCGTTCGACCTTTAGAAATATGTCCAATCCCCAAAAGGATTATTTAGTATTGTATTCTTGATTGGAACACTTGAATGATTTATCGCAATGATTCATTTAAGTAATCTCTTATTGTTGTCACGATAGGAAGAGGTTTCCTTTTTTGGTGAAACAAGAAAATCAGCTATTTTAACTTCCCCAATAATCTGTGATGTCAGCTCTCTGCAGCCTGAAACACACGGCTGCTGTCTTTTTGTGGGTTTTGCCAGATTAACAAAACCCCAAAATGTTAAATTAATCACTGTTTGAGTGGTAATGTGTCAGACAAAGCAAGTTGTGTCATGTCGCTCAGAGAAGAATATCAGAAACAAACCGGTAGAGTTTCACTGCAGTCACCTGACACCAGCGTCGTCAAAGTGCTGCCTCACTGAGTTTATTAAAGCCCTACATAGCAAGGTTGATAGTTTGGTGTTACTTCCCTCTTTGCTTTCATGCAAACATGTGTGACCAGTCTCCACAAAATAAGCAGGAGTAGCAGATTTGGATCAAGTTTCCTTCTTGTATTGATGAGCTCAGAAGTTGTGACATTTGAAGGAAGTGCTGCGTCATCACATCTCAGGACCACATTCCCTTGTCTTGCATTTTGCAGCAGACAGGACGCTCACATGCTGATCATGCTTCCTCCGACTCTCTGACAATAAAAGATCCTCTTACTCATTAACTTCATCAAATAATTTGGTCTGACTTTACAGGGTTTTATGTGCGGGCGCAGTGGAACAAATGTTAGCTGTTGGTCAGGAAGACTTCCAAATGTTTGCTGCACAAAACTCATTTTCAGACCCACATAGATGTTTTAAACATACTGAAATAGGTACAAATATAGTGGGTGTAGATCTGAGTTGTTTTCCATTCATCAGTTTCCAGATTTGATTATTAAAATATCAGAAAAAAGTGAAAAATACATGGGATCATTTTCTTACAGCCTAAAAAAAACAAAAAAAACAACACATATTTCCAGTTGAATATGATATATGAATGACAAAGATAGCAAGGTGTTTTATATGCTTACTTGGATTTATGTAGTAGATGTAAATACATTTTAATAACGTCTCCTTGTCTGACAGATGGGCGGACATGTTCTCAGCGAAGGGATGCCATGATGACCCCGAACATGCTTTTGCTCACCCGTTTGTTCAGGTAAATTAATAAACTGCAGGTGACTGTATTGTATCCCATTTGCCCAAAGAAGGGAAACAACGGTTGAACCTCAATTCTTTCTTGGTACACACAAAGTGTGTCTGTAACATAACTAGAAAATGCATGTCCTGCTGAAAATGCGTGTGAATGCTGTAAACTGTGTACATTTGTTGCTGAAAATGAAAGCTGAATATGTTATTAGTTGAATGGTCTCTGTAGCTGCTTTTAGCTACAGAAACCAAGTAAGTGTGTTGCTGAACTTAGCGGAGAAATGCAGAAAAGTAAAATGATTTGAATCAAAATTGTTACAGCTCAAATGCATTGCAATGACTTTGTTGAAAACTTGAAAGTGAAATGTTAAACTGGAAGAGTAGGAAAAATAGTGAAGAAGCTTAATATTTAAAAGAAAAGGTTTAAAAAAGGTATAAACAACTAAATGTATAGCCTCAATGTCCTGAAATAGCTGAATGGTTTCTGTAGCAGAAAGTAGGCTGAAGGAGTTAGATATTACATGTAAGTAGTAGTGAATGAATGTGTATTAAGAAGAGAAAAGAAAGTAAAAACACTTTGAAAAGCATCAGAATATTTTAACTGTAAACTTTTGAACTAAAACCAAACGTCACCAATAATGTATAAAATATGTGGAACGTGTTGAAGTCAGTATGAAGTCTCCATCAGACAGAAAATAATAGGCTGAGACAGTCTTTAAACTCCAGTCTGTGGGTGTTTCTCAATGTAGAGTACGCTTGCTTGGTAGCACATGTCTTCCGAGTCACTTCCTTCAGAAGCGAGTCAAGAATACTTCCTGGCATTCGGAAAATGAAGAATGGAACAGGCTAGCAAGTGTGCAGCTGTGCGTCATATGAGAGGCCCCGCCTTACATCTTCCGCCACAGATTTGGGGAAATTGGTCCGTGCGCAAAGCATTGTGGGGATTTTAAGACCGCGGAGTCTACACATGTGCAGCCTCGAAATTTCTCCAAACGAAGTACGCCGGGCTCGGTAGATTTCCAAGTATGCTGGACATTGGAACAGTACTTCGGCGGCACTCAATGACGTAGTATGCTTGAAATAGTGGCTCTGGAGCAGCTTTACTCGAGATTGAGAAACACCCTGTGTCTTTGTGTTTGAGGTGACAACGTTATCAAACACATGTGTACGTGAGCCCAGAGATCATATCCAGTATATGCAGATGTACGTCTTAGCATTTAAAATAATCATACCTCTTGAAATTGATATGCATTTAAAGTCAAACAATGCATTTGTTCAATTATAAGCTGTAAGTTAAATCCGATCAGTAGTTATTTAAATCAAAAGGTGAATTATAATCCATGTCTCCCCCCTCTCTCTGTCCAGGCGGTGGGAATGTTTATGGGGGAGTTCAGCTGTCTCGCCGTCTTCTACATTTTACTCTGCACTGACAGACGTAGACCCGAGCCCCGGATGAACCCCGGCCAGAGCTTCAACCCTCTGCTCTTCTTCGCCCCCGCCATGTGTGACATGACGGCCACCTCCATCATGTATGTTGGTAAGTGACCCAAACAAACAAACAAACAAAAACACCTGCTGGGAGGTTATGTAACGGTGACGAGAGACTCCACAGTGGTCATGTGATGTTTTTTGGTGGACATTAGCATTTGAAACTTGTTTCCTGATCTATAGTGTCCTTCAAAGGTCAAATGTAGTGACTTTGTTCACATTTGCAAAAACACAACAGATTATCTACTTCTGTTTAAAGAATCCATTCGTCAGGAAGCAGATAAATAGATTAGAGATAATGTTGTTTTTCTCTGCGTGGTATGTAGCCAATACCTTTTAGCCTTTTAGAGCAGCATGAGATTATTTATGTCTATTAATACACATTTCTTCTGGGTTTTTTTTGCAGCTCTCAACATGACCAGCGCCTCCAGCTTCCAGATGCTGCGGGGAGCCGTCATCATCTTCACCGGCCTGCTCTCCGTGACGTTCCTGGGCCGACGACTGCAGAAGAGCCAGTGGCTCGGCATCCTCACCACCATCGTGGGCCTCATCATCGTCGGCCTCGCTGACTTCTTCAGCAAACACAAAGACGACACGCACAAACTCAGCGACGTCATCACAGGTGAGGAGGATTTTCAACACCCTAGGTCGGCAACAGGCGGCCCACGGGCCCGCCAGCAATAATATTTGGCCCGGAAAATTAGCTTTGTTTTGAAAGAAAAGTTTTGGCTCATCGGACATTTATGAGAGTAAATCCCTAATGTCCGAGTGCAAGTGAATGCAGCACAAGACTCGATCCTTGTAACCCCTCCCCCGGCCCTGGCACTAGCATGGTAATGTGATTGGCGGCGATTTCATTTGAACGGGACGGCGACAGAGAAGAGACTGTCAAGTTTGGCTGTACTCGGCATTGAATCAAAACGCACTAAAGCTTTGGATCTTAATACGTTTGTGAGGCGTTTTGCTGAACAACATGGTAATCACCGCATTCAGCTGTTATAGGCATGCCAACTTGATGCTCTGCTCACGGATGCTCTGCTCACGATGAGCATAAAAAACTGTTAAGATGATGACCTTATGTGTGTATATATTTCTTTTTCTTTGTCTGCCCCCAAAAAACAGTTTTAAGTCCTGAGAAAGTCAAATAAGACGGTGTGTAAAACACTGCCCAGCCCAAAAAACTAGGCCAGTAGGTAAGGGCATTCCACTGGATAATTACTGCAGCGATTTTAACAATCAATGACTTAAATTAGCCTTTGATTATGTTCTGGCCTGCCATCTAGTGGCTCAGAAATGTTTGGGCCCAAGGCCAAACTTACTTGCCGACCCCTAGCCTAGAGCTTTGTAGAGTCAGAATATATTGAAAAAAGAAAGATTTAATGTGCAAAAACATGTTTGCTTCAGTCTGTATTTGTTTTTGTTTAGCCTTTGAAAAACATTGCATCTCAGATTAGCTGGATCCACATTTTAAATAGCAATGTGCCAGGTACAGGTGCACCTGGCTTTTAAAGGGAATGAGGGATGAGTCTCTGATTGGTTGATTTCCCAGGTTCACCCAGAATACACCTGTTTTGCCTTAATTTGCATCAATATTTAGTTTTGTTTATTAAGCAAACAGGGAATTTAACACGCTATGAATGCACCTGTGCCGTGTTCTTATGACCATGCATTATGGATACTTTAAAACTGGGCTCAAGGGGTTCCAGAAAAGAAAAGCAAACTAAATGTAGCCTTTTATATATAGCCGTAAAGAACCAGTATCTACTACTCGCACCTGTACAAGCACCATAAAGAACTAAGCCTCAACCTCATTACAATATTAAAATGTTTTAACCACTTCCTCTTTTCGGTCCTGCAGGAGATCTTCTGATCATCATGGCGCAGGTCATCGTTTCAGTGCAGATGGTTCTGGAGGAAAAGTTTGTCTACAAACACGACGTCCATCCTCTCAAAGCTGTTGGGACTGAGGGTAAGACAGTCATTCATCTGAAGTCTACATGATAGATGTGATTTAGGACAACAAAAGGGTACATTTGCACCTAAAACTCTCACACACACACACAGGAATGTGATGAATGTAGATATGTTGAGAGTGTAGCCACATATATTAAAACCTACAGATTTTGAAGGATCACCTGAAAGAAAAAAAGTTAAACTGTAGATATGTAACATTTAAAATTCTGCTCTCTATCTCCAGGTTTCTTCGGGTTTGTCGTCCTGTCGCTGCTTCTCATCCCGATGTATTTCATCCACGTGGGAAACTTCAGCGACAACCCTCGGCAGGTCCTGGAGGACGCGCTGGACGCCTTCTGTCAGATCGGCCACGAGCCTCTCATCCTGCTGGCTCTGCTGGGCAACACCGTCAGCATCGCCTTCTTCAACTTCGCCGGCATCAGCGTCACCAAGGAGATCAGCGCCACCACGCGCATGGTGCTGGACAGCCTGCGCACGCTGGTCATCTGGGTGGTGAGCCTGGCGCTGGGCTGGGAGCAGTTCCACGGCCTGCAGGTGGTGGGCTTCCTGGTGCTGCTGGTGGGCACGGCGCTCTACAACGGGCTGCACCGCCCCCTGCTGGCCAGGATACCCTGCTGCGCCCATCTGGTGGCCACCGAGGAGGAGGAGGAGGAGGAGGAGGGGAGGGACAGCCCGGGGGAGAGGGAGAGACTGCTGGGGGACGGCAGGGTGCAGACCCCGGACGAGAGCTAAAACAAGACGACACTCTGTGGAGGACTCTGTCAGGGATAGTCTGTTTTTTAAATATGTTCCTTTCTCAGATTTGACACAATATGGTATAACATCTGGGAGTGGGCAAGCTCTTTAAGAGGACACACGGGTAGTTGGTTAGACCCTCCAGAAAAACGCGGGCTAAAATCCTTGATTATGCGGGCTAAAATCCTTGATTATGCGGGCTAAAATCCTTGATTATGCGGGCTAAAATCCTTGATTATGCGATTAAACATGCGGGGTTTTTATGTGATTTTATGCGGTGAAGTTGCGAAATATGCGGAAATATGCTAAATATGCGAAAAGTTGCGGAAAAAAGGTGATTCTTCTCCCACACCCTGTTACTAGGCTACTACTGAATGAAAGTGAGCCCTTTTAAAGAGTTCCTATGATAAACAAGCATACTAGAAGCAAGCTACATCACAAAGTGTTATTTATGTATTTATATATGGGCTATTTTAATCACTCTCTCACACACACACACACACACACACACACACACACACACTCTTCTCCGCCTCATTCTGTTTTCATTTACTCGTTCGTTATCTGACCAGCTTCAATCTTGTAGGCTACTCACCTCGTTTCTTGTAGCCCTCGAAAGGGTTTTGGAGGTTGATGCCTCGGTGAACGCGAGTTGTTTGGCTTTCTTGTCCGCAGCAGCAGAAAGCATTTTCGAATGTTTGAATGAATCAAAGTGGGTCGTCACCGTCGATTTTCTCTTATGTTCCAACACACAGTTGCACGGGGTGCAGAATAGTTTCCCCCCACTTTCGTGCAAGACATCGGCGTACTGCTTTGCCCGGTCTTTAGCAGAAATGTTCGTAGGCAAATGAGATGGATTCGATTTGTTCATCTTGGTCAGAGCCGTATAATAGTATATAATAATAATAATAGTATAATAGTATATAATAATCTATATGGCGCTGATCTTGTTGTTTTCTCTCTCGTGTGAGTTCCACACATTCACTCTACGGTGTTGTTTACCTGCGCGAGCTGATGACATCACTACTTCACGTTAACTTTTTTTTCCCTCAATTTTGTGTGGAAAAATGCGGGGATTATGCAACCTTTTAATAAATATGTGCCTTTTTAAAAATCTGCGCCATTTTGCTGATTATGCGGTAAATTATGCGATCGCATAATCGCGTTTTTCTGGAGGGTCTAGTTGGTATCCATTTTCTAATCTCTGGGCAAATAACTCGGATGGTAGAGTGTGATGTCTAGAAGAGATTTTATTTTACAATACGGTTTTTTACAGGGATTTATTCAAGTGAGAAATGGAAAATGAATTTCTCAAACACAACTAAAGTCTCAACATTAGCTCCTTACCCCTTAAAATACTTGAACTGACAACTTCTCTATTTAGTGCTTAATCTCTAAAACAAACTGTCAGACAAGATGAAAAAACTTACTTGAACTTTTATTCAGATTTTCTTAAATTGATGGAGAAGCTTCTTGTTTATGATTTTAAAAAAGAAGATGCTTTGGGAGCGGGGTGCAGACGGGACACAAGAGCTACATTTTGAGGACTCTTCGTCAAAGTCTTTGCACATTTGACAGGGATAGTCACACTTACACACTATTTTATAACATGTGGGAGTGGGCAAGCTCTTTTAGAGGACACAACGGTACTTAGTATTAATCTTCTACCAAACTATTTGCAAGAAAGACCAAGAGTTACCTGATTTTTTTTTATCTTTAAGGGATTTATTCAAGATGGAAATGGACAGTAACTTTTTTTAACAAGATAACAATTAAATCCCGGCATTTGATCCTGACATACATATATTACATACTTAAACTGACTTTTTTAATTTAGTAAAACCTGGGTTAACAATGAAGAAATGTCAACTTCCATTTAGTTTTGTTCAGATGTTCTTAAATCGATGGATATGTTGTTTTTGATAATATTTTTAGAACGGGTTTTTATTGTTTAATTGTTGCTGTGCAGTATGATTGTGCCAAAATATTTTCACTGAACCAACAGAGACGGGAGTTTCAGAAGTTCAACATTTTCTATTTAATCAAACAGAAGTCGTTTATTTGTTTAGTTAAAGGTGGGGTAGGTAAGTTTGAGAAACCGGCTCGAGATACACTTTTTGTTATATTCCATGGAATGCTCTTAACATCCCGATAGCAATGAATATCTTAAGTGCTTTGACAAAAAATCCATCAAAAAATGTCATCTGTAGAAGCCGTAGTACTGTGAAAAGCACGACCAATCATTTTAGCCGACCCGGCTAAAGTAACTGGATGGCCTACCTGCCTGTCAGCCTTCCATCTGTGCACAAACTTATCTCGTGCCCTCATTGGTCATGTGCGCATTCGTGTGTGTTGGAGGAGGGGCTCTGTAAGGAAGTAGCAGATTTCTTCCGGCTGTATATTTTCAAATTCTAGCGCACTCGAGCTGGTTTCTCAAATTACCTACACCACCTTTAAAAAAGAAAATAATTGAATGAGTGCAGAAATCAGTTTTTCAAATGTCTGTATATTCGCTTTCTGCCATTTCAATTTGTGTTGATTTAGTTGTACAGACGGACATGTATCAAAAGGTCTAAATCCTGATTCTCATCTCTATTTAGTGTTTTAAAGGCTGTAACGTACACTAAGAAAAAAGGGAACTGTCATTTAATCACACTTGTTGAATGATGTATTAGCATTTTTACTCAGGCATTTGTAGATCTGCAGTCAATGGATGTAATGTGATATGATGTAATGACAAAAAAGAGATTTTTTTTTAAATACACTTTTAAAACAACCTACAAAGTCTTATACAATGTTTTTGTTGCTTGTAAAATATTTGCATAACAGTTGACCCAAAGAAACATGACAAATATGTTTCTTTCCAGCTTCCCTTCGGTGAGTATTTGCAGATTTTTAGTTAATTGAATATTTTTCAAAATGTTTGCCCTGAAAAAAGATATGTGAAAATAGGCTTTCATTAGTTCAATTATATGAAAAGATTACAGCAGAATAATTGATAATGACAATAACCATTTGTTGTGTTTTTTACAGTGTTTGCTTACTAACATAGTTTGGATTGATCAGGTGTTCATCCGAGGGGAAAAGGGAAGACCGTAATGATATTGGACGCTTTATTTCACTCTTTAAAATGTTTTTTAATTATGTTAAATGGATGTATAATGAAATAGCATTACATTAGTTTCTCTTCTTACAGAATCCCAGTTTCCAATAAGATGAAATTCAGACACATTAGTGATGAAGACATTCAGCAGTGGGTGATTGTGATGATTCGGTGTCACCGCTCGGAGCGGCAGCAGCTGACACCTGCCGACACTTCCTGAGTCAGAGCTGCTTCCTCCCTGAAGACCGCTCCTGTGCTTTAATGGAGGTCAAAGGTTAAACGCAGAAATCCCCCTGAGATCTCCACACACGACCCCCGTCCAGCTCCAGGAACAGGATGAAGGAAAAAGTGCTAATTGACCAAACACACACGAACACACTGATTGAGAAGTCAATGTCGTACAACAACTATAACCAGCTGCACAAGAGGGTTGACTTTAATGCAGTTTGTCAAGAGCACCTTGATGACATGAACAAAATAAATCCAAAATGTCCCATTTACATTTTGTAATCACTTATATATATATATATAGATGTACAGAGGAGATCGATTATGGGTCCTGCTTAATTGTGTTTTTTTGTATTATCATATTTTATTAGGTTCCTTTTTAAAGCAGTTTTTCAGTTTTAAATTAACACACAAACACACATTGATTGTCACATTAGAACACGACATGACCACTAGATGGCAGCATTTTACTAAGAAATGAACACAGCTCCTCGTTTTGTGTTCTGGTTATGGGCAGCTGCCTTGATTGAGGAAAGGAGACATTATCTACGGTAACATCATACGTACTAAGCGACAAGTCTTAATTGTAAACGTTTTTGTAGAGAGATATTCAAATGGCTATACATATCCTATATTTTGTATGATGCACAATCCACTGGACGAAATATTAGTAATCCTAAAAAACTTCATGTAGCAATATCTTCTAGAATATTACGTTGAACATTGCATATCAGAGTTGTATGAAAACGTTATTATTTATATATTACAAAATGTAATAAAGTCTACTTTCTCTTTTTTAGAATAAACTACATATTACTTTTAATGTTAAGTGTATTTTACTGGGTTAGGAGCCAGCGTGAGCATAAAGCAACACAGATGTAAAGCAGATTCTCTTTTAGGGAGATGTGGTGCAGAGTTGGATCAGGATTTACAGCCTCTGATAATAAAAAAAAAGGGGGGATTAAAATAAAGTAAGCCAAAACAGTAGAGAAGAGACTCCTGGGACAGCATGGAAAAACATTTACAGTAGCTCTTTTCTGGACAAATATGTCCCAATGCGATGTGTCCTCCCCCGAGACAAATTGACCTGCTGCTTAAACCCAGAGCAGAAAATAAGCCTGTGAAAAAGATAGATGGATCTACTTTTCTAACTATCAATGTACAGAAATCAGCCTTTTTTGATTTGATACACACTAATGATGTTTTAAATAAAGATCTTTATATAATTGATGTCATGTTTTCAGGAGATCTTGTTTTGCATCTTCAGACCTGCTGCTGCTGTTTGGAGTTTCTCAGTTGATGAATCGTAGGCCTATTTTTCCGTCTATGCTGCGGATTGATATGCCGAGATGTGAACCATTGCTGCTGCACGGTGAGATGCTCTGCTCTGCGTCAGATTGCAAAAGCAAACTGTCCTTATTATTGCATTACCTAAAACATTTCTGCACAAATTACGCATGCGGAACAATGCTTAGACACATATCTAATCCTGAATTATAACATTTTTTAACTAGAAATCCAATGCAAAATGGGCGGGGGGAAAGGAAACAAGTTAACATTGATTGTTAATGTGTGTATTTTATATGATCTGCTGTATTGTCCCTTGTTTAAAAACGCATTTCAAAGCATATCTGACATATTTTTCCCAGTGTTGTATTCTCCTTATGCAGCTCGCTTCAGCAGCAGCAGGCCTAATGGTTTGTTATTATGACCTTTTGTGTTTCCATTAGTCTCCTCCTGCAGTATTTGGCTTACAGCTCGTGATTTAACCGTGTGTACATTTGCACACTGGAGCTGCAGAGGGCCCTGAACCTGCCGCACAAGAGGCGACTTTAATCTGTCCCAACGTAAACACGTGGCTTTGCTCAAAGGCACTGAGTCACCATCATATTTAAAAGCTTCCATTAAAGCGGCTCCTTTAGCGTGTTTACAGCGGAGGGCACAGCGGGGTGAGTGTGATTAGTCTAGCACTCCAATGTCCAGATAATGACCACTTAATGTTTTAAACCCGGCTGTGCAGAGAGCAGTCAGCTACCACAAAAGGAAACATGGCGGCCATTCATAACCCCGGAGTCCAATGGGTTCACTTTAATATGTCGACCTCTCATTTTTCACCCTGTTTAAAGTGGAGATTGTTTTTGTCATTAATAGGTTATTTGAAATGCTGGAAACAGTATACTCAGATAGTTTATTGTCAATGATATAGTGTAGCTAAACTCTGCTAAGTCAAAATTCCTGCATTCAATAGTCTACTTAGGTTACTTTAAAAACAGATATAAGAAGTCCCTATGCAAATTATTATTATTTGTATACTAAGTAGCTACAATGAGTAATGCTTACTTTAATGTAACAGCTACAAATGTGAATCTGGCTTGTGAATCTTCCGCCCAGGGATCAAAAAGCTTTTATTTAATACATCTTAGCTTATTTGATGACTTCATTTATTATGATCAATCTCAATATGCAATGTAAGTAATTAAAATGGTCAAATAAATGTTGTAGCAGAACATTCAAATAAAGTACCAGTAAAATTGCATAAAGTAAGTTGAATGCATTGAGTTACTTTTATTGCAGGTTATTATAAGTAGCTACTCCAGAAATGTGATAATTTACCACTGAGAGTTTACAGATCATCACCTGCTGTAAGTCCACATGGAGTCATTGTAACACTTATTTAGCGCCTGAGAAACAAAAATCTCCATCAACACCAAGTCATTTAAAAATCTAAACTTAAAACTAGAAGATTTTAGATGGACAAACTCCAGGCTTTAAGGATTGAGTTTACATGTTGGGTTTATCTTCATGTGATCAGATTCGTAGGTCAAAGCATTTTGTTTAATTATTTTTTCTCTTACAGGAACAGCTGCTGCTGTTGCTCAACATGGACGACATACAGAAACAAGAGCAGTGCTGTGATGTAAGTTTAATCATGAGTAATGGTACTTTACTTGAGTGTTTTCATGTTATGCCACTTTCTACCTTTACTCCACTGCATTTCACAGAGAAAAATAGTGTCCTATGCTTTCTACTCCTTGGGGAATTATTTGACAGATTTAGTCAAAAAACATACTTTTAAATGCAGGATTTCTACACACAGCAGAACAAAACAGATCCTAGGAGTGACATTTCACCTCCAACATGCAAATTGAAACTCATTTAAGTCCATCTCCACATCAGAGAGTTCAGTGTTTGAATTATCTTGGTTATATTCAGGATCAGATAAACGGGGACAGTGTTGTTTGGACTTCATACACATCCCTCACTTCTTCTCTGGAAATGATGGCAGGGTGCCATACAGAAGGCTGTGTACAATGGCCCAGGTCCCATTAAATCTGCGAAAGTTCCTTCCTGAGGCAAACATTGCCAGAAATAGTAATCTTGGCTTGGAGCTGGAGTCTAACAGAGTGGGAGCAATAATTCTCGCTGTAATAATGGAAATCATTTAATTATGTCCCTGTGATCCAGCAGGGCTTCAGTGAGAGGTGCTCGTTCGCTCTTCCTCCGCCTGATAAGGCTTCCTGAAAAACACTCGGCCAGCAATCAGGCCACAACAATGGGCTCCGTTAGACGCTTTAAACTTCAGGTAGTGACGGTGCACAGCAGCACGCCTTTGTTTTCATCCACAGTGGGCATGTAACTCATAAAAGCTTTGACTTTTCATTTCTTATACTGTTTGTTTAAGCTGCACTGCAGGCTGTTAAATAAGGCAATCTATATTACAGTAGAGCTGCTGCCTTCTCTACTAGGATGAGGCAAATAATCAGTCAATGAATAATGACCTTTTAGTCAGTCATTATCTCATGTTTTAACAGGGAGGTAAAGCGATGGTTACACAACAAGTTACAATACGTCTGACAACAATAATGTTCTTGAATATTTGTTGGTCTTTTAGCACTTGATTTTATACTTTTGGTATAAGAAGATCCTTTGTTAAATAAAAGCAAATAAAAACAAGATTATTTTAAAAGTAATATTTACAAAATACTTAATCAAAGTCCTCTCTCTCAAATATTCTTGTATCTGACATTATTAAATTGTTGGAGTTACTTTTATATTCAGATCAGTGACCAACATGCTGTCGGTGTGAAATGATTGATGTTATATAGCAAAGGAGAAAAAAGACATCAGACTTTTCTATATTCTTATACTTTACTGAAAAATATTATATAATTTGACCTCTTTAGGCTAAAACCGTGATTTCACAAAAACTATTCTGCAACTTTGAGATATTTTCATCTTTCCTTAACATGTGTTTTATTCTTAGTCTGAAAAGTAAAAATAAATCTGTCAAATAAATCAGTAATAAAATGTTCCCCTCTGACATGTAGTGGAGAAAGTAGCATCAAATGGAAATACTATGAGTGAAGATTTTCAATAAATGTACTGTTACAGATTAATAGTGCATTATTGTGTGTGGACAACATCCTAATGCTGGAAAAACACAGTCATAAAAGTCCAAGAACTCAAATGTATTTACAATTGTCTTTGAGTCAGGGACAATGTTGTGCTTCCAAACTACTTCAGAAGAAGACAATCAGACTTTTATTTTTAGGTTTTTTACGAGGGATTTTTCTATTGTTGCAGACATTCAGCCCTGCAGCTATAGCTTTACGCAAAGAGGAGTCGCTGGCACTGGCAGTAATCCCAACTGCCATCGTTTACAGCTCCACTGAGGGCCGGCCTGGAAAAGGGAAATAAAGGTGAATAATAGTATCCTGCAGGGCCCGGCCTGAAAAAGTCATATTTCAGTTTTACAGGTGATTTGTGGATCAAATGTGTGCTTTTTAAGACCATTTTCAGACCTGGATTTGAACAGTAAAGGGCTATGATATAAGGGCTGAAAAAGAAACGTATGTGTAACAAAAAGACACTTTGTGCTGCAGGTTGGTGTTTATAACCTGCCTCTCTTCTCTTTAAGAGTGTGCGTAAAATCAAGTGGTGGGTGCATTAAAATACATATATAATATAAAAAAAATTAAATAAACTTTAACAACAATGTAATCATCAGACTGCAAGATTATTTTATGGCTACTTTTAAAACGGTCTCTTTAGTTTATTCTGCCCTGAAAAATAAATAATCTGTCTGAAATAGACACATTTAAATAATTGTCCTTTTCGCACAAGATTCTACAATTATTTGAATTATAAATAAAAAATATATGGTTGGATACATTTCAGATTTTGGAGGAAAAAAAACAGAGTTTGCCTATGTATGGCATATCTCACACTAAATCTATAAATTATTTAAACCCTTTGTGTGTGTGTAGACATTTAAAATCAGTGTTTCAATGCTTATTTTAACTTAAACCTGAAAATACAACTTCACAAACAGGTTTTTCTGCACAAAAAGATGGAGCAAAAAGTAAAGGGAAATGATGTAGTGTCTTTCATATGTATTTATTTTCTACAGTAAAAAACACAATTAGAGCCATTTATTCAAGTCAAATAGACACCAATTATTATTTGAAGATTAAATTAAACATGCTTTTTAGATTGATGATTGCAAACAGCAAATACTCTCCTGAATTATGGATGTTTAATCTACAGTATCTGAGAAAGTATGAGCAGATGTAACCCCAGTTTGTCCCAGCTAAAGTCTGATCCTGTGTGTTATAAAGCTTCCCACTGAAAAGCTCATCAGCACCTGAAATAGCTCGAGGCGTGCAGCGTCGCTACATCCTCTTCCCTGGATTGTTTTGACTGCATGATGGAGGGCAAACGTTAAATCTCTATATCTAATTTTAACCCGGAAAAGTGTCACTCGAAAACAGCATGATAGGAGGCAGTCAGGGTCATCTGCGCTTCCGGCTTTATGAATCAGGACTAAATGAATGCGGGCTTCAGAAGCCATTGTTTCCACACACATGCGAGAGAAACATGCGATCTGGGGGGAGGAGGGGGGAGAAACAGTAGAGAGGCGAGAGAGTTCATTTGTATTGACAGTTGGAACAAATATATGAACTTTAACTCTAAACACGATTATAAATGTTATTGCTGGATATGTAAAATGTATTGTTTTAGGTCAGACAAGTATAATGTTTATTTCTACTATTTTAATTATAACATGTTATTGGCCCACTCCCAACGTGTGAATCTTGAGGGGCCCTCGCGGAAGAGGTATCGCCTCTGAAGTTAATTGTGTTTTGGTTTAAGAGGGGAATCGGTTTCCTCTGTTTATTATGAGCATGGGGACGGATTTGCGTCACCGTGCAACTTGCAGGTCGAGATAAAGTTGCACAAATATTGAAAAAGGGAAGTTCTAACAGTCATTATAAAAGGCCCCCCCCTCCGCTCCGGAAGAAATAAGGATTTCTGCTGTATCCTAAAATACTAAAACAGGTTCTATTTTGGGGGCAAATCTAGCAGGAATATCCGCTCATTTAACACGAATCACAGCCCATCAAAAACAGGATGAGAAGTGCTAATAGAGCCTCTCCTGGGCCGGGGTCATATGATTACAGGTCGGGTCTCTGTGTGGTTTTACAGGTCATTTATTAAATAAGCAATTTTACACAACCGTTTGGGATGTTTTTGTTCGATTTCAATTGTATTTCTGCAGGGCGAAATGCATATTTGTGTTGAAAACTGACTCTGTCAAAATATATTTCTGTAATCCACTGCGTGCACACTGATTATTTCCACTAAGAATATCGAATTTAACATGAGAGTAATGGGTGTAATGTTTTTGTGTGCGGTGATGGGTTGGGGTACTCTTTAAGTGATCAATCCATCATCTCAGGATCAACATTTCTGCGAAGTGTCCGGGTCGTGTGTGTGTGTGTGTGTGTGTGTGTGTGTGTGTGTGTGTGTGTGTGTGTGTGTGTGTGTGTGTGTGTGTGTGTGTGTGTGTGTGTGTGTGTGTGTGTGTGTGTGTGTGTGTGTGTGTGTGTGTGTGTGTGTGTGTGTGTGTGTGTGTGTGTGTGTGTGTGTGTGTGTGTGTGTGTGTGTGTGTGTGTGTGTGTGTGTGTGTGTGTGTGTGTGTGTGTGTGTGTGTGTGTGTGTGTGTGTGTGTGTGTGTGTGTGTGTGTGTGTGTGTGTGTGTGTGTGTGTGTGTGTGTGTGTGTGTGTGTGTGTTTTAGATACACATCATCCTCATTTGTTAGGGCGTGTTGTCCGTGAATGCAAAACATCCATTGGCTCAGAAAGCGACCAATCAGTGTCAGCGGAGAGACTTGAGAGTGGAGCTGCAGGGTTTGGATTTCAGAGTTGGGAGAGCGATTTTGGCACTGACACGAAGAGGACGGTCATCTATCCCCCTAAAACGCCATCCCTGCCTTTTTCCTTTTTACATGCATGTCAGTTTATACCATCTACTGAGAAACAATAAGGCATTACAGGCTGCGGGATGTACACGGCCGGGCTCAACCCGTTTTACGCGTCAAATTTTAGCCTCTGGTCGGCGTACTGCGCAGGGGGCTTCGCTGTGGATACCATGAAGAAACCGTCCTTTTGCATCGCAGACATTTTGCAGGCTGGAGATGCGGAGAACATCCCGGGATCCTCTGCCCTCATGCTGCACATGGGACACCACCACCACCGGGCGCAGCACGGCAGCTCGCCGCTGCGCCCCTCTCCGGTTGGGCCGGAGCCGTCCGTGTACGGAGCGAGGGTGAGTCCGGGCTCCCCTTACCACAGACACGGACTACAGCTCACATCAGTCTCCAGGACTCCCTTCAACTCCCAGCAATCTCCCCCGCCTTCAAGCAAAGACCTCAAATTCGGAATTGATCGGATATTGTCGACAGATTTTGACCATAAAGGCAGAGAAAAGTCTTCATTAAGAGGTGAGATTGTATTACTCAAAGCATATGTGTGGTGTTTATAGAGAGGCTTCCTGTCATGTCAGCCAAAGAAAACAATAAATAGGGATCTGTTTATGGCCTTAACGTTATTTATAAATGATACCATTACCACACTTTAAACTGAAGCTAGAGTAAAATCAGAACCAGATTATAACTTTATAACTTTAAGGAGGAGGGGGTCCTCTGCTCAGATGCCCCCTCAACACAGAGGTCAGGATCAGCCACACTTGAACCCAGGCTTTGAGTTTGTTTGATGGTCTCTCTAAACACTAGACCATCTTGCCCCCCTAAGTTGTGAGTCTTTGTTTCCTGACTGAAGCCCCTCATCTCTCGCTCTGTAACAGATCTCACATCCATCGTTAGCTCGAACCGTCAGTCAGGGATCCAGATCCCCATTCAGCCTGCGGCCAGCCAGTACTTCTCCTGCATAGACCCCGGGATGAGCGACGCGTCCTCCATGATGAGTTCACTAGGCAGCAGCAGCAGCAGGCATTCAGGCCAGCATCAGTTTCAGGACACCTTCCCAGGTAGTCACCACTTGTAGGACATTCAACAGACAGGAAACTGTCCCTGCAGCTCTCTGTGTTTGGAGCTGTGAGACACCTGCAGTCAATCCTCAGCTTTCTCTTCTCTTTTTATTTAACCTCCACTTCATCTCTTTTAGGTCCGTATGCTGTCCTCACCAAAGACACGATGCCACAGACCTACAAGAGGAAGAGGTCGTGGTCCAGAGCAGTGTTTTCTAACCTGCAGAGGAAAGGACTGGAGAAGAGATTTGAGATTCAGAAATATGTCACCAAGCCGGACAGAAAACAGCTGGCGGCGATGCTCGGGCTGACAGACGCTCAGGTAAATAAACACAGGTTTTATTTTATAGTATTACAATTTTAATTTTAGCAAGATATATTATTTTGTAAAAGGTCAAAGACTTCAAAAATAATTTAGCTCTATAGGTTTCCCTTCACATGGTTGCAGTATATTTTTTTTGTGGGGGGGGGTTAGGGTTAGGTATGGTTTTGATGTATTTTCATTATTGACGCCATTTAAATGTGTTTATATTTTCTGCAAATTGATTAAATATAGGAATATTGAATAGGGAGCTAAGGAAGAGTTGTGTGGATCCAAATAAACAATAACACAATATAACCAGGGATGTAGGATTTTAGAAAACTGAGGTCATAATCCCCTTTATCGTCCCATCACCCCCTAGAAAAAAAATCATCAGGCACCTAATTAAATTGTATTTAAAATGATTTAGACTTACTCATATAAAAAATATTTGTATGAAATATTTGTTTCTTCTTTAAACCCTTACCATGTCATGTCAGGTCATATATTGCTGACATCACTTTTCCAGCTTCTAAAAAAATACCTGTAGCAGCCAATAGATACCCACTCTGTGCAAGTCAGCCACAGGTTGCTAAAACTATAAACACTTCGAGAAAAAATGCAGTAAACAATTTATTTGGTGTCCTCTGGCACTTGACAAATCATTAACATAATATTAAATTCGAACATGTGATTCCATGTTTGAGGGATGGCTGTAGTCACATTATTTATGTTTGAAAAATAGCATGAGTCTGAGTGAGGTTTTGTTTTTCTGACCTGCATTCCCTACACAGATTATTCTCAGGACAAGAACTTTACATTTGAAACTAATTCACAGTAATTCACAGAAGACGGTAGAGAACCATGTTAAATGTAAATTGGCAAAGCTGCATCATAAAAATGTGGTGCAACCTGATTGGCTGAAAGGCCACCAGTTGTTTACATTTCAACACAAGCACGTCAGAGTCACTTTACCTCACCCTACAACAAAAACAGACATATTTTATTACTATTCCTAGATAATATTAAACTTAGGGTTCCTGTCATCTACTAGTTTTTATAATATTATTTGCACTATATTTACACTTTTTATGATGCTGTCTTTGACAGGGTTTTCTTGCAATAGATGTCTCTTGAAATAATGTGTTAACGATATAGCCTATTTTACCTTATCATAAAAGAGGAAAGGGAAAGAAAAAACACTTTTGGAAGTATCCAAAATATTTAAAATAATATGACTATAATCGTATACTATATTTCCTAATGACTACGATAAAAGCAGCAACTAATGCTTGCATTTTCTCCTATCATATGTATTTATTCCCTTCTCTCACAAAAGAGCACATTTTTACCTGGAAATTATAGGCACATTTAAGGAAATTAAATACATGGATTTTTTAAAACATGCTACAGCTTTATGTCCCAGCACCACACATAGAAACAGAGTTATTTAACAGTGTTTTTTTGTGTGTGTTTTCAGGTGAAGGTGTGGTTCCAGAACAGGCGCATGAAGTGGCGGCACTCCAAAGAGGCGCAGGCCCAGAAGGACAAGGACAAGGAGCAGCCGGAGAAGAGCAGCTCGGAGCCGGGCAGGGAGCCCCGAGAGCCGGCGGAGGAGGAGTCCGAGTGCGAGAGCGAGGGCCGGAGCGAGTGTGAATCCGAGGAGGCTCCGGAGGAGGAACACTCTGACGGACATTTGGACATTTCTGAGCAAACAAACAAAACCAGCGTCATCATGAGCGGCATCGGGCCGGCCAGCAGCTCCGAGGCGGCGGCAGACCCGGAGGCCGCTGCGTCACTCATATGAACCTCTAGATATATGTACTATAAGTTTATTTTTTATTATTTTGACAGAAGAACGACAGTAATGTTAAAACGCATGTGGACGGTTAATTCGGTAGGGCATCTGCAACGTAAAGACAGGCCTGTATGCGTCTAATTCCTGGGAACAAGTGGAGCAACACTCGTTTATTTGTTCAAAATGACATGTTATTTTAACCCAGACACAAGGAATATAGCCCAAATTATTTTGTTTATTGTATTATATTCCGTTTATTTGTTTCTGCTTCCTTTTGAGGCTCTTAAATTAAAATATCAAGCTATTTTTATTTTTTTTAAATCAGACCTCCCCCAGGTATTTCCTTACTGTCGTTTTCCTCTCAAGAGCTTTGGTGTGCATCATGTTTTTCCTCATCTGGAGGAAATAATGCGGTTGTGAATTTGATTTGTTAGGTTATGAACCACTCGTTTTACGTGATAAATGAAATCTCAGAAAATCACAGAAGTGTTCATGTATTATTTGGTTTGTCTGGATATATGGTTGTGCTATTTGTTAATAATAATTTGCACTGAAAATATTGTAAATAAAATGTTTCTTACTTTGAAAATTGAATTATGATGTTTTATTATTATTATTATTATGTTTTATTATTATAAGTCAGTGAATTATTTTTACGTTTTTGAGTTTGTTTTGGTGCTTTTGCATATCAGAAAAATAAAGCTTCAGCAACAGAAGAAATAGTTGCATGCACTTAAATATGCAACCAAATAAATGCATAAATAAATAGGTGCTCTAAAACATGTGGTGGTGGTGTAATCCACACAAAACTAAAACATATAATACAACACGTATAAGTAACATAATTTACTGGAAGTTTGTGTTACTTAGGTCGAAAATCATAAAAAAACAATTAAAAAAAGAATCAATCAAAAATAAAAACATTGTAAAACTTAACATCATTATTTCCAACAGTCTAAACAAGTTAGTGGACCAAATAATACCTCCATTATGAATGTGTTTATATTATTCTCCTCTTATATAAATAAATATAAGCACAATAATGTATCTCAGTGAACTAAATTCCTCCTGGATGTTGAGGCTCCAGCAACAGAAAGTGAGAGAGACGAAGAAGAAGAGGGTAATTTATAGTTTGTATACATTTACTGGCTCCAGATAGCAGGGACGACCCGGATGAGTATATTTTATGTATCCAGACGCAGATACAATCAACATCTCCTCCATTTATAGTGCTGCTCATAACCTCCCTCTGAGTCCACTCAGATCTGCTCCTTTTTATTATGACTACAACAAAAACCAACAGCGAGGACAGAGAAGTGTTGAAATTGTATTTCTCAACCAGCCTTATCATGAAGGTGACTGCTCAAGATTCATAAGATATAAGAAATGTTCATCATTGCTGCAATGCACATCCAAACTGTGCACATGTGCGGCACAATTAAACCTGTTAAAGGATGTTTAACGACATGATGTCATGACACACTCCCTCCCTTTACATGTCTATTAAGTCTACCTGTGTCTGTCAGAGCAATTATATTTTATAAGAGCCCCATAAATCTGGAATGACACACAATGTGTTTTTACTGTCTTTTTTTCAAACTTATCTGGAGTTTTAACCTCACTTACCTTCAGTGTCTTGACAGGGAACAATATTCCAATGTAGTCATCATAAATGTCAGATATGTTGCCCAATGTTAGAGTATTTTTGGTGCAAAAACATGATGATTTATACACAAAAATGCCCCTGAATAAGTGGTTTCCAATCCCAGCTGTAGTGCAGTGACAACATAAATTGTGTCAAATAAGCCATTTGTGTGTGTGTGTGTGTGTGTGTGTGTGTGTGTGTGTGTGTGTGTGTGTGTGTGTGTGTGTGTGTGTGTGTGTGTGTGTGTGTGTGTGTGTGTGTGTGTGTGTGTGTGTGTGTGTGTGTGTGTGTGTTGTTATACATTCTGGTCCATTTTAAAGCAACCATGTGTACATTTTAATAATGTCTATTATATCATATATGAATTCATAGAAAATGATATATGATTATAAAGACTTGACCTCAGCATCAGGCAGTTTTGGAAACAAACAAAGTACATTTACTCTAGTAACTGTACTTAAGTATACCATTTTTGAGGTACTTAGATGTATAGCTCATTATAATCCAGTGATAGGTTACTTTTGCGTTTGGTTCTTCAAGTATATCTCGATGCCAACGCTTTTGTACTTTTACTTAAGTAAGATTTTAAATGCCTGACTTTTGTGATTATTTGAGCTAAACTATATTATTGCTAATTTTACTAATGTGAAAAATGTGTACTTTTTTCGTGACTGGAACTCAAGATATACAGAAAATAAACCACAATTTGCTTCACAGGAGGAAAAATCTACTGATCTTTCCTTAGGTTAAAGTACCATAACCACATCGAAATGGAAATGCACAAGTACCTCAAAGTTGTTGAGTACTGTCCTAGAAGGATGTACTTTCCATCACTGCTAAACATTATTCACCTGTGAAATAAAGTTATATCTTACATAAACACCTCTACTAAACAATGTGAAAGGACTTGATATATAGTGTACAGTATGTGATAAATAAAGCTCTGTGCCTTTGTACCTCAGTCAGGAAATGTAAAGCCCTCTGGTATTTGTTGTCATGTTAGCAGCAACATCATAGTGAGTGACACAAAAACTCGGACCACCACAAACCCTCTCCACTATGGGGTCCACTTTCCTCTCCTCCGGAAAGAGGACTGACCCCCAGAGAGCTGCAGTTTTCCGTTTTAGCTTCGCATCTTGAATTTCACTTTTCATTTTCCCCCTTTCTGCTGCCCATACAGTAATACCTGCTGCTGGCTTTTGGAAGTATTTCACCCCAAAACTGCAGCCCAGTCGTCCCATAAACTAACAGTGACAGTTATGAAGTGGATGGCACTCGTCTTGATCTTCACTTTTAATTCACGCTGCATGAAAAGTTGTCAGAGTTATGATTTCCATGGAAGGCAGTAAAAGCCCCGGGCACTTTATCAAGCCAATATTAACTGTTAAACTCTCACATATTAAATGTCTGGGTGAGTTGAGTCTCGAATTATGCTCGAAAAGCTATAAATTACAGTAGTATTTGCAAATGTACAATAACAATAACAATCCAAACGCTTAACATAATACTGAGAGGCCTTGATTTGTGAACTGTCCTCAGAACTTTTATGAGCAGGATAGGAGAAAGTCCATCTGGCCTGTATTTAATGTCAGCTTTCCCCCTCCATTAAAAGCTGTCCTATACGTCCCTCTTGGCAACCCAGGACAGGGCAACCAATAAAACAAACCACCCTTGTGGATTTGGCCAATATTTAACGCTTTGAAAAAGTAACTGTGTAAAACAAATTACCTCTGTGAGAGCAGAGCGGGGGGTTTCTGTCTGCAGTGGTTGAGGGATTAACGTGACTAAAAGCTGTGACGTCTCCGCTGCTTTGAGGCATTATCTGTGAAGTTGTTTGATAGGCTGATGGAGATTTCTCCACCATTGGCGTAATGCATCAGAGGGAAAAGGCCTTATGAGAGAGTCTGTGGCCCTGCCCGAGGAAAAAGGGGGGTAACAAAGCGTCAACATAACTCAACAAGCACTCGAGAAACTTCAGCCGATAAATATGGCGTGCAAAAAGATGGAGGATTAGTTTTGAAATTCTGCCCCTTCCTCATTTTGGGAGGATGCAGATGAAGATGATTTCAGTGATGATAAGGATGATGATATCAAGAATATTGTTGTGGATTCACTTTCATGCAAGATTTATTTTTGCAAATTCATCCATCCTGAACACGCACCAATGGCTTTTAAAAAAAATATATATACTTGTTATAGTGTTCTAAAATTACAGTTTTTTATATTTTATATGATTTTATGAGTCAGTAGACACAGGAAGCTCAAGTTTTACCCTTAAAAATTGTACAAATGTATAATTAGTTAGCAGAAATATGTGCATATGACATTCAAAACAAAGGATACACATTTTATTTAAGAGCTGAATAAAATTGACCTGGTTTGGTTTGCTTTGTTAACTTTACTCAGTATCTAAGGGTGGAAAACCACTCAAGATAAGGGATTGTTTATCATACTTTTATGGTAATGTACTACCCAAACTATGGCGTGGTTGCAAACTTTTATAATCTACTCCATGTGTTATTTAAAAGCACATTCAAGTATTAATAACCAGTTGAAAATGTATAATGCTTTACAGTATTGAATTTGTTTGTATGAAAATCATCCGTCACATTTTTAAAGTTAAACACAGCCTCAAGGTTTTTTATTCATTTCTAAATAACTCCCTGGATGTATTTGCCAAATATCTCTGACTTAAATGAATGTTTTCTGGCACCGGCTGTAATCAGAGGTGTTAACTTCTGGCATTACATTACACACCCAGAAAATGTGTTCATCGTCAGTCGAGCATTTTATTCGGTAATTGTGACTCCATAAGTGAGTGTGGATGCTGTGGAGGTGGCTCTGTTTCCTTCAGAGGTATGTTTGTTCCATTAAATGTTGATTTATGCTCTTTTCCTAAATGAGCTCTGAATCATCCGCATGAGAGATGACTTCCTCCTGAGACTAGCAAAATATTAGTACTTGGTACGAAGCTTTAATTTGATAGCAGGCCAAAAATGTTTCCAGCCGCCCCCGTCATTTTAATCCAAGTCACTGGAATAACCAGAATGAAGTCTTATATTTATAGCCTCTTATTCAAAACACAGTTTCTCCCTCAGAGTGTTTCTGAACGTGGTATGGAGAAACAGTTTAACAGCGCAGTGCCAACAGAGTTTATGTTTGATGTACTGCAGCCAAACGTTCTGCAGAATATGTAAGTGATATTCTACACTTCATATTATCCTTCAGTAAATATACCATCAGTGTGTAAATCAAGTGTTTTTCTGAACGTTTATACGGTTCTGAGTGTTCTGCAGCTGCACACGTACCAAACATGTTCACCAACGCTGAAAGCTGAGCCCTCATACAGAAGCTGTCGCCACATTTCCAAAAAGCCACATTATTGAGTGCTTTTTTAACATGATCGCAGTTTCCAAGCATCTTGGCCCTGCTTTCAAAACCGGGCCCTTGCCAGCAGTTGGGAGTGGAGGAAGAAGAAAAAAAAGACATCTCAAGTTAAATTTAAAGATGTGTTTCTCTTGGAAGCCGGGCTGCACTGCCATAAACCAAGGGAGACATTTTCATGCTCCACATTTTTCATGGTTTCTCTCTGAGTTTCCTCCCTTCCTTTCTCACTCCACCTTGGCTCCACAGTTACCTACTGCTGCACCGACTGCAGACCACAGCCAGCGGGGCACCGTGGGGTGGCCAGTTCCTCCCTGCCTCCCCCCCCCCCCCCCCTTTACCTCCACCCAAAAAATCTCTCCTGGTTGTCCTTGGATGGCTCCCACCGTGGAGGGTCCCTCAGAGAATCCACAGCACTACTTAAGCTCTCTTTCACCACCTTTCTCAAATAATACGCACTGAGCTAATGGCCAACAGTAATCAGTTATGAGCTGAAAGTCCTCTGACCTACCGCCCTGTTTTGTAATGTGGCCATGAAGGAACCGTTTTATTGCAGACTGCAGACTGTTGTCTTGAGCCAACCCTGTGCGGTGCACGCTGTAATTTGTGAATGGTGCAGAGGTTTGGTATTAATTAGGGCTGTGAAATGGCAGCGGTCCGTTTCCACAGAGGCTGACTTCACTGAGTGATGCACACACTGGGAGGGGGATTACGGCCGAGCGCTGGCTGCCCGCTGAGATGCAAACACAAAGGGAGGATGTAAAAAGCACTTTCATTTCACATGACCTGTCATCAGCAGCACATTTTCACTCTGTTTTCTGAGACTTGGGTGAACTGCCTGCGGCTCAAAACTAACCGTATGTTGGAGTCCAACCATCGGATAGAGTTGACGTTATGTGCCTGCAAATGAAAGAGTTGCTCCTAAATTCAACCTCAGCCCTGGCCCTCAGGAGCATGGAATTGTTATTTCTCTCTGTGATGAGAATATCAGGTTATGAGGTTAGATTTTAGGGTTTATTTACACATTTCAAAGTGGGGACAATTTAAATTGGTTATACTTAAAAATGATAACTTAACTTAAGCTGAATAAGTAGCAAAATGGTCTGTTAAACACTTAAAACAACTATAACAACTGTTCACAGTGTTTCTATTTTTGTAAGAAGGCCCAATTATAATGTATCAAACACACAACAAGTTCCCATCATTAAAGTTGTATTCAAACTACAAACAATGCATGCTGGGAACTGCTGCTTATGTGCTGATCATGTTTGTTTATTTACTTCACTTAATGGGTTCAGTGAACTCACCCCCTCCAATCAGAGGACACCAACAACACTTTCCGGCATGCAAATAATGTCAATGACATCCTCAGACATATAAAAACATGATACAGAGCTGTTGTAAACATACTCAGTCAATTTGCTAATAAAGAAACATAAAAAATAAGGCCATAAGAGATGGACCTTTTTTAGCAGTCAGTCCAAGAATGCAGCTATGCTTCTCCTTATAGTCAGAAGAATAATACTAAGAAAATACAAGACAAATGTGCAGGAACACTTCACATGTAATCATCAATATGAGAAATGAATATTTAAAGAATACTAACGTTACTACTAACTTTATTTACTAACCCTGTAACTCTACCTGGAAATCTTGAAGAAAACCTTTTTTTTCCTTGCATGCCTCAACGGTAACTTGTGAGTAATTGATATACAAATGGTCATATTTATTTAATAATGGAGGTGAGCTATTCCGTTTACAAAAACACCTGAAATGCACAGAAGGTTTGAAGATTGTTTCTCAGTCAAGAGTTTTGATCCGGCTTTATGGTGCAGGTTGAGTTAACTTATAAGTAATACAATGTAAATATTGGCATTAAAGGATGAATTGATTCCCCTAAAGTCCTGTATGATGTTTTACTGTGGAAACCACCATGATGCAACTGAGGTCACCTGCGTGGCCCCTCTAAAGATACATTTTTAAAGCGTGCTGAGTATAGTCTGAGGTTTTCTCATTTCCCCTTTTTGCTGCTTATCGTGGCTAGCAGATGCCGTTTTATGGAGAACAGCTCAAACAGAACACTGCTCAGAGAATAACAAAGTTGATCTGCTTGTCCTCTGATTCCTGCTCATTTCATAAGACCAACAAGGTTTTTGCCTCTTCATTCAGTAAATGAAAAGTCACCTAAACACATTCTGTTTTGTCAATTTAGAGGATGTTGTTATTTAAAGGGGAAACTCTTAAGCAATCTTCCCTTACCTTATTTAATCTGGTGCCATGCAGTGCTAAATATCTCTTAGAAGTGTATTAAATATTAAAAAGCTACATTTTACACTGAAGTTCTGTAAAACACTTGATCTGACACTGAGAGTGACAAAAGGAGAAGTTATAAGGGTGAAGAACACTTGACACAAAGTTATTTTTATCATTTAATACTTTGAAAAGCCACATTTAAGACATGATTGTTTTCTTTTTGGTGTGAAAGCTTCAGTGGCCACCCCAGGGACCAATCACAATCAAGAATATCACTCGGCTCATTGCTCAGGCTCCTTTTATCTGATAGTGTCCTTTATTATCTTACTGTGTGTTGTAGCATTAGACCTGGTCACACTCCATTATATATCTATCTATGTGTGTGTGCGGTGTCAACACTCAGGAGAACACACACTTTAGACTGATACTGATGGATTATAAAGGAATTCTTCTTCACGACTCGGCTTGTTAAGGGGAGGAGAGGGCAAGAGCGGGAAAATAAATAAGACGTCACTTCGGTTTATCTTGTTCTTGTTCCAAAATAAACAGAGCCGCGGCGGGAAAGGGGGGAAGCAGCAGGGCCTTTCAGGGCCGCTGAGTATTATACAGTCCCTTTGATCAAAACAATTTGGATCGAGAAAGCTGCAACACGCTGGTCACCACAGCAACACAAGAGCAGATACACAAGTGAGAGTGAACAGGTGATTTATAGAAAGCGCTGCTCAGTTTCACATCCTTCCCACTTCCTTTAAACTGATCTAGCGGACAGATTTTGATGCGGGTGAGAGACCATAATTGCTCTCCTTATTTGCATCAATGTGGTCACAGAAAATCCAATTCTAAGACTCAATGCACTTTAACAGAGAATGTGATTTATACGGCTTTAACAAGGGTCACATAGTGTACGCTTTGCATGCAAGCCAGCGACCGGACTGTGACTTTCTTGTTCTGGTGTGTGTGTGTAATGTTTGCACATATTTAAGTGCATGAACAAGAGTGTGAGTGCGAGCCCTGTAACCCATATGTGCAAGGGGTGAGAGTTCAGTTCCTGCAGGGTTTGTTTAGGAATATATGACACTGCACAGCTGGCCTAATCATCTGTGCATATCTGACTATAAAACTTTACTGAGCGTCGCCAGAGCCAGCTGCCTTTATCAGTGGAAATGGAGTTATTCCCTCTCCGGGCGGACGGAGGCCTCGACCCCAGATCTGCTGCTCGGCTCCCAGCGGTCCCCATCAGGAACTGCTTGAGGAGCATTTAGAAAGCAGTTTGTACTCATCTGTGTACACATGTAGAAAGAGTCACTTCAGTTTAACTGCACTCAGTCAAACCAAGAATGTGACATGAGAATACAATCTGAACTTCACATTTTTGATGCAAAAAACAGTGGCTTGAAAAACAAAGATATGGGTCTTTTGGTCACTCAAGTACATACTTACACAAATATATACTTATAGGCTTAGACTCACACACACAATCACACAAACACATACGCACTTCCACTAAACACAGAGACACGTGCATATAAACACATTCACACAGTCTGAATTGCGTTATATTGCATTACTTCTAATTGTGTAGCAGCGTGCATCTGTTTTGTTCCTATACCAAATCCATCCATTCATCACAGTGCTGTCTATGTCTTGCTATTCTTTGTGCAAACTTTAAAGGTTGCTATAGTATAATAGTGCAAAGACACATGAGCAGTCAGATGATGATGCAGGTTTTAAACAGACTTCCAGTTTTAGTGAAAATATAAACAAATGGTAAAATAATACCCAAACCATAAATCTGATTTCAAACTGAATTCCTGCTTTGACCTGTTTGTTCTAACTATGTTGTGCACACACTGTTTTCCTGTCCAATAAGGGGTCATTGCAGACACTTTTGGTGCTCTTTCATTTTATTTCCAAATAAAGTTGTTTACATAATCGGGCTCAACTATTGGCTTGTTTGCTTGTGTTTCTTGCACTTTTTGACCTTTAAGTAGAAGTGTCAGCAATTACATCGGTGAGTAAAATGTCACCTTCACTAATAGAAATGACAGCAAAGCCGGAATAATAAGACACAATTTGTATGTTTATATCATTACATCTGCTGCCTTCAGCACAGCCTGCTCTGTCTTTTTTATTGGATATTTACCAGAACTGCTCTGCATACTGCACATAGACTAATAAAAGTCAGTGGGGTTTGATGATGGCCACACATTTCAAGGTTTCTGGCCCAGAAGAACATATTCTGGTGGAGTTATCCAAACTCTTCTTTGGATCCGTTTCTAAGCACTCATATCAGCACTAAAGCACTTATGTTGTGGTGTGTCTGCACTGCAGATATCACTTGTCCGCCTGACAGTCTTTCCAGCTTTGTGATGTTTTACTGTGGTTTATCAAAAGCAAACTGATACAAAGAGCAATGGAAACAGATTTAGCATAGAATAAATGACGGGGTACACGCTTCATGTGCCTTTGATGTCCTCTAAAGCTTCGGAAGTCTCCTCATTGCTCCACAAAGATCTGATCTAGCCTTCCTCACAATAATATAGGAAAAAAACAAATGTCTTATTTTCATAGAGTTTATATTTTTTTTAATCATTCAGACTTGCTCCCACTTGGCCTGTTTTAAAATCTCGTTTTAAGACCTACTTGTTCTCCCATGCTTTTGCAGACCACGTATAAGACTTATACTTTTTCGTGTGTTTCATATTGTTTTTACATCGTGTTTGAGAGTTTTTCAGTCTGTGGCTATAAGTATGATTTTATTGTCTCGTGTTTTTACGTTTGTTTTTTGTCCTATCGGTTTTGTCTAAATGTATTTATGCTGCTTTTTATATATTTATTGATGTACAGCACTTTGGTCAACTCTGTTGTTTTTAAATGTGCTAAATAAATAAAGTTGGATTGGATTGGATTGGATCATTCACGTTGTAACTGAAGCTCTTTTAAATATGTCGTCCTATTTTGCCATCTTCTTCTGTGATGGTAAAACAGTCTTCCAACTTGAAGAACAATCATGTAACAGTAGTGCATGGAAACAAGTATTCATTAGCATGTATGGAGGCTGTGGCTCAGTGGGTAGTGTACTCAGTGGATAGTGTACTCAGTGGATAGTGTGCTGGACTTCGAATCAGGGGATAGCAAGTTCGAGTCCCACTGCAGTCAGCATGTCGTTGTGTCCCTGGGCAAGACACTTCACCCCAAATTGCTCCTGTGGGGATTGCCCACGGTACTGAATGTATGTAAGTCGCTTTGGATAAAAGCGTCTAACAAGTAACATGTAATGTAATGTAATGTCCTTACGCCAATTCCTCAAAATTCTGTTGAAATTTGCAACACATTTGGATGGAAGTGTGGCAATAGTTGGATCTCTGACGGTGTCATATTAGTCATCAAATACAGTTATGTTTAAAGTTCTCCCGCAGTACAGTACACTGCAATATCCTGACCTTGCGTAACTGCCCTCCACCCACCCTGCTCTCCTGACACACGTTTGACCTCCTTCTCACTACATCCATCAGATGATCATTACAAAGTTGGAGGTCACGACCCGCACACTCCAATCACCACACCTCTGCCTCTTCCTCTTCCTGCTGTAACCCTGCGCTGTATACATACCCTTCACTTCCCCTCACACCAGAAAAAAAACCCTCATCTGCTTCATAATGCTTCCCTCGGCACATGCTCGTGGATTGAGATATAAAGCGACGCTGTCTGATGGCAGGAAACAGTCACAGGAAATGGAGTTGTGCTGCGTCACTTTGAGTGCCACTTCAGGTTATTTATTTGGACAGATTTTTCTTTTCTTTTTCTTTTTTTGCATGGGAATCCCCTTCCCTCCATCAGTCCCAGTGGATGTCTGGGAGTTGGAGGAACAAGCCGGCAGTGTCATGTAGCTTGTTGAGGCTACAGGGAGGGATCGCTTCCCTTCCCCACATCACCCCCTCCTCCAAACAAAAACTCATGTGGGGAATCCAATTAGTTAATCTCACTCTTGACCACACGTCCACTTGTTTGCAGCAGAGACACGCCATTCCTTCACAGATCCTCTTTTAACAAGCTGTCGAAGAGGAGAGCGAGGGAGAGAAAGTCAGAGCTGCTCTAAGTGAGGCTATTGATTATGAGCCTTAAACAGACAGGGAGACATCTGGCTTCCATTACTTCCTGTGATGGGATTCAGGGCTCCTCGGCAGCCGGCAGCTAAAGGCCACACGACGTACAGACACATGCTACACAGCCTCTAATTACTGCCTATGGGATGATCTGGGGAATAAAAGTGATGCTATGTCATCTAAAGCTGAAACAGGTTTATTATGGATTTTCCGTTATTCACCAGAGCTTTGTTTGCAATTTTTCTTGGCCTGTCCGACTGCTAGGAGACTTTAAGAAACACGGCTGTCTGTACTGTATGTACTGTAGTATGACTAAAACTGAAATGTATTTTCTTTATCAACCTAATTTACATTTTCAGTTTCAAACTAAGAAAAATCAAATGATACACAATTTACTATAATAATAGGCAAATATAAACAAATAAACATTCACATAAGAGAAGCTTGAACCACTTGAATCATTGATTTATTCATTCAATTGTTAAACAAATGTGTTAAAGGGGCCGTATTATGGTAGTTTCCAGGTTGTATGTTGTGCCTCTTGTACATGTTCACATGCTTTAATGTTCAAAAAGGTCTTTATTTTTCTCATACTGTTGTTTTAGGTCAGAACATATAATAAAACACTCTGGTATTTCTTCACCCAAATTATATGTCTGGTATCATTTGCCAAATAATATGTTAACAGTTACATTACTGTATAAATTATGTCTACTATCTCAATTCTCACAATAGCTATTTTGACTATTGACCTCCTTTTACTTATAATCATGGCCATTTATGGTATCGTTTGTTTACAGTGGGGCCATTTGTTTATTTATAATCACTATCGGTCAATGTGTTTTTTTCTATGAGGTTTACAGGTTTTATCATACTTCCAGTAATATGATGTAAATGTATACACTTTTAAACAAAAAGCAGTAGTGTGAACATGTTTATCTGCACTCCTCACATTGCTCATGCGGCCAGACAGTGCAATGTATATTTTCAGAATGCATAATGACTTCCTTTTTACTGTTAATTAACCACTATTGTGTACTTGACCAAAGTGTTGGTATTCTCTTTAAGAACCTGCAGTTTCTCACGGTCCTGTTGCCGTCATCTTGCAACACAGACTGTACACATTTTGCAGACATCTCTATAACCATTTGGTAACACTGATGTGACCATGAAATGCAATTTGTCACATTGTTCTTTTGCTTTCAAGAGTATTTCTCCCTCAGGGTCAATTATTCAGAACACATGGTCCCACTGATGTTTTTGCTATAGGAAAACTCAAACTTCCTGAGAGTAGTTATGGTAAAGCGTCTCCCTGCAATATCACTTATCACTGTGGCAAGATGGAGATTATTGACTTAACTGGTCTAAACATCAACAATGAGTGATTTAAGATCCCCTCTCAGCGTCTGAGATTTGTGTATTTTACTAAACCGGAGGTAGAGGAAGAAAAACGTAGCTTTCATTTTTCTTTCTGACACAGACTCAGGCTGTGAACTGCACAATCACAATCACGTCGTGTCATCTCAACAGAACAAGACGAAAAGCTGTTGTGACTTTAATGTGCTTGTTTGGGGTTGTGGGGGGCGCGTTGATGAGGTGGGAGCAGGTCGTGTCATGGTAGTGAGTAACACTAACAGCACTAAATCACCTTAAAAGTCAAACTAATCAGACAATGCACACACACAGACATAAAGTAGGTCTGTGTGTGTGCAGAAGATACGTTTGTTTGTATATGGGGCCCAGATTTGAGGTGATAGTCCTCATACATTACATTTATTAAGAACATCATGAGTTTCACAAAGTTTGTATTTATTGCAGGGCTTTTATTGTGGATTGCATTATATTCTACAGGTGTTGCTTTTATGTGCTCTTGACTTACAGCTCTGCAGGGTCTGACTTCCCCAGCATGTATCAGACTGCTGCTTTTACTACAATGTCTCATCTATCAGGTCTCCCATAAATAAATGTCTCAAGTATGTGAGTGCATGTGCATACTTGTGTGCGTATGTGTGTGTTCACTCTGCGACATGACAGACACTAAAGCTAAACCACGAGGCAATAATTTACTAATGCACTCCTCAGCCGCGCTCCCTGCCTGTCTGCAGCTCCTGATGGATGCTGACGGCTCAGAGATGGACTGCTGCTGATAGGGAGTGACCAGAGAGGAGCCTGATTAAAAGTAGTGGAGCACGGCGGAGGGTGATAACCCCGATCCAGCGGTGATGAATACACCCTGGACAGGCTGCTGTCTCATTAGGGTCCACCCTCAGCCAGGCACTGCGTGTCCAAATAAACTTTGAAACAATCCTGCTTTTATCAGCAGGATTACGCTTGTTTTCCTTTCCACGACTTTCCTTGTGTGGGCTCACATGGAGCATCCTCCCCCTCTGTCGGCCTCTATAAACTGAAGGTGTGATTCACCAGCCCTGACTTCACAATGTTTACACAATTCTGGTTCTATCTTCTTGAATTAATGAGCTCAACAGCACCATTAGACAACTATTTGCCTGACTTATCTCGAGCCAATGTGAAATAGTGAGAAAAAAGTGAAATAATCTGCCCTTTATTTGTGATAACATAAACAGTGGGGTTGTTTTAAAGGATGATAACATTAAATATTGGGCCTGGGGAGGGGGACTGAAAGAGGTAGTTTACATTCTCACTGGAGTAGTCTTGATAACAGGCCAGAGGGAATATGAGCCCCTTTAAATGTGTGCATTAGTGTAATTTATTGGGCTTCCCTCTAAGCCCTGCTGTTCCTCCCGCTCCTTTTTCCCAAACAAAAGACAGGCCAAGGCTCCAGAATGGATGGGAGTGAAAAATCATTCACAGTTGATAATCACATAAAACAACGGCATATTTGCTGCCTAATAAGCACAAAACGTTCCATCGGTCTCCTACCTGCGATCCGGAGGATGTGACTCCTCCGGGCAGACCCGTGTGATTTACACCCGGCGATTTGGCAATGCTTTGGTTATGGAGTGGGTACGAGGAGAGCCAGGCAGGGCGGGGTGAGGCCAGAGATTTCATAATTCTTTGTATATGTCTGGAAGTCATCCACGCGTTTAGATTTTTAACCAATTTATGTCCGAACAGAATGACCCTGGGAATTAATGAGGTTCTGGCTGTGAGTTCCAGCTCTGCGAGGTCAAGTAAATCATGCTTTAGGGCTCCAGTCCTCCCCACTCTGCTCCCTCACTCTCCCTGACTCCACATCCTGCGATAACGGAAAGACAAGGGGCCTGAGAAATACCACCTCATCGACACTTGTGTCCATCCAGTCGAACATATTTTAGCGCCAACCGGCTGTAAAGCCTGCTTTTAGTGGAGACTAGCAGCTGATGAATGGGAGCGGGCGAGAGCAGTGGGACTAGAGGTCACTTTCTTCATTTCACAGCATATTGTTGATGTTATGCACATTTCTCTCTCCAGAGGTGACTTTTTTCTATCCGGGCCTGTGTTTTATTGGGGCATTATAAAGAGTTTATACTTGATTTAGCTGCGCCATTTCCCTATGAATGAATACGTGCTGGAACACATTCACATGAGGGAAAAGTTGACATCACTAGACATAATACCATGAAACCTAATAGAGTAACACCTACGTAACGAGCGCTGCAAATCAATCAGCTCTTTTAATGCCGAAAAATAATTTGTCTTTCATTTAATAGCTGTTAAAATCCTATAATTTTTACACATGTGTTTAGTGTTTCATATTTAAGAGGAAAAAGGGTGACAACATTGTCAAACAAGCGTGAAACTGGAGCACAGTTCACCCCTCATGGAACATTGTGGAGAAAGACTGCCAAGTCCTGCTCGGCTGTGTTTTTTGTCCTACTGTTACCAACAAGGCAACATTTATTACCAGAATTTATTTCCCTGGAAAATAATGTTGAAAAAAGCAGATTTTTGCCTGCAAGAGCCGCCAGCAGATATGGCCGTAGGTTTCCAAGTCGTATTTTTGTACATTAGTTATTCTTTCATATTATGTTATCAAAAAAAACAAAAATTCTTGTTGCAGAGTGATTGTTGATGAAGTTGACAAGCATAACACATGAAATGAATAAACCATTCATTTCTGCTTATACATAAGAAAATGTGTGTTTGCAATTTGCATGCCTCAGTTGGAAAATGCAGCAGAAGTTTGACTCATTGATCAAGAAAAAATAAAAATAATGTTTGCAGTTTAGGGTTAGGGTGGTATTAAATGGTCAACATCAAAGCAGCAGTGGCCAAGATATCTAGACTTTTAGTCCCTATATGACTCCTAAATAGCTAGATCCTACATTTCCCATAATGCATATATACTCAGCCACTTTAATACCAAGTTCTTTCTTCTTCTTTCAAGCCTAAATTGAGATAACCCTGATGACATCTTTCGTGTGGGTAATTTTTTTTAAACTTTGGAAACCTCCCTCCTTAGTCACAGAAGACATTATTAAACAGTGTTCACAGGCTGAGTAAACTGTAAAATCAACACCCCTTTAAAATAATTCCATGTATCACTGATATGATTTCAGACGGAGCAGGAGAACTCCCTTCTCGGCCGTTACACAACCTAAGTTTATCCACACATTCCTTCCTCTGGCTAATACTTCACCTTGTTTATAAGATTATCCTCCCAGTAACAGTTAACTTAATGTATGAATTAGACCCGGGCGACAAGTCGGAATAAATCTGGCCTGTCTACGATTATCGCCATTACATACTTCAGGCTCTGTTAATACAAACGGAGCGGTGATGTCAGAAGTCCATGTCGGAGTGCCTGAGGAGAAGCAGTCTCCACACTCTTGGCTGATGGCTCCAGACAAGCACCTTGATGGCTGTAATTACTGTCATGTTCCAAAAGAGATGAGAGATACCAGAGGCCCGAATAAAACCTAAAACGGTTTTGATATGATGGATTTCTCCAACTTTGTTTAAAAATTCCTTGAGCTATCTGTCTGCAGTCTCGAGGAGATGATGACTCGGTCCATTCAGCCCCTTCAGTGCAGAAAAGCTTTATAGTGTTTAAATCAATATGGAGGCTCAGATTCAAATGTGCACGCTGCTGCGATTGCCGCCCGTTTGTTCCACGCGTAAGTATGCAGACTGGTTTCAGTAAATGTCTCCTGCGTGTGTTTACATTTTACCTAATGCACTCAGATGACACTGAATCTAAACACATTCACACAGAGACTCTCTTCTGCTCAGCTTTACTGCCACATACCAAGTGCGTCCATCTTTATGAGTCCAGCTGTCTTTAAGCTGAACTTTCTCACTGCTTAGCATCTAAACATAAGCAGTCGCTCACTGAGTCAACACAGGTTTGAATTATGTTGAGTTTTAAGAGAAGGAATTTTCATCGCCTGAGCATAAAGCTGTGAGTAACCCTTCACTTATAACATAAATAATACTCTGATAATGCCAAGTGAAAGTACAGAGCGTATAACTGTCATACATTATTTCTTACCAATGTCCTATCAATCTTCTGGTTGGAGAATAAACAAAAATATTGTTGCATTACATTACATTACATGTTACTTGTTAGACGCTTTTATCCAAAGCGACTTACATACTCAATACTGTGGACAATCACCACAGGAGCAATTTGGGGTGAAGTGTCTTGCCCAGGGACACAACGACATGCTGACTGCAGTGGGGTTTGAACCGGTGACCCCCTGATCCGAACACCAATTACATCATTACATTTCATTTTCTTATTATAATTATGCAAATGTTCAGGTTTCAGAATTGTATTTTGTGCCTCTACTGCAACATATTCTTATTTTTCCTATACTATCTCTTTTCACCCTCTGTCTGAAACCAGAGCCCAGTCTGCTCTGATTGGTTAGCTGGCCGGCTCTGTTGTGATTGGTCAACCGATTGAGGTGTCCTTAGCCTATCACGTACAATGTGTTGGAGCGCTAGCCAATAGAAGCTCGAGTGTTACATAGTGATGTAACTACTTAAGTAGGGTAGTGTAGCTATAGCAGTGTGTTAATATTTTCCACAGGTTGTCTGTAATGTTGTTCTCCTAGGATTTTTCATTTATCTGCACAACCCATTACCTCTCCTATGATCCCTTTCAGCCCTGCACTTTTTTATACCTAACAGTCATGTTCTGATGGACTACCGTCAAGTAAATGCGTCACAGCAGGAGCTGCCACAGCCTCACAGCGAACATGCCAGAAACTTAAAAATGAATGACTGCTGCAATCACTTGAGGTTTCACAGGCAGTTTCTCCCTACCTCCTGCTGTAGGATTTAACACACCGGGGAGATTAACATCTAATTTTTGCAAATGGGATTAAGGCACATACAATAACAAGAAGAGGGATGAATGGGCTTACTGTATTAAACAAAAGATGTACCTGATAGTCCCTGTGTGGTTTCTGCTCGACATATTTCTATAAATGGAGGACAGCTTGGAGACGCCTTAAACGCAGATCCATTTAGCTCTGGAGGAGTTTAAGTCATTTGTGAGCCAAGCTACCGTTTAAAGTTGTCAGAATAAAAGTCTCTATTTTGAGACAGCAGAGCCCACAATGGGTGAATTATTTTTAAGGGATTACAGTTTGTACTGGCATCAACAACATAAGCTTTGTGGATAAATTGACCACACAACTTTAATTTTTGCATCACATATCAATCTCAATCAGCTTTATTTATACATTGACAGGCTCATATGTTGTGTGTGAGTCAAAGGGCCTTGACATTCCCTCAAGCATCATGAATCAGAAAGAACCAAAGGAATTGCTGACATCTTTTTTTTAAGGTTTTGCAGTTGTTTGGTGTCATTTTCTCCAAATAACAAAACAATCTTCTGCATTATTTTCCTAACCTTACACAGTATACCTTCAAGTGTTTATCTTACAGCATCCCCACTGTTTAACCTCATGTGTCTGCATTATGTTGAGAGGGTAATAGTGTCTGTGCCTCCTCTGCTTGAGGTGAAGGGCAAAGGGTGATATGAGTTGCCGCAATTCTCACCACAGTTTCCTTTCTCAAGTAGCTCTGACGCTGCAATAACACAAACAAGCCAAAAACAAGGCTACACTGAAGGAAGGGCACTTGAACCCGAATGCCACATAGCATATCAGGACTATCTCATGTGATGTTTTGTAAGTGACAAGCCTAATCTCATGGATAAATAGACGGATAAACTGGTAGACAATAAGCAGACCTCTTCATGTATTAGAGAGAAAGTAGAGAAGCATTGGCCTTCGTAAACCACAGGTATGATTTACAGAGCAGTGGTTGGTCGCCTGCGTAAAATTAATAATAGGAAATGCGAGGGTAGTCCGGTGACTTGTCCAAGATATACTTTCCCTGCATGGCTCTCCAGACCCCTGAAAACCTGGGTGGCCTGCAGCCGGGCTTCCTCTGGTTACTAATGTTAATGTCATTGCTTTTGCTGGAATGACAGGAGCTTCACCGCAAGCGTGGTTTGGGTCAGACAAAAGGGACAAGCTGTGATAGCAGGATACAGCAGCGCCGTAATCTGAGGAATATCGTTATATTTTTGTCCCACGGTAAGAGTTTGTTGCCACAGAGAGGGAAGGAATGAAGAAGAGGATGAAACTTTTCAAATGCAATTGTTTTTAAGTACTTCACTTTTCCAGAAATCAGAAACCACATGGTGCATTATGGTTAGTGGATGTTTTGAATTACTTCAGCTACTTAATGGTTCCTCCTTACCCAGCCCACAGAATTGTTTCATAGTGGTTTTAAAACTTTGCTTAAGTCATTGAGTTGGATGTTGAGTAATCTGCTTCCCTTCACACTGGAGCACGTAGGTTGTTCACTTTGTTTTAATGCTTAGGTGAATTTAATATGACGTTAAATGAAGGGCAAAAAAACTGCTTTGTAGTCAAGACTGCTTTTAGCTTTCGGTGAATTTGAAGAGAAAGAGTCTTTGTTTGTAAATTGATAGAATGTATGTTTCTGGTAAATGTTCAACCATAACATAAAGAGGTCATAGGATTTTCTAAACCTCAAATGAGGTGTTTAATTTTCATTCAAATGAAAAGCTAAAACTCAGCGTGTAGCCTATGTATATTTTACAAGGGTCATAAATAAGATTGAATTAAGCTCAGAATTGTTTGCCCACCTTACACAAAGTACAGTGTGTCCCACAAAATCCTGGCTGGCAGAGTAAGTGAGAGCAGCACCGAGGCTAATATTGGTCTCAGTGTTAACCATGCTCAAATTGGCACCATTTTGAGAATCCTGTTTTCTGAAATAACAGAGGATCTAAGGCCCATTACTCTATATACAGAGTATTGTAAAGAGGTAAGTGCAGGAGTGGTGGAACGTTTTGTAAATCTTGTGTCACCAAAACCGCCGCAAGCAGGATGAATGCGTTTACTTCGCCAACAGGATATCCCTTCAGACTAGCTCAGTGCGTCGCTGATGAGGATAACAGAGGGGGCATTATTTTTGCTCAACAGCTCGGGAAGGTGATAAAGGGTTCCCAGATCCTCTCACAGGGCTGCACCCGCAGACACACATCCATCCACGTTGACGCAACATTTCATCTTCCCCTAAACCCCTGAAACAGGGCCATGGCCAACGTCACGGGGGTCAGGATGAGGAAAAGATTTTATAAACACACAGCTGCCAAGACACATCCTACAGTATGTCCTTATAAAAATGTCTTCATGATAACATCATTTGGCAAACAATGTAGTTGGAGAGTTGTTAATAGTACTGAGTATCAAATGTGTCTGCATTTTCCATTCACACTGTAACAGCAAAGAATATAAAAATAAAGTGCAAATGCTTCTGAAAAGCTATTATTGACTGTACAAAACTTGATAACTTTCAATGACTTCCAATGCAGCTGTAATGTGATATGGTGTCTAGATAGCATACATATATTACCTTATAGGCTATGTGTTGTTGTTGTTGTTGTTGTTGTTCATAAATGTATTGCATTCACAATTGGTTGAACTTTATTAAACATATTTGCAATAAAACACTAGCATTGCAAATAAGCATAGACTGATTATGCATTAGTCCATGTATGTCTACATACAAATAAACTAGGTTAAACAAAAATAATTCAAAGTTAGATAAAGTAGGCCTACTAGCACAATATGCAGTAAAACAGATAACCAGACAGATAGAAGAAAAACATTTGGGTGTAAAAAAAAGTGGGATTTTCTGGCCAAATTATTGTAAATTCAGCATTTGTCCACAATAAAAAATTAAAAATTAAAAAAAAAATATATATATATATAATCAGGCAGACAGTTGACAGCCACAGGTAAAGTTACTTACTGAGGCTGCTGATTGGCTGGTGAGCTGATGAGTGTGTAGACAGGTGTGTGAGAGACTGGCCATCAACAACACAACTTGTGCAAAACTGTTTGGAAAGACTGGCCATGCAGAAATTAGTCAATTTGTGTTGTTTGGAGTTACTATAAACGTAATTTCTGAGCTAAGCTAGCAACAGCGCTAACACTGAAGAAGTCTAGCGTTTTTCAGGCGAGTTTTAACCAGGGCATTTGAGTTAGCTACAGTGCTAACGAGAAGCTAGCGTGTTCCCCTGGATGTACTGTAGCCGAAAACAGACGACCAAGGGGCGGATAGACGCTGCACCTCCGCCCTCATGGACTACCAGACTGTCCGCCGTTGCTAAGGAGCTGTTTCCCAGCAACAAACCGTTTCCAGCCTAAAGGTAAAATACTGTCAGAATTTAGCTGTAACCAACTTTGAAGGAGACATAAGTAGCATATTTCTAAGAATAGTTAAACCGTATAGCCTACAGGTATAGTGTGTGTGCAAACCATAGACTGTATAAAGGTGCAAATGTATCATAAGTGTATCGGGTTGTTGTTGTTGTTGTTGTTGTTGTTGTTGTTGTTGAATTTACTATATTCATTCAGAAGGCAGAGTTCCCATTATTAGTAGGTTATATTTGTATTTATAGTAGCCTATGCCTTGACCTATGTTTCAAGGATATCTGACTATTTCACACATGTTTTTATTGACATTTGAATATTATATGGGCCTAAGCAGGGTTTACAGGAAAATGTGCATGTTCATTCTACACAGTGTGTGGGATACATTTATTTATTAGAAAGACCTGTGCATAATAACCTAGCCCTAGCCTATCGGTGAGAGTTAAAGGTGCATTCTGTGTTTTGTTGGCAGTTTTTATCACTTTAGTAAAAATCAGTATTTCAATTTAATTTTGCAATTTAATTTATTGAAATGCATCATTTAGAGCGTGACTTATATATTGTGTGGACTATCCTAGTTCAGGCCATGATGTAGCATACACATTGGGAGATTTTATTTCCATAGGTTTTTAGTAACTCAGTATTTTTCAAGCAGTGAAGCTCTTTATTGTTTTTTTTATTGGGTTGAGTAAACTGAGGAGGTTGTCCAAGCAGGAAGTGAGCCTCTTTCTGTTGTGTCAGTATGGGCTGTGAAAGTCTGAACATTTTCAAACTGTCTCAGCACCAATGACAACAAGACAAACTCTATTGTCTCTTGTACTTGGTGATTAAATTGAATGATTCCTGTTTTGACTGGAATCCCCTTCTTAGTTCCTCTCTATCTAACAAGTGCGGATACTTTCATTGTTGAGGAGCTGCTCTGTCAGTCTCGATCAGTAATGGATGCAGGCTGAACGCTAAAGTGTGTGTACAAAAGTACTTTTTGTGAGCATTTTATTTCATGAATTTCTAACACTACCCTCATAATAGGCCTACTGATAAACATGATCACTTTGTTGTCTATAACTGTGAAGTAACATTTTTATATTGTTTCATCTGTAGTGACTGCATAGACACATTAACTCACTCACAATCTCTTCAGTTAACATTTAGACGATGCACTTTCTACATTTTCAACGCACCCGTAGAAACTTAGGCACTGATTTAGTAAACGTTCAATAATGAGGCCTCTCCATCATTGCTATGACTTGTTGAAGGGAGCTGCTCTTAATTATAGGTGCTAGAACATAACGCTTCCTTTATAGCTCTGAAATCATTTCACAGGCTCTGGTAGCGCTGGCATAATTTAAAAAAGCTCGGGTCTGAGGTAGCCCATTAAAAATACTCATAAACATACATTTTGCCAGTGGGATGTGAGATTATGTTACACTCTTGGCAGAAATGTGTATGAAATGTTGTAGTGTGTAGTCTCTTTTCAAAAGTGTATTTTCTGGACTGTTTGTCAACTCGGTGGGAATAAATTGGATGCAACCCACTTAACATGTGCCTTGTCATGATGGTGATAGTGGTCATGTCAAAATAAAACCCTGCAAAACTGGAGGTTGCAAGCCAGAGAAATGTGCTGACTGATTAGTACAGCACATTTTTATATAAAGCCAAAACAAAAATAAAAAATGAGTGATTAAGGGCAGGAAGTTACTGCAATATCTCCTTTACCACATGACCAGTTTGGAAAATGGTTTGCTACAATTATTGTTTTAGGTTAAGAACTCCTACAATGAAGATTCATTACTAAAATAAACTTCTGTACCTTACATTAATCTGCAGTTGCTGGTCAAAACTGTTTAAGCAAACAATGCAATTTGTCTGTACAGTTTATTTTAAGTCAACCTGCAGCTGCAATTGTAAATGTAAGTTATGTGGTCAGTGCATTATTGTCATTACTTCAGTTTTCTTAGGAAAAGACAAATATGGGACAAATGCATACAGAAAACGTAGGTAGGGTTCAAAGTTAAAGTTTGTTCGGTAATACAGTCTTTTGACAAGCAGCAGCAGAAGCAATATATGTTCACTCTTATAGCACCAATGTATCATGATACATTTGACAGTCATGTTTAAACACTGAAATGTTTTGTTTGCAGCATTTTACCGCAATCTTAAAATATATTTAGTAAGTTAAATTTCAGGTGGTGTGATCATGTGGAGAGTGGGTCTGAATGATTTGCGGAGTCAGATATACGAGCAGTTCTGTGGTAAAAGGGGGCTTGATTTCCTGGCACACGCTAGGGACACACTATTGATGCTCAGCCAGCAGCCTGACCTACACCGGGTCAAATTTATGGGTAGATATTTAGCTTGTCTCTGCCACTCTGGAGGGCAGAAAGAAAAACATCATGCCGCGAGTCTGGCGATGTTTCCTGCCTGGCTGCACATCACAGGCCTGCTGCGAGTAAACTGAGAATGTCAAAAACACTCTTCAAAGTTAGCGTGTGGTCTGCAGCCTCGTTTTATCATTATGAACAGTTTGGTTTTAAGACTTGAGTTTTGGTTGCCAGAGCAACATCCTGTATATCCCTTCTGATCAGACCAGCAAAAAATATTTCCATATACGTCTCTTTTCATCATTTTAATGTATACCGTTTTTGTGCTGAACTTTTCTGGATTATTAACCTTGATCTTTCTTCGTCAGTCTTTGGCAACCTGTAATGCTGAAGATAATAAAACAGGAAACAGACACAATGTGTCATTATCCGAATGAGGAAGTAAAGATGCTGTGGTATCAATATAGTTTTCTGCAGAATTTATGAGTTACTAGCCCCCAGGTAAATGACCTTAAGAATCTTCCTGTCTGAGTCACCAACACAGTAAGGTACAGAGTATTTAAACAAACATTTTTAAATACTTAGACACATCATTACTAGCTTCGTTGCATGTCAAACTTTTCTATTGTGTATTAAATAACATATAGTGTAAAAATGGGGAAGTATCATTTTTATTTTCCTGTTACATGAACCTTGGAACATGCTGCCTTCCAGCTGCTCAAGCAGCTCAACCCCAAAAGCAGTTTCACTTCTCTCTGGCCAAGGTTTTTCGTTTAAGTTGCAAAATACCAAGTGAGCTCGTTGGTACAATCATTCTCTCCTAAACCACATGTTGCTCTTTTTGTAGGACATAAAATCAATGACACGAGGAGATCTGGCCTACTCACTCGCAAAGACCTTAAGTGTTACTTTACTTGAACTGAGCGGCTGTTTATTCAGACTCCTACCACGCAATCCACATAATTACAATTACCTGTAATACCTTAAGTGGAAATCCTCAATTATCTGTAATGAAATAAGTGGAACACCCTTTTGCTAAGCACTTACGGGTAATGCCTATATGTTTTTCCGCTGTGCATCCCAGAGTGCATTGTGACTGGATTTTTCCGGAGATTCTCTGCTGAGGATGTTTGACTTTCTTAAATTGGTGCCTGCTTGTTCATCTGTCATGGTTGTTGCCACTCAGACTAACTAATGCAGCATCTTCGAGACAAATCCTCATTATTCTACATAAAAGATATTGTAAGATCATCTAACAGTGTTGAAATCACCGCCCATCACAACTTTCCAATGTCGAAATGGAGAGATAATGTCCGAAACTTTATCACATTTCAAAACCAAAATTCACATTACCTATTACTCTTGTTTACAGCAGCGAGCTTCTAATCCCAGTTGTCCCAGCAAAAAGGGTCAGTTGATTGGAGAAATGTATTTCAACTATTGCCTGATTACATCTCCGGTTTATTGGTTTTAATGTTTTTTATTTTTTAATGGTTAAACTTTTCTTATTTAATGGGTTGCCCAACCCTACCCTGCGGAAGCAGATGACTCAAGAAAATATTATTGCTGCCATGGTTGGCAACTCATAGATCTGTCACTGAGTTTCTTGGATTTTGTTTCATTGTCTAACCGTCATCTGGAAAAAAACTGATCCCCACCAACACTGCACATTTCAGCTTGAATCTGCTAAGATACATTTACCCACCAGCAAAAAGACTATACAACTTTCCTTTTAAGTATATTTCCTTTACACAACGCGTCTGATATCATAAACCGTAGTTCATGATTTGTAATGAAAATGGGCTCCCGCATACTCCAAAGTACTATACCTTTACGCTCTCACAAACATCGCTACGTTTGGTTTTCAACATGCTTTTAAATGAGCCAGCATATGAAGCTAAGCTTGGTTTATGCTTGGTCACTTGACAGCTGTCTCTCAACAATAGAGATTGTGTTGCACAAGGCTCTGCATTTGTACTTCTTTGGAAACAGTAAGTAGATTGACAGATAGATGATTAGCTGGAATGATCAGACACAGAACCTCTACTACCCTGTCTTTTCTGCCAAGTGCATGCGTTTAGCTTGTGTGTGCGTGTGTGTTTGAGGTGTCCATGCTGAGAAGGTTGGCAAGAACAGAGGGCTTTGGAAACTGTTGGGCTTCTACAGAGTCCATGCTGCACATTTGTCAATGTCACAGAAAAACTACTAATTTGTAGTACAGCTGTTTCCCTATATGATGTGTTGAAACGCTCAATCTGAAGAATTGTGCTGGACCAGCTTGTGTCTCCAGCCCATAATAATGCCCCATTCACAGGAAAACCAGCCTGCCCGGCCTCCCATAGCAGCGCCGACCTGTGTGAAGTAGCAGTAAACCTCAGCTGCTCTAATTTGTAAACTTGGGCGAGAGAAAAAGAGCTCGGAGAGAGTGTGTGTGTGGCACCGGATATGGTGGCGACGGCAGTGTTGGGCAGGGGAGGGGTTGCCGGGCAAGAAACACCATATGTTCCTGATTGACGATGATTGAAACAAGTGCAGTAGCAGAGAGAAGGGTTTCAAGCCAGTGAGAAATTTGTGTGCACTGAGGCATTTGACAGAGGGACATGGGGAGATCTCATGGAGCTTAAACAGGCAGGACAAATCGATTAGTGACGACCCATTACTCCAAAAAGTGTGTGGAAAGGCTCACACACTTTCACCTGCACTATTGCTCTCCTAGAAAATGCTTTTGACATGAGAAAAACATAAATCTCACCGTGCATGGCTATGTCTCAGCTTTTGACTCTGAAGGAAGACTCATTTTTATATTGGTGTCATAAAAATATGACTAAATCAACTGCTTCTGAGATGCCTTGGAGTAGGCTACAAAATCTGATCCTTTCCCCGATGTCAAGGCCACAGAAAGATATGAAAGAGAAATTTGGATGAAAAAAACCTTCAAGTTCCCCAAAAGGCTGGCCTGTGACATTATGTCCTCTAGTGGTACACTGGCGATTGACACAGACAGCTCAATCATTTCCTTATAGGCGTGTGCTGCCAGGTTCAGCTGGCTTTGACATTAACACCAGGCTCTGACTGACAGAGGCCCTGGCCTTGGGCTGGGCCCCCGGGGCCTCTACAGTACATTCAGCTCTCCTTTTAGCCTGTTGATTTACTGTCCCCGGTGGCCGCTCGTTGATCCATTTCCCCTCTCAGTTTGCTCACAGGGCACCCCGAAAACCGTCCTCCAGCAATATATTTGCTTTATGATTTCCTGAGGAGCCGATGAAGAAAAACAAGCCCCCACTCGCTGCACCTGTTCCAGTTAATGTGCGGCGGGCCGGTCGGCCTCCTCTGGTCTCGGTGACTGGGGAAAAGCAGAGGGCCGCGGTGTCACAAGCTCCATGTGGATCTTCCATTTCCCCCAACCGGCCAGTCGGGACCGAGCAGCGTGGGGAACGGGGGGGATAGATGCCGTAGTATTATATGTGTGTCAGTTTAACACACGCAGGTCAAATGGGGCCCACATAGAGTCTTGCTGCGTGTGCATTATTAACATGTGTGTGGGTGTTTATGTAGCTCAGCGCCCAACATGGAGCTGACATTAATAAGAGAAAGTGATGGGACCTTGCTTACATCATTTTTGGACGACCTGCAGATGTGACTGAATGGAAGGTCTTAGCCATCTTCCTTTTTCCACGATGATGTGACCGACATGGTATTTATTGTGCATATTCCAAAATAGAAGAAAATAACAATAAAAAGTTTGAGATTTATTTCCCCGCTAGTGAGTTTTATAATAAAAACCCCTGCCTCGTGGTCCAAGTTAAAATGACAAGGAACATGGAAATGTGTTTTGGAAACGCAGGAGTAGCGGTGAAGACAGCCGGGCGAGCGGTTATGAAGCCTGAGGCATGCTGGGTGACTTTCAGTGATGTTTATGGCGCTGTCCTTTTAAAAAAAAATGTTATAGTCTTTCTCTCTTTATTTATTTATCTTTATTGTGATAAATAAACACTTGCAGTACAGGTCTAAGTCATTTGAGAAAAATAAATAATATGAAGGCATCAATATGAAATAAAGAAAACTTAACAGGCATGATTAAACACTTCTTAATAGGAAAATACATTTAACATGTTAATAGGTGATTGAAAATAAATCAAAATACAATCATATATACAAATCAGACAAAGTACGAATACAAAATGTATTCTGAAAAACCATCATAATATTTAGTATTTGTCCTATTGTTAATAATTTGCATAGACCGAATGCAAGTACTTCCTAAATGTAATCCCAAGGTGTTCCTTTTACAGCGGAGAGCAGGCTCTTATTTGACAACCAGTTCCTGTTTTCTCAGCCATGCGTGTTTCCTCAAGTGTTAATGGATGCTTGAGCTATTTCATGACCCCCCCCTCTGACCTTTTGTCTAAACTCACCGAAAAAAATATACACAGTCAGTAATCCAAGGTCAAAATGTGATTCCTTTTTTTCTTTTTCAAGTCAAAACGATTTATATATAGTACAGCTGGCAGTGAATTCTTTACTCATATTATCAACTTCTTAAGTGGAAGAGCAGGCAGAAATTCCCCTGACCTGAAAATATGATCCATTTATTTCACAATATGATATTTCCATTGATAAAAAAAAAATGTCTGAAATATTTTCCAGGATAATTTTTTTTCTGTGAAATATTTTCCAGGATAAAAAAATGTCATAGTCCAAAAACTCATTATTCAAGACCTTTTTATTCTTAAAGGTCAGTTCTTATTTTAGGTCTGCCCCTTTTTTCACCCTCGCTTCACTGCCATTATTACCTGACAGCGAGAAGATTTGGTTTGACAATTATGAGGCTCATGTCTGGGTAATGGCATTCTGCAGAGTGGGAACAGCCCTCACTTCCTCACAGTGAACCTCTGAACATGGTACATATCACCAATAGTCCATCTGAAACTGTCAACCGCCTAGCTGCCCCAGCTCTTCCTGTTTCCCTGGAAGTGGCCCAGCGGTAAAGTGGCCCAGTGGCTTTTAGGTCAAGAAGAGAGGTGAACAGAATTATGAGAGGAAGCATGCATGTGGCAGAGTCTGCTTTTCTCAGTCATGTGTGTTTAAGTAGTAACCTGACAGAGTAAATGTATTCCAGGGTGCTTTTTCTTTTTTTCCATCTTAACTCAAGTTGTCTTCCTGATGGCAGATGCATTGGAGCTCACCCTTGCGTGTAGTTGCTGAGTGTGTGTGAGTCCTTGTGCTTTTCCTTATGTTGTTTTTTCCCCCCTCTCTTTTTTTTTTCTTCTCCGGACTTAAACAGTGTGTTAACCACCAGATCCCATCGCTATCAATCTTAATGGCGGTGGGTGAATGTAAACGCACACATGTGTAGGCTCTTTCTGCAAGCCACAGTTTAAGAATAATTCCTCCTCCGAAAAAGAGAGAGGGAAAATATTCTGGCCCCATTAACAAAATAGGTGCTCAGAAAACACCCCAGCCGGCCCAGAGTGATAGCTACTTCCTCAGCTTTTCCACTTCATTGATGGTTATGTGAGTTAAAACAACGAGCTTAATGGAGACTCCGGGCCCTCAGGGGACCAATCATAGCCACGTGACTTCCTCCGGGGCTTCCATGAAAATAACTCCATTACAATGGCCTGTGATATTAATATCGGCTTTGGGAAAGTCATGCACGGGATCCACAGGGAGGGCCTCGGCATGAGCAAACAAAGAGGAATGCACGGCATCCGAGGGAGCGAGGGAGGGAAGGAGAAAAGAAGAAACGAAGCAAAAGACGGAGAGAGAGAGAGAAAATAGTGAGCCATTTGTGATGAGCGATAGCATATTGCACAGTCATGATGTTCGCTTTCTCTTTCTGTCTGTTTCTGAGTTAAAATGACACGGCAGATAATTACTCAAAATAAAGATGTGGTTGAATTTACTAACTATACATTTACTCGGTACTGAAGTACGGCTTGTTGATTTTCCATGCAAAAGTATCAACATGCAAATTAGTTAAAACAAATATGATGCATTGGTAGGCGGTGTGTGGCGCAGTGGGTTGTGCGTAGGTGTTCGGACCAGGGGGTCACAGGTTCAAACCCCACTGCAGTCAGCATGTCGTTGTGTCCCTGGGCAAGACACTTCACCCCAAATTGCTCCTGTGGGGATTGTCCACAGTATTAAGTCGCTTTAGATAAAAGCGTCTAACAAGTGACATGTAATGTAATGTAATGGTATGATGGATACCCGGAAGTACATGAAGTGTTTTTGAGGCCTTTAACAACATCAATGTTTGAGATTTAAAAATCAGGAAGTTCTGCGTATTCTTCTTCTTTTTTTTTTAACCCATAACATAAACATGAACTGTGACCTGATGTGTTTGACATTTCACAGTTTTGCACTTTGTCATGGACAAACGATGTAACATGGATACTGTTTCCAAACATTTCTGTGCTGACCTTCTTTTTATTTTAAACACATACATCTTTACAGATACGGTGCTCTAAGCTTATATTAGCTGATATACAAACCAGTTGCAGGGCTGTTTTAAACTCTTATTTACTTGGGTCGTGCACCACCATTGAAATACTCTTTTGTTTCTTATACATCAATTCAACCCACAGAGCATGCTGCACACATGTTTTAATTTCTGCTGTGTCAAACAGTAGATTGAGAGAGAAATGTTGCTATTAATAAATGAATACTATCTGAATAGCCAATTCTCATAAAAGGTACAGCTACAAAATCTTTTTAAAATGATTAAACAGTCATGTCAGTTGTCATACAGCATATTTCAACAGTTTCTTAATCGCACATTTGAGGTGTTGGATAGTAATGGGGGCATTTAACAGTCAATTTGAGGAGTACGTGAGAGACATGTCAAAAAATCCCTGGAGATGATTTCTTTTTTTATCCCTGTCCTCCCTTTTACCGTCCTCTCCTGTAAACCTGCCATGCTGTCATTCTCGTGTCTGTACCGGCAGTAACTCGCCGCCAGCTGCATTCAGAACAATTAAACCTTGATGATTGCAGCGAGGAGAAGTCGCCCACCTCAGCGTTCAATACCTACTGATGACTCCCCGGCCTCCTCCGCTTCCTCCCATCCAAACGGACACGTGCATTAGCGCTTCCATCCTAACGGGACATCTCACAGAGTAGCTGAACTCTAGGCCGTCCCTTGTAAAGAAATACTAACAGTTCACTAGATCGTAAGCCAGACACTTTTTCCTCCAGTTCCCCGTGTTGTGGGAGATTTATTGAATGAAATAACACTGGCTTCACTTTTACCCCTGCTTTTATGAATATATATATATTGTTTTAACAGCGCTTTTAAATTCCTTCTACACTCGTGTTAGGGTCACGGCTCGGCCTTCATCTCTGCGAGGATTCAACATTATAAAACATTTCTCATAAACTATTTGTCCTGGACAGACCTCTTCATTTTCTGCCCAAGTATGAAAATATAATGGTTAGAGGATCAGTGAGAGGTATGTAAAGTGAGAAATGTAAAGTATTTTGCTGATACTTTGTGTTTGTATATCAAAGGAGGTCAAAACTGTCCTTTTTATGATGAGAATTGACATATTTGCTTTTAGCCCTCACATTCAGCACGAGATATAAAAAAGTAACATATTAAATAATAAACAGATAATCAATCAACTACTAATCACGCAAGTCATGGTGGGCATTTTTCTCTAGGTATCAAATCCGATTAAGACCGATTATTGACTTCAGGACACCATTGGTGTACCAGGAAGATTTCACTAAAGCAGAACAATATAATGATTAACTTATGCAACTATTATACAGACAATTGTAATTTAATGTCTAACGACTAGTTTCCAAGCTTTAAATTGATGGTAATTTGTTGAATTACACTGAGAGCTGAATACATTTGCGAGAAGATTAAGGACCAACCGCAAGTGTACTTAAAACAAAAGTAGTGATTATAGTTTCACATCTTTCAAGTGAAATATTAGATGGCAGCCAAGCCAAAGAAAAGGTCCTCCTCCGGGGTCCGAGTGATTATAAGAGTGCCATAACAGATCAAACATTATTTGTCTGACCTTGTCTCCAGCTTCAGACTTCTTGGCTGAAGGCTCGGGCAGCGAAGCTCTCTGTGTCTGCAGGAGCTCTCGCTGCACGGACCTGGCGTTTACACAGGATTAGAGATTAATTCACCATTAAGTAAATGACCCTCTGCCGGCCAGGAGCAACACTTCTGTGGTTGTTTGGATTCTGTGGTGCAGAATTCACACAGGGATTAGTTTAACGCATAAATCAGCTGTTTTGGCAAAGTCGGTATAATAGAAGCCAAAAGAATCCTGAGTGTCAACTACCTGAGAAAACTACTTTTTCCACTTATACACTCTTTGTGGCGTCAGCTGTCAGCATGTCAGTGGATTCAGTGTTAATCCACATTAAGGATGTAGGATATTGCATATTTTAGAAAACAATGTGCTTTTTAAGCTGCACACATGCACTGTGGGCTGCACACCACATCTGAGTAAACACTGATTGTTATCTCATGTCCATTTTAATTGAATGTAAGGAAGTTAAAGCAAGTGGACGACAGCCAACATCATGACGTGAGGTTGTATTTTCAGGGCATGATGCAACACATTAAAGGGGTAACAATGTCACTTTTAAGTTGTAAAATGTAATACAAATCAAACCATTAAATTACATTTTTGAAAGAAATTAGCCTATTTTGGTCGACTCCACTGCCTCAGGCTTTCCTGTCAGGTGTTCACTCGTCAGCTCTATTGCCTGTAATGACTTAATTTCAGGAAATGCAGCCTGTTGAGAAAGCACAACTCCTAATTGATCCTTCCCTTCTTAGAAAGCCTTTAGTGTGGGAATAAGAGAAATATAATTCCCACTGGTGCCCCCAGCGTGATTTAAACACGCCGCTGAATTTTCCCATCACACCTTCTGCAGCTTAACTAAAGGCCATTTGAGACGATAGAAAGGAGCATAAAACTTAACCTGGTCAACTGCTTACAGCTGGAGGAAACGGTCCAGATAATTGCTCTGTATTTGAGTATTTGAAACAGACGCTCTAACCTCCCGTCTGTTTGAGGATGCACAGCTATAAAATAAAGCTAATTGTGCAACCTATGCTGGAGGCAGTTTTAAAAGAAGTGAGGCAGGACACGCTGTATGTTTAAAAAAAAAAGAAGCTGTCACACACATTTTCCATAGTTGTGTGTACTGTGTGTGCATCACTTAGAAAACAGCTTTGGCGGAGTACTGCGTTCTCCAATTGCTCTTTTAAGTTATAATAATTTATATTCAGATTTTCTTTGACATCCTTTTTACTTGCTAGCAGTTTTCATCTTGGCTTCCTTTAGGGATGCATTACTCTTAAATATCTTGGCACATTACAACCAACAACTGTCAGCAGAATCGAGACGGCAGTAAGTATGTTGTGGCGCCCACATGCTTACACGTGTGCGTAATACAATAAAAAAAAACGGGAATCACTCGTGAGAATACTGCTCCATAGCGCTCCTAGTGGTCAAAAACATTATTGACGAAATCTCTGAATCTACCATACACAAATACTACTGGTCTTTCAACAACTATATTATTAAAGCATAATATAATCGTTAGAAAAAATTACATTTCAAGCCTCTTGAAGTACATTTACTTACTTTACTAGAAGAAAATAAACTATTCGCTGTTTGGCAGATACGAAAAATGCATTTAAAATAACTCCACAGTACGTCATGTTCTGGCAAGTGGTCTTCAGTTCTGTAAATGTATATTTATATTTGTGTTATATGTTTATAAATATACTTTATATTTGTGATTTGCTAGTTAAACATCCCACTGGATCCTTTACCAAAAGTGCGTTTGACATTAACAAACTTGAGCCGTTATAAAGCCGTTCAGCGTACAGAGCCACGATGTTCTGTTTTGCATATGGCTCCCACAACTCCATCATCACTTACGCCACCTGTCAGCTGAGCACCATCAGCATCTGAACTTGGCTCACAAATAACCCCCTCATTCACTGGGGATGTGACAGATGCATGCTTTAATGTTGATGCTGATACATAGTTGTCCCATGCAGACTTGCGCTCATTGAGTGTTCAATACTAATAGCGGGAACTCTGGAGAGAAGTCAGGGAAGCCGGTGGTGTTATGGTGAGTGATTTAGGACGGAGCTAAGGCTCGCTCTATTTCTTCTTTTTTTTCTGAAATGAGAGCTTTTCTTTTGTGCCACCCTTTAGAGTTGGGGTTTAATTGTCAGGAAGGGGATAGATTTATTCCCCCATAAATTACACAGGTTTTCTGTGGCAGGACCCGGAGCATAATGTAATCTACACATGTGCACACACACACGTGTACTGTGAGGGTGTGGACAATGTGGCTGCTCTATTTCTCCCCCTCCATTCAGCAGAGATAAGACAGGACTTTTGTTATTTCAGTTTTTAAGCAATTGCTTTAATTGTACATTATGATAATCAAAGAAAATGTTGCAAGTAATCAGTCTTAAAGGTAGGTACAGTAATTCACTTCAGAAACACTTTTTGTTATATTCCATGGAATGCTCTTCACATCTCGATAGCAATGAATAAATTAAGTGCTTTGACAATAAATATATACAAATATTTCATCTGTGGAAGCCGTGGAGCTGTAAGAAGCACGACCAATTATCTGCCTCGGCCCGCGGTAGATAACTGGATGGCCTACCTGCCTGTCAGCAATTCCATCTCGTGCACAAACTTATCTCGTGCCCTCATTGGTCATGTGCACGTGTGTGTTGGAGGAGGGGCTCTGTAAGGAAGTCTGAAGGAAGGGGCAGATTTTTTTCGGTTGTGTACTTTTAAATTCTAGCGCACTCGAGCTGGTTTCTCCATTCTTACCCACCCTACCTTTAACATTATCTTTATTTTGATAAGTGTGTAACGGCAAGTTATTTGAAATTCAATAGAACATATTTATCTAAGCATGATTGAAGCACAATGACCATGGAGGATACTTTATCTTTTTTAAATGTAGACAAGCGATTCATTATTGAGTGACTCACTCTCTCCTGTAATGAAAGGAGCATTTATCCCTCAGTGTTTTCAGTTCTCGATTCAGAATCTGCGCAAAATGTATAACATTTCTCGGTAATTACAGTAAAGAGAGGAAGAGAGTTGATTGATGCTCCATATGAAACTGAATTGCAGACGTTATGCCAGGTTTTTGGGGGAATATCCTCTTTTTTTCTACAAATTGGTTTTCCTCCCCGACCTTACAGAGTCGCCCCTCAGCATCGCGAGGAAGCTTCTGCAGGGAACCATAACTGCCGCCAAAGGCCTTTTAAATCCTCAAGTTGATGGCTTGAGGATTCGGCAGGAGGATTAAAAAAGGATGAAGAGAAAATTGCACATCCTTAAGAAAACAAAAAGCATTTGCATCCCTGCGCCGGGATGAAAAAGGGAGAGGAATAAATGGAAATGCATACTAATTCATCATTGGCTTTTACTGCTCCTCGATGGCCCATAACTCACTCTGACCATGATTCCCTTTTCCCCTTCATACTGTCGGATTCACAATCCACTACGCCATGTTTTAATGACCTTATTATAGGCAATCCTACACTGTCCAATAAAAGGTTTACACTTTGAACTGTGGTCCATAGTATGACTAACATGTTTTATAATATCTCGTGATTTACAGTCGTAATGGAATAATGGACAAAAGAGCCCTAAAGTCATTGAAACTGAGAGAATGAGGAAATCGCACACAGCCCGAGTGATGAAATGCCTCGACTTGCCCAAATCCCAAAACGATTATTCTGGTCTTCTCAACACTTTTTATATAAACCAAATGCATAGATGTTTTTATCAAAGGTTTAACAGCAATTCACTGTAGTTGACAGACATGACATATGAGTTCATGCTGTGACCTGTCTCGAGGCAACATTTAAGCACCAGTGCCATATGGCAACTCCATTTTGGAAGCGCTGCATCAGTAGATTCCTGAAGTTGTCTGGTACTGTCATTGCTCATCCTACAGACAGGAGAGTGTGTCTTCCCTAACCTTTATTCCTAGTGGACGGTATGGAATTGACTGATTAAATGGGCAGACCCGCAGATAGATACATAAATGCATAGGTACGTTATAATCATACCAGCAGGCTTCAATACTTCCACAATACAATATATTACCTCCGCAAAAGGTTGAATCGTAAATCAAAGCGATCTAAAACAATGGTAGCCTTTACAACCACTTTCGTAGAGATGAACTTCACTGGCAGTATCCTTTGGAAACTGGAGCCATCAATTTTATTACTATTAAATGTTTCTAAAGGGAGTTGACAAATAGTTGAATGGAGTTGATTTTCCCCTCCTGCTCTTGGCACGGCTGCAGGAAGGAAAATTCCCTGTCTCGAAAAGAATAAACGCACTCGCATTAGTCCTGCCAATCCATTCATCTTGATGCTGTTTGAGTGTAATTTAAGCCTTTTTAAAACGCCTGCTGAAAATACAATGTGCTTAAGGGCAGTTGCGAGCATTTTATGAGCACAATAAAATTGTCACTGCATATGGATTAGATGGATGTTGATATACGGGTATGACGTTTTTCATGTGCATGGGTGTTTACAGCTGAGTGTTAATATGTCAGCTGCTGAAGGAGTAACTTTCACTCTGATTTAACCCTCATTGGCATATAAAATATAATATCTGTTTTCAAAAACGGCACTAACCCTCACCTCTAATTTTCCATTACCTAAACGCCTTCCCTAATTGAGCACCATAAGCATTTTTATTGCAATGACAACATAAAACACAGTACGGATTAAATGGTGTCTGCTCTAACATGCAAAAAAAAGCAAGCAGCTATAGCTACCTTACAGTAATCTAGCGTAACTTCCAAACACAATGTGATTAGATTCAAAGATTCAAAGGCTTTGTTGTCATATGCACAATAGCTACAGTGTAGTTTTGACAATCAAAATCTTATCTCCCCATTAAATTAGCTAACTACATTACTACGTTGGTCACATGACTATATCATAACATGGTCCTCGGATGTATCTCAAGGCAGAAACTGGTCAACACCAGAACATTGATATATTTATAGTATCCAAGTACAATCTGTCTTGTCAGACTAATTGCAGTTGCCATTTTCACTAAACAAACAGCTAAGATGAATACAGCCCATTCTCCTCCCTATGCTAACATTTGGCCGGCCAATCATCCGTGGGCGGAAATGTTATGACAGTTGAAGTTATTGACGCCAAAATTGATGTACCATATTGAAATCGGATGAATTTAAGAATGTTTCTCCATGGACTTTCTGGTATAAATCTAACAGACTGTGTCTTCTGCAGAATAAAAAATAAGTTGTCAGATTTTTTTTGACCCACGTTCTATATGTGCCAGTATAATGATACATTTTGAAGCATTGTCTGACAAAAAGTGATATAGAATTACATCCAGCAGTCACTCTCCGAGTCATAAAGAAATCCAGGTGTGCAACAGGTGAATTCAGCTCATTTATTCTCAATTGGCACGAAATGGCTAAGGCTTTGTCCAGTTGATGAATACATAATCACTTGCGAGGTCACTGAAAGGACAGGCTCTTATAATTCATTGCGACCAAAGCAAGAATCTGGGAATAGCCTTGACATGGTCCTGCCGTCAGCCCTGTACTCATCCAACCACAAGAGGATTTTATGGAGAGAGACTTTTCCTACCATCGCTTTGGGTCAGCGTGATTTACGCACATGTTTACTGATGTCTTTCAGATGGTCCCTCTCGCTGGTCATTGTCTTCCACTATTAGTTCCCAGATGAATCACCAGTGGACAAATTGGGGGATGTCTCTGCGGATCTGTGATATTTATTGAGGTTACGCATCGCTGTGGACCTCTCCATTGGCTTCCCGATGTATCGAGGGAAAAAACAGATGGCTTGCGGTCGTGGCATGTTTGGACATTGAAACACTTGGGTTTCATGGTGCTTTTTATGCTTTTCTGCACATTTGGTTTACATCTTGTTCAGAGATTATGATGGGCTGCCTTTTGTCCTTCAGGATGTTAAACATATATTGTCATAATGTTATTCTGAACTTTTGTTAGATTTCTGGATCCCCTCTGTTCTGTGAGACCTCTGAATCATGATCCATTGACCCCTGCAAAATGGCTGATATATAACATCCTCCTGAAGATATATGATTTCTACATACATCACTCTCTGGCCATGTACTTCAATGTCTTGCAGTCAATTGTATTTGGGTTGAAATTCCTCATACCAAAGCAATTCACTGTTTCTGAGTTGATACTGCAGTTGTTTTTAATTCCCCGTTCTATTAGCCAGCTGGTAACACTCCAGCATGTTTATTTTATTAGCGTACAAATAAATGAACTGCAGTGATTAAAGCCGATATGTAAATATTGTGTCATGCAATTCGTGGAGCTGGGAGCCCCACTGATTACCTTTAAGTAAAGAATAATGAACTCAAAGTTAAGATGACAATGAAACTATTCTATTAATGCATCTGTCCACCAGTCCGCTATGCAGAGATGTCTTTATGACTTACAGACCATGCAGTTTCACTTTCTATCTGTTTGCATTTCACTGTAGTTACACAAGTTTACAAAAGCAACTAACTTACTTTACAATTTTATACATGAAATTAAAATCAGCCTTTTATGGCCATGCACATGTAAGCCACTTGTTGGAATTGCTTGTTAGATCAATACAGCTTCTCTGAGGCCGTTTATTTCCCAACTTTTTATCTATTTATTACACCGTCAGTTGGATTCTGAGTAGATGACTCCACAAACCACTCAATGATGTTTTGGATACCAACTATACACTAGTATTCATCTTAGCCTGACAAGCTCTTGGAGCAGATGGTGTATGCTTTATCGCCGTAACAGACACGCCCTGATAGTGATTACTAACCCACAACATGAGTGTCTAAGAAACACTAAATCAGAGAGATGAGGAAGGAAAGCCCCTGAGATCTGTTAAGAAGCATGGCATATCCTTTTGAAATGCCTGTGAGGACATAAGTCTTTTTTTATTTCCATATCCTTCTTAATTCCATGTCTTTTTCCAAATGCATGTTTCTCTTCAGACAGCATGCTAAATAAAGGCCGTTTCAAGTGAAAACAAATGTAGTGAAGGGGGGGGGGGGGGATACTTACTGGCCCGTCTTTTTTAAAATGGCGATACCGGAGTTTGGTTCAAATCTTGAAAACATATGGAAATCCCTTTGAAGTGCACTGGGAGCAGCTGAGGCGGCTGCAGAACTTCTCATTGTTTACCTTCGACCCCCAACCTCCTTCCTCCAAATAAAAAAGGTAAAATGTTAAACCTTACAGGGTTGCACATCGGCTCAGTTCATTATACCCGGCTAAGTGAAGACTTCCTAATTCACCTACCACCCCACAACCCCCCAGAGTGTCTTCTGTGTGGTTTGAAATGTTCCCAGTTACTTTCTCCCAATGAAATGCTGCAAATTGGTCTGAAACCCAGGTATACCCCCCATCACCTCCAGACAAGCTTATCCCAAAAAAAGCCAGCAGTCTATAATATGTATAGTTTTTAATCAAAATGAATTATGATTTAAAAAGTGAGTAGGGTGTTAGAGTTTCCTCTCTGGCTAAATTTAAACCAAACGCCTGTGCTGTTATATTGTGTGGCTGGGAGATGACCCTCTGGAGAGAAACACTACGGGCGAGAGGCCTGGATGTATTTATCTTCCCGTTTTTCACCTGTCTTCAGATACCGTTTCCTTTTTAAGTCGAGCAGTAGGGATTTACTGGGCTGCTTCCTTCCGGGACCCCGTGGAATACAACATTAAACTGCAGGGAGGGGAGAAAACCTGTAGTGCACTAAAATAAAGTTATGTCAAAACCATTCTGCTCTTCCTGCAGTCTTTCCTCAACCTTGCAAGTATCCTCAGAGGCCCTGAGAACATTACAAGCCATTCAGTTTATATGAATGGGCACTAACAGACTTTTTCGCCATTTTGATATGTCTACATTTTGCAGGCATATCCTGTGGTCCATCAGGCACAGCCTTAGTTTCAATTTAGTGTCCCCTGGTGGACCCCTGTGTTCCTATTTCATGTGGAAATTGAGTTTTTATCCCTGTGCACTTTCAGCTGCTTCAAAGCTGGAGATCATTTCTTTCACCGGGGAGATGTACCAAGTTACCATTTGAATGTTTGGCAAATCATTCACAAACAGCAAGGAAAAAACTGTCATAACTTTATCTGTGACCTGAGCCGGTCAAAGAATAAATAAATGATATATCCCTGTTTAGCTGTAATTGAACAGAAATCTGCGAAAGTCTTTGAAAGAGGCGGAAAAGCACCTGTATTTTTATGATCGCAGGCCTGCCTTATACTACTCTATAAAGTGTGGACGTTGCCAGGGGAATCATTTCTGATGATCTTTAGAACAGCAGTGCGCCTTACTTCACTCAAACTTGGCCCGAAAGGATTGTATCCGGAAGAAATGTTTTAAACATGATGTCAATGAAAATAATTCATTCGATAGGGCAATTAGGGAAAGCTATTTTATTTCACAGAGATTCTCTGCAATGGTCCTTTATTGAAAATAACTCAATTGACTATGTAATGCGTTAACCATAACAATTTTTTCACACATATCAGGGAACATTCACAGATTTTGAAAAGCAGTTTGCATTTAACATTTGATGTTAAAGCTGAACTAGGCATATTCTACATATAATATAATATATAAATGTGTCTATAGAATGTCGAACAATTCAGAAAAGCCATTTATTGAGTCACATTTTGAAATCCATTGTTTCTATATGGCTTTATCCAACTAGCTTTTGAAAACCAAACAATTATTAATTCACCATTGTTTACTAAAATGGAAAATCATTTTGCATTTTATTATTGAACATTTTACTGAAATGATTAATCATTTTTTAGACTAAGCAACTACTCAATTAATTGTGTAATTGATTCATCTCTAGTTTAAAGCGGCAAAGTTGAACCTTATTTAATTGCATCTTTCTGATATTTGTGCCTGTTTAATTACAAATAAGGCTCTGAAATAACTTTATCTACCATACCGAGAGCTGTAGTTAAAAATGTAGCCAAAGTGCTTGGAAACGTGTTATTTAAAAAAAATATATAATTTATTTTTAGGGTGACTTTCTGTCCAGGGACCCTTTTTACATAACTAAACTCCGATAAGTGTTTCTAACCCATAATTAGTCAGTCGATACACTCTCTAACGATTTACCACATACACTGTCACATGCTGATAGCTGAGTTTCATTATGAGATACACGTTTTACTTTCACACGCCCCTTTCTGTGCTTCGACCTCATTTCAAACTGTAAACTGTAAATGCAGTTACAAGTGTAGTTCATAACTTCAGGCCAGCCTCTGGTTTCTGCCCAGTTGTAGTAATTATATCTGCCACAGCTGCCACTTTATCAGAGATCTTGAGGACAAATAAATTCCTCGAAGTAAACAGGCCTCTGTGGCAGCTTCTGCTGAGTGACAATTTGGTCCCCAGTGGCATAAAAGAAATCTATTCAAGGACTGTATTCACTGGAGAGGATCATAAAGCACTCATTCAGAATGCACTGCAAGACCAAAAAAGGTAATGTTAGTTATTTCATTAAAATAAGATTGAATTCAGGGTGTACCAAATGAAGGGATCATCTTGGATGAATTGCGATGTTACTGAAAGTCGTTGTCTTGCCAGTGATGTCTTAATAAGACAGACAGAATTAGTCCAACAGATTTTAAAGGTGACCTCACGTCATCTTATTACATACCGTCTGTGTTTCTCTGCACATCCACGTCAGATCCTTTTCAGCAATTAGCCTTGAACTAGGGAAGACGATCAGCTCCGGTTTCCCATCGCTGCGTCCCTCGTCATCTTGGAGTACTTTGAATCTTTCCCCCTGCGTCCTAATTAAGACGTTAATGCTGCCTCCCTCGGGGATCTGGATGCCCGGCTCCCCCCCCACCACATTCCCTCTGAAGCCATCAAAACTGTTATGATAATAGTCAGCTTTGCACAGGTGCAAATTGCTTACATTTAGTCTACATTTGCTCTCAATCACAGTTGATTATCAAAGCTTAACGCTCTCTGGCTTAAGCATTTGCTCACAAGAGGCAAATTAGCTGTGATGTTTTTTTGAATGTTCCACTTGTTGAACGTAGAACAAGTGATTTCCACGCATCAGACAATTGAAAGCTGTAAGAGAACTTTGCTGCTGCTCTTCAAGACCACCATCCTTTTTATTCAGTACGATTTTCTACAAAGCTATATTTTCTTTCAAAATGGAGCACGGTTGTCATCATGAACCTCAACGCTTTCACATGACGGTAATTTACTCGGACCAGGTACTGCAATAAATCCACATACTTATTCCATTAAACCTCTCCTTGACCTTCTAACTATTGAGTTGGACTGTTGCCACATAATGTGTATAAGCTACCCAGGGCAATTACACAGACCTGGGATTGAAAGAGAGCTGTCATTAGGATGTGCTTTCACATACCAGCCTGCAGAGCTTGGCTGCAGGCCAGGCTGGCAAATGTGGCCGGCTCAGTGAGGAGAGTCGGGGGCCAGGCCCAGGGCCGTGGGGGATAATTAGACAGTTTTATCCCAGCTTGTTGATATAAATGTGGCCAACTTAGCCCCCTACGCCTTGCTTCGTGGTAATGATCATGTCTAACAGGTGGCAGGCAAACAGACGGGGGCATGAAATGGATACCTCGCTTCCTGGCCGCGTCTCCTTTTTTGTTTTGTTTGGTTTTCCGCTCCAATCGGAGACGTTTTCTCCTCCATTGTGGTTGCGTTTGGGATTGTTGATGCAGGGGAGTGTTGGGGATTTGTCACCATCTCATCTCATTCTAGCTAATCTCAACCTCCCCTGGGACCCTCGCACTGAGGGCCAGCACAGCACAGGGTGAAACAAAACACATCAGTGTGTTGAACTCAAGTGGGTTTTAGAGTCTGATGCAAAGGAAAGTTGACACTCCTCTTAGATAGAGACCTAGCGTTGTTGAAAATGTTTACATTTTTTCTTCCTCGTGTAGTCTCTGGAACAGCCTGGTCTTGTAGTATAATTTATGGTCTACATGTGCATGATCATACTTTTGTCCAAAAGAGAAAACATGTTTATAGAGGCATAGAAATTCCCCCTACTGCTTTCCTCTATTCGCCTTCATCCAGGATCTCCAAGATGTGTTTTGGAGTTACAAGCCTCTGGATTGAGTCATATCTGACATCAGGGGCTGAGCACAGCTTTGCACATCCAAATCTCTTGTATCCTGTGCAGGGGGGGGGCCCTGTGCTGCTGAGGTATGCACGTGAAGAGGCATTGGAGACCACTCAAGTCCAGGCTCCTGATTCACTGTCATATAATGGATCATTTGGCGCAAAAGGAACCAGAAAAAAAAGGATGCATGTATTGAAATTTACAACCTTCCCAGAAATGTGTGGAAAGATCCGAGCAAGTACACAATGCCTTTTTTCCCCCTGACAAATCCATTTTTAATTCGGACGGCCTGTTGAGCAGAAATGTGTGATTATCTAGATGCATGTCGCTGATTTATCGGTGGTATGTTCAGTGACCAAGGAGAGCAAACAGTAAAACATCCACAAAGCTCTGGTTTGTGGTCGCTTGTGTCCAGCTGATTGCGGAGGCGAGGCTCCAGATTTAGGAGCTTGATCCCGTTTGGCCGGACGGCAACCCTGGATTTTGTTATAATGTTCACCTTGCAAGTTGTTTTTAAAGCTTACCCTAACCTTAAACCTAATCTTACTTTCATCGAAGGCTTTAACCCTAGCTTGAAATAGACTCAGTTATGATCGCAAAATGTCAAAGATACATCTCTTTTTACTTGTTTGTGGTTTGGCCCAGCGACGAGAAAACCAATGGATGGTGTTTAGTTTACCATGTGCTCAAATGTAAGAATTGACTCATGAATAGCTGTAGGAACCTGGTGGAAAGGTAATTAGATAACCTGCCAGAGGAGGTTAGGAACAACAACTCCTACTGGCACAGTCTCGGGTCTTAATCCAACTCTATATTAGTGTGATCGCCCGCCACAGCTGACTGCAGGTCATCTTCCTCTTGTGAAACATCTAGAGTTGTGACAGAGGCTCTCAGTAATACCTTGCAATTCTGTTCAGTATTTTTAGTGTGCATGTTGCAAAGGTTTACCAAACATTTCTCTCACCTCATTGCGTCTCTAAAAGATTTTCCCTTCCAGCTCATGTGTTGTTCTTTCTGAAAGCTTGTTGGCTCCTTTGGTCGGTGGCGGAGCTGGTTCAGCGGCTGGAGGTCAGGACGCTGGGAACAGAGCGGCTGTGAAGCTCCATTGCTCTCACATTGAGCGTCCTATATAACATTTGTGTTTTGAAGCATTGAGCATAAGTGATGCAAACAGAAGAGTCTTTTTTCATATTAAAAACACATAGAAGCAAGCAACTTGTAGTGTGTGTAATACTTTTTAGAAAAACTCATGCAACCCATGTCCAGGTTTGCGGTTATTTTGGGGATCTATAGCACCCACACCAAAACAAATCCTATGTTTCCTGTTGGGAAATGTTGTAAATTATGCTCTTCATTCGCTAATTGTTGACAGGTGACTTCAGATTTTTGTCGTGGGAATATTTCTGCAAGCAGTTGCTTCTTGAGATTTTATGCGCAGTCTTTTTTGAAATTCCAGGGATTCAACGTACTTTTTATAACGTTTTCATAAAATATAAAAACTGCCAATAAAGTTTCGATTTATCAATAATTTGTTTGCATCCAACACATAGTTACAAAGTAAAGGTTGTTACAATTTTCCGATAACCAAACGTCTGTAAATGCTTTGTTTTGACCGACCAATGGCACAAAAAATAATGTATATACTTCATTTTGATAATGACAAAGAGTCTCACATTAGAGAAATGTAGTCAAAAATGAATTTACACTTTATAATCATCTAGGGGCAATAAAATGTGTTAAATGTGACGTGTAAATTAGTTTTCACCTTTTAGTTTGACCAAAACGTTAAGCTCATAAATCCATATATCATGGTGTAAATATTACCTTGCAGTACATCCAGCTGTTGATGTGTCAACCTCAGCTTTCCACATAGCTGACCTCCAGAAATGCATTTATTCCCATAATCCCACTGGTGTCTAAACCAGGCCTGCATGAATTTCTTTAGGTATATCTTGGACTTTTTTCGCTCCCCTGCTTGTCTGTGTTTACGGAAATATCTGTGACCCAGAGGTGACGACTATCATTCCCACTCAAACGGTCTAAATATGTCTCTTTGTCTTTGTGTCTGAATCCGGTCCAAAGCTCTGACGTCTTCAGCTTCTGAAGAATATTGCCCTGTCATTGTCCGAAGCTACTGGCAAGATAATTATTTTTAGCAGACTGCACCACCTACGCACACACAGACACACACACTTGTTAGTGCCTCTGTCTTGATGAGGGCCTCCTGTCACTGCATTTGTTAGGAATCCAATTTCTGCATCTCAAAATCGCCATGACCCTGCGGCAATTTAGATAACCAATGAAAATCCCTTTTTAAAGCACTTTTTTTCATACATCCTGAAATAGTGACTATTTATTGATTCCTGTTTACATCCTTGTATATTATATTGTGTAACTAAGTGTTTTTGGATACTTTTTTTTTCACTATTATATGACATAATGTTGACTAAGCGATTAATGATAGTAATAATCTTCAAGTTAGAAATATTATAACTGCAGCACTCGGAGACTTTTTTGAGAGTATGAAATAATCTCTGCATCAACATGGAAATATTTGACTTTATTAAAAAACATATTTAATTTCAGATAAATGTTAGAAATCTCCTAGGACCCTGCATGCTTCTCAAGTGACCCCATGTCTGGAGTTAATATTCTCCAAATTAACATTTTAAAATAAATAATAGGGATTGCAAACCATCCAACTATAACTACAAAACCAAACTATTGCCATTATAAAATATTATGAGATACTAAAATTGGACATGCAAAGATCTAAAAATGACAGCTCATATGTGTAAGTGTAATGCATGTTGTTCTTTTATTTTGCCTTTCTCAGTATTTCTTTTACATTTGTAGACTCGGAGTTTATAAAACTTTGATCAAATCTACATTTTAGAACAATCTTTAATTTACTCTAACTAGAAGGACCTCACCCTACTAAATGTCCTTATATAGAAAGTGCATTCTTAAACTCTTGACAGGGTCATTTAAGCATGAGTGATGAAGCTGATAAAGTCTCAAGGCCCATTAATGCAGCTGTTTCACTGCGTCGCCTTATGTTAATTGAAATCTGTGTTATGCCGTTGACTCACGTGTGCTTAAAATACATCCCTGCTCCCATTAGCGTGTTTGTGGTGGGAAAGGACCTTGTGGAGAGGCTCTATTATTACAGCTTTTATTATACTTCATCAAGATCCAAAGGCCAAACTGGAGATGTTGTTTCATCCACACACAGAGAGAGAATCGCCGCGCCTTCGGCCAAAGGGAGGTTAACAAAGACAGGAAGATAAAATAATACATTCATCAGGTTCTGAGAGGCCGGGGGCCAAGTTCATGTCAAATCCATAACAAGCAAAGTATCCTCGGCCCAGCTCATTTCCCCACACGCACGTCACACTCTGCTGGAAATCTACGTAGAGGATGTATTGATCTTACTGGTGCTTCCTTTCTCACAAGCGCACAAACAGAGCGGCCGTATCACAGGCAGCGCCGCAAAACAACCCCCCCCTCCTCCCAGCCCCATAAAACAAAATAATAAACTCACCGCTTGCCAAAATAATCCAAGTACCTTTGTGTGTGCAAAGGCTTTTGTGTGCGTGCAGCCTGTGCCCCTAATGCACTGTTATTTGCTTCCTTTTGAATTCAACAAATGAAAATAGCCTGTGTGTGTATGTGCAGTACGTGTGTTAGAGGTGAGATGTGTCCAAACATGATGTGACATTGACAGATGGCTCTTTCCCTTCTTTTTATATTCAATAACAACCAGGTGATATGCTTTGAATGCCAATTTGTTTTTGGGTTCTTGCCTTTAAATATGAATATTATAAAATAGCCATACTGTAAAGTTCATCATTGCAAAGATAGTGAATTGATGAAAATGCATTTATGCTACTATTCGAGGGTATTGTTCGAATTTTTTACTTAAGATTAAAAAAAACAATATAGAAATACTATACTTGTAAAGAAAGAAAGTAAAAAGTGCAATATACTGTATGGCTAACTTTGATCTTTAGTTGCGGTGAATCTTCTGATTATAATCTCTATGTTAGAAAATATTGGATAATGTTGTGTTGATGAATTTTAGAAAATAAAGTGAATGTGTACTATATAAACTATCTAAATAATTTGCCCATTAACTCTGTGTCTCTACCCCTTTGTATTCTAATCATCTCGTCTTTCTGAAGTTTCATCTTTAAGCAAATAAGGAAACTAGTAGCCTGTATGATTGACGTATCATAACCCAAACATCCAGATGATTCATCCACACCTCATTAGACACAGCATCACTGGCACAGCAAGTGACCTTACAGTATATTAGCAGACACACCCATTGTTGAACAAATATTGTCCGTGGACTAGTCACGCTGCCTCTGATGATGATGATTGTTCAAACAGGAAAACAGCATGTTGTTTACCGCTGTTGATTATTAACTTGCTGTCGAGCTTCTAATTACAGACATGATTTCAAGATAATTGACCTGACTGTAGGATCATCAACAGTGACACACAGGAAGTCAGAGTAGAGCCCTGTTATCAAGAGGTAATGAATCAGAAACCGGGTGCACATTTTATCAGTATAATATCTGTTTACGGATTATGCTTTTCATCTCTCTGTGCATCATTGAAATAATCAGAAAAGAACGACCCCTAGTGGATTTAAAAAGCAACTGCATTAGTGAATGAGATACACTTTTTTTATTTGCACAACATGCAGTACAGTGTCTGGGTATCATCCAGTGGAAGAAACCATGTACCATGTTTACTACCCTTTTTTGTGATGCACACTAAGCCAGATACTTGGCATCTCATCTTGGGTGCAAGTTCATCAATGTTTGGGCTCAGGCTCTGAGCTGAGGAAACCCTCAGGATTGAGTGAAGGTGTGCGTGCAATATACCGGCAGGCCAGATCTAATAGTAATAAAAAATTATCCTGCGGGCCGGAATTAAATCCACCAAGGGCCTAATTTGGCCCCCGGGCCTTGAGTTTGACACATGTGACCTAAAGTATAATGTGTCGCTTTTAGTTTGAACATCAGTTGATAAACTAGCTGAAGTTAGTTCCATCTTAAACAGCTGCAACATTCAAATGCATGGCATGATTAATGCACCAGTGTTAAGAACACAATAATATAATACAGATAATGTAACTCTTAAAGGAAGAAATCATGCAAGATGCTTTGATTTTGATATGGAAAGTATATTCTTGCAATAATATGTCCATCATTAAATTAATACAAGTTTTTTTCAAGACTTGAAACTGAATATTTTGATATATTATTACTTTTCTTTTAAATAAAAGATCTGAATACTATTACAAAGTTATGTGCGTCCTCTTTAATGAATAAAGACTTTGCTTAACAAACTTTAATTTACATGAAACTACTAACTTGAAATAGTTGTCATGTTTGCGGATGTGACAGATCATGATAGCTGAGGCCATATTTCTCTTTTAGACACTTTATGTGCAAAATGTCTCAGCCTCTGTGTGGGAATTCTTTTTGAAAAACGCCAGATATATAAAAAAAAAAAGGGGAAACTCCTGATTACAATCGCAGAGAGCTCCTGAAACATGATCCCAGAGCGATGGAGAGGAAAGAGAGAGATTTAAAGTGTGTGCTGACTGAGGGGCTTTCTGCTCTCTGTGCAGAGCCTCCAGACACCTGACGCTGCCTTTAAACTTTGCTGCATCAAAAACACTTTTCATTTCACGTGTTCGGTCAATTTCACATCCCCTGCGCACTTTGCCATGGTTAAAATGAAGTTTCAAAATCTCAAAAATACACAAGGAGTCTTTAAGGAATTTAAATGTTCAAAAAAATCCGATATCTGCAGATGTAAGTGCTTTTGTTTTCCAGCAGCATCGTTTAACAGCAGCTAGATTTGGCTCCGTCTAAAGTTTTCCACCTCTTCTCTCTAAACTCATCTAAATCTAAAAGCCAAAACCCCTCGGCTCTGCAGAGGTTCGAGGCAGCTGTGTGTGGCCCTCTCTCCCTGCTAGATCTACCAACTGGTTAATTATCCTGTCACATGGGGCAGGAGGCCGGCAGGGGATTATGGGAAGAGAGAGTAGCAGTTGTAATTCTACACAGCAATGATCCTGAACTCTGATTGGCTATCTTCCCAAACTGAATAAAATAAAGTATAAATCAGGCCACTATTAAACATTCATCTGTAACCACATCCAGGCCGTACAGAGAGAGAGAGAATGACGCGCAGAAAAGGCCGAGGGTCAGATTTGAACCCTGCGGTAAGGTCTGAGTCTCGGTACATGGGTCACCTCAGGGGGATTTGGATTCCCAAGATCCGCCAAATCAGTATTAATACATGTGTGAAATAGTTGTAGAAGTTCTATGAAGCCTTTTGTGGCTCCAGAGGGAGGCGCGAAGTCTTGATAAACTGCTTTAGTTGAATGTGAAGTCTAAGTGTTTGAAAATGATAAAAAGTTGGACGTGTGAAGCTGGGAAGGAGCGATATTTCAAGACTTTCTTGAAAGGCTACATTAGCTGCTACTAGCATACCAAACATAACGCTCTGGCTTAACTGTTGGCAGAGTTGCATTGTGGGTAATTTTGGCATTCGTTTTTGTCAAGGAAAAAGTGTGAAGTGTAAAAAAATGACCTTATCTTCTGTTCTTTTACATATATTGCGATCCTGTATTCAGCAGAATGTAAAATAAAGGGAGGACACTAAAGGATAATACCTTTTGATTTAGTTTGAAAGCAAAGCTGCTGTAGTTAATAGTCATATTAACACAGCTTTCTTTGGGTCCTGACGTACCTAACTACGCATCATAGCTATTCTAAATCCCTGCAAGCCACAGGCTCAAGTGGCTTGTTGCTTAAATGAAAACGGACTTGAGTTATTTGCTGTCCTAATGAGCTCTAATAAAAAAAACAGGACCCATATAGCACGGATGACCACCTCCACTCACACACCGCACACACATATCCACTGTACTTCACTTCATCTGCTGCAGCACAGTCCCATCGGCTATCCAGTTACGGCCCGCCTGGCCAGGGGCTTGCATTAGTGGCGTAGGAGAGCTGTGAACAGGGAGTATCAGATGCTGTAATATGGAAATTCCTCTGTAATGCACAGGCTGCGGGATTGTGCGATTACTTAATTCATTTAGCTGAGTAAATGTTACTGATCTGCCAAAGAGGGGTTAGTGTGTGTGTGTGGGAGTCGACCTGTCTCAGGGAGAGATGGTAGTACTGTTAGCTCATGTGTGTGAGCATGTAATGGCATGCATGTGCGGTTATGGTTGCGTGTGTGTTACGGGTAGATGGGAGTACAAATGGGGCCTCAGTAACAACAGGTTGGGTTTTAGGCTCCAGTTTCATGCGTCCAGGGAGCAAACCATTAAGAAAGAGCGGCGAGCCCACCAAGCCCTCACCTCCAGTACCCACATGACCTATCCCAGACGCTGATTTGTGGCTCCTGACACTTTAATTCATTGGAAAACACTAGTCAGGACCCAGGAGTTAAGTAAGTCCATTAACACTGTGCAGAAGTAATGCTTTCCAGTGCAGTGCCAGCCCTGCCACCCAGCGTGATCAAGCATGGAGACCCCGTCATTTCACAGTGGGCGAATATTTCCTGGAAGTTTTAAACTGAACTTGCTGACAACATAGTATACATTCATATTAAGGGTGAATTTATCAACCATAAATGATTGAATTATGGTACCTTCTTTCTACACAAGATTACTCCTTTAGTCATATGTAATCAATTCATTATACCACACCATGTAATGCCCTCACAAAGGGCTTTTTAAGTAGCCTGTGCAACACATCAGTGAGAAATGTGGGGAAAATAGTTAAATATATGGATCAAAAGTTACATAAATTATACTATAGATGTAGCGCTACAAGTTGTTTTAACTATTGTATATTGAGAACAAAGGACATGAAGTAAAAACTACAACTTCATTTTACATTGTTGATACTGCTTCTGCTTCTATTGAACATATGATATTTGTCTTTCAGTGTAGTGTAACAAATACCCAAATGTGTAAGCCATTTGCATCTTGATTACATTTTTTGTTAGGCACACAAAATCATGATTGATTTCATGAATGTAATGTGTCATGGTGCCATGCATGAGATGTGTAGCTAGCTGAATCAAATCGACTGCTGGAAATTCCACCCTTTCTTTTCCTGTGAACACCCTGCATTTAGTAATAAAGATGTGCTCTCCTACTCCACTCAATCTCTGTCCAGATTTTCAACACAGTATAAATTCAGAGATGCATTTTATCAGCTGTTGTATCCACTGAATCCATCATTTCCCCAAAGGCCTTTCCCAAAAAATGATTTCATTGTCCTCTAATCCATTATATGGAGCACAATGTCAGCTGAGCTGTAAATGACTCAAAACACAGCTGCTGGGGAATGGAAAACGGGGAGCCAAACTCGAGCGAAATGGAAAAAAGGTGGAGTCGAATAGCTGTTAAAACTATCTGACAGATTCGATACGCTCTGCAATGTGGAACACCACTATTAATTTGGGATGTGGGCCTGTTAAATCTATCAATCTATTATTCTAACAGGAATCTAAAGGACATTTGCAGCCTCCAGGTCAGCGGCCAGCGAGCCCGATCTGTTGTTTTAACACTAAAAAGTTGGTTTATCTTCCATTTTAAGACGAGGAAATGTTACTGTACTCTACTGTACCGCTGGAGACTTTGCTGCGCCACCCAATGGACACTCTGTTACTTCTCCTTATTATAAATACATGTCAGGATTTGATTAAAGCGTCTTAGAGACACATCATCTCAGTTTTAAAGCTTTAACACCAGCTACCTAATTAACCTGGGACTTTTTACATCTCAACTTGAGGTGTGTGTGTGTGGTGTGTGTGTGTGGTGTGTGTGTGTGTGTGTGGTGTGTGTGGTGTGTGGTGTGTGTGTGTGTGTGTGTGTGTGTGTGGTGTGTGTGTGTGTGTGTGTGTGTGGTGTGTGTGTGTGTGTGTGTGTGTGTGGTGTGTGTGTGTGTGTGTGTGTGTGTGTGTGTGTGTGTGGTGTGTGTGTGTGTGTGTGTGTGTGTGTGTGGTGTGTGTGTGGTGTGTGTGTGTGGTGTGTGTGTGTGTGTGCCTGTGTGTGTGTGTGTGTGATGTTGTGTGTTGTGTGTTTGTGTTGTGTGGTGTGTGTTGTGTGTTGTTAGTGTGTTGTGCTGCTAGTGTGTGTGTGTGTGTGTGTGTGTGTGTGTGTGTGTGTGTGTGTGTGTGTGTGTGTGTGTGTGTGTGTGTGAAAGTAAACCCTCTCAGAATTAAAAAATGTATTTGACCTTGGACTATTTATCAGCCTCTCAAAGACTCTTGTCCGCTCCAAACACAGATCTATTGTTTCCAGAATATCCTGTACTGTTTGAAATGAATCATTATTTGATGTGAACAATAACCCAGAAGACCTGTGATGGATAATATTTAGAATGTAGGTGTCAGATAGGATATCTGATTACAGAACAGTAATCCAACTAATCATTTAAATGTGTTTTTGGCTGAACTGACTGAAACTAAAGACCTGCAGCCTCATTTTAAAACGTACTCGGCTTAACTTTTCTCACAGTGTTGCTGTCTTGTAAGACAAACCGTGTTGGCAACATTTCTCACAACATTGGGGACAATGGTTTCTAAAACATACTGAAATGAAAAAGGTAGTTATTTAGTAACTCCTGATGCTTTTGGATTTAAGGCGTACGATAAGGCATGTTTCTGTGGTTCTTTTACTTATGCTTATTTTCGTTTTTATCTTGAGCAAAGGACATGTATGGACAAACCAATAATATAACCAGTAAAAAAAATAGAGCCATCAGTTTATATGAAAGATTCCGTTTAATATTGGGCTGAACGCGATCATGCATCTGGAAGTGTTGGGGTTTATTGTCATATTATATATTCTTTTTTTATTTTGAAATTATAATCACTAAAATGGTGGCCATTTATTTATTTATTCATAGTTAGTAATAACCTCTCTAAATAGGCGTTTTCTTTGTTTGTGGCGTAAAACGTAACAATACTGTTATAACTATTAATCACAGGATCAACCAGGGATTATAACTACATATATGTACTGTACCTCTACTTCCATAGCCATGTTTAGCCTCTGGGTCTGGTGTTGTTACTGTCATTGGAGTTCATAAAATAAAGGTCTTGTTAGATTTATTCAAATAAATAAATAATACATTTGATGGACATAATGTAACCTTAGCTTAAAAATGTTTCTTAACAGTATTAGATGTAAATAAAAGGAGGTTAAAATACTATTTAAATGGAATAAGTTATGTCTCAAATCTTTAAAAGAAAGGTGATTTTGAAGACATCACTTTCTCTTTCTTCTACTTTTGTTTTTGTATTATTATTTTCGTATCTTTAATACTTTTGTATGCATGCTTCTTAGGTAACATGAAGCTGTCTTTGGCTCTTTTCTGCTGTAACAATGTAAATGTCCCCTCTGTGGGACTAATAAAGGGATTCTGATTAACTTTCTGCTCTAAAGCCAAACCAGGCATCATCGTGGGCCTGATAGTATTACAGTCTGAGTAAAGAAACCCTGCGAGGGTCTTGCCTGCGTGTTGTGGTCCGGGCTGAGAGGTTGTGGGGTCTCACGGCAATGCCAGCGGGAATCTTAGAGGGGCACGGGAGCCTCGGAGGTCCTGGTTTTTACGGCACAGCAGTTCACAACGTACACACCGGCCCCCGCCCGGCCACGACTGGAGTTTGTCACTTGCAGATTTATATTCCTCTCTATTAAAACTCCTTTACAAGCCCACCGAGAATCCTGGAGATGTAGAGAGGGAGAGAAAAGAGAGTGGGAAACGCATAAGGAGAGGCATGAAGTGAACGAATAAAGCAAGTGGGAACAAAGCATAGTTTAATGGCTGTGAGAGAGTCGGGGAAAGTGTGTGTCGATGCCACTTCACCGTAATGTTGGGTCTGAGCTTCACAGATTCATTTAGTAGCTGTTCAATCACTGTGGAACTAAATCATTGATGTTTAAAGGAGGATACCACTGAATTAACATATTATCATCCTCTGTCATTGAAGACCACGACTGTCTTTAAGACCTAAACCTAAAACATTATAAATACAAGCAACAATACTAAGACAGTGACTTCTTTTATGTTGCATATTTTCATCCAAAATGGTAACAACACTGTCCAATTAAAATGTCTTTTGACACACTTGTTCCATATTAAGAAGTGCCCACCAGTGGTGACATTTTACGATTAGGAAAGCATTCACATAAATATTCTAAATATATATAAATATTCATAAACAATACTTAACTGCATTCCTAAAGAGACAGCCGGGCATGCCACACTGAATATAGATGTATACAAAAGTTGGCAGTACAGACAGTTGCTACAATAAAACAATTTCCTCAGAGATAAATGCTGAATTAAATAAACAGTTCTAATAGAAAAGTTTGTTTTGAGATACAAAATCTGTTATTCATTGTAACACCTCTATTGAAATTGGAGTAAGTCTGCTTTTTCTTTTTTGTTCACAAACTCAATATACAGTTTGGCACGAGCTGACTGTGGTCTGTTACCAACTACCAACAGCTTTTCCTCGTGAGTATAACAAAGTGTAACCAACAGGGGGCGCTAAACGTACACACAGCTATCTACAGAGAAACACACACTTCACTGTGTTTGATGTGACTTCGAACTGCATACGGCTTATTCAGTGGTTCTATTTAAGTATTGATTTGATCATGATTGACAATTGTTCTCAATGGGCTTTATTCACTAATACATTTTTAAGGTTTTTCTTGTATTTGTAATTGAGAAAACTTCTACATCAGATTCATGGTGTGTTCTCAGATTGTTTGTATTGTGAAATGATGGATCCCATTGTTCTTGTAAATTAAAAAAGCGATGCCAGGTAAACAGCCACAAATCACAATAAAAGTGCACAAGTGAGTGAGTGGGGCTACAATGATGCTACAATCATTTTAATAGTTTTAAAGAGGAAGTGATCTCCAAACCAGCATAGCATAGGGCGGTGGTGGCGAAGTCGATATGGACTTGGCTTGGCAACTGGAAGGTCACCAGTTTGAGTCCCGGCTAGACCAAGTGCTACCGAGGTGTCCCTGAGCAAGGCACCGTTCCCTACACTGCTCCCCGGGTGCCGGACATAATGGCAGCACACTAGGGCTGTGCAATTAATCGTATTTTAATCGCAATTACGATTTTGGCCTGCCACAATTACGAAAACAACATAATCGAAAAAAACAATTATTTTGCTTTGCTAGGTTGTGACAGTGCACTGCAACATATTTGGTCTAATTAATTTTGGTCTCATTTATTTGTATTTATCATATTTATATATGTTTAGTAGCTTGTGGAAGTGCGCTCCAAAATATTTGTTGATCTTGTTTATTGGTATTTATTATTTTGATATTATTTATTTAAATGTATCGTTTATTTTATTTATTTTTGTATTGGTTTTTCAGTTGAATTATACGTTCAGGGTAATCAACAGTTAAAAAGATACTGTTCAAATTATTATTTGTATTTGTTTTAAAGTTCAATAAATGGATTTTTTCAAAGTCAATGAATAATCGTATTTAATAATCGTGATATCAATTATTGACCCAAATAATCGTGATTATGATTTTTGCCATAATAGCACAGCACACTGCTCCTAACACTAGGATGGGTCAAATGCAGAGAAACAATTTTGTTACATAGTACCTGTACTGTGAAATGACAAAAAGAGCTATTTATCATTTATAATTTATAGCATCATATAACAGTAATAGTGTCAGTAGTAATAGTGTTGACTCTTTCAGTTGTCATATCATTATGACATGTCCTTTTCTGTGGTAGCCTGAACTCAGAAGTATCCACATCCTCAGAGCTTTCACAATCCTGTTTTCCATCCTGTCTGTCCAATCATGTCTCAGTGGTCCTATACATCTCTGTCTTTAGAGGGAAAGCTTCTTTCACAGCTGTGTGTGTGTGTGTGTGTGTGTGTGTGTGTGTGTGTGTGTGTGTGTGTGTGTGTGTGTGTGTGTGTGTGTGTGTGTGTGTGTGTGTGTGTGTGTGTGTGTGTGTGTGTGTGTGTGTGTGTGTGTTGTGTGTGTGTGTGTGGTGTGTGGTGTGTGTGTGTGTGTGTGTGTGTGGTGTGTGTGTGTGTGTGTGTGGTGTGTGTGTGTGTGTGTGTGTGTGTGTGTGTGTGTGTGTGTGTGTGTGTGTGTGTGTGTGTGTGTGTGTGTGTGTGTGTGTGTGTGTGTGTGTGTGTGTGTGTGTGTGTGTGTGTGTGTGTGTGTGTGTGTGTGTGTGTGTGTGTGTGTGTGTGTGTGTGTGTGGTGTGTGTGTGTGTGTGTGTGGTGTGTGTGTGTGTGTGTGTGTGTGTGTGTGTGTGTGTGTGTGTGTGTGTGTGTGTGTGTGTGTGTGTGTGTGTGTGTGTGTGTGTAAAATATTTAGCTGCCTCGCATTCAATAAGAAATATCGTCGTGGGGAATTTTTACAAATTTGCTAAAATGCGGTTAATTATTTGAAACAATTTGCTGCAATCTTGTAATTGGGTGCTTAGGCTAGATGTGTATAAGAGTTTAGACGTCAAATTAAATGTAAAGATACAGACACACTTTCTGTAATCTTTTTATGTCCAACAAAAGGATGGTTGTTACGTACTTTAATATAAATGACATTTCTTTGGAACATGCCGTTTCTGGGCTAGAAATCCAGAATTGTTTGCAGTGTAACTGGTTGAAAAGTACATATTTCCTTTTGTATGACCTGACGAACGCTTGGCCACTCCTTGCAGTTCCTTCTTTCTACACAAGAGGGCGATGTGTCCCTTTTTAAATCTCATTGTCATTGTAGAGCATTCAGTCTCTGTCCTGTTGTGGCCTTCTCTGTGTGAAGATTAATGAAAGATGTACAAATTCGCAATGCATCACTGCCTCTGTGGAGAGAAGGAGGTGTGCGAGAGCTGCAAGCATATGGATGGGAGGTGTGTCAGCGTCTCCTCCTCCTCCACTACTTTCACTCCCTTGTTCCCTCTGTCCTTCCTTCCTCTTGAAGCCAGCAACCTGCATTATGACAACATTTGCATCGGTGAGGGAAAGGACGGGATGCAAATTCAGTTTTCCTTCTAAAGAAAGGAAGAAACATACCTGGTGTGTAGACGCAGCATGTTTCACAAAGCTCATACTGTTATCTGAGTCACATCAGACACTTTTCCCCACATTCCTGCAGCCTCTCGGCCTCTGTGCTGTCGCGACCTGACACTGCATGCTGAGTCACTGCGTCCAAAGATAGATACTCATTTGCAGCAGCAGCGTGGGTCAAGCAGAGTCAGATAAAGGTGAATCAGAAGTAACACAGAGGAGCAATCAAAGTTCAACCGCCTGCTTTGCAAACCAAAAGAGACAAGCGTATGGCCGTCCTGTCCTCCCACCTCCACCCTCCTGAGAAATGGTGTTTGTCATAGTAATAAAGCTGTCCCATAACCCCATAACCTCTGTAATATTCATGATCCAAAGTTTGTGCCTCGCAAGACAGCTTGATAAGTTTTAGACCCGAGTCTGTTCCCAGGCTCAACCATAACAAGGACATTGTCTGCGGCGTTACCATGGGGCGAGCTAGTCCAGACTCCCAGCAGCCCACGCCGGCTTGTTAAAACACAGGCGAGCACTGAGAGCTGTCCCGCTCTGTTTACTGATGTCACAGCCTGGACGCAGCCCATAATAGGCAATGGCTCATCTCCACATTACGAGCTGTGTATGCACGAGGTGAAAAATGACACTTTTATTGCCCGTCCCTCTGTCCTGCCGTGCCCCGGCCTGGCCTTCCTTATTCTGTCATATCAACGGACGCACTTCTGGGAGAAAATAAGTCAACAAGGAGACGGAGAGACACACACACACACACAACACAGAGAGAGAGAGAGAGAGGGGCTATCTGGACACTGACAGCTTTAACACGGTGTCTCATAAACAAGCATTAATCAGAGCAGGGGGCTGCTTTAACTGCTCTGGCATACAAATAAAGACAGAGAGAGGGAGAGACTGGTGCACTGATGATTCACACTCTGTGTCCGTCAAGTCGTTTCCTTACTGAAGTTACCGAGTGTGCTTATGACAACTCAAGACTCAACTACATAAATAACAACAACAAGCATCCTCAGCGCCATCAGCATCAATCAAATCTTGAGGAAAATGACATGTTAAAAAAAAGGTTGATCCACTGGATAGACTATTTAAGTATGTGCAATATTACATTTAAACATGTATATAATATCCAATAATCGAATCAAACTAACATTATGTTAAAACTACTGCAGCGTTCTTGTGGTTGAGGAGTTTGAATCCACATACCATGTGACTGTGACCTGCCCCTTTCCATTTTGCCCAAGAACATTTTCCTTTTATTTATCATATTTGCTGCCACACTATCAAAAATAAAAATAAAATATGATTTAAACACAAATAATCAACAAATACAGATCATCTTATAATGACAATGTATCTTGCATAAATGTTCATTATGTCTATACAGTGGGTGTTTCTCAATCGCGAGTACGCTTGCTTGGTAGCACATGTCTGCCGAGCATCTTGCTTCAGAAGCGAGTCAAGAATACTTCCTGGCATTCGGAAAACAAAGAGTGGAACACGCTAGCAAGTGTGCAGGTGAGCGTCATATGAGAGGCCCCGCCTTACATCTTCCGCCACAGATTTGGGGAAATTGGTCCGTGCGCAAAGCATTGTGGGGATTTTAAGACCGCGGAGTCTACTCATGTGCAGCCTCGATATTTCTCCAAACGGAGTACGCCGGGCTCGGTAGATTTCCAAGTATGCTGGAGATTGGAACAGTACTTCGGCGGCACTCGTTGACGTAGTATGCTTGAAATAGTGGCTCTGAAGCAGCTTTACTCGCGATTGAGAAACACCCAGTGGTACCTTCATGTTATAACGAGCAAAAGCATAATCTACTTACTTGTCTTTTAAAGGGGACCTATCATGCAAAATGCACTTTTGTACGTCTTTTATACATGAATATGTGTCCCCGGTGTTCCAGGGAACTCACCAAGTGTCAGAAAACACAACCCTCTCTATTTTCCTCCATACCCAAATCTCTAAAAAAGGGGCTGCAACGGATCTGATAAAAACTGATCCAGATTTGAACACTGTCCTGACGTCAGGACAGTGGCGCTATGGCTATTGGGCTAACTCCACCAATCAGGAGGAGACAGCCACGGCCATTGCCGTTCGAAAGCGCTGGAGACGCTGTAGTACATATTCCAGGCCTCTAGATGGTGCTGTTCTCACTGAATCTGCCCTTGCAAAAACAGAGCTAGAAATTGTCAAATTGAGCAAAATGAGGCATGGCTAAAATGCATGATCTGTTTGGTATTTTGAAAAAAAAAAGTATAAATATGCCTTATATAGGTATGGTCCTACACTATATTATTCAAATATAGCATGATAGGTCCACTTTAAGCAAGAGCAATTCTGTCCTGTTGTAGCCTGTCCATATGATTATCTGGGCATTCATATTTGAAAGTAAGTCTCAATACAGTAAGTCAGAAATAGACTGTAAAGCTTTAACTCATATTGTTAAGGGTTCTGCAGAAGATAAAAAATGACTCGTAACACAATAAGCACGTTGAATACGTCTTAAATATGGCTTGCCCACGAAAAAAAATAGACCAAGCTTAGCAATATAGTTCTGAGCCCAAACTATTGTGAATATAAACACTTGCAGAGTAACTCAATACAAAATCTTTAAAAGAATCAGTCATCTGGGTGCTTTTTATTTTCTTTTTTTACATTTGTACAAACCCACAGAGATAAGAGGCTGAGGAGGAACATGTTTAATAATGCAAGAGCCACACTTACAGTAGGATATAAAGATAGGTAAATCCCCTTTTTAAATCAAATATCGACCTGCATTCATTGAGAAAAATACCCCTGTAATAGATCATGTCTGTGTCCAGCAGAGCGCAGCATTCAGCTTCCTGTGTATTTCTCTGGTGTGAGCGTGGCTGCAGGGAGTCAGCACCCCTCTGAGACGCTCTGTTATCACAGTCTGAGCTATTAATAAAAGTCCTGATTCAGCTCCACTCATGCTTCCATTCCCTATGTTAAAAAAGAAAACCTCAAGGAACAAAGTATGAACAATTAGAGGAGATATCAGATTAGATTAGTATTTTACGGACTTGCAGCTATGATCATCGTAAGGAAATGTTCCATTGTTACAGCCTCGAAACGCAAATTGGATTCTATGAAATGCCTGTATTGGATGTGTGGAAATTGTCTTTCACTCTCCCTTTCCACTGCTGTGCTCCTGCTGTGAGGGAGTCACAGTGAGGTGAAAGGGCTCTGACCATGATGAAAGTGATAGTCTGGAACAAAATGCCTTCATTTTTATTATGTTGACAGCGCATTTAACCTTATAAACTACCTTGTTTTTATCAAGCAGTTACAATGTTGCAAAACAAGCCAAAAACAAGCCGAATTCAAGACACGTACATCAACCACATTGTGTCTTTGAACGTATGTTTATTGAGGTACTGATGTTTAAAGGAAAAATGACACATGCCCAAACAGTTATTACAAATTACAAATTACAAATTACATGTTTTATATTTTTGATGAGCAGTTTTCCTTTTCTACTTTGTCAAATATCTTTCACTCTGGTTCTTAATCTTACATTTTTCTGTCAGAACAAAAGTCATGTTAGGTGAATATTAACCCTGCCAGCATCAGAGAAATCATATTATTATCATTTTAACGTTGCCTCCATTTCACATTTATCTCCCCATGGTGCTTTCAGTGATTCCATATTGTTCTTATTATCAAGAAATCCTATAATCCGTCAACTGTTGCACTGACGGACATGTTCCTTCATGACTGTGAACGTGGGCACTTGGGTTAAGGCTGTAAATGTGATATAACCAAATGTAATAAACCTGAAAGTCCTCTCCCACATCAGAATCGGAGGGGGTGGCAAAGCTACTCTCTGAAACCGAAAATCAGATTATCATCATACCCCATTTAACGCAGCAATTTGGTTGGCATAAGGAAGGTTTGAACTTCTCTTAAAAGCTCTTTTTTATTTTCCACACAATTGCTTCTTTCATTTTGTATCTGTATAACCGAGTGAAACACCATGAACGCCTTCAAAGACTAATTGTCTGAAAGTCTGTGGTGTTATCGTAACATTTGACCCAATTAACCCACGTTGGCTGGTTTCTCTGTAGGTTCGCACGAAATCAAATGTGGACATTAGGAACTGTTATAAACACTTTTGCCTATCAACGCAGCTAAACAACACTTAGCACAAATGTAGTTTTGAGCATAGACACATTAACATACCAGCATCTTTTCTAATCTTAAGGGTAAGATGACCCAACCCATCTGAAGACTTTATATGTCTGATCTGATTCTGCATTTTTCACTTTTCCCAATGCCTGTTGTTATGAGTAGTCAAAGCACATCCATATTAAAGGTCACCTATTATGAAACATCCACTTTTTCATGTCTCTTCTACATCAACATGTGTCCCCTCTGTGGAAAGAGATTCTGAAAGTTTCAGGAAAAAAGATTCGCTCTCTTTTTGTCCTGATCCATTTATATAAAAACCTGTCTGAAAATGAGCTGATCAGATTTTGGCCACTTTATGATGTCAACGTTTGTTTGGCTTGTGTAACCATTAGCCAATCAGCAACCAAGGTAACCCCCCCCCCCCCCTTATCACCTGAATCTCCTCCTAGAGCACCATTGTGTTCTTTTTAACCAAATATCTCTCAGAGGGGCGTGGGGAGTGGCTCCTTATTTTCATCTAAAGTAACAGACAGAGAATCAGCACTTTTGAAAACAGGGCTGAAACAGAGGGGATTATGGGATGCTGCAATGATCTGTTTGGTATTTGGAGCCAAACACTTCAGAGACATGTTTTATATATATCTGAGACCTATAATATCTTGATGAAAAACAGTATAGTAGGGGACCTTTAATGGTCATCCGTTTATTTGAAATAAAGCAGAATTATCTTGTTAACTTGTCCTAAATTAAAACCCTGCCTACAGGTCACCTGACTATTACCGGTAATCATTGGTAATCATCAACCAAAAAAATTATAAACACCAACACTGGGTAATCCAAAACATACTCAACAACATAATATAACACTACAAAAAATGCAAATCAACAGTTCATCTTGTTACAATAGAGAATGTCATTTACTATTTCACCATCTTAAGTTTTGATTTGGAAACACCCTCTGTTTCCTTTCCCCTTCATCATATAGTATCCTCCCCACCCCCCTTATACCCCACACTGGAACATATGCAGTCACACTTTCATATAAGTTCATCATCTCAATAAGTTGCCCTTTCTGTTTGTGACTCCCCTGTTAGTGTTCTTTAGGGAAGACCCTTTAATCCCCCGGCTTCATTTTTATAGTTTTTTTCATGCACACAGATAAAACAAGTAAATAAAGACCAGAGCAAGCACGTGTCGACCCAGATCAAATTCAATCTAAAAGAAGAGCTCTCTTATCTTTTTCAAGGACAGTGTTTTGAATGAGGTTCCAGTTACCATGGAAAAAATGTACCTCTGTCCCACTACCAAAAGCAAAGCAACTTAATACGGCGACAGCATGCCTCGATGCCAGGCAACATGGCGTGTTACACTGTGTTATTGTGAAAAACACAGGGAAGTCTCAGATGAAATAATGAAACGTGAGAATACTAATGAATTCTCCACCTTTTTTATAAGTGTAATAAAAGCTTATTGTCACAGACAGATGGAAAGAGGAAGCAAGGACAACAGGAGGAGCCTACTCATCATCGCGCTGGTTTTCAGGCTTCATGATATTTTAGCCGCTGTGATTGAGTTGCATGGCTAGTTTATTAAACTCTGCAGCTGTTGTTTGTGAAGGCACCTAGGAAACGAGGTAATTGATGGACCTATTGAGTTACATTCGCTGCATATGAAACCCTCACGGCTGAGAAAGTCAAGGATACTAATACAGGCTCAACTTTTCACCTTCTGTCTACACACAGAGCAGTTAGTGACAGGCTGAGTTACTACGAGTCGCTCTGAGTTATTGCGTCTGTATATGCGCTCATATGCATGTCACCTTACACATACATGTCAAATGTACTCGTGCATGCCTGACTGAAAGGTCGGACTCTATTATTACTCAGATTGTTGAACTTAAAGTTCAGTTTACAGCGGATCATTCAAAAACTTTACATTTTCTCACGGCTGTGAGCATAGCACGTTTGAGTCCCACCTTGAAAAATGATGATGTACTATGTTATGAATCTTTTAACACCAGAATGAATGTGTTACAGGAGTAGAGTAACACTAAACGTTCATGTGACTGGTTGAATCTGATCATTTAAGTGCAGTGTCTCCTTTAGCATGAACATTAAAACATTTACATTCAGCTGGGAGCATGCAAGAGCATACAGGATTTAAAGGGGCCCTATTATGCTCCTTTTCAGGTTCTTATATGTATTTGGGCAACTACTGTGACATGTTTAAATGCTTTCATGTTCAGAAAGGTCTTTATTTGTATCATACTGCCTGTGCTGCAGCCAACTTTTCACCCTCTGTCTGAAACCAGAGCCCAGTCTGCTGTGATTGGTCAGTTGGCCAGCTCTGTTCCATTCCATTTACATGCACACAAACCTGTATAATACACTACAGGAAAGGGAAAACCCAACAAGCATAATAGGGCCTCTTTAAGTTTGACTTTATAAAATGTGACATACTGCTATGTATATTTTTAACCCTACAAGGTTGTAACCTTCAAAGTTAAGTTATAAATTAAACAATGAATTATTTTTAGGATGATTTAGTCTCACATTCAGTGTGTGGCGACAACGTGTGTGAGCTCTTAGCAGATAAGTGCTCCAGTAAAAAGGGGTCTAAATTATTGTTTTGGTTTGCCAGGCCCCCCCACAGTGCAATATAATAGGTGGGTTGAATGTGTCATGAAGACTGTGGCGGGGGGTTTCCCAGGGAGAAGAGTAGATGAGAGGGAAGGGAGGGGGGGGTTTCTCTCTCTGGTGGTAAAGAGAGAAGGCGAGGGAGCAGACCAGACAGCGATCATGATACCCACAGACAGTGAAGGTTTTAACTTCCACTGGGTTAGTTTAAATAAGGAGTGTCTACACAGGAAGTATGTAAAGGGCAGAAGAACCTCAGTATAGTGAAATAAATAATGGACATTTAATCAAAAGAAAAGCATAAACAATTTGCCTTTCTCAGTTTATTTGGATCAAAATGTAACGTACCTTCAAAATCTTAAAACACAAGTGAAATATTGAAAGTGTCATAGAGGAAGTTGTTTCATTGGATTTCCCCCTGAGACATAAAAATAGATCAGGAAGTCAATGATTGAATAACGCAGATGTATGTGTGACACATTTAAATATTGTCTGGGTTTTTAGTAATGATCATGTAATCTGGTGAAATGAGTCAAGTGAAAACCCTTCATCGGTTCCCCCTCAGGCTGGTGGTGTGTGTGTGTGTGTGGTGTGGTGTGGTGTGTGTGTGTGTGTGTGTGTGTGTGTGTGTGTGTGTGTGTGTGTGTGTGTGTGTGTGTTGTGTGTGTGTGTGTGTGTGTGTGTGTGTGTGTGTGTGTGTGTGTGTGTGTGTGGTTGTGTGTGTGTGTGTGTGTGTGTGTGTGTGTGTGTGTGTGTGTGTGTGTGTGTGTGTGTGTGTGTTGTGTGTGTGTGTGTGTGTTGTGTGTGTGTGTGTGTGTGTGTGTGTGTGTGTGTGTGTGTGTGTGTGTGTGTGTGTGTGTGTGTGTGTGGAAACGAGGTCAGCAATTAAAAGAACTTATCTGGAGCAGAAGAAAGAGGAGAGTAGCAGCGTGGAAATAACAGACAGCTGTGTCTTCAAATCCTCTTCCTTGTGCAGAAAACTGTGATATTGTCAGGGCTTGACGTGCAGTATCAATATTTCAAAATGTCCTCTCTTAGATGTTTTGTTAAAAGAAGAGAAGAAGAAAACAGGTATGTTGGTACCACAGTGAGGACATGTTCTCACTATCTATCTATCTATCTATCTATCTATCTATCTATCTATCTATCTATCTATCTATCTATCTATCTATCTATCTATCTATGAACATCTGAATATTCTACATCTGGATATCTTATTAAACCTGACATGTATCATAGCATGAGGTCCACATCAATAACCTTGATGATGGCTGCTTTTACTTAGAGGAGCTGACTCACTGTTAAAGTTATTGATTCCACCTGTGCTCTTCTCTACATGTACAAGACGGAAAAAGAGCGGCATGAGATCAGCTCATTAGGTCAATAGGCTGACCCTCATCGTGAACTCATGAGCCTTACATATGTGAATGTATTTGAGGTGTAATTAGATTTCAAGGTGCATTACTTATGCTGGAGCTATGCACTATGGGTAATCTGCTATCTCAGTCAAAGCTGACTGTATGCTTCCCATTAGGTTCTATGACTACGTTTGAACATCACTGTAGATGAATCATGAAGCAAACTGGAGTTATTACATTACTGTGAATAAATACATAAATGAAAATGACTGATCAAGTTACTCTCTGCTGACTCGTGGGTGTTTGAAATCATACATATTTAGTCCTATTCATTTTATCCTATATGTTTTTCCTCTACTTATTCAAACAGTTCACACTATATTATTATGCCTTAATTAAAATATGTACATATACATACATTATAATTGTTTTAATAATCATATCAAATCATAATTATGTTATTGTTTAAAAAAATGCTGTATTGTATATTTTGTGTGTAATATATTAGTATAACATTTGTATAATATAAGTATTCTGTCATTACTGAGACACTACTGAGAAAAGCATCCCTCGCTATTTTAATAATAATACAAATAATAATAATAATATATATTTGTAAACACTCTGGAGGAGGAGCTTTCCTCTGCAGCTCCACGCAGACACACACAACATGTCTCTGCGTCACCACGCTGACTCTGTCCTCTCTCTGGCCGTGGTCAGTGTGTCGCTAATATGTAACGAGACGTGACACTTCAAAAGTCCAACATGTGCCACGAGCGATAACGAACCGCCGCTACGTTCTCTCCCTGCAGATGCGGAGTCAGCAGCTCCGGATGTTTTTTTATCTCGTCTCTGTGCAGAGCTTGGCGTCTGATATCATTTTGATCTTGCAGAATAAAATGTTTCTTCATTTGTGTCTCCGAGCTGCTCGTCCTTCCCCGTCCTCAGCAGCTCTGTCGGTAGCCATATTTGCATCTGCTTCTTGGCAGAAACATCGCCATGGTGCCCGTGTCATGCACAGAGACCTCCTGTAATATCCATGGTGCGCTGTGTGAAATGGGCCATGACCTCTTCTTCTCTCTTTATATCTATGTCTCTCCATCCCTCACTGCTCTGCTTGTTTCTCTCTTTCTCTCTCTGTGATGCAGGAGGATAATTCATATTCACCAGCCAGGAGCTGAATGCAGAGAGTCACAGGCCAGAGCTCATTTATACCAAACACACACCATCACAGAACAGATGCAACTCATCCTGACCATCCTACATCACAAATATAAAACCAAATGTATGTGCACACCTAAAACATAACATTCATGTTCACTAATTGAACGTGTTATTCCAAGACTACTGGGATAAAACCTTTATTTAACCAGATAAAGGTTTTATCCCAGTAGTCTTGGAATATATATGCTGCTTTAACACTTCCACTCTCCTTTGAAGGTTTTTCATGAGATCTCGGAGCCTGCTTGCAGGGATTTGCACCGATGTTGAGTGACAAGGCCTCACCGTTGATATTTCCCTTCATCCCCAATTCGCTGGATGAAGATGAGCTCTGTGCAGGTCAGTCCAAGCTCCTAACCATAACCCTCTTTGTGTGGGACGTTGTTAAATATATGAAGGGCCTGTTCAAAACGATTGCCACAAGGTTAAAAGCACACTATCATCATAATATGCTGCATGTAGCTTGGTGTGTCCGCATAGCCTGACTCATCTACATCCCAGGTATACACTGTTACACACAAACAAATAAACAGACACCTTTTTGCTGAGTATGAAAATAGCCTTTAAAATTAAGTAATAAAGACTTGTTAAAAGACATGTGAGCACCACATTTTGTGTTATTCTTACTTGATTTTGTTCATGTGAGAGAAGAAAAAGGGATACAAATAAATAAAAAGTGTATGACTTAAATATTTTTTTATGGGTCTCTCTTGGTAATCATGTCCCAAAGGTTGTAAACGGCAAGTAAACAATGTTATATAACATTATACAAGGATCAACAGAAGAAATACTGTCGCATGAATATCAAACCATTAATATACTTACAAATGAGATAAATGTATCATATCACTGAGTCTTATTAAATACTATCAATTGGTGCCATTCACTGTGACAGTAAGTGAAACCGATCGAGCACTTGTCCTCTTTTCTCATACTTGTATTATTCTTCCTCTCATTTCCCTTAATCCGTATCAGCCTTTGGCGTATTTTGTTGTGGAATAAATACGAGAGGCGTTATTTTATTCATGTGCTGTCGGTGCAAAGTGCTGCCGTGGTGGGATGACGTGCGAGTGTTTCTTCCTGTGACAATGGGAGCAGCTTTGATGATAACCAGTGCAGCAGTCCTCGGGCTCAGATCCTCTCTGCTTTATTTCACCGCCTCCTCTGACGTGTGTGTGTGTGTGTGTGTGTGTGTGTGTGTGTGTGTGTGTGTGTGTGTGTGTGTGGTGTGTGTGTGTGTGTGTGTGTGTGTGTGTGTGTGTGGTGTGTGTGTGTGTGTGTGTGTGTGTGTGTGTGTGTGTGTGTGTGTGTGTGTGTGTGTGTGTGTGTGTGTGTGTGTGTGTGTGTGTGTGTGTGTGTGTGTGTGTGTGTGTGTGTGTGTGTGTGTGTTTGTGTGTGTGTGTGTGTGTGTGTGTGGTGTGTGTGTGTGTGTGTGTGTGTGTGTGTGTGTGTGTGTGTGTGTGTGTGTGTGTTGTGTGTGTGTGTGTGTGTGTGTGTGTGTGTGTGTGGTGTGTGTGTGTGTGTGTGTGTGTGTGTGTGTGTGTGTGTGTGTGTGTTTGTGTTTTAAAGGTAGGTCCTCCTCTCTGGCCTGCTTTGCCTAATACGTCCATGCAGTGCTCGGTGGAGACAGCGTGCAGCAGCTCTCAGATCAGGGCTATTCTGGTGCTGCCAGCCTGCCCAGTGCTGATAGGGAAGGATTAATGAGGCGGGGCACTCATCACTTGTAATTAGAATAAACGCTAAAAACTATTTCTGTGCCTGTTCCTACGGAGAGATCTTGACCCTCAGGCCAGCATCCCCACACCCCTTCGCCGCTAGCCACGAGGCGGTAGACGCCTGCGAAGTTGCGAGTAAATATAGGGCCATAACTCCTGCAGCTATGTGACACATGGTTCAATGTAGGGGAGCACAGATAATTCACAACTCTGGCTGTGTGCTCCACTGGATGCTCAAATGTCAAGAGGCTGATAGAAGCTGTCTCTTAAAATACACACGGTGAGGCTTGTTTGTTGATATTGATCCCAATAACCAGGGAGTCTCTGAGCTTCTGCCGGGTCCTGGCTCTGTTTGTATTGTGCCGCTTTGGGGACATTTATCCCTCAATCTGTTGTTTCACACAATTGTTTTTTTCTGTTCTTTCTGCTATTTCTTGTATTGCTGAAGCAGTTACTTGATCAATTGATTCGTCAACTGCTGGTTTGATATTTTTTAGGGCAAATATTTGCAGATCCCAACTGCTTTTCTAATTTTATCGTTACTGTTAAGTTGAATATCTTTGGGATTTGGATTGCTGCTTGTTGTCACCTTTAGCTCTGGAAGTTCTACTATTTTTCTGACTTTTTATAGATTTAATTATTGATTAATAAAATAAGAATTGGCATTAAATAATGGCATAATAATCTGCTGTTGAAACCCATGTCTACTGTTTGGTATTTAAATCAATATTATGATTTATTTTGCCTACTCAAGGGCAACTGAACATCACAACACTGACATATCACCTTAATCGTTGAACCTTTTGGCAAGAAATGTCTTATTTACAGTTACAGAGCAACCTTATCATTAATCTGTAGTCGTATTTCTATCCATTTGGTTAATCTAAGTCCAATACTCACTTCGCTTTTAGCCCTGTTTTAGTCTCTACAAATTCCCAAGGTAAATATGTGACTCTTTTGCTGCTAAATGCTACATTATGTTAAACAATAGTTGCTAAATGTGTCACCATGCTGCTTGGCGCTGGGCAGGTAGTGTAGGCGTGAATGTATCTGTTATCTTAGAAAGGCTAAGATGCTAGCATTTTGATTCTTTTTGGCAACAATGCAATGCAACATGCTTTGTAACCATGCTGCTTGCTGCTAGGCAGGTTGTGTATATTAGGTTTATCAGATCTTTCGTTGAAAATAACTGGAAACAAAGACGATAAAACCAGAACAGTAAAGTGAAAGACGCTGAATAAAGCTGAGCAAACCAGCATTCAGGTGATAATTGTGTCATTAAGCTATAGCCAATTTAGTCATTAATTAATATAGAAATATAGATTTTTGCAGCTTTAAACATGGGAATACAACATGAGACATAAGGTACATATGACTTTCCACCAAGTAAAACATCTTAATTCTCGCCAAAGAAATGAGTATCTCCACGTAGGAGGACTCGTAGGAGAAATTAAACCTCCAGGACGACAAACCAAACTTGAAGCCTCCCCCTTTATTTCAAAGCTCACAAGTAGGGATTACAAAATTACAGTGCTTCAATTGCAAGAGTTCAAGGAGTAGTAGGAGAAGAGTAGGAGAGTTGACAGACCAGTTGAGGAATCTTGAGTCATGCAAAAAGGTGTGGGAGAAGGCCTCCGTTATAATAGCACCCTTTGTGGAGAAAAAAATAAATCCATTTGTCCGTAGGTCAGTGCAAAAATAGTAATGAATATATGCATACAAAGAAAATAGATATATATTTATATACTGTATATACTTGACCGTTGACTACAGACACAGAGAAAGATAGACTTGTAGAGCAGAGTTTCCATGGTAGCCTCCCAGCCTAAAGCAGAGACTCTTAAACAAGTCTAGTTGTAACGAGTGCACATCAAATATGACAGCTTGATATTGTTCCAGTACAGAACCGTGTTTTGTTCAAATAAAAAGGAGCAGATGGTTCTCCGAGGTCAGGCTACGACCTCTGGAGAAAAAGAGCAGTGTGGAGAAAAAAGAAAGCACCATAATGTCTGCGAGTGTGCCTCACAGACCAGGAGCACACAGCATGCTTCGTTTTCCAACCAGAGAGTAATGTACAGTACGACGGTTACATTGTTCAGTCAAATAGATCATTGCATACAAAAGCCATGTGCCGCTGCAGGTGTAGGAACCGGCAGGTGGGACAAAAAGGTTCATTTTTCTCATTGGCTCTCTTTTTTTCTTTTTGCAAATCACTGAATATAAATGCACAAGCTACAAACGTGTGGTAAATGGTTATTATATACCTCTTTTTTTTATCATATTCAAATATATTGTGGAGCACCAGTAGACACCAATGACAACAGCAACAGAAATACAAAGTGAGGACACGTCGCCACACACATTTTTTGTTTTCTTTGTCACACGTTAAAAAAAACTCACTTCAATCTGAGTCCGCAAACTGTTATTCATGCTCCAAATGTTTGCAGAGATCTCATAAAACTATTCTCATGGTCTTCGGGGTAAAGGAAAAACCTGTTACAATTTCATTTTGCATAGCATGAATTTTCACATGAGGGATTTTTGAAGCTTATTGTTGTGGATGTTGGTTGTTGTAAAGCCTTTCCGAGTGCACTGTGTATTTGTATTCACTACGCTACGCTCCTTGCATTCTCCTTCATCTTGCAGACGGACACACACGATCACTCTCCTAATGTTTGGCTTTCAGATGTACTTTTGAAGATAAAATGGTTCACGGAGGTTATGGCAAAATTGATGTCGTTTTTGGGGTGCTCTGACAGTGATGTTGTTAGCCCTGTGCTTCATTTTTAAGTCTCTGTTTCCATGCGAACAGTGGAGAACAGAAACCAGAAGAACCTATGAACATAAACGTGACATTAACATCATTTGTGAGGAGGTTGCTTCAAGTCAGCTTGATAAACTACTTGTACGAAGCTTGTTTTAATCTGAAAAAGATTTTAAAACTTCAGTTAAAGTGCTGAATGCTCTTTTACAGTATGTGTTTGTCATTTTGACAGCCCTCTGGGTGTATCACATGAAAACCGATTGCATCAAAGATCCATGTTTTTCAGCCTAAAACAAAGATGTTTCTCTCAATATCTTCCCTATGTTTAAATGCTGATTTTATGTATGGACATGCACACAGTCCTCTCTTCAAGATGAGGTCTTTATACTGTGTGCTGTTGTTTGTTAGACAGCTGGTTAAAACCCATGCATTGTTACTTATAAGAAGGCTGAAATGCTAGATTTCAATTCTTTTTCGGCAACGATTAAAAAATGTTCACTTCGGGCCATTTAAGTAGCATTAGCACGTTGAGAATGTTTTGTTCTCTTCATATCTTTCTACATATTGTAGTATTAGTCAAAGTGAGTATATTCAGGTGCAACAGGATGAGAGTAAGCTTTGTGTGCGTGCATCAACTCTTTACTGCTCTAATGTTTAGACTCTCTCTTCGAATGCCACCTCGAGATCAGAGTTACATAATGAGCATTGTTACCTCAAGGCTTTGAAAGCAACGTTCTAAAACTCTGCATATTAAGCAGGAATAGCAGAGAAAAATATGTTTGTAACACAGAGATCAAGAGGAGCAGGTTGCTTTTGTCTGGGAGCTGAAATTCAACCTCGGCGTGTGTTGCATCTGTATGCACGTGATGGCGTACCAGGCGCAGGCCCAGTGGTGACACATGAATTAAGGCATTGATAGAGGCACTAGAACAGCACGTGACAGCAGCACTCGCCTAAGCAAGGCAGAGGAGCTCACTTAACTGTAGCCTGGTGTCAGCGAGCTGCAAAAGATGAGACGAGGGTCACGCTGCTCTACTGTACCGCCACCGTCACGCTGCACCGCCACCCTGCAGGAGGAGGCAAACATTTGTTTGTCTGCCCCTCAAATCTGCTACCTTACAATGGACAAAATCAAAGCTCAAAATGTAGGGCATTGACACAAACAAATGCAGCTACACAGGGGCTCTGTGAGTCTGTTACCACAGAGTTGGCTCATAGATGAATGGGAGCAAAGAGAACAGAGGAGACAACAGAAGCAGGCAGTGAAATTCCTCCGTTCTGTTACATTAAACATCACCAGTAGCCCCGTTTTACAATATTCACTCATTATTTCAAAGTGTTCTCTGCCAGCAGCCATGCATAAAAAAGCTCTTATGGCTGTTTGGCACTATATGTATATATATTGCTAAAATATATGCATATGTGGATGCAGGAATGGCAAAACGGAGAGCAAACACATAACATGTGAATTTGTGGTTCTGATGAATTACATAAACCCAACAAGCTGTACTTAAAAAAAAAAGAAAAAAAAAAAGTATCTTTTCTCAGACATGTCTGCGCCAAAAATAACAGCATAACTGTTTCCACCATAACCATAAACCGAACTGAACAACAGTAAGTACATAAACATCAAAATGGTTTTTTCAGCAAAGAGCTGGAAATGTTTTGTAATCATTACCGATATATACACATAAGATCAAGGTCTCGGTTGCATTCCACTCTGAATTTATTGCACAGTAAGCCACTGTGGGCTCGTCATGGTCACCCCCATAAACCCCTGTATAAAAATAGATCAACAACATTAACACACCGAACAAGTCTCTATCTTTTTTCTTTTCTTTTGACAGGCACTGCCATGGCCAACCCCTTTTGAGTCTGCAAACAGAAACTGTGTAGCACAGTGGGAGCTTCAAGAGTTTCTCTTGTCAGTAATTGCCCCTAAGCACAGAGACTATCTCTTCCAAACCGATTTCCTGTTCCTTCATGTTTGCTCTTCATCGGTAGGACTGACCGCTCCCCCCCCCCCCCCCCCCCCCCCCCCCTCTATCTCCATCTCTGCCTCTTCTTCTCCTCCGGGACTTCAGCCGGGTCCAAACAGTAGGGATTTTTGGCATTTCTCATCACCACTGACCCAGAGCTCTGGCACTCCAGAGAGCCGAAAATGAGCGTGAGGAGATTCAAGAAGAATACAGCAGCTCTCACACTCAGAACCAGCCTGGAGCAGCTGGACTCTCTTGAAAAAAAAGATGAGAGTGAGTACAAGTGTGAGCGTCTAGTCAAGTGGGTTAGCTTAGACGACGGTTTCCACACCAATCAGCTTTGGTGTTAGGATTCGTGGCGTTATTCCGTTGTTCAGGTCCTCCTCGAACTCCAACAGCTGGCCCATGAAGTTGAGGTTCGGGGAGATGATGGGCCTCCTGGTTTTCACAAACTTGTAGGCGTCAGTCATGGTCATCCAGGTGTGCTTCATCAGGTAGGCGATCACGATGGTGGCTGAGCGAGACACGCCTGCCTGGCAGTGGATCAGGAGGCCCATTCCTGCTTGATGTGCTTCCTCTGCAGAGAGGAACATGGGAACAATTAGAATATAATCTGATCAATGCCTCAGGGGAAGTTCATGGTGAGACAGTAAACACTTCCTCTGTGACCAGGAGTCTATCTGGTCCTGGTTTAAAAAAAACTGGGTTTGAAAGAGTGAAAACTACTCAGATTCACAGTACCTCACCTGTGATCCCATATTTCTTAATTGAAATGATAGTTTTTACAGATTATATTTAGTGAAATAGATTTTCCAAATTACGATGGCACAATTAGTTTGAGTGCTGGTATGTATATTTATAATTCAAGAAATATAGTACATAGTATTTTACATACAAATTATTTTGTATGGTTAACATACCAACATTTTAATTTTTTTCATTCCTTAAAGAAAGATGTAGAACAATTTCTGTGCAGTATCAGAACATTTGTAACGATATTCAGCCCTACATCATCTATTGTCTATCAATGTACTACTCATTTCTACTCAGTCCCTCATGTTTTGGCCAAAATAACCCTATTGCAATTCAAAGATAGAGAAACAAAAACAACACTTTACAAAACGTTTAAGAAATCTTGAAAATGGTCAACCAACTCAACTAAATGTAAGTTTTTGGCACCACAGCTATCTCTTCCCTCATTGCTACGTAAGACAACAAAAAAACAATTGACATTCAACTTAATTATTCTTTGGTTGAATTGCTCTGAAGCAGACATTACATTGTCCTTAAGGATCACAAGACAAGAAGTTTGGGAACATTTAGCTTACACTGTTGCAGTGAAAACAGTGAAAGTTTTCATACCGATGAATTCAAACGCCTCCTCGAAGTACTGCCGCAGGTTCTGCTTGTTGCTGTCGGTGGCGGGCAGGCGCTTGTAGACAAAGAGTCCCGTGTCGTAGTGGAAGAGCGGCAGGTGGGTGGTGGTGTTCAGGATGAAGCCGATGTTGAAGCGCTGCAGCATGTGGATGTCCTTAGCGTCCTGCTCGTTCCCCAGATACAGTAAGGGCAGGATTGGCGTCAGCTCTGCGTTCTCTATGTCCGGCGTGGAGGGCAGGAAGTGAGGTAGCGGGCCGGCAGCAGCACCGTGGTCCAAGCCCTCGTGAAGGTGCAGCGAGTGTTCGCACAGGTTCTGGTGGTTCTGCCTGAAGCAGCTAAGGCCTCCTGTGAACACAAACAAAGAGACCTTGACGTAAGCTCAGAGTAAACACAGCGCTACCTTGTGTTTGGTTAACAGAGGAAGCAGGAAGTCAAATTATTTTAACTAGAACATTTATAAAACTGTCAAACAAATAGAGCTGCAACACATGTCATATTTTAACATTTGAAGTTTCTATTGTGTTTTTCAAATGTAGCTTCATTGTACATTAATGTCATGGTGCTGTGAGATTGCTGCACAGTTAATATAAGTGCGTGGCTCACATTGTGCCAGGGAATAGCTGTTTGTCTGCAGTCAGTGTTGTTTCTGAAAGGCTTACCAACACACATACATTGAAGACTATAACATGAAGACATTTTGTGGATTTTGGAAATAGTTACATGTATATTTTTTCAATACAATTTCACTTTTAAACATTGCACCGCTGTAGAGATATTAATAATGTTTTGACCACATGAGAAATGAAACGCAGCATTCACTGGAAAGTATATAACTAATTATATCAGTAGCCTATTCTTTATCTGCAAATGTGCAGAATTACCTGGTTTGGATAGAACAAATAGCAAATAGCTGCTTGGTTTGGATAGAACAAATAGCTGCGTAGCGTTCAAATGTCAACGTTATAAATGGAGCTATTTGGTACAGCCCGACAAAGAACATTTTCTACCTAATTACATAATTTGGATGATTTATGGATGGTTTTTCTACCTAATCTGAATGCTTTACTTAAATTAAATGTTTTTTTACCATGTCCCCTCCTTAATTGGAAATTGGACCTTGTTGTTCTCCTTGGTTAGCGCATGAAGCTAACACTGTCAGGGTTATAGGTTCAACTCCCAATGGAGCCCTCCCTACTAAAAATACATGCACTTAAGCTTCTCTGCACCACATGGCACACGTTACAGGCGAGTAGGCCAGTAAGCTTTGCATACACGTCTGATAAGAGCAACGACAACTGGCTTTAACGAGCTTCCAAGCACTAAAACATGACAGAAATCTCCAACTCCCAGACTACACCAATGACATTTGGTTGTAATTTGAATGTCTCCATTTGGAAATAACATCAATATTAAGGGATCGGCAGTGTTTTCCATTTGCAAAACGTATTTTAAGAAAGACAACATAGCTACTATAACAGTTTCCACTTGCTAAACCTCACAAGACACCCCCCCCCCCCTTGTTAATCTGCAGGTAAATAGATGTACAATAAATATTTAATATACTTCTCACTGGACATCTGCACTTCTCCAAATAACTGGTTTGCACCTGTTTACAGTGATGCCAAAGTTTCCCTTCACCACAAGAGTTGTGGGGAGGGGTGGAAAGTGTCAGACACACACAGACACACGCACATACACACACACAGAGTATCAGTTCATGTATTGTTCACATTGCAAGAGTTGACATCATGCCATGTGAGGTCATCACACAACTTCCCCCCTGGTGACCGGCAGGTGGGTTTGCCATAAAAAAGCCTGATTGTTAACATGAACAAAGACATTAAACTGATGCTATGCTGCTACTGCAACAGACGTAGCTATTATAGGGATGTTGTGGTAATATTTACCCATGAGTAAATAAATGAAAAGGGAAGTATTATAAGCTATCTGACAACATTCTCAACAAAACATTTTGGGGGAATTTCCACTGACTGAGCTTTTGTTTATTAACCATTTTCAATGTCGACGTTTAGAAACTTTTTTTTGTACTAAAAGTTACCAGTTGTTATTTTAAAACACAAATTTAGCACACTTTATACAGAAAGACGCTGATTAAGTAAGTTACAAGATAAGAAAGTCTCACAACCCACTTTTACGGGACTGTATTTTTCTTCATTTTTTATCATTAATAGAATACAAATCTCCCCTAAATTTAAAGCAACAATAAAATATGTTTTGGCAGTTACAGGGAGTAAACATTTATCATCAAATAAAGGTGTGGGAAACATTGGAAGAAGTATGTCATTCCCATATTGACTCCATTT